>NC_089826.1:2707500-3387500 GCF_035046505.1 Tiliqua scincoides
AATTGGAATAAGAAGAGAGGAATGGAGTGGAGGTGTGGAGAGGCAGAGGGAGAACATTCTGGGCTAGAGCTCCTCTTCATCAGGCTTCCCCTTTTGCTCTGCTCGTTTTCCCATCCAGGGAAAGAGTGGGGCAGAGGCTGGCATATTGCCAGCTAAGGCACTTGGCAGGCCCCCTGGGTGTCCAGAGGTCAGTCCTGGTTCACCAGCTGCCAACAGACCCCCACAAACTTGTCTAATCCCCTTTTAAAGCCATTGGCGTTGATGGCCATCACCACATCCTCTGGCTTTCGGTTCTTCAAATGACACTGCATGAAGAAGGCAGACCGTTTTTTTGTCCGTCCTGAATCTGCTACAAAGTGATTTTCCTGGATGAGAGAACGCCAGAGACTAAGGGTGTCTCTGCAATATTTGCTTGTTTGACAACATAAGGGCTGCGCACTGTGAAGGCAAACACACATCTAGAAGCAAACAGAAGTGCCGGCGCCAGATTCCCACCCAATTCATGCAGCCCTGTCCTCCCCCCTCCGGAAGGTGCACTCTGGTTTCCAGCTAACTTCAACTGGAAATCTTTCAGCCCTCTCTGCCTCTCCCATCTCAAAGTGCCAATGGAGCTGGAGCGCTGCCCCTTCCTTTCCTTCGGCAAGGCACCCTCTTCTGCTGGGTGTCACATTCCAGAAGGTGGGAATCTCTCTCCAGGTGCCAGGAGACCATTTCCCATCAATTACTTCACATTGATGAAGCGTCAGCTGTTCATCCTGGGCCCTTAGCCAGCCAGCAGCTCAAGAAAGGACTGGGCAGCCACCAGTCTTTACAAGGCTTTGACCTGCTAATAAACCTCACACTACCCTTCCTTCTCTGTCTTTATTCCCCCTCAAATCGGCTGTCTAATATATTCTGGCTCAATTTCTTCCTGCAAATCCATAGATTTTTGTTGCAGCTCTAAAGCTGCTGTCAGTATACCTGTCTTAATAACAGCATGCATTTGCATTAATTTTGGACTCCATTTCTCTAGACACACACACACAAGGGAGGTGCCCCAGCCCAGTAATCATTTTGATCACTCTCTTCTGCACCTTTTCTAATTCCACCATGTCCTTTTTGAGATGTGGCAACCAGAACTGGATGCAAAACTCATTTGCACAATGACATTATAATATTGGCTGTTTTATTCTCAATCCTCCCCTGGGGGCTGGGGATAAGAATAGGCCCTCCGTTTGGCTGTATTTGTCGTAAGAGGCGACTAAACAGCCACTGGGTAGGTGGGACTCCTTAGCCTGGGAAGGCAGCTCATCTGAGAGAAGGAAAACTCTGGTCCCAAACCTCCACTGCCTGGTGGCTACATCCAGTTATGGAAAAGGCTTCAGGAGTCAACCTCGAGGCAAAATCCGGAGCCGGAGTCCCTGAGGCAGTTCATGGCTGAACACAGTCACGTTCTGGCAACTCCTGCGATGCCGCTGGAACCAACCGTATTGGCCTCTGCCTTTCCATTGGACCATTTCAGCGACGTGGAGAGGGGGGATTTGCTGCATGGGCAACAGTCTATCCTCCATACCTACTTTACCCAGGCTTCGCGCACTGGAGAGGACACTGTTCCAGAACCACTATTCAGAGCGTGATACCATAGTCTTCCAAGACTGAAGGATGCCAACATTATTCTCAATCCCTTTTTTTTTTTAATTGATCTGGCCTTCTTCACCATTCAGTTCCAGTAAGGAACTGGCCTTCTTCACCATCCCACAAACTCCAGCACTACACTGAGCACCTTCTTCACGAGTGTCAGGTTTAGGAAAGTAGAGGGACCTATGACAAGGAGATCTGCATGGTGATGGGTGGCACCAACGCTGGGGAGAATCCATTTGGAGCCAGATCTAACCTGCAGGAAGGTTTGGGCGAGGGTTATGGACTGTGGTACTGTGATAAATGCTGAAGCTTAGGGGCTCATCATGACACCACCCAAAGCTATGCCCCCCATGCTACCCCGCTAACAGCCCAATCCTGCCTAACTCCCTAGGTGCCCATGCAGCCATGTCAATGGGGTATGCACTGCATCCTGCAGTGCTTTGCGGAATTCAAGTCTCAACTGCAGGATCAGCCCCCTCAGCCTTGCTAATTTAACTTAAACCTGCACCAGCTACTTTGCTGCTGCAAGTCTAAGTGGCTCCGTGAAGATGGATTGAGGTCAGGAAGGGAGATGGGATATTAGTGACACTGCTGCTGCTAAATTTCCCCCTTCCCAGCCTTGTTCCTCTCCCTTCCTAGTCTTGCCCTTATTCATTCCCCTCCTTGCCCAGTTCCACCCACCCCCTGCCTAACCCCTACCCCCTGTGCTGACCTACCAGCATGGTGGACATAGATGGACACTGATGCACTGCCATGGCTGCTCGCTGCTTGCAGTGGTGGCATAGCTGGGTAAAATAGCATTTTTGGGGATCTTAAAGGATCTTCAAGGATCTTCCACTGCCAGAATGCTAGTTCTGGCAGCGTAAGGCCCTGATAGGATTGGGCAGTCAGACTGCACAAAAAAGCCCCTTCTTCTTTGCAAGTTATTATTCTTCATTTAAGGATCTTGCTAGTTTCAGTCCAGACTTTTGGAGTGGGTTGCAATAGGGCAGGAGTTCTTGCTCAGTTGGTAGAGCTGCCGCCTTGTATGCCTGAAGATCTGAGGCCGCCAGTTCGAAACAACCGGAAGTACCCGAGAACTGACGACACGCTGAGATACTGATGAGCTGACCCTCGGTGGCAGAGAGGAGTTGCCGTCAAGTGGAGCGTGGGAGGCGAAGGGCCAGAGAGAGGCCAGACCGGGAAGGAATCCAGCTGGAACGAGGTGTTCTATGAAAGACCAAAGTCAATTGTAAAAATCCCTACGGGCATTTAGAACAGCCTGCCTGTGTAAACCGCCTTGGATTAAAGTCTGAGGAGAAATCTGAGGACCAAAGAAAGGCGGTATATAAATACCTATATAAATAAATAAATAAATAGTTTAAAACAATCATATAAAGGTTTTAAAAAAATGGGATTAAAAAAATATTCCTAAGTGGTAGCTTACGCGTGTTTACTCAGAAGTAAGTCCCACTGAGTTCAGTGGGGCTTATTTTCAGGTAAATTGGCATAGGATTGTCCCCTTATTGCAACATAAGCTACATTCTGTCTTTCTGGCAGCCCTGGGGAAAGACAATGACCTAGACATCAACATGCCCTTAGGCAAATGTCTCTGTTTGCCTCCTGCTGAGCCCTGATGAGTCCTGCTTCTTCTCAGCTGGGTTGGTTGGCAACCTTCAGTCTCGAAAGACTCTGGTATAAGCCTACAGCACCCGGTATTCCCAGGCGGTCTCCCATTCAAGTACTAACCAGGCCTGACCCTGCTTAGCTTCTGAGATCATGGTATAAGCCTACAGCACCCGGTATTCCCAGGCGGTCTCCCATTCAAGTACTAACCAGGCCTGACCCTGCTTAGCTTCCAAGATCATGGTATAAGCCTACAGCACCCGGTATTCCCAGGCGGTCTCCCATCCAAGTACTAACCAGGCCTGACCCTGCTTAGCTTCCGAGATCATGGTATAAGCCTACAGCACCCGGTATTCCCAGGCAATCTCCCATCCAAGTACTAACCAGGCCTGACCCTGCTTAGCTTCCGAGATCAAGGTATAAGCCTACAGCACCCGCTATTCCCAGGCGGTCTCCCATCCAAGTACTAACCAGGCCTGACCCTGCTTGGCTTCCGAGATCAGACGAGATCAGGCATGTGCAGGGTAACAGTTGTTGCTTCTCAGCTGAGGTTCTTTGTAAAACGTTTCAAAGCCTGCAACTGAGCACTCCTACTGTTCTCCGTGGGAGATGCCCTGGAGTCAGAGCCACTTTCTCACCAGGTCAGCTGAGCTGCATGTTCCAGTGCAGGTCAGGACTGGGCTGTTGGTCTCCCAATATTGCAGCCCGACTCATTGAGGGGCATTTTGCCATTTGAGGTCGGCACCCTACAATCATGAGCTGAAAGCTTGCTCAATCTGATAACTTTGGGCTCAGCCTTATAATGTTTTCTGAACTGGGGGAGAGGGGGTTTGTTCCAGCACATGCCCCCAGTTCCAAGTAAAGCTGCCAGCCTTCACGAGGTGTCGCCCACCATCGGTTTTTGTCACGGGATGACCTAGAAACTGAAATGATGACATTTGTTTGTTTATCACTGCACTCACCTTGGGGACTCTGGTCTTCCCCATCAATTTCAATTGTCTCTTTGGCAGACGCATTGGAGGCTGCGTGGATCAACTTAACGACGCTGATGGACTGGAGCCGCTGCGGATTACGGGGAGGAAGAAATGGATCGCCAAACAGATGGATCATCTGCCAGGGACACACGTGGCTGACCGACTGGGCAGTTCCCAGCAGGGGTCGAGGTCAAAGGCCACTTTCCTTGGGATGGGGAATCCACCCAGTAGCATAGCTACAGGGGGAGAATGGTAGGTATTGCAGGTGCCAAAGATACTGTGTAAGTGGCCCCTCCCACTCACCATTGGAGCTATTCTCCAGTGAGATGCAGTTGTCATTGCTTCCCAGAATGCTCTGAGGGCAAGTGGGAAGAGCCACTTACACAGCACCTGCAATACCTGCCATGCCACCCCCCCGTAGCTATGCAGCTTAATCCACCTCTGAATATCAGCTCTACACAGAAGGAGTAGTTGGGACCCCCTGGGTCTCGCACAATCTGGGCATGGGTGTTCTGAATACTGCAGGGCAAATCCATGTCACGATCAGAAAAAGGTTTTCGTGCTCCTCACTGTCACCAGCTAGGATTGGGAACACAAGTTCTTCAAAAGCAGAACACAGATCTGTTGTTGGCAACCTTCAGTCTTGAAAGACTCTGGTATCGCGCTCTGAGAGGTGGTTCTGGAACAGCGTCTAGTGTGTCTGAAAAGGCCGATTTGGGAGTGACAATCCCTTCCACACTGGGAGCAAGTGCAGTCTGTCCCTGGTCTGTCTCCCTGGCTATGGGCCTTCCTTCTTTGCCTCTTTGCCTCAGTCTGTTGGCCAAGTGTCTCATCAAACTGGGAAAGGCCATGCTGCACAGCCTGCCTCCAAGCAGGCCGCTCAGAGGCCAGGGTTTCCCACTTGTTGAGGTCCATTCCTAAGGCCTTCAGATCCCTCTTGCAGATATCCTTGTATCACAGCTGTGGTCTACCCGTAGGGCGCTTTCCTTGCACGAGTTCTCCATAGAGGAGATCCTTTGGGATCTGGCCATCATCCATTCTCACGACATGACCGAGCCAACGCAGGCGTCTCTGTTTCAGCAGTGCATACATGCTAGGGATTCCAGCATGTTCCAGGACTGTGTTGTTAGGAACTTTGTCCTGCCAGGTGATGCCGAGAATGCATTGGAGGCAGCGCATGCGGAAAGCTTCCTCTCCTGTTTCCTTCAGTCTCCTTCAGATTCCTCTCCTGTTGTGAGCGGAGAGTCCATGACTCGCTGCAGTACAGAAGTGTACTCAGGACGACAGCTCTGTAGGCCTGGATCTTGGTATGTTCCGTTAGCTTCTTGTTGGACCAGACTCTCTTTGTGAGTCATAGAACACAGATCTATGAAAGCAGGAACTGTGCTTGGATTTTCTGACGTTTGTCCCTAAGAACCAGAAACGTGGCCACATTCTTGGCCAGTCCACAAACCAGTTGGGCTGCTCAGTGTTCAGATCACATGCTTATCTATCCTGAACGCTGAAACTGCCCAGTGGTCAAATACTTTACGTCTCTAGTGCATAAACATGCATCTACACATATGAGCACAGAGTTAGGCTATTATCTCAGGCATACTGATTACAAGACAGACAGTCCAATCCTATCGAGGGCTTATGGTGTTCTGGACAGGTGTGTTGCAAAGCTCTAGGTCAGCCAGTAAATGGTCAGGACCAAGGACATGCAAGTCCCTGGCGGGATGGCCACTTCATTGCCCTTTTCCAGGAATCCAGTCCTCTCTATCCTCTGAGTAGGTTCCTACCACAGGGGAGGGGCAGGTGGGCCTGGGCCATGACACGTGCCCAACCTGTTCATGTTCAGTTCGAATGGTTTGGTTCGAAAGGTGCAAAAGAGAGCGACTAAGATGATTGCTGGGCTGGGGCACCTTCCTTATGAGGAAAGGCTACGGCGTTTGGGCCTCTTCAGCCTAGAAAAGAGACGCCTGAGGGGGGACATGATTGAGACATACAAAATTATGCAGGGGAAGGATAAAGTGGCTAGGGAGATGCTCTATACATTCTCACATAACACCAGAACCAAGGGACATCCACTCAAATTGAGTGTTGGGAGAGTTAGGACAGACAAAAGAAAATATTTCTTTACTCAGTGTTTGATTGGTCTGTGGAACTCTTTGCCACAGGATGTGGTGATGGCGTCTAGCCTGGATGCCTTTAAAAGGGGATTGGACAAGTTTCTGGAGGAAAAATCCATTCTGGGGTACAAGCCATGATGTGTATGCGCAACCTCCTGATTTTAGAAATGGGCTATGTCAGAATGCCAGATACAAGGGAGGCACCAGGATGAGGTCTCTTGTTATCTGGGGTGCTCCCTGGGGCATTTGGTGGGCCGCTGTGAGATCCAGGAAGCTGGACTAGATGGGCCTATGGCCTGATCCAGTGGGACTGTTCTTATGTTCTTAACTACAATTCCCAGGAAGCCTTGCAGGTCTCTTGTTATCTGGTGTGCTCCCTGGGGCATTTGGTGGGCCGCTGTGAGATACAGGAAGCTGGACTAGATGGGCCTATGGCCTGATCCAGTGGGGCTGTTCTTATGTTCTTATGTTCTTAATGGTTGATATTATAGTATAGTTACATTTTTCTCATCTATTCTTTTAACAAAAAAAGCCCTGCTCCTTGTTCGATAATTCAGTGCCAGGCATTACTACTGCAGGGAAAATTAAGACTACAGACCCCAAGCAGAGGAGAAGCTGAAGCAATGTGTGATACTGGTTGGAGAGGCGAAGGAGTGACCTTGGGATAAGGCCAGGGGTGTTGCCAGTGCGAAACTTTGGGGGCTACAATGGGAACAACCCTTTCTTTCATGGTAATGAAAGAAGCGGTGGCTGCCAACTTCAGCTTTCAGGCAGGCTGGAACCTTGTGCTGCAAGCTTCCAAAACATATGCAGAGTGCCTTGGGAGCTCCTGCAAGGGGCTCAATCAACAACCTGATCTGCTGCCTGTAGGGTTTCCATTTCCCAGGCCCCCAAACCCAGGCAGCCTCATTTGCATATTTTGCAAATTGGTTGCTGATTATGTATATCAGGCACGTTAGATGATGCTTGTTTTTTTTTAATCTGCTCCTGGCAATTACTTCCAAGTGTCACAAAGCTGGAGAAAGAGCAGTGGTATAATCCTACTTAGCCATTTGGTCGTGTTTAGGAAGGGTGGACTCTCCTCTGTGTCTACCTTCTTGTTGGAGGGCACAGAAAAATATCCTGGGGAGAGACGCCAGCAGGCTGCTGGGTGCCCAGAACAGGACCCTGGCATTTTCTAGTTTCCATCTCTAGCAAATGACCATCCTGACTTTGTCCTTGATCTTGTCTTTCAGGGAGGCCTTGTTAAATTGTTGCTATTGTGGCCTCCCCCTCCCCTGGGGGCTGGGGATAAGAATAGGCCCTCAGTTTGGCTGTACCTGTCGTAAGAGGCGACTAAACAGCCACCGGGTAGATGGGACTCGTCAGCCTGGGAAGGCAGCTCATCTGAGAGAAGGAAAACTCTGATCCCAAACCTCCACTGCCTTGTGGCTACATCCAGTTATGGAAAAGGCTTCAGGAGTCAACCTCAAGGCAAAATCAGGATCCAGAGTCCCTGAGGCAGTTCATGGCTGAACACAGTCACATTCTGGCAACTCCTGCAATGCCTCTGGAACCAACCACATTGGCCTCTGCCTTTCCATTGGACCATTTCAGCAACGTAGAGAGAGGGGATTTGCTGCATGGAAAACAGTCTATCCTCCATACCTACTTTACCCAGACTTCGCGCACTGGAGAGGACACTCTGTTCCAGAACACTATTCAGAGCGCGATGCCATAGTCTTCCGAGACTGAAGGATGCCAACAACATTGTGGGCTGAGTGAAATGTGGTTTGGCTTTGGAGTCATAGTCAGCACAAGGGTTTGACACAATGATGAAATTGACACGTCCCAGAGCTTATAATGGCTCCTGCAGCTGAGATGTCTTTATGTTTGGGGTGGAGCTTTTGCTCCAGAGGGTGTGGCCGTCTGCATCAAAGAGAATCTAGGCCAATTCTAGGCAGTCTGGGGAGGGGCGATGGATCCATCTCTTAGGCTAACTTGGAGGAAGCCTCCCCTGACACTTGGAGCTTCCCATGGGTGGCCACCCCTTGCTTGCATAGCACACGTTTAACCCTGTGAACTAAAGTCACATCCTGGGACCTTACTCACTTGGATAGTCAAAGTTGTCAGTGACGCAAAAGAAGAGTCTCCAGCCCTAGCACCACCAACCTCCCTAGACAAATTCAATCAAGGTTTCCACGTTAATGAAGCAATTGGACTTTTTCTGCCCTTGATAGGATGCAAAACAATAGCGGCAACCATTTAGGACTGGAGCAATCCTTTAAGTGACAACCATTAAGGAGCAACCCTAGGGTCTCCCATTCCCAAATTGCCTCCAGTTCCTCTGCTGAACAGCCCCAATCCTACAAGGACAATCCTACAGCCCCAAACTACCCACAAGCTGCCCCAATCTCACCTTAACTACTGCAGTGTGGCTGGGAGGCCTGTTGGCAGGTATGTGTAGCCTCCTGCCATTTGCTCTGGTGACTCTGGAGTGGCCTTTCACTGTAACCGGACTTGTGGAAGCAGATTGCGAAATCCACTGCCATAGGACCAGGAAGGATTGGGGCCTCAGTCGGTCAGTTGTGATGTGGAAGGTTATTTGTTTTTTTGTTACTTCTTTGCTGTTCATTTTTTTCTTAGCCAGCCTCATTTTTATTTTTATGGTAAGGCTTAATAGCATTAACTGGAGAGAAAAACCCCTTGCTGTGCAGTGTTGCAAAAAGACCTAAAAGCAGATGGGGGGGTAGGGGAAGCTTTCAGGATCCTTTTGTTTGATAGTTGGCTTTGTAATTTGCAGCTCATGCAAGGCTGTCTGAAGCTGAGAGAGGGAGGACAGGAAGGCTGTAGTTGTCAGACCTGACCCCTTCTCAATACCAAATCCTTTGCTCCTATTGTCGTTGTACAGACTTTCCATACTTGGAACTAGGATGAAAAGGGTGAAAAGCAAGTTGCTAGCTCTTATGACTGTGGAAATGTGCTTCAGAGTATGCAAGCAAGGTTGGATTTAAGGGCCTGCCCGCTTAAGGGGCCAGGCTTGGAGGTTGCTGGAAATTTTCATATTATATGACGTGAATCGATCATGCATGTAGAATGCACATCATGTCAGGTGCTACAAATGCAGTTTAAAAAAAAAAAAAAGAGAGAGAAGGTTGAATAAATGGAGGAGGTGCCAAAAACGTTTTTTGCCTGAGGAACTGCCCTGCTTCACTCCGCTTCGCGCTACAAGGATATCTGCAAGAGGGATCTGAAGGCCTTAGGAATGGACCTCAACAGGTGGGAAACCCTGGCCTCTGAGCAGCCTGCTTGGAGGCAGGCTGTGCAGCATGGCCTTTCCCAGTTTGAAGAGACACTTGGCCAACAGTCTGAGGCTAAGAGGCAAAGAAGGAAGGCCCACAGCCAGGGAGACAGACCAGGGACAGACTGCACTTGCTCCTGGTGTGGAAGGGATTGTCACTCCTGAATTGGCCTTTTCAGCCACGCTAGATGCTGTGCCAGAACCACCATTCAGAGCGCGATACCAGATTCTTTCGAGACTGAAGGTTGCCAACATCACAGAATGCCAGATGCAAGGGAGTGGCAAAAGGGAACAGGTTCCTTAATGTCTCGAGAGCTCCCTGAGGTGGTCCCCTATGAGATGCAGGAAGCTTGACTAGATAGGCCTTTGGCCTGATCCAGTAAGGCTCTTCTGATATTCCTCTGACCTATGTACTAAGACAACTGCTTGGTACTAAAAATGTGATCACGACCCACAGAAGTGGATTGTGATCACATTTTTTCATTGTTTTGAGGTATAGGGAGCCCAGCAGAGGATTCCACAGGACTTCCCGCAACCCCTGGAAGCCTGCACAGAATGGGCTAAGTTTAAAAATAGCCCCTTGGTCCCTGGTGGTGGTATGAGCCTGGCGATTGCATTGCCACCATCCCTCCTCCCTTCCCCATAAGGGGCAGAGACAGGGCTTCTCATTCTGGTGGGCCACAATCCACCAGTTTAAGAACCTCTGTAGTAAGATAAACTCTGGAGGCCAACCTCCAGCTGCCCCTGGCTTCAGACTGAAGAGGGGAGTTAGGGGGATAACAGAGGCTCCTCAGCTGTGTTGTGCTGCTTGTGGAACATCTCCCTAGGGAGGCTCCACCAAGTGCTTATAACAGGGGCGCTCACACTTTTTTGGCTCGAGAGCTACTTTGAAACCCAGCAAGGCCCGGAGATCTACCAGAGTTTTTTTTACAATGTTTGCGCCATCATAACATATAACATTTATGTGTACAATGTATGTTGGTGTACCTTGAGCCCCATTGAGTATAACAGGACTTACTCCTGAGTAGACATGTCTAGGATTAGGCTGTGAGGCTGCAATCCTAGCCACACTTACCTGGGAGTAAGTCCCATTGAGTACAATGGGCCTTACTCCCAGCGTTTCCTCCCAGAGGCACCTGAAGGGGGGGGTCGGCACTCCACGATCTACTCATTTTGCCTCGCGATCTACCGGTAGATCGCGATCCACCTATTGAGCACCCCTGGCTTATAAGCCTGTCTTTAGGTGTCAGGTGATGTTCCTCTCCTAGCCTTTTAGGGTTAAACCACAGGAGCCATTTGATGCATGCCTAGCTCTGAGATGCTTTGGTTTTCTTTGAGAAATAGCAGCTGCATCAAGTGCTCCACAGGGTGGGATGATGTCCCATCGAGTTCCCTTTCCAAACTTAGAAACTGTACACCCACTTTAGGTGAATTAGCTTCCCTTAGCAAAGTCCTGGTGGACCCCGCCACCTCTGTGAGGTGGATCGGCAGGTAGCTTGCCTGTTCAAGCTGCAGGGGCCCTCCTTCCCCTGTGCCAATCACCAAGTTCTCCGGACACAGCAGTAACACCTTGGTTCTCCATCATCTTGTGGCGCGATGGACACATGACAGTCTCTAGCAACCTCTGATGTCCACACTCTGGCTAGCTGGCCACTCACACCCACCCACTGGGGAAGATTCTTTAACCGTTATCTCCAAAGTCCTCATTATCCCTACTAGGGTACCCCTACCAGGGGTAATCTACACCCATTGCAAGCCAAAGTTCTTGTGTTAACTCTATACTTCCCAGACCTGTCGACACAAGAGGCTGTGACACCATATACTATTTCCTCGGGAGAACCTTCCACATGTGCACTACAGATGACAGCAGGGGAGGTGAGGTGTGACCTTTCATGAAGTCATAAACCAGACCCAGGGCCCATGACTGCTTTTGACACTTCCAGGGGACGTCTTCCTGCTGGGGGTGTCTTGTTCCTTTTCTACCTCACCCCTGATAGTGTCTTCAGCCTGGCTCCGTCTCCAGCTGTTCTATTGTGCTGCAGCCATGACACAATTCCACAGAAACAATCAAATAGAGCAAATAAGAGGTGTTTTGATCTGGGCTTGGGTCTGAGCGCAAGTGAAATACCTCTCTATTAATAGCCCAGATCTTTGTCAGAAAAAGTAATGGGCGGCATCTCAAATCTCCCCACCACCACCGCTGCATCGTAAAGGGTCATTAAGATGCCAGCAGCTCCATGGCACAGCCAGGGACATCAGTGAGCCATCGATAGGATCAAAATTAAACAAAGGAAGCGCATATCGTCATTTCCCATTTAGGAGCACGTAACTCGCAGTATCGCCAAGCAATAAAGACATCGTCTCCGCCATGCTCTGCCCGGACTGACAGATTCCCTTCTCTTGCTCCAGACAGATGTATAAATAAACAGGGCTGATAATCAGCTACCAGGCTGAGAAGCTGGTAATAACCCTCAGCAGATTCCGCGAGGGACGGCTTGCTATCGGCGAAGGCGCCGTGCGTATGAATTGAGCAAAATCAGATAGCATTGCGGGTGATGACTGACTGCTCTTTCAGTCTGGCCTCGGAATCAATTTCCAGCAATGTTCACCTCTGTAGGACAAAACTGTTCTTTGCTGTCCATCAAATAGGCAACGCTGTTGGATTAAGGATCATGATGGGGGCCTAGTGCTGTATTGTATTCCAAGCCTCATTATCTAGCGTTGTCCTGAAGCCCTCGGGATAAATCTGTTTAATAATTCCAGGCATCCTCACCCTACGATCAGATTTCTGCATGGAATTGCACATGGTATAACTCTTATTTGTGCCCCAGAAATTGATGCATGCACCTGTGTGTTGACTTGAAGTCACACTGCAGTAAGGGATTTGGATTACTGTATATGAAGGAATGCTGCACTTTATCAATGTCCAGGATTGCTGGTGAGCCTAAGATGCCCTTCTCTGATCACCCTATTCCAGGTGAGAGGACCTTGGCCCCAGAACAACTAGCAGCACAAGATGTCATAGAACAGAATCAGCCCAGTGATAATCAGGTCCAGCTGGTCCTTGTTGATAGGACAACCAGGAAGCAACATCCTGGTCATCTCCCTCAGGAAGAGCAAATGGTGCATGGTCTGTTTTTACTGAGGGCTTTGAGATCCGTTACAAAGACCAGGTAGCTGAGCAGCTTCTCTTCCTGCTTCTCACCACCACACCATCAGCCAGAAGAAATCTCTGGAGGACACCCAGAGCACCAGGCACTACTAGTGTGCAATTACCACTATCAAGTTTACACTATATTATGCTATTTCCCCTAAGAAACTTTGACCTGTGGTGAAATTAGTCTGAAATTATATAGCACATAACTCAGGCAGCAATCCTATACACACTTTCCTGGGAGTAACCCCTGTTGAATTCAATGGGACTTACTTCTGAGTAGACATGTGTAGGCTTGCGCTGTCATGTTCTAAGAATTAATTGGGCCTACGTATTTCCTCATAGTTGTGCTGCAGCATGGGACTTGGAGTGTTTAAAGGCATGGCATCTGTTACCACTGACTTTGTCTAAAGCAAACATGGAGGTAAATTTGGAGGTTCCTGCTCTAACGCTACAACTGAGGAATTTGTTAGGGAAGTAAAAAGATGTTGATAACAAGTGACACTCTTCAGGAGAGATCCTGGCAATCATAGCTGGAAATTCCAGCTATTCAATGCAGGGTCTTCTCCAGTCTTTGGTGAGGATGTGACTAAGTTTGGAAATGAAATGTTGTTTTCCTTGTAATATTCCTCATGGTGCCTGAGCAAACATTTTCAGGAACTTTGTTTAGGTCTTTGATCCCTTCAGGATCCAACCTCTGGGAGTAGCAATTTTATCCCTCATAATGTCCCAAACTTTGCACTGGTCTGGTACAGGGAAAAGATAGCAGCCCCCACTGATGTTGGCCATTTTCTCCCACAATGCCTTGTGGGCCAAAATGGGTTGTGCTACAGACCAAGGGGAACTACTTGCAAGGTTACCCTGCACATGTCTGATCTTGTCTGATCTTGGAAGCTAAGCAGGGTCAGGCCTGGTTAGTACTTGGATGGGAGACCGCCTGGGAATACCAGGTGCTGTAGGCTTATACCATAGTCTTTCGAGACTGAAGGTTGCCAACCATTATTTTTTATTTAAGAAAGCTTCCCAGCCAGCCATTTTCTGTAGCAGGTGGGGGTATCTACTCATGAGCAGTTGCTGTTTTAGGTGTCCCAGCAGGATTTGGATGTTGGCTGGACTGACATCTGGCTGGCTGACCTATTTCTCTGCTGATCTTACCCTGTGTCGACTGGAAATGTGGAAAGTAAAGAACAGGAAAGGAAGCAGAGTATTTATACTTCATTCTTTGTCCCGAAAGCTCATAACGGTGTTTCAGTCTTGCACGTTAGATTATACTGAAAGATGTCTACCAGTGATCTTCATGAGTAAGACGGAGTTTGAACCCAGCTCTCTCTAATCCAACACACTCTCTACCAACCCACACCATCTCGCCTGTCCATTTCCTGCCATAAGGAGCACTGACAATGTGGCAGGAAATGACTGGAGACTACCCCAGTGAATCCATGGCATGGCATGGATGGAGGAGATTGACTGATCTTCTACATCCACATCATTTGTGGACCACATGAGTTTCTCAGGAAGGCTCTAACCCTGCACCTTCCCTCCTCCATTTTCTCCTGCCTGCCAATCACTCGGAGTTGCGTGCCCACCCTTTTCAACACTGGAGGTCATCTTGGGATGCATTATCTGATGCCACTGGGACAAGGGCTCCTTGCTGCCTGCCTCGCTACAATTCCCCATCCCCTCCAATTACTGATAAGGGTGAGCCAGGCTCACTGCATCCCCCTGGCATAATGATGCTGCCATTGTTTTTTTAAAGAGGTTTTCTTGCACTGTTCTTTTTCTCAAGTTGACCTTCAGGTGCAGATTGAATAGCAATGCAAAAAGGCTGTTAAAACACAAGAAGAAAATAAGGTTCCTTCTGCACTGGCGCAGCCCAGCAGGACCTCCATCAAAGGAGAGGGGCTGGAGTGGAAGCACCTTTGAAGAGATGCCCCCTGACCTTAAAGCCTAGATGTTCAGGGCAGGCTGAAGTGTCTTATAATAAGGGAGCCTGACAACCTTTTTGTTTATCATTTGTCATCTGTGATACTGCTACATGGGTATGCAGCACTGGGTGCCTGCCAGGTGAACATGACCAAGACCAGTCTGGTGGCTTTCAAACAGGGCTGCTAGTCACACAGGCCAGAACTCAAGGAAGGCCAGAACTTTGGTTTGTAGGAGCACTGGTTTGAATGACCTCAGCAGATATGGAGAGGAAGACTTGGGTTTGGAAGCCTGCCCAAAAAAACCTCCCTTCCCAATGTTTTGCATCTCATGTGCAGACAGATGACACACTCACTGCTTCGCTTCTCTGCCTGGGCACGAGGGCCATGCTGTGTGTCTGTGAGTTTAGGATGGTTTTAGGGGAGGCCTGAAGTTGAAACCTGGGCTTCCTTCTAAGCAGACAGCAGACACACCAACAAGCTGCTGTGTACATGAGGACCTGCCCGTGCACTGTGCTGCATCTGTTAGACAGGTTCGTCCAGTGGAAGAGCTTCTCTCCCATCATAAGTGTGGAAAGTGACATCACAGCTTTGCCTGTGGCCTTTGGCTTGGGCTACAGAACCACAACCCAGCTGTGGATTTTTGCTGCAACCCAAAACTTGGGATTCGGGTAGCTTCTTTCTCCCCCTCTCCCTCTAACACAAAACCTCCCAGTTTTCCAGCGTCAGTTTCCCCTGAATAACTCTCCTGATTTCCTTGTCTCATTTCCTCTCTTTTTCCCCTTCCTTGCTTGTGTCACTTCCTTGCTTGTCACTTCCCCTTCCTTACTTGATTGTTACACAATTACACCCCCCCTCTTTCTTGTAAGCCGTTCCACTGAGTTGTGCCGTCATCCCCTGTACTCAGTCCTTAAACACAGAATACATTTCCCCTGTGTGCGCATGTCACACAAGTCTTAAAAACATGCCAGGTAACAAAATGGGCATCCTGTACACGCTCAAAGGCATTTGCCTTTGCTTCCCAGAGACAAACTGCTGTGGAAAATGCAGGATGTCGGTGATTCTGGTTCCAGGATCTGACATCGATGCTTAGAACAGACCTTGCAGACTGGGTCTGCTAAAGTTGAGCTTTAAATATTCAGGGTGTTCCATCCTACGTTCTCCACTTGCAGAGGAATTGTGAAACATGAAAGTTCTGCAATTGGAGGAAGAAGTGATTTTAATGGACTTCTCTATAAATCTGACTTCTTTGGAGCCATTTAGCTTCAAAGCAGCCTGTCAGATTTATAGGATGATACAGGAGCTGGATTGTGTAGTTAACACAGCAAGAGAGAAAGGTGCCTGCAGCCAATGAAGGTGTGATGGCAGCTCCTTCTTCACCTTTACCTGTGAGAAGCCAAAAAGCGGTCCCAGCAAGCACACGGCTTCTAGCAAGAGCTGCTGACACGCAGGAACCTGGGAGTCCAACCGCTATGCTGGAGGGATTGTTTTATTTATATACTTAAAAATATGCCTACAATGCGATTCACATAAAATTTCACAGCCGTTTTACAAGTTAAAGCAAAACGATAAAAGAATACAACGTACACACACAACTAAAACCAAATAGTGGAACTATAAAACAGCTTCCCAGTCGAGTCCCAGTGGGGGAGGGGGGAGCTGAAGCTTGGTGGAAGAAGAATTCCCTTGCACGCAAAAGGGCTCTGTTCGACCTCTGACAGCATCTCCAGCTAGGGCTGAGCAACCCTGAATAAGCCTGAAACCCTGGTCAGTGCTGACAGTACGGAGCAGGTGTATCTGTGGTCTGGCTCAGTACGAAGCAGCTGCCTTTTGCAAAATAGCTAGAAGGTGTGGATGCTAAGTTTTTATATAATCCGTGTTTCAGCAGGTATTCCAGCCAAGACTACACTATTCAATTCTGTTCCAGCCTGTGAAGATAACTTGTCAATTGCCACAAATGGTTGGCAACCTTCAGTCTCGAAAGACTAAGGTATAAGCCTACAGCACTCAGTATTCCCAAGCATTCTCCCATCCAAGAACTAACCAGGCCTGACCCTGCTTAGCTTCCGAGATCATGGTATAAGCCTACAGCACCCGGTATTCCCAAGCGGGCTCCCATCCAAGAACTAACCAGGCCTGACCCTGCTTAGCTTCCGAGATCATGGTATAAGCCTACAGCACCCGGCATTCCCAAGCAGTCTCCCATCCAAGTACTAACCAGGCCTGACCCTGCTTAGCTTCCGAGATCAGACAAGATCAGGCACATGCAGGGTAACAGTTTCCTCTTCCGCATTTTTCTCTTTTATTTTTGTCATGGATTGCAGGACACCTCAAAGTTCACCATGGACCACAGATGGGGAGCGTTTCCACAGAACGTACTAAAGGGTTCCATTCATGTGCACTTTGGTAAATGATCTTGAGATACAAGGCAATCTGAAGCTGACCCTGCAATTCCACCCGTCCATTTGCAGTTGGTTATCAAGCAGCACCTTTGAACAGGTAAGCAAAATGCAGTAGCCAGAATCTGCCCACCTGGTGCAAGTTTTCCAAGTGCTACATATATTTTATCTTGATATTTTCCCAGGGGGTCACCATATAAGTCTGTTGCAGCAAAACAACAAAGGATCTTATAGCACTTTATTGACTGACCAATTTATTTCAGCATAGACTGCCTTGGATTATAGTATCTTGATGCTGTAGTTCAGAACAGACCTATAAGTATTATTATCCTGATATTACAACTGAGGCCACTTAGTGAGTTCATGGCAGAGATGAGATTCTCTCAGCACCTCAGAGAATCTTGGATTTTCATAGGCTGAGAAAATCCTGACTTAGAGCTTTTAGCCACTACATTACAATACCTCTACAATGCTTTATAGTAAGCTCTACATTGCATCTACATTGCATCTACATTGCATCTACAGTGAAAAAACACTTTCCTTTACTACACCTTAGTTAGCACAAAGAGTAGATGAGATGGTCTTGGCTGCAGCCTGTCATACTGTGTGTGGGGAAGGGGGTTCACGCAACAAAGTAAAAATTTCCCTGCACATGGAAAGCTAGCCTATCAGGGAGAAGGATTTTAGCAGAAGGCTTGTTCAGGCCATATTTTTCCTGCTGATTTGGTTGCAGACATTACTAGACCTGCACACTCACATAACATCCTGGCCCTTGCTTAGCGTTCCTTAAAAATCTCCTTCAACTTAGTCCTTTGCAACCCCTCTAGCTACGCCACTGGCCTTCTCCTTGATGTGCAAATTTCTATATATCAAAACATGTTTTTGTAGGGTAACATGACATCGTGTGAGCCAACTGCCTGCCCCAAAGCCTGAAAGTTTAATTCAGACACAGGTTTACCATCCAGTGCTGTTTGTGAGAATAAGACCCATAGGAAAGGGAAGATTTCACCCAGGTTTGGGTGGGGTGCAAAGCCTTAGTGGGAGCATAACTGCCTCACGCTCGTCCTACATTCTTGTTGGCGCAGAAGGTACAAGCCGAGAGGACGACAAGGAACAACCGAGGCTCAGATATCGGCGCGATAAAAGTGCTCAAACGTCTTTTCTTCCGAGTGACCTCGATTTCCATAAAGCAGCACTTCTGCGACGCTGTCAGAATGCCAATTGGCCTGTAAAGGAGCCGGCAAATGGTGGGAGTGTTTTGCTTGGAATCCTCTCTTAATTAGTTCTGTAATGCCTCCTGCCTGTCCGAAATCACTTTTTAAGTACAGGAGTGGAGAAGAATGGATGAGATTTCCCAAGTTATTCTTTGCCTCCTCCATCTCTGCCCCTCCCTCCTCGCTTTTCCCAATCTGGGCATTTTTGAATGGCATACTCAAAATGCACCCGCAGAAGACGAATATTGAAGTTTCTTTTTTAAAAGCCCCCATGCATTCATTGAAGACTCTCAAAGCCCAATAACAGGCATCCTTTCCTTTCCTGAATGTCAAGGGAGCCTTATCTGGCCTTGTTCACAAAGACAGAAAACCCGCAGCCTTGTGATATGCCGCAAACGACTTGGCATCTAATGGGAAGGGGCAGAAGCAAACCATCGTTTGCTTGCGGCGTTTAATTAAATATGCAAATTTATGATCAGCTCAAAATGGTCAGATGAAAAGGCAGCAGGGTTGTGAATTCTGATGTTTTCAACTTTCCCGGGCCGATTCCATTGAATTCCATTAATAATTCCTTTATTCCATGATGAGAATTGGGAAGGACGCAACACAACGCCCAAGTGCTGCTACAAGATAGATGGCTCTGCGGACCAATTCCACCACCTTGTCCCTTTTCAGTCAAGCATCTAGGCCATACGGTGCCTCGAAGAGAAGAACGTCAGCTGCATGTGAACAGTGAAGTGCTGATCTGGTGTTGCTTCTGGACTCCCAGGTGGTAGCTGTGACCAGGACTGCTTTTTATCACCTCCAGTTTATATTCCAGTTGTGCCCCTTTCAAGGACTGGTAGTGTCTCAGCTTGATGATAGTCATGTGCTTAAGGTGTGGCTGCCTTTGAAGACAGCAGCTGGTTTGTGAAGCATTGGTAGGGCTATGTCAGAAGGCCAGATGCAAGGGAGGGCACCCGGATGAGGTCTCTTGTTATCTGGTGTGCTCCCTGGGGCATTTGGTGGGCCGCTGTGAGATACAGGAAGCTGGACTAGATGGGCCTGTGGCCTGATCCAGTGGGGCTGTTCTTATGTTCTTAACTACAATTCCCAGGAGGCCTTGCAGGTCTCTTGTTATCTGGTGTGCTCCCTGGGGCATTTGGTGGGCCGCTGTGAGATACAGGAAGCTGGACTAGACGGGCCTATGGCCTGATCCAGTGGGGCTGTTCTTATGTTCTTATGTTCTTCTGTCAGGGGCTGCTTGCAAGCAACTTATTACACAAAAGCTGCTTACAATATGAATAATAATATTTCATCACAGTCTATGCTGGGTGGGTTATAATTCGGGGTCTAGCCAAGATTCTGAATCGCAGAGATATCTTCGTAGGATTCTTATAGTTGCAAGCGGTGTTAATTTCTGGAGCTGAGCTGGTGGAATTTGCTCAAGGCCAAGAATCTCAAGATGCTTTTTCAGACTAGACATTGCTCCAAGGGCTCCAATGACCATTGGCACAATATTGACTTTCTTCTCCCAGAGATGCCCAAGTTCTACTCACAGGGCTTGATGTGATCTTCTTAAGAACATAAGAACATAAGAACAGCCCCACTGGATCAGGCCATAGGTCCATCTAGTCCAGCTTCCTGTATCTCACAGCGGCCCACCAAATGCCCCAGGGAGCACACCTGATAACAAGAGACCTGCATCCTGGTGTCCTCTCTTTCATCTGGCCTTCTGACATAGCCCATTTCTAAAATCAGGAGGTTGCACATACACATCATGGCTTGTACCCCGTAATGGATTTTTCCTCCAGAAACTTGTCCAATCCCTTTTTAAAGGCATCCAGGCCAGATGCTGTCACCACATCCTGTGGCAAGGAGTTCCACAGACCAACCACACGCTGAGTAAAGAAATATTTTCTCTTGTCAGTTCTAACTCTCCTTCTTATGTTCTTTTGTCTTCAGTTCTAGTCACCTAGGATTGTAATATCAATGATCCAAACTTGTGCTTTTTTTTTTCTTTATGTCACCTGCTGTTATCTCTGGCATACCATGTTCTAGATGTTTCTCTACCTGTAATCTGAAGAGTCTTTGCTTGGTTGTTCTTGGTGACTTTATCAGGTTTATGGTCCCAGGAAATTTGGTATGAAGGTAAATTGTATTGTTTGCAAAGATTCCAGTGAACCACAGCTGCAACTCTGTCATGGTGTTCTTTATAGTCAATTTGGGCAATCTTATGTCAGGCACTGACCAGATGGTCGACCATCTTTCATCTTACAAAGTTGACATTTGCTGTTGTCACTGGTCTTCTGAATCTTTGCTTTGATATTATTGGCTGCAAGTGCCTGCTCCCAAGTAGCTAAGGTGAGACCATCTGTTTCTTTCTTCCTGTGTCCATCTTATTATTACTAATATGATTTTTAATTACACAAAGAGAATTCCAGTGTGTTCCATGGCTTTAGCACACCAAGCCTCAAAGAGCCAGGCTCTGGGATGCTGGAGAGAATGTGTTCTCCTTCACCCAATACAGATGAGGTTCAGAAGCCATTCTGCATGCCCATTTACCAGAAAAGAGCCTTCCCAATGTTGGCCCCGATTTGTGGAAGTCTCTCCTGAGGGACGCCTGTCAGATCTATACCACTTGTCTTCTTTAGAGGGCAGCTGAGACTTTTCTGTTTCTCCCAGTCTTTTGAGCACAATGTGAGGACACTGTTGCATATTGGTATACAAGGTGTTTTCATTGTTGTGCAACAACTACCACGGCATCTCTCTCCTTAGCGTTGTAGGAAAGCTGTTTGCCCGAGTTGCACTAAAGAGGCTCCAGATACTTGCAGAGAGCGTCTATCCAGAATCGCAGCGTGGATTCCGAGCCAACAGGTCCACCACTGATATGGTATTCTCCCTTAGACAACTGCAGGAGAAATGCAGGGAACAACGCCAGCCACTCTTTATAGCCTTCATAGATCTCACGAAGGCTTTTGACCTGGTCAGCAGAGACGGTCTCTTCAAGATTCTCCCCAAGAGCGCCCTACAGGTAGACCAAAGCTCCCTACAGGTAGACCAAAGCACCCTACAGGTAGACCACAGCTGCGATACAAGGACATCTGCAAGAGGGATCTGAAGGCCTTAGGAGTGGACCTCAACAGGTGGGAAACTCTGGCCTCTGAGCGACCCGCTTGGAGGCAGGCTGTGCAGCATGGCCTTTCCCAGTTTGAAGAGACACTTGGCCAACAGTCTGAGGCAAAGAGGCAAAGAAGGAAGGCCCATAGCTAGGGAGACAGACCAGGGACAGACTGCACTTGCTCCCAGCGTGGAAGGGATTGTCACTCCCGAACTGGCCTTTTCAGCCACACTAGACGCTGTTCCAGAACCACCTTTCAGAGCGCAATACCATAGTCTTTCGAGACTGAAGGTTGCCAACAAACAAACATATTGTTTCATAACTACTTTGTAGTTTTATTGTTTTAATCATTGTTAGCTGTGATGGGCAGGCAGGCAGGTGAAAGCCACAGAGCCTAGAGGCCACAGGGATCCATTTGGATGCTTTGGATTTTGAAGGATGCTCATATAGACCACATCACACCTTTGCTGCCCCAGTTCCAGCTGCACTGGTTGTCAGTTTGTTTCTGGTGCATTTCAAGATGTGGGTTCTCTCCTTTAAAACCTAAACGGTTTGGGGGTCAGAGTACCTTAAAGAGCACCTTTCTCCCCATGGGTCTCCCTGTCCCATGAAATCATCTGGGGAGATGCTTTTTCATATTGTACTCCCTCCAGAGGCTTGGTTGGTGGTGACACAGGAGAGGGGCTTCTCTATGTTTGTTTTACCCTGGAGAACTCCCTGTCACAGGAGGTGCGGCTGGTGCCCTTGCAGCCAATTTTTTTGTCCTACGTGAAATAGGAGAGTAGAAACTTTGTGGGGACAGATTTTCAATATTCTCATTCCCAAAATAGATTTGGAGAAAGCTCTTCTGAATGTTCTCCTCGGCAAATGGCAAAAGCTTGTGATTGCCAGCGACTCGGCTCCTTAAGTCCTTTATTCAACGATTGCAGGATGGGACTCCGCAAACAGCACTAACCAAACATTTACAGAGAAAACAGAACAGCCATTCAACAATGCAGAATGGGGAACTATATTTACAAGTCGTTTTCCTAATGACTCTGGGAAAAGAAAAGACAGATTAATTTGGCTCTCCGGCGGGTGGATGGCACTGCAGGGAGCCCGGCGTAATAACACACAGAGATCATAAAACGGAGGGGGGAAAGTCACCCTCCACAGCATGAAATGCTCGTAAAGGAATTTGGACCTCTCTGCTGTTGGGACGACGCTTATAAGCATTGTACACAATGTGCATGTGGAACAAGATGGCTGAACGCCGTTTGCCGTTTGGCCACCGCAAAACAGTCACACATACACAGCTTGCAGGGAGACGGCAGCTGCCCTGTGACTTTGCTCGGCTTTTGCTGGGCTCATCTATCCAGTTAAAAAAAGGAGTGATTGTCCTGCCAAGGGATGAACAGAGGCAAGAAGGCTGCAGGCGTGGGGCTCCAGCTCAGTGCTTTGCATGCAGAAGTTCCCATGTTCAGACCTTGGCAGCCACTCCAAGCAGGACTGAGAAAGACCTCCTCTGAATCCTTGAGAACAGCTGCTGGTCAATGAGAGCAATATGGAGCCAGGCTGATTCAGGGTAACGTCTCTTCCTGTGCTCATAGATGCACATAGCCAAGCTGGTCAGCCTGACGTGCCATCGCTGGCAGGTCTGGATCACACACCTTGGACAGCCCAGCCCTGGACCCCTGATCTGGCCCAGTCCTTCGAGGGTTGGAAGGCACCTTCAGGGATAGTGTGGCGACAGGAATCCTTTCATCAGAGGATGCGCTAGATGTGCCAAAGAGGGTATGTGAGCTGAGTATCACTACTGGTGTCACATTTTGGAGCCAAGCCTTTGACTAATTTCTGGGTGTGAGCCACTTGCTGGCCTTCTCAGTCTCACCCCTTCCCAGCCCCATGGGGAGGCCAGCTGGCCTGTCCTGCATTGGGATCTGTTGGGAATTACTTCCCTTTATCCTGGGTAATACCACAGCAGTCCCAATGGGGTTACTTGAATCTGTGCCACCTAAAGAGATGGCGCAGATTCCAGAAACCCAGAGCTGCTCCAGGCTGCCTGGGACCGGGATTAGAACCTGGCACATGCCAGATCCTGGCCCCAACCCCCACTCACCTGCAACCCACCCGTGGGTCTGCCTGCTGTCTGCCATCCCCCCACCCTGAAATGCCTCCCTCTTGCCTTCCCCCACTCTCCCTCAGACCCCTGTGCCAGCCTCATTTTGATGGCATGGGCTTGCCTTTGCACCTGCCCAATGGGGCTTGGGCCAGCCTCCCTCCTCCAGAGTTGTCGCACAAGTACCTTACAGCACTTTTGACTGGCGCAAGGGACCTCGTGCTGGCCGAGGGTGCCTTCTGGATCGTGCCCTCAAACACGCAGGCCACATTCAGGCCACCAGAAGAAACCACCATCCACTGATGGGAAGTCCCTCTAAGATAATTTTTCTGCCCCTTTACCTCCAGTCCCCCCAGTGGCTGAAGGCAAGGCCAAACTCTGTGTAGACTGTGGTGCAGCTTGGTGGGGTCTGTTCAGGGAGAGGGGAGATTTACTGGCTTTGCCCTAACGGGACCTCACTGCCCTGTTTCTCAGCTCCTGCCTTGACGGGCTGTCGTCCCTCTGCTGTGGGCTTTGCTCCTTGGACCCAACCATGTTTTTCCCAGTTGTGGCTGGAATGAGGGGTCCATGGGGGTCTCAACTCCCGCTACAGAGGCCAGGCACGGTGAGCTGTGCCTGGGTCCAATTCTATCCAGCCTTTTCTCAGCAAGCCACCCTCCCGGTGATCCTGCTAGCCCATTCAAAGTCAGTGATGGTGGATGAGTCATTTCATTCTCTCATCATTACCGGGGATTGATTCCATAACATCTGTCACAGCATATGCCGTTCCGTGCGATGCGACACCCTTGCTGATGAGGGGATGCAACGGGAATGACAGGAGAGGAGACCTTTAACAGAAAACCCAGCCCAGGGAGAGGGGGGGGGGGCTTTGGACTTTCCCATTGGGCTGCAGAAGGAAGTCTGGATTTTGCACAGCTAGGAGGTGGGAGCGAGGCTGCTATGTCTGGGCAGCCAACAGAATGCCCGGAATCAAGACTGAGGATGCATGGAGCATGGTACTGATTGCGCCAGGGAAGATAATTGTCAGCTGCTGTAGTTAGGAGCAAGAGAACATTAAAAGAAATATGAAGGAAGAGTAACTACTCATTACTTTATCCATTTTATCTCACGCTTTGAATGTCAGCAATCAAAGGCTCTCACTTGCAAGCAAGTTTTTGGGTGGGCTGTTATCTTCTCTTGGTCCCATTCCTGAAATTCAGATGAGGCGAAATTGGCAAACGGCAGCCCAGGGCTCAGACCAGCCCTCAGAGGCTATCCATTTGCACCCCTCCTTTTTCACCTCAAACCTACAGGAGCTGAGATACAGCCAAAGGGCCCTTTACTGAAACCCCCACCTGGGGGCCCCCATGGGTGCAATAAAGATGTTGACAGAGCCCCCCCCCCCAACCAGCCATGCACTTCAAGGCACATGCAAAGAGCTCTTTAACACACTGTCACCCGGGCCCAGCCCAGGTGGCCGGGAACTCCTCAGGAGTAGGGGCCTCCTCGGGAGTCAGACCTAAGCACCGTCAGGACAGGGGTCCCAGGCAGGACACCTCCCTGGGAGTAGGGCCTAGTGCCTCCTGGGAGCAGCAAGCAGCCAGGTGGCCAGAAGGGGTGGGGCTGGCCCAGCCAGAGATTGGCCTCATAAGGAGGCTGGGCAGCCTAGGGAGAGGTCGCTCCTCTCCAGGTGGGAGCAGGGTCAAGGGGCAGGCCAGAGGGGGTAGCAACCTGGCCTTATTCAGACGATCCAGACCCCGAAGGGAACTTTGCTTACCTCAGCCCTGGAGAGAGGGGCCGGGGGCTGGGAGCTCCCCGATCCTAGACTCACCTGGGCCCCAGGTGTGACGTCAGGAGGAGCGAAGGTACACACCCGAGGCCTTGGAGCCAACTACCTCCACTGGAGGCTGGCTGATTGGGGGACAAGCCCGGAGATACCTGGGGTCCTCCCGAGGACAGCTAAGCTGACCCCGGACAACAGCACGGCGGCCATTGGGAACCCATACCCCTGGCCAACAGGCACCAGCCGGAGAGCTCTGCCCGATTCCTCAAGGGGTCAGGGAGGAACAGGGAACGAGCCTATCGTGCGCCGACGACACGAGTCTATGTAAAGCAAAGGGGCCTGGGCCGTAACAGGCCCAATGAATGTCAAGAGGTTGACGCAAGTAAACCGTCTGTGCAGAACAGCTGTATCGGCCTCCTGTCTTTTTTTCCGCCGCCGACCAACTCTCATCGACAGGGCAAGCCCCCCGTGCTTGGTCGCACACCAAGGGGCGGGGTCTCCGCACGCCATGGACATTACACACACCCAACCCAAAAGGGGAGCAGCCAAGGGACTCTGACAGCCAACTCACTGCTCACTCCCACTTGTGCAGAAAAGGAAAAGCAGCACTTAGGTTCCTGCGTCCCTCCTGCACTGAGGCTGAGACCACTCCCCTCCTTTTCATGCGCCTCAAACGCAAATGGTTTCGTGGCTCTGGCCGTCGGTCCATAACTATTTCCTAAGCCACTGTCGGTGGGGTGGCTTGAACAGCTGGGCGTCAGTGCTTGCATCCCGTTCCTCCTGACAAGGTATTTATCAGGCTTCTGTTGCCATAGCAACCAAACACCGAATCATAAATACCCACAGGGTCCCTCCGTCAGGTGTTGGCCCAGTTTTGTGAAAGGGGAAAAAAAATCCAAAACATGGAGAAAGTGACAATCACGGCAATTTCCAAACAAATTTGGGCAGAAAGGCAGAAACTCCATTCTGGTTTTATACTATTGCCCCCCCCCCTCTCTGAGACCCCGGAGAGCCCATCAGTAGAGACAGTACTGACCCAGATGGACCACTGAAGGTCAGACATAGGAGAAGGCAGCTTTCTGTGCTCTCCTTATGGTTGGGAACTGCACAGGGACACATGAGAAAAAAGCCACAAATGCACCATCTGCCCTCATGGCTAGCAGACAACGGCCTTCAGTAACCCAGTGGTTTTTTTTTTGGGGGGGGGGGGAAACCTTAGGATGATAGTGGCCATTTTGTCCTGGCTCTTGATCATCGACAACAGGTGCTTTCTGAAACCCTACTGCAGCTTCAGAGAAGTGCATCATGGCACAAACTGAACAAATGGTCAACCTGGAGAGCGTGTGAGAAGAAGGAAGTGGCAGCCTGGCCTTGGAGTTGCCAGGTTTCAACCAGAGATTCCCATCGGGATAGGAGAGAAGCCCCCCTGTGTCATAGCAGAGATCCATGTAGTCCAGCCTCCTGCTCCAGACTTTGGACATCCTCACTTGTTTGCTTGAGAGAGCCAGTGGGAGAGGGCTGGGTCTTCAGGTCTGGTTTGCAAACAAGGAAGTGAGGCAGCTGTCTGCCCCCTCCTCACTTCCATAGGAACACTCCAAGTGAGCCATGGATAGGGGAGTCAACCAGGGTCAGAATGCCAGATGCAAGGGAGGGCACCAGGATGAGGTCTCTTGTTATGGCAGGAGGTCTGGTCTAGAGGGTAGAGCCTCCATTTGCCTGAAGATTAACATCCACAAGGTCGCCAGTTCGAGGCCACCGGCACCGTGCGACCTTGAAGCAGCTGGCAAGCTGCAGCTGAGCTGTTCCATCTGCTCAGAGCGTGGGAGGATGGAGGCCAGAATGTGAAACCAGATCGGAGTGTAACACCTTGAATGTAGTGGTTCTTGAAAGAGAGAACCTTCTTTCAATTTGTAAAAATCCCTGCGTGGATTTAATAAGCCTGCCTGTGTAAACCGCCTTGAATAAAGTCTTGAATAAAGACCAAGAAAGGCGGTATATAAATACTGTATATTATTATTATTATTATTGTTATCTGGTGTGCTCCCTGGGGCATTTGGTGGGCCGCTGTGAGATCCAGGAAGTGGGACTAGATGGGCCTATGGCCTGATCCAGTGGGGCTGTTCTTATGTTCTTAACTACAATTCCCAGGAAGCCTTGCAGGTCTCTTGTTATCTGGTGTGCTCCCTGGGGCATTTGGTGGGCCGCTGTGAGATACAGGAAGCTGGACTAGATTGGCCTATGGCCTGATCCAGTGGGGCTGTTCTTATGTTCTTAACTACAATTCCCAGGAGGCCTTGCAGGTCTCTTGTTATCTGGTGTGCTCCCTGGGGCATTTGGTGGGCCGCTGTGAGATACAGGAAGCTGGACTAGATTGGCCTATGGCCTGATCCAGTGGGGCTGTTCTTATGTTCTTAAACTACAATTCCCAGGAAGCCTTGCAGGTCTCTTGTTATCTGGTGTGCTCCCTGGGGCATTTGGTGGGCCGCTGTGAGATACAGGAAGCTGGACTAGATTGGCCTATGGCCTGATCCAGTGGGGCTGTTCTTATGTTCTTAACTACAATTCCCAGGAAGCCTTGCAGGTCTCTTGTTATCTGGTGTGCTCCCTGGGGCATTTGGTGGGCCGCTGTGAGATACAGGAAGCTGGACTAGATGGGCCTATGGCCTGATCCAGTGGGGCTGTTCTTATGTTCTTAACTACAATTCCCAGGAGGCCTTGCAGGTCTCTTGTTATCTGGTGTGCTCCCTGGGGCATTTGGTGGGCCGCTGTGAGATACAGGAAGCTAGACTAGATGGACCTATGGCCTGATCCAGTGGGGCTGTTCTTATGTTCTTAAACTACAATTCCCAGGAAGCCTTGCAGGTCTCTTGTTATCTGGTGTGCTCCCTGGGGCATTTGGTGGGCCGCTGTGAGATACAGGAAGCTGGACTAGATTGGCCTATGGCCTGATCCAGTGGGGCTGTTCTTATGTTCTTAACTACAATTCCCAGGAGGCCTTGCAGGTCTCTTGTTATCTGGTGTGCTCCCTGGGGCATTTGGTGGGCCGCTGTGAGATACAGGAAGCTGGACTAGATTGGCCTATGGCCTGATCCAGTGGGGCTGTTCTTATGTTCTTAAACTACAATTCCCAGGAGGCCTTGCAGGTCTCTTGTTATCTGGTGTGCTCCCTGGGGCATTTGGTGGGCCGCTGTGAGATACAGGAAGCTGGACTAGATTGGCCTATGGCCTGATCCAGTGGGGCTGTTCTTATGTTCTTAACTACAATTCCCAGGAAGCCTTGCAGGTCTCTTGTTATCTGGTGTGCTCCCTGGGGCATTTGGTGGGCCGCTGTGAGATACAGGAAGCTGGACTAGATGGGCCTATGGCCTGATCCAGTGGGGCTGTTCTTATGTTCTTAACTACAATTCCCAGGAGGCCTTGCAGGTCTCTTGTTATCTGGTGTGCTCCCTGGGGCATTTGGTGGGCCGCTGTGAGATACAGGAAGCTGGACTAGATGGGCCTATGGCCTGCTCCAGTGGGGCTGTTCTTATGTTCTTAGGGTCTGCAGCAAGCAAAAGTGAAGATATAATCTAAACACTCTTCAAGAGTTCACTGAGTTCACTGACATTTTCAGGTTTCAGAGGCACAGCCCCGTTACACTGCAGCAGCAAAAACTACAAAGATGTTGTTGTTTCTAATGAAATCAGGGGTCACTCTTGGATATCAGACTTATTCATGCACCAAGCTGCCTGGCTTGGCTGCCTGAACAATCCAACCCTGTAAGGCCACATTCCTAAAGCATGAGACCCCCATCCTCCCACCTACTTCAGAAGAAGACAGGAAGGACAGAGGAGAATTGAGATGGCACAAAGTGCCTAACAGTGGCGTAGCTAGAGGGGATGCAAACCACTAAGTTGTGCAGAGTGCCTCACCACAGTATGCAAGCGGCCCCTCCCCCTTGGAGCCATTCTGGCATACGCCTCTGTTTTGCTCTCCCCACCTGGAATGACTCCGAAGGGAAGGACTGGGGAGGGGCTGCTTTCACGCCGTGGTGAGGATCCCTGCAAAACTTAGTGCTTTGCACCCCCTCTAGCTATGCCAATGGTGCCCAGCAAAATCTTGTCCTTGAACTCTCATTTGTATGCTCCAACTCCCACCTGTAGATGAATGGGGCTTAGAGAACATGAATGATAGCAAGGAAATTGCCAGGGGATGGGAGCACCAGTAGGGCCTACTGACACTTTTTACTAGGGCATTCTGTCACAAAAAGGTACTCTCCTTTGGCATACCCAAAGAATCCAAGCCATGTGGGCCAGAAATTAGTCTGCTCTTTCTCTGGAACCAATAACCTGGAGCACAAATGGCCTTCAGAATTATGTAGCCATGCCCCCTTGGCTTTCTAAGCTCTTTTGTAGGCTTTCTCTATAGGACATTAGCGCATAAAAAAGCATGCACCCTTCCATGCACCGCCTCCAGTCATAACCCATTTTTCCCCGCCTCCCATGAACTCCTAATTAGCCCTTTGTGGCCGGAGGAGAAACGCTAATCTTACCAAATTGTCCGCCTGCTCTTTATCACCACCACAGGCAAAAAAATCAAAGCTTGTTGGACATAAACGGCTTAAATCGGCCCATTAGAACTTTGCGTCACCGTGGCCAGCTGTAAAGTTAGTTTTGGCAGGATAGCTCCAGACATATTATCAGCTGATTTAAATACTAATGATCCAGTAACCACAGTTGAGCAGAATAATGTCTGTCATAACAGAAGCCGTAAAAAATATAGCAGCTTCCCAGACAGACCTGGAAATGTATTAAAAGAGGCCCACTCCCACCTGGAGATAAGGAGTCTTTAAACCTGCACCTGAAAAAAACTCGAGCTCCATTCAAGTGATGAACAGTGGGAGGGCTGAGGTTGGACCAGAAAAGGCTCCCCCCCCCCCAGCCTTCCACAAAAGAAAGTCTTCTGGAAAAAAGTTGCAGCCCCAACTGAAGTCCAACATTGGGGGCAGTCCCTTCCTGGTCAGCCAAAACACACACTCCTGGCCACCAGCTGTGAAGCCATCTGTAATGAGTGCTTCTTCAGATTCTATTACTGTAGTACTCAAAACACCCCATAATCATTAATTGGGTGTTACGGTGGCTCATCTGCATTACATTAAGAGGCAAATTGTATTGTTTTCTTTCGGGCTCCTTTGCAGTGCAGAAATTCAGGGCAGCCTTCAGAAATTCTATTTGTTTTTGATGGAGTGGAGCCTACAGACTTGCAATGTTTTCATCTTCACGTGTTGAGCGTGTCAGACCATAATCTTTTGGCTGCCTAAGGGATCAGCAGTTTGGCTATTTCTCCCAGGTTGTACCCTTTACCTTTATCTTTATCCCTGGCCCCTGGTTTGGCTGTCTCAGGACCCAGGACCATAGAAGGTCCTGAGCAGAAGAAGAGTCCCGCAAAATGAGAGTGAAGGTTTACCTAACCAGGCATCCTGTTTCTGTACCAACAGTGGGCAGACGGATGCCATCAGAAAGCCTCTAAGCTTGAAGAGGTTGGGAAAGGTAGTTGAAGAGGTTGGGAAAGGTACGAGATAGAACAGATCTCTCAGGTATCTCGTAGAACAGATAAAAGAAACTATTTCTTTACCAGCATGTAATTAGCCTCTGAAACTTCTTGCCATAGGATGTGGTGATGGTATCTGGCCTGGGTGCCTTTAAAAGAGGATTGGATAAATTCCTGAAGGAAAAGTCCATCGTGGGTTACAAGCCATGCTGGATATGTGCAACCTCCTGGTTCTAGAGGTAGGCTACCTCCTAGAGCCACAGGTGGGGTCTTCATGCTCTCATCCAGTTCTGGGGCCAGGTACAGACTGGTCCTGACAGACAGCCAGTTGAAGCTTGGTTCACCTTTCTCAGATTAAACCTGCATCGCCGTGCCTGGTTTCTCAGGGACGTCTAGGCATGTTATTACCTTCATTCAACCAAAATTGCCTCTCTTTTCTTCTTTGTGTTTCTTTTATGCTGCTGCTAATCAGTTAGAGAATAGGGGGAGGGGGAGCTGTAAACACTTGTTGGGTTTTTAGTTGTTAAGCTGCATGTTGGTAGAATTTTTAATGGCTCCATGGTTGAAAAGAAATTTTTAACCCATTTTTACCTGGCCAAAAGGTATACACATTAGGTCCCTATTGGGCAGAAATGGCTTAATCTAGTTTTCGTTGAATATATATCATATTTTACTCTTCTCCGCCCTCCCCAAAAGTGCATAAAAATAATGGAGATATGATCTAAGTTATGAACATGCTTCCTATCCTGCTGCTCTCAATTCTGTTTAGCTAATGCCAAGCAACCCTGTAGCCTTGTAGCCGTAGCTTGTGAAGTGGCCAAATTATGTGTGAGTCCCTGGTAGCATCTGCCGCTAAAGTATTAGGCGATAAGGGACAAGAAAGCCCTCTGCCTGTGGGCAGACAATACTGAGCTAAATGGACCAGTGGGCTGGCTCAGTCAAAGGTGGATTCACGGGCTCCTAGGAGATCTTTTTGCCTGATTGGATTTGCGATTTATGGTCCTCGGGCTTTTGAATGGCGCAAGCTCTCCAGGAGCAGAGGAAGCGTTAAAAAGTTTATACAGTACCGCGGCGGAATGTGCGGCACTTCATAGCGGCCCATTACCGAGGGCCATAAATAATTAATTAATGGCCGCGCATCAGGCAAGGATCTTTGGCTAAGATTTAATTTTTTTTTTTATTTCACTTTCACAAAGACTTGAGGGGCTCTTTTTTATTATTTTTCCTTCTCGGGGCTATGAAACGCCAGTTATGAGCAGAGGGATGGAAATGAAGATTCACTCTCGGGTAACATTGGAGCGTCGGAGCAGTAAATGAATTTGAAATGAAGTGTAGCAATAAAATGAATAATTCAAAAAACATACCTAAAGTCCTGTGCCGTTTGATCAATTAGTGTCACTGGATTTTTAAGCTCTAATTTGCAGGAGGTGGGGTGGGGTGGTGATGGCAGGTGAAGATTCAAAAATGGAAATTAATAATTATTAATAATGACTTGCACAAATATTACATGTCGGTGTAAATGTAAGTGGGCAGCTGTGGCCATTGGCCAGTAGGTCAAGGGAGTCATGAGTTGGAAAAGTTTGGGAACCACTGTCCTATGGCTCTCAGTGTGGTCTCTCTCCCATCCCCCTCATGTTTCTGGCTCTATATTGCTGAAGCTTTTAATTGTTGACAGGCTGGCTGGCGTTCTTGCTTTTTGTATGAAAATCCACGGGGTTTGTTTGTTTTTAGATTTTTTAATTATTGTAAATTGTTTTTTAATGTTGTATTTTTAAGGTGTTGTAAGCCGCCTTGTGTGCCCGTTGGGCAAAAAGGCGGGATATAAATAATATATCAGTGTCTTCCATGTTGTGTACTGCACATAGCACACTGTTGAGGAGGAGGGAGTCTATCTACAACAAATACATAAAAATACCAGGACAATGAGGAATGACAATGAATACATTGTAGAGGTATTGCATGCATTTAAATTCCCCGCAAGACATATTGCAGTTTGTATAGTATCATTGTGGCCATGCGGTTTCCTAAACCCCTGCAAAAGGACAATACAAAGCCATGGCAAATATGATTCAAAACACATGGTGGAAACACCTTCAAGAGCAGCCCTGAATTCAGCAGACTCTTGGCTGGTGCGCAGTGCACATCAATGGCACCTCTGGAATCTGCCTGCACAAACCTGTCGGCCTCATCAGTACGCTAAGGAAAGGTGCCTTACGACGGCGGCTGCAGTGAAAGCTTCCATTTTTACCAAAGAGGTCTCTGCAGTTATCAACTGTTTTGAGGAAGCAGTGAGTGTCTTAGAGCCACGGAACGGCCTTATCGCAAAATAGCACACTGTTAAACTTTAATTTACCATGGGAAGTTTCTCTTAAAGCTGGTTTCAGCACAGAGCCGATAAGTAGATAGAAGGAAGCCATCACGCTTGATGGTGACCTTTAGAAAGAATATGATGGGGGGAGGGCTGTCAGAGCTGCTTCCAGCTGATGCGGGCTGCAAAGAGCCATGTGTGTTTAGGAAAGCAAATGCTGATGAACAGGGGTTTGAGGGAGCTGGCCTGGCAGGAACAGTCATAAGGCAGGCACGAAGAGATGACGGAGGCAGAGGTGGTTCTACAGGGCTGAATTCAATGTGGCCTCTGAATCAGGGGAGCCCAGCAGATGTGGCAGGAAGAGCTCTTTAAAGGCATTCAGAATGGAGATCGTAATCGCCTGTATGGGGGACTGGGCAGAATTTTCACAGCTGTGCCCATGGAGAAGCTTGCTGGGTCAGACCCAAAATCTGCCTCAGCCGCAACTCTCTTCTTGCACTGGTCCACCAACTGTCTCCGGGAAGCCCAGATGTGGGGCAAACAACTCCTGCCACTGGTGCTTCCAACATCTGGTGTGTAGGGGCAGGCAGCCTCTGACCCCGGAGGGGGCATGTCGCCATTATGACCAGCAGCCCTCGATGGGCTTGTCTGCCGCTAATGTATCAAATCTTTTTAGGAAGCCATTGAGGCCAGTGGTCGCCACCACCTCTTGTGACAGTGGATCCCACAAACTGATGATAAGCTTGAGAGAAGGACTTTTTGTTTGTCTGCCCCAAATTTCCTGCCCGTCTATCTTGTTGGATGAATTCCAGTTCTCATAGGTTACACGCAAATCTGTCCAATCCCCTTTCATAGGCATCAAGGCCGGATGCCATCACCATGTCCTGTGGAAAGTTGTTCCACAGATTAACTACATGCTGGGTAAAGTATTTTCTTTTTCTTCCCAAACTCTCCCAACATTCAATATTAGTTGATGTCCCCTGGTTCTGGTGTTGTGTGAGAGGGAAAAGAGCATCTCTCTATCCACTCTATCCATCCCCTGCATAATTTTGTATGTCTCAATCATGTCCCCCCTCAGGCGTCTCTTTTCTAGGCTGAAGAGCCCCAAATGCTGTAGCCTTTCCTCATAAGGGAGGTGCCCCAGCCCAGTAATCATTACTGTTTAAAAAATGGCTGATCTACACCACCCAATGTGCTGTATACACCCTCAACTAGCACCCCCATCTGTGGCATCACTAAGGTTCATGTCACCCGGTGCGGGATGCCAGCACGTCACCCCCCCATGCAGTGGGCGGGACAACACCCCAGGTGGTGGGCATGGTGATGTACCATAACTCCACCCCCACTGGTTTTTTGGCTGTACCTTTCAATAGAACAAAGATAGAACACATTCTGCATGAATTTACGCATTGATTGATATAACATGATGGTATTATTCTTCCAAATTATGATTTTAGTTATTTTGATCACACCGCCCCCTGGGTGTCAACTTACTAACACCTTATTGCAGCAGTTCTCAAACTTTTAGCACTGGGACCCACTTTTTAGAATGACAATCTGTCCAAGACCCACCAGAAGTGATGTCCTGGTGGAAGTGACATCATCAGGCAAATTAAAATAAATACATATAAATAATTAAAGTAAAACAAATAATTAAATAAGCAGAAGCCAGCCCTGTTCCACCTAGTGAATTTCCTCTGTGGCCTGACTGCAATAACACCCCCCGCCCCCCCCCCCCAAAAGAACCAATCAGGTTTTCAGCCCTACCCAGTGCCCAGTTCAAATAAGAACTTCTGTTTAAACCAGATCACTGTCAGGATCCAGTTGGCTTTGCAAGTCTCAAAAAGGTTCACCTTCTCAGCTGAAGCCCCTGTTTTGATCCTTTTTAGTGGGGGGGGGGGGGGAGGCTGCCTTCTAGAGCACTTGTTTAGCTGCAGGTGCATAGGATCAGGACCATTCTGGTAGCCTTGTACTCTCCTTCACCTAATCTTCCACACCAGCCAAGGCATGATTGCTTACTCGTGAGTAAACACAACCATGAGGCATAGTTTCACATTCCATAGGGCTCAATACATTCATCTGCTTGGAGGGAGGGACTCCCTTCTCAAGTGTTTTTGGGGGCTGCATTCATTGGATCAGGACCATTCTGGTGTCTTTAGATTCCTCTCAGCCTGCCCTTTCCGACGGACTAAGGCGTATTCGCCTACCCACGAGTAAACGCACGATACAGCTCACTTTCACTTTCCATAGGGATCCATGCATTTTTTGTTCTCCAGTTTTTTGGCCATAACTTTTGATAGAAAGGGGATATTTCATTCTAGTTTTTTGCATTGCATTCCGCTCAAAATTCAGTGGGAAATGCTGCTTCCAACGGTATATAATATGATGGGGTTACTCCTAACCACCACAATTTTAGCCCGTCACCCCCCCAGTGCATGTCACTGCCCCAGTGTGCGTCACCCAGTGCGGCCCGCACCCCCTGCACCCCCCTAGCAACGTCACTGACCCCCATTTCTACATACCATATCAGTGTGAAAGGAAAGTAGCCCATAATCACTGGGTGGCAGCCCATGGGACCTAAGCCAGCGTGAAAAAATAATGCCAAACTGAAATGAAGTCAGCAGAGAGTTGTCCAGAAGCTGGATCAAAGACTCCCTCAACACATGATGCCCTGAGGTGGTTAAGACCTCAGGTTAAGGGCCTGAGCAAGATATAAGTGAAATCCCAGAGGCTGCAGTGACCTTCAATGTCTTCGCTTGCTTTAATACCAGCAGGCATCAGGTATTGCAGGTTGCCAGCTGCCAGATCCACATGTGCAAGCTATCAAATACTGTCAAATATCAAAATATTGAAATCAAATGCCATTGGGGAGTGTCAAATATAGATAGTAAATATGTAACCAATACTCAACAATGTCAGAAAACATCTGATATATAACAATAGGGGTGGAGAAGGAGGCGTTTTTCCAAACCTGGGATTGATTCAGCAAAATGATCCCAGTTCTTTCTTTCTTTCTTTCTTTCTTTCTTTCTTTCTTTCTTTCTTTCTTTCTTTCTTTCTTTCTTTCTTTCTTTCTTTCTTTCTTTCTTTCTTTCTTTCTTTCTTTCAAGAATTTGAATCAATCCTGACCCAGTTGGAGGGGAGCTTGCAGCTTGCTCACCTCTAGTTAATTTCTTCAAATCGCTCCTTGAGCCCCACCTCTTCCAGAACTGGTATAATCCGCTAGTCCCCATCCTCTGCTGGAACTAAGCCTAAACACATTGCCATGATGATATATTCTACCTTCTTCAGCCCTGCTCCTACTTCCCTCCCCTTCCTCTGTTATTTCCCTTGTGCCATACTTTAGATTTTTAAGGGCCTCAGGGCAAGGACCTCTTATGCTCTGTGAAGCACTCTGTGCGCACTGGTGGTGCTGTATAATAATAAACAGCAATCCATTATGAATTGTGCTTCATGTGGAGAAGAGCTTTTCTTAGTCTGTACCGAAATGACTGCCAGCCAGTTTCACTGGATATTGGAAGACTCAGTGGCCTCCCTTAGTGATAAGATCCCCCCGGGGGGGGGGGAGGATATCAGACAGGAGAGTCTTTATAGCAAGCAGTGACATCAGTGCTTTCACCTGACTTACGAGGCCAGGAGGATTATCTGCCCTTATGTGGTCTGTCACACAGCCTATGTGAGGATGAGGTCATCACCCAGTGACACGACACATACTTTGCATATAAAAACTGACTGGTTGGCAACCTTCAGTCTCGAAAGACTATGGTCTAAGCCTACAGCACCCGGTATTCCCAGGCGGTCTCCCATCCAAGTACTAACCAGGCCTGACCCTGCTTAGCTTCCGAGATCATGGTATAAGCCTACAGCACCCGGTATTCCCAGGTGGTCTCCCATCCAAGTACTAACCAGGCCTGACCCTGCCTAGCTTCCCAGATCATGGTAGAAGCCTAGAGCACCCGGTATTCCCAGGCGGTCTCCCATCCAAGTACTAACCAGGCCCGATCCTGCTTAGCTTCCCAGATCATGGTATAAGCCTACAGCACCCGGTATTCCCAGGCGGTCTCCCATCCAAGTACTAACCAGGCCTGACCCTGCTTAGCTTCCGAGATCATGGTATAAGCCTAGAGCACCCGGTATTCCCAGGCGGTCTCCCATCCAAGTACTAACCAGGCCCGATCCTGCTTAGCTTCCGAGATCATGGTAGAAGCCTACAGCACCTGGTATTCCCAGGTGGTCTCCCATCCAAGTACTAACCAGGCCTGACCCTGCTTAGCTGCCAAGATCCTGCCTTCAACCCCTTGCATCTCCAGGCAGAGTGGGAATAGAGCCCTGTAGAAAACCCTGAAGAGCCACTGCCCACCCGTGTAGACGGTTTTGAGCTAGATAGACCCAAGTCCTGACACAGCAGAAGGCAGCTACTTATGTGCATGTGATTATCTCCTGGGAGCGCGCCAGCCACACTCTTTTGACCCAGGTGCATTGGCTACCAGTATGGGCTCCTTTCAAGACCACCTGACATATGGGACAGCCTGCCGAATGCAGCTCCCCTTGCCCAATCATGTGTCTGCTTCTGTTCCTCCCACTTGCCAGGGTTCTAGCTCAGCACTCTCCTGCCCTCTCCTGTTTCTGGAGCCAGGGTGGCGTAGTGGTTCGGGAGGTGGACTTGGACCTGGAAGATCCAGGTTCGAATCCCCCCTCAGCCATGAAGCCTCCTGGATGACCTTGGGCCAGTCACTTTCTCTCAACCTCACCTACCTGAGAGGGTTGTTGTGAGGACAAAAGGAGGGGAGCAGCTGTGTACTCTGCCCTGAGCAATTTGGAAGAAGGGCAGTATAAAAATGTGAAAAATAAATATTTCCTCTTCCTCTCTGCTGCCCTCTTCCTTATCCAATCCAGGAGGAGGAGCAGTAGAGGCATGTAAGGCAGACAGAGATAAGTTCTCGCCACCAGTCTCCTGCCTGAGACAACCACTTCAGCTGGCCTCATAGACGGGCCAGCCCTGACCTGAAATGAACTGAGACCAGGATGCCTTCTCCCATTTGAACCTGGACAGTTCCTCTTCCCTCCTGCCACCAATCTCCTTGTGTCCAATCTGCTGGGCTCCCCCCCCCCCAGGTGGTGCCCATCATGGCAGAGGCAGTTCGATTCCAACAACCCAACGGCAGCAAAGATCTGTTTCCCGCTCTCTAATTTCTGTGTACCTAACTGCTCATGAAGAAAGGCTGCAGGAAGAGAACAGGGGAAAAGCTATTTGTGTGGGTAATTGCCGTGATTTTCTCCGCTAGACAGTGTGCCCAGCTTCCCTTGTTAATGTAAACATGCCTTTAATGACAGCTTGCGTGGCTCGTGAGCGAGAGATGTCGCTCCTACGTTGGTAGCCAACAATATTCTGTGCAGCCTGGTACACAACTGGGCTGCATTGCGGTAAAGAAGACACAAACAGTTTCATGTTGTTGTTTCATGTAATTCTTTTTTTTTTTCCCCAAATGCCCAGCTCAATCCAAAAGTCGTTTATATTGTGACTTAGATTTACACTAAATTACATCCTGGCTTCAGGAGAAACGTAGTTGTGGAGAATTATCCAGCACGTTCTCCAACTTTCCAGAAATTAGAACTCACGAATATGAGTCTTATCTGATTCTGGACCCAGTTCTGGAACTTGTTAGATTACAATGTTTAGGGAGGGGAAAAAAATGATGGTGGGCCGCTGTGAGATACAGGAAGCTGGACTAGATGGGCCTATGGCCTGATCCAGCAGGGCTGTTCTTATGTTCTTATGAGTTGCAAAGAGCTTAACTGTGCCCCTGAACAACACTCATTTTCAGAAGGAGTTTTGCAGGAGCTTGGTGATCCTGCGAGTGGGGAGGGAGGGAGGGAGTCGGGAGCCTGGCGTAGAAGCTCAGGATCTGGTGGAACCTGAGTCTCTACGCCAGGCTGCCAGGCTCGGCTCCTGACATGAAGGCTCATAAATTTGCAGGGCTACTCTCTTTACCTGGGGGAAGGGGACAAAAGTCCCCTTCGCCTGAGGTGCAGCCCACGGCTGCTTTAGGCGCACAGGATGCGGCCGTTTTCTGTGTCACCGCAGCCGCGTGCCCTGGGAGCTCACGACTGGGCTCTAAGTTCTCTTATACCTGCCCCAAGGAGCTTACAGTTTAAGATCCAACAGTGGGGGAGGAAATGAATGAGAGATGCAAGTGCAACAAGGATAAGTGTGAATGAATGAAAATGAATTCAGATTCATTTCAGGAGGGGGTGAGGATTGAAATCTGCACAGAAAAGTTGGGTTTTGAGGAAGGATTAGAAGGAAGAGTGTGGAAGTACCCCCTGTGTTAGCAAAGCGGTAGCTTTCTAGTCCAGATTTCAGGGAAAAGTAAGGGATACAATATAATATAAAATGCAAAACACAGGGGGGAGGAAAGGCTCTGACCAGCTCACCTTTTCTGACCAGCTCACCTTTTCTGTAACCAGCTTTCTTATCTACTGGTTACACAGCCCAATCATATGGTGCTATGTGACATGTACGACTTTGCCTTTGTGGCACAGCTCAGAGGCAACACCAGGGTTTGCGTCACCCAGTATGAGAGTTCATTGCATAACCCCCATGATGTACCTCCTCCCATACCAGACCATACAGAATAAATTACGGTATCCTATGCACAACCTAAATGCAGTGCCATCACTGGGGCTGGTGTCACCCCCCATTCACTTTAATTAGGACCCAGTATAGCCGATGCAGAGCTGAGAAGCCCCATTGTGGGGCTGTTTCCCTTACCTGGGGGAAGGGGACGAAAGCCCCTTCTCTCGAGGAACCACTGCCGGCTGCCTGGTTGCACTCAGGATGCTGCAGTAGCCATTTCGGCTCTGTGCGCTGGGCAGCTCAGGATTGGGCTGTGAGCCATTTATTTTAATATAGAACAGTACGAGCCACCCAATAAACAAAAAATGGTTGGCAACCTTCAGTCTCGAAAGACTATGGTATAAGCCCACAGCAGCCAGTATTCCCAGGCGGTCTCCCATCCAAGTACTAACCGGGCCTGACCCTGCTTAGCTTCCGAGATCATGGTATAAGCCTACAGCACCCGGTATTCCCAGGCGGTCTCCCATCCAAGTACTAACCAGACCTGACCCTGCTTAGCTTCCGAGATCATGGTCTAAGCCTACAGCACCTGCTATTCCCAGGCGGTCTCCCATCCAAGTACTGACCAGGTCTGACCCTGCTTAGCTTCCGAGATCATGGTATAAGCCTACAGCACCCGGTATTCCCAGGCGGTCCAATAAAAAAGTAACCAATGAAAAGCTGGTGGCCAGCTTGATGATACAACTGAATAAGAGTTCTAGCATTAGCTCTGATACATGGAAATGAGAGCTGACACATACTAACACCTGATTGGTTCCCTGCTATGTCATCATAACACCTCATTGGCTCTCAGAACAATCAGTCTCATTGGTCAGTTTTGAGTTCAAGAAATCCTCTCTATGTTAGATAAGGCACTTTCGTTTTTCTTTGGTTATTTGCCTATAACTTTTGATAGAACAGATAAATTTCAATCTGGTTTGTTCCACTGAATTATGCATTAAATTATCCATTGAATGATATATAACACGGTGTTTATTATTCGAAAATACCAAAGTTTTCACAGTTTTGGCCACTAGTTACGCCCCACAAGGGTGTCATCAGCCACAGTCTGCACCCCCGCACCCTGTAGTGACGCCACTGTGGTAGACCATTCCAAGCCACTGCCATAAATCAATGGCAACACCGGAGGAGCATTGCCACAGTTGGCACACTGCATCAGAGCAGACAGGCCAGTGTAGGGGGTTTTTTTGTGGGCAGGGAGGAAGAGGGCAGGGGATTAACTGGGCAGTTCATGGGGAGAGCTAAAGGAAGAGATTAGGCCAGGGGGAGGGGGGGCATTTCAATGGCAAATGCAGACACCAGATCCTACCCCCTGCAGTTTTGCCCATGAAACCTCCTTAATCTCTTCAGACATACACAAGCTATAGAACTGGCAAAGGTCCGAAGAGACCCACAGGTCATTGGGGTTCTACCAGGAAGTAAGGGAAAAAAGTTATTGTACCTTGAAGAGGCCTCCTGATCACACACACCCCACATACCTTGCGCATGCCTCCAAGGTGTGGCTGCATTGGTACTTGTGGTGGGGGATAGGATTGGGCTGTTAGAAACCACCACCTCCCCCCCTCCCCCGTAATTCAGGCACTGCGTAGTGCACAGATGCAGAAAGCAGGAAACCTCCGGGTGTCAAAGGGCAGGAGAGTAAAAGGAACAAAGGCAGGCCGGCACTGGAAGCATAAAGTCATTCTTGAATATGCATATTGATGAGCTGTAGAAAATATGATGATATATTCAGATGTCGTAATGAAGATAAATCTTTTTCATTTGGTTGGGAAAAAAATATTTATTTATTGAAACAATTTCTTTTGCATTTGTAAAAGCTATGAAGACAGGAGAACAAGCGAGAGATTCAAGGACGGCTGAAGAAGTGCCCCGGCGCTTGTATTTTGACGGGTGTGTGATATTTTTGAATTCAGGTACTAGCCTACAATATAATGACATATTTCTATTCCATAGCTCTCTTTTAGACAATGGTATACGTGGTGTACAAATGCATGCACATGGTTACACAAGCACACACATGTGTTTGTGTGTGCCACATGGTCACTGTCGAAAAAACTGTCGAAAAAAACTATTGAGAAATTGAATATAAAATATGCATTTGTATTGTAGACCAATACTTAATTTATACCACAAGCTTTTCTTGGAATATAATGTGTAGCATTTTACCATGAAAAGAAGAAAAGGCAGTTCTAATTCAAGGCTCTTGTTGCATTGAAGCCACACATTGCCTTCAGACTAAGTTAAATCTCCAGTGACAAGAGGGAGAATATTCCCTATTAGAAGATCCTTGGAAGATGTATGAACGTGGACAACACAATAGGCGGTGTGCTTGAATGGCCACCATATCTCCTGCCAAGTCTAGTACTTCTCATCAACCCCAACCACCCAAGGGAAGCAGTAACATCCTAAAAACTGGCAAGAAGGTTCATACACCTTGGAAAAGACCAGAGACCAATCATTTTTACGGCTTTCTCGCAATGCTGCTGCTCTACATGCCATGACGAGTTCAGCGGGCATGATGAAGGTGGCCTTTCGTGTTCACAGATTCCATAAGGCTCCCATAGCCAATTTGCAGGAATGGAGGTGAGTTAATGGGTGCCATTCATCTTGTTACCTTCTGGTAACAAGAACCCAAAGACACAGTGCTTGGAAAAGAGCAAATGGCAAAGGGGAATGCAAAGTGTGGAAGTAAGAAGCATTTGTTACCTTTGTAACTAGAGATATTAAGGCACACTCCAGGGAGCCCCCAGTGGGGATTTGTGCCGTGCTCGACCCAAAGATGCCATCATCCTCATCCCAAAACTGCCATCTTGAATTTTTTATTTTTATTTTGGTGGATGCTTCTGGTGAAGGAGCATGCCTAATAGAACCAAATGTGGCTGTGCCATAATTTCAAGAAAGATGGTGCCATGCCTGCTCAATCTTGCAGTCAAAATCCATGTATGAAAAAGTCAAGATAGCAGCATTCATTGGCTACAATCCCGCCAAAGAGAAGCACTTTGAGGTTCCATTATTTTCAGTGGGAGAGAGCTCAGCTGCATTTAATTTTTTTAATGTACGTGTGCATCACATGACAGGGATATGTCCTCCGATCACCTTTGTTATATGATTAGGTCATTAAGCGAACATTCAGCCCAATCTAGTGACTTTGGGCACAATCCTAACCCTTTATGTCAGTGCTTTCCAGCACTGACATAAGGGCAATGAAGCTCTGATGTAAGGGAACGAACACTCACTTACTTTGAGGAGGCCTCTGTGAGTGACACCCAACTGCAGGATGCAGCGCATGTCCCATTGGTGCCACTATGCCAGTGCTGGAAAGCACTAACATAAGGGGTTAGGATTATGCCCTTTGTTGTGTAAACAGACACTCTCTCCCTCCTATGCTGGCTGCATAGGCTATTGGAGATAGATTGTCTCTCCTTTGCATTAAGGGCCTCTTGGTTGTGTAAACTGACGCTCTGCTGCAAGCTATGGGAGACACGATTGCCTCATTAAGAGCCTCCTCGCTTAGCTTTGACCACCATTGTATATGTGGTCCGTCGTTAAGCGGAAGGTTGTTAAGTGATGCATGCTTGTATGTTCAAGATCAGAAGTGTAATTGCAGAAAATGGTGGAAGAATACACAAATTGGCCCAACAGGGCCAGACCAGCTGTAACAAATCTTTGGCCTATGAGGCAATGCTCTTCAAACATCTTCCATCTCTTCCTGTTTGCCTGCCTGGTAGATCTTCCCATTGGGAAGTTTTCTCCAAATAATTTGCCTCGGATACTTCCCGATGTGATGTGAATGTCAAAATGATTCCTCCTTTTTTTTCCAGTTCTTGGCAACCACTGAGAACAATTGATCTGTCATCTTTCTAACAGCCACTTATGTATCTGAAAACTATGATCATCCCTCATCACTGCAGATTGACAGAAAGTATAGTTTCTCTAGGTGGTCGCATCTGATGCCATCTTGAAATAAATACCCTGCCTTCAACAAGCTACATAAATGGTACCTTTTTTATCCTTTAGTATAGGAGAAGCATTTGCTGTAGCGATGGGTTCCACAGAAATCAAAGCTGCAGAATAACACAGGTGTGCTGTTTCATCGCCCTTCCTGGCATTCCTCTGTACATTGACAGTCTCACAGTATCTCCTTGATGGTGCATTGATTGCTCCCTGTCAGTGCCTTCTGCATGTAATAGCCGCCTCCCAACATAGATCCCTTTGTTGCATCCTAGTCAAGTCTCACACTTTTGCCTGACTCCAGATGCAACCTGATGTTGAATGACTTTGGCATCAGCTCCATTGAACTCAATGGGACTTGCTTTCAAAATAAAAACACACAGGATTATTGCTCTTCCAGGTCTTGTTCTCACAAATGCCACCTGAAGACGGTCCAGAAACTGCAATTAGTGCAGAATGCGGCGGCCCGTGTGGTCACTGGAGCTAGGCGGTTTGACTCTGTCAGCCCGCTTCTCCGGGGGCTGCATTGGCTGCCCATTCGTTTCCGGGCCCAATTCAAGGTGCTGGTTTTGACCTTTAAAGCCCTATACTGCTCTGGGCCAGGCTATCTTAGAGACCGCCTACTCCCGTACAATCCGGCTCGTCCTCTTAGGTCATCAGAGAAGGCCTTTTTACAAGTGCCGCCGCCTAAGGAGGTGCGTGGGGCGGCGGCAAGAAACAGGGCCTTCTCAGTAGTGGCACCAACGCTATGGAACTCCCTTCCCCTTGACTTGAGAATGGCTCCCTCTCTTGAGACTTTTCGGTGAGGCCTGAAGACCTTGCTGTTTAACCAAGCCTTCTGACTTCATGGCCTTTTTAACATCTTTTATACATCTTTTAGTTGCTTTTTTACAGGCCTGATTCCTCTAAGAACTGCTGTTTTATGCTCTTTTTTATTCTGACTTTTATCTGACTACTGTTTTTATGGGTTCTGCTAATGTGTTTTTAATATGTTTTTATCTGTTTGTGAAACTATGTTTTAATCTGTTTTATATGTTGTTAGCCGCCCTGGGTTCCTTTGGGGAGAAGGGCGGGATAGAAATAAAGTTTTATTATTATTATTATTATTATTATTATTATTATTATTATTATTATTATTATTATTATTATTATTATTATTATTATCACCACATGACTGAATGTCCCTCCATGCAAGAAAATTCCCTGGACATGCTAGCATGCTAGGGAGAAAGATTTTAGCCTAGACATTGCCCTGACATGATCACCTTTCTGCATGTCACAAAACTCAAGTCATCAAGTCCTGTCACGTGTTCACAAGCTTATCGGGTGATTGTGAGTCCTGGTTTGCAGATGCCATAGAACAAGAGTAATGGAATAACTTCTGACTACTCAGCTGCGGCACCCGGCAATTCAAGATGTGCAAGAATCTCATATGTTTTGTTTCAGGTTGGATTGCTGGATTAATTCTAGGGCTGTGTGCTCGCTAAGAGCCTAATCCTATCCATGTCTACTCAGATGTAAGTCCCATTATAGTTAGTGGGGCTTACTCCCAGGTAAGTGTGGATAGGATTGAAGCCTAAATAAGCTGGTCCTAAACCACAGCATGGACTCTCAGCTGATATGTTTGTGCTCAGCCCATTCCTTGATCCAGGTTGCCCTGGAGCGATCAAGGCTCATAGTCCATTACAGGACTTATACAGGGCCAAAGGGAGCAGGGAAGGACTGTCCAAAAAGGAATGGACAACAGCCTCTGTGTGGCCATCTGCAGAGATGAGCCCACAGCAATAAACTGCATTTTGTCCAGACCAATCTGCATAACGTCCCATTTTCAAGAGTTCCTGGGACTCTACCATATCAGCCTCAACCTTCCTTCTGTCATATGGAGATAATAGCACATCACACACTTTACAGATTTGTTGTAGAGATCACTGGTTGTATCATGCATAGAAGACTGGATTATTGTGAAGTGAGGGGTGGCTCTTCCAGGGCACTTGGTGGGGTGAGGTGCCAACGCCATCTTCCCAGCTCAGTGCGAAAGAACATGTTGTGCAGCCGAGTGGCCGCACTGCAATCTGTGCCTGGTTTTATCACTGTGTTCTGCAAACACCACCTCTTTGGGGATATAATCTCCTATCAGTTCTTAGCACTCTCTTGCTGTAGGAAATTACTTTAATATTGTTAACTCGGATGGGCTCTTCCCCTCCTTTCCTTCACAACTCTTCAGGATTTCCTCGGCAGGTTGGCAGAGCTGAGATAAACCCCGTTGCTGGAAATTCGGCAATTTCTGAATCTGAAGTACTGAAAAACATGCCTTCCAGGGCTCATTTATCAAGGATTAATGGCTCCTGCTATAGAACAAGAAATCTTCTATCTGCTCGCTCAGTGATCACTTTGTAAAGCTACACCATCAGATTCCCCCCTCCCCCTTTTCCAGGTAAACTTAAAAGGCAGCAAGAGTCAAGTGCTGGTGTTCCCCTTTGGGAGAGCCGCATAGACCATTAAGGGCATAAGAACTGCCTTAGACATTGAGACCAGGTGCATCTCTGAGATCCAGCATTCCACCTTCAAAGGCAACCAGCAAGTCAGACTCCTGCAGAAAAGCAGCGGGCAGGTCATGAAGGCTACAACCTGCCCTTGATGTTCATCCTTGGCATCTGGTGTGCATAGGTCTCTGTCATGAATATGTGCAGTTCAGGCCTAGTAGCATTGCAAAGCTTGAACCAAAGTAACCCAGTAACACAGAAGGGGCATGCAAGGGGCTTGCAGTCCTAGCTGCTAGGAATTTACAACTCAACGGAAGGTGATTATGTAGCACCTAGGCAGCCAGAAAGACGCCCATCAAGGATGGAATGCAGCTGTAGATCTCCAGGGGGGAGGGAAGAGCTGAGAGGGCTAGCATCCAGCCCCACTTCTGTAGGACAGGGTCTTTGGTCTTTGTCTCTTGGTGAGATAGGTGGTGGGTGCACATCCTGCCCCGCCAGGACCATGTGGCCTCTTAGATAACTGACCTGAGGATCTACAAAAGAAGCTGACCTAGGTGAGAGTTAGGAAATAATAGAGATAGACAGTTAGCTTTATTATTTTATGCTGATATGTTTCCTAGAAGTTTTTATGCCTCTAGCATTTGCTGCCTTTTGTAACTTTTTGTAACCCTATGTACTTAATAAAGTAAAAATCTTTTTACCATGTTGGTTCATTGTCTGTTGGGGACAAAGGTTCAGAATCCTGCCTAGCCGTTCAGCAAGCTACCAAAAATCCTCATTGTGGACTAGTAACTTGAGGACTGAGACTTTAAGTAAAGAAAGTGCTCAGTGCCTACAAGGGGTATAGTTAAGCCTAGAGGGTCTCGGTGTCCCTGGACTGAGACACTGGCTCTTACAGGGTGGTGGCAGTACTACTGAACAGGGATCTTTGAGGGCTGTAGGGTTCAGAACCAACAACTCTGAGCACCCAAAACCCTGGGAGTGTATGACAAAGTATACGACAGTCTCCTGCTACTAACCAGGGATGCTCCATGTAGCCATCATGATCAGGAATCACGTTGAAAAACCAGATCAAGGATCTACCTTATCCAGCGTCCTTTTTCCAACAGTGCCGGAAGCTTCCGGGCATTCGCAAACATGGTGTGAAACCGATGGACTCGCTCTATCAGTGCTCCGTTATTAGTTATTTGTTTAAAAACATGTATGCCCTGCATTGTCTTGCACTAGAACAGGGGTGTCCAAACTTTTTGTCAGGAGGGCCACATTATCTCTCTGACACTGTGGTGGTGGCAGGGAAAAAAAGAATTAATGTACATTCAAAATGTGAATAAATTTATATAAATTTCCCTAAACGACTATATTAGAGATGGAACTTATATGAATGAATGAACATCTATAAAAGGCCATGCGCACAGCAAGGCTGGCCTTTCCTTTCCTTTGCTGCTTCACAGACATGAAACAGCAAGTAGTGGAGGGAGCCCTCGACCCGCAGCTCGTGCGAGAGGTCTAACCCTTATGCTGACGGCAGTCACGTTGGGCTAGCATGGGCTCCAGCAAGTGTCCAGCGGGCCAGAGTTTCATTGGAGAACTGGAGCTCCTTGCCAGCTGGTTTGTGGGTCCCCAAAGGCTGAAAATGGCTCCCGGGCCAGGGATTTGGGCACCCCTGCACTAGAAGACCAAAAATGGCTAACAACATGTAGCAATCAACACAAATCATGCTATTAGAAAACAAAAAGCAGCAGCAAATGGAGGAAGTTCTTGTAAACTCACCCCCGAGTTGTGTAACCTGTCTTGTGTAAGAGATCTCAAGTTCAAACAAGCAGGCTGGGCAGACTTCAGGCTTGTGTATTTTATTAAAACTCCTGGGCAAGCTAGCCAGCGCCACACACAGAAGAGTGCCATGCTGGTGCAGGCATACCCTTAGAATGAAGGCAGAGGCACCCAGTAAGCCTGTGTTTGAGGTGCGCTCCCTGGCCTGTTCTCCTGCCAAGGGTCAACACTGCCACCACACTTCCATGATACTGAAGGCTGTTCTCTACATGTGCTCACTTACACTGCCACAGCCTGTCCTGCACGGCTGGCATCTGTTCTTTGGCTACGGATATATGTGGGAAACATAATTACCTGACAGTGTGTTATCACCACAGTTCAAAATATACATCAGCAGCCGCAGGGCCTGGAATGGCAGGCTGTGCACCCCACAGGGGCTTGAGTGTTCAGAGGCATGCATTTACATTCATGTGCACAAGAGGCAGCCACCCACCTCAAGGCTTGTATTTCAATGCTTCACACTGGCCACATTTTAATGAGGCATCCCCTGAAAGGCAAAAGCAGGGAACCAAAGAGAGCAGCAATTTGTTAAGGACAGAGACCGGGAAGAATCAGGGATTCTGTAGGATCATATGCTAGTCCAGTCATGTTCACCACGGGATGACTGCCACAAGATGGGTCATCAGAGATCTAACACCACAGGCAGAACTTTCATAGATCCTCCAAGTGAACCCTTTTCAGTGGAGTCAGTTTAACTCTTCAGTTGCCAGCCTGGTTCATAAGAGCAAAGCCAACTCTTCTGCATTACAGTATTTTGCACAAACAACACTCAGTGACTGCCAGCCAGTATCTGTCATGGTCTCTTTCCACAAGCCACCTCCAGGCAAGACCATGTTATCATGTAAGCTAATTCCAAGGGTGGTTTTGCAAAAAAAAAAAAATGTGATGGCTACCATTTTTTCCCCCAGAAGTGTCTTCTGTATGCAACATGATGACACAGCAGCCCTTTCAAGAGGCTTGTGGGGGACAAAATGGAACCTGCCCATTGGCTGCCACCATGAGAAGCATGTTTGACGCAAACCCCCCCCCCCCACTGAAATGATGTTTGCTGTTTGTAAACGGTGTGACTAAAGTGGAGAGGGGTGCCCATATCAGTCCAGGCCAAGGTGCAGCTTAATGTATGAATTGACTCCAATCAGAAGCATCTTGTGTGCTGGGGGTATGGGAAGTTCTCTCTGTGGTGTTGGATCTTGGGTAGCACATTCATGTATGTGAGCCACAAGAAGATGCTGCAGTCATCCAACGGTGGACATGAATGCGTAAAACAGGTCTGAGTGTACAGTAGTCAAGGAAGAAAACCCAGCGAGGTCAATGCATGTCTGAACCAGACCCAGTAGTCAGGCTTAACTTGTTCCAGTGACAGTAAGCAGCCAAACTCCTCTCTAACCCGTCCCATGAAACCTGCTTGCTTGTGTCAACAAATTTCCATTTGCAATGGGAAGGCAGGATACCTTTCTAGACTCCTGCCAAATTCCACACTGTCCAAGTCCATTAGAATAAGGAGAGGAGAGCAGAGAAACAACAATGTAAAAAGTGTTATTGTTAATTCTAAGCTCTCCCCACTGAGAGTGCTTTCCATCCACATTCGAGCAGCTAATTACCTTCCTTTGTCACCGAAACAAAAATACTCACAGACTTCATGTCATCGCTCAACTCCGCCACCCCAAAAAAATATGCAGCCATTAATTACAGCTGCTGTTGGTACACGGGAAAATTACTGTAATTTAGACCGAGGTGAGGTGCATCTCTGTGTTGAAGACAAACATTTGAGAGCTTCCACACGCTGCATTTCCTATAGCGCCAGGCAGGAAAGGGGACATCTGAATCCTAGATCTGCCTTGGAGGAGATGACGCACAGCAATTATAAGAAATGGCTTATAGAATCCTCTGTGCTCAGAAGCAGTCTACCTCTGAGTACTGGATGATGAAGACAAGCAATAATAGCTGGCTGGCAGTATCATGCTTTGCTTGCAAGTTTATTTAAGGCAGGGACCTCCAAACCCCGGCCCGGGGGCCAGATGCGGCCCGCAGAGAGCCTCTTTCCGGCCCGCAGCCAGCATCTGATCCCCTGAGAGCCTCTGGCCCAGTTGACCAAACATACCAGAGTTGTGCTTGTGGGTTGGGGGAATGGGGGTCCGTTTAAGTATGTGTGCTTTATTTCTTGGGCTGTGTTGGTGCTGGGAGAAATCCTGGAGATTTGAACCCATTCATTTCAGTCATTCATCTAAGTTCCATCTCTAATGTATTTATTTAAATTTTATATTTTTTTTTCCGGCCCCCAACACCATGCCAGATATTTGATGTGGCCCTTCAGCCGAAAAGTTTAGAGACCCCTGATTTAGGGCATCAGGCTGGATGACAGGTAGCCAAGCTAAAAGATGAGAGCGCCAAATAGCACGGTTATCTGATATTTGAGTCACTCTTGGCATGGAGTTAAGATTTACACTTTTCCCTGCCTCTCCATCCCATGATGCACTGCAGGGCTGGCTTTAGGCCAGTTTGACAAACTGGGCCAAATTGGGCCCTGCTCTTAAGAGGCCCTTCACACTAGGCTGCTGGATCATGGCACTTGCCTGAGTCTGAGAGATCACTTCCAGGAACCAAGACCTGGCAAAGCAACCATATCCCTCTTCCCTTCCTGCCAGTCCTTGGGCTGCAAGTCTCGTATTATCACTTCCCATTCACTGGTGAGACCGGTGAGTGATCCAGCAGGACAAGAAGCAGGTTTCCAGGCAGGGTTGCTGAGAAACCAGGGAAGCCAGCGAGAGTCAAAACCGGAGTCTAGGAGCAAGGAGTTGAAGCCATGCAGTGCCAGTGGCATCCAGGCAAGTGAAGGGCTTTGTAGCTCTCCCTGGTGTTCCATCTCTTCCAGCAACATCAGATCCTCACCTGGTAAATAATGCCTGAGGATGGTGGAAAGGATCCAACCCATTCCAGGGGGGATGGACATTGTGTACTCCAGGTTCTGGGTCCCTTTGCCCACCCAGTGAAGTCATTTGGATCTAGAGATCTCCTAGTAGGTTAATCCAGAAAAAAAAAATGCCCAGTGGACGTCCCCTTTACCTGTTAGGGTCAGCGCAGGAGAACGTCTGCTAGATTCTACCCTAATCGTTAATCAATCACCACCCTGCCTTGGTTTGGACCTCTTGACTGCCTAATCTTGGGCAGGAGGCCTGGTCTAGAGGGTAGAGCCTCTGTTAGCCCAAAGATAACATCAGAAGGTCGCCAGTTTGAGGACACCGGCAGCTCCCTGAACGGCTGAGAATGGTGAGACCTTGAAGCAGCTGACAAGCCCAGCTGAGTGATTCCACCTGCTCTTGGTGTGAGCAAGAAGCGTCTTGGCTGCCCTCCATGTGAGAGATGGAGCTGCTTGTCAGCCTGCGTGGGAGAACTGGAGGCCAGAAGTGAGACCAAACCAGGAAGATCCATCTGAAATGTTGTTGGTTCCTGAAAGAAAGAACCTCTATGATTGTAGAAACCCCCTTGAGGAATTCAGAAACGCCTGCCTATGTAAGCTGCCTTGAAAAAAGCCAGAGGAGTAATCCGATGACCAGAAAGTCGGTATATAAATACCTTTTTGTTGTTGTTGTTGTTGTTGTTGTTGTTGTTGTTAATCTACCAGAAAATGGACGTTCTTGGCCATCAGCCCAGACTCTCCTGCCCTCTCCTTGTATCCTACAACATGTCACTCCCTCACAACCCTCCTCTTTTCCCCTGTTCCTCTTGTTCCTCCTGCAAGGGAAGCAGCGCACAGGCGTGTCTTGGACAAGGTCAAACTTTCCGCCGTTGTCAGGACGATAAGCATGTGTTGGTTCCACTCACCGCCTCCCTTGAAACAGACGGCGAATCGCTCCTTGTGCGCAGCGACAAAAGTTAACTATAAATATGCAAATGGGGGGGAGAATAAAACACTCGTTAAGCATTAGGCATTTAGCCAATTAAGCCTCATTAGATATATGAAAGGCTTTCCCAATACTTGCTCTTTGGGAAAAATCGCCTTCTGCCTTTATAGAAGCCGCATTCCTGATTTATTTGTCCTGTTCAACAGTAAACATTTGTTTCCGCCTATGTGTGGGTGTCACAACAGATTTTTATAGCTAAGCATGAATAGATGTACATCGCCAATTGCCCTCCCGCACTCCCTGAATGTGGGGGAGTGGGGGTGCCCTGCTTAGCCATGCCCACCCTTGCCATGTGCCTCCTCTAGGCACCTCCATGCTCAGCCCTTGTCCACAGGCAGTCATGCTGCATGTCCTGGTTGACCAGTCCTGCATTCAGGGCTGCCCTTTGCAGGGTCATGGCCACTGATCTCATTGGCCGACCCCCTTTCCCCCTTCCATATGTTCAGTGGACCCAGGAGGGTGACTTGTGCAAAGGGCATATGCCCCTGAGGTCACGGCAGTCCCCTACTGTAGGGACCAAACACCCCATCTGGGATACGTCTGGTTGCTGTCAGCACTCACGGCTGGAAAGCCCAGAAGAAAGAGGCTGCCTTGGGAAGCCTTGCTGCCTGCATAATAAAGAGCATCTAAATCTGATGTGCTCCCTTCTTCCAGGAATTAAACAGCAGTGAAACTGAAACCAGCTGGGAGGTGTGGCAACACTCTCCCCCTGAAGGAACTTGAACCAGGCAGATAATACAGTCAAACCCCCAAAATATGAGTTTTATTAATGGATTGAAGGAACACTAAAAGGAGGTGATTTGCAAAGGGATCAAAGAAGATCTAGGCCAGGGGTGCCCAAACCCCGGCCCGGGGGCCACTTGCGGCCCTCGAGGCCTCTCAATACGGTCCTCAGGGAGCCCCCAGTCTCCATTGAGCCTCTGGCCCTCCAGAGATTTGTTAAAGCCCGCAGTGGCCCAACGCAACTTCTCTCAGCGTGAGGGCGACTGTTTGACCTTTCATGTGAGCTGTGGGATGAGAGCTCCCTCCATTGCTTGCTCTTTCACATCTCTGATGCAGCAGTGGCAGCAAAGTATAGGCCAGCCTTGCTTTGTGCAAGGCCTTTTATAAGCCTTGAGCTATTGCAAGACCTTCATTCATTCATATAAGTTCATCTTTAATATATTAATTTATGTAAACTTATGTAAATTTATTCAAATTTTAAATGTAAATTAATTCTTTTTTTTTCCCCGGCCCCCGACACAGTGTCAGAGAGCTGATGTGGCCCTCCTGCCAAAAACTTTGGACACCCCTGATCTAGGCAAAACAAATGGGTACAATGAAACGGTGGCCAGGAGAGTAAATACAAGGGGCAACATTCAACAAGTACCCTTGATGTGTTGAACACTAGCTCTGTTCTAATTTACTCACACTGTTCCAACTTCTGGTTCTGTTCCAAGTTCTGGCATCCACAGTGCCACAAGATAGGTACGTACACCCCTTACTGGAACATCAGGTTCTCTCCTGCAATGAACCTGGCAACTCACAAGCATCTTTGTGTTCAAAAGATGTGGGTAATGATGTCATCATGGCTCCATCCAACGGAAGGGTTTGCAACTCTCTGGCCACCCTTACCTGCCCCTTGGTCTGGTCAGGTGGCCTCAGAGGTCCATTTAGCTGTTGCAAGTCAATCTCAGTGGAAGTGCTAGCCAAAATGTATTGTATTTGGGGGGGGGGGTGTACTAGAAGGTGAGGGCAAGTAATCCACAAAAGGACTGTCATGTAACCTCACTGCAATGGTGATTCAAAGGGTGGGGACTGCTGGTTTATAGGGACGGAGGGCCCACAGCTTCTAGGGATGGAGGGCCCACAGCCCTGTGAGTGGAGTGCCAGGGGGCTCGTGTGTTGATACAGTCCTGTTTACAGACTTTGCTTCCCCGTTTGACTCCTGTTTCCAAACAGTGTGAATCTCACACAACGCGAAACACCTTCTTCCTTCACAAAGGCACTGACAAGAGCCTACGCGCTCATTTCGTTATCTCGTTCCGTTTCTCACCTTCTAATGAGATGTCTTGCATTGGTGACTAAATTTCACACAAGTTTGCCTTATTCCTATTGATTGCGAGCCCCGATGGGCTGGCTCTTTCTGCCAGCCTGTTTTCTTTCTCAGACATCACACTTCAGCCCCGTCACTCAGCAGTTGCAAAGCTGCCAGTACAATGAAGATCTCTCACTAAATAGTTACCATCTCCCCAGGTGATTCCAGAATTTACTGCTTCTGAGCTCATCCGCGCCAGGTAATCCCTGACTTTGTCAGACAATATGTACAACCAAAAATAGGCCTCTTCCCATTCTGATACCCATATCGTCCAGCTGTTCCTCTTTACCAGGGTCTGCCCTTATTTTCTGGTCTCTGATCTTTTGTGGCTGTGCCCTACCTGGATGCTGGGGGGGGGGGGCAGGTCATCTCCCTTTTTTTTTTCCTCCACAGCCTCTTGTCAAAAATACAATCTCATTATGGCACAGTGTTGTACAGCAATGTGGGAGGGGGGGTGAACTGAAGGCAGTCCCCAGCTCCCAAGCTTATTACAGCGCAATCCTATCTTGTGCTGGAACAGGCAAGCCAGGAGGCCTGCACAGTATCCAGCACAAAAGTGGTTCTCACACATTTAGCACCAGGACCCACTTTTTAGAATGAGAATATGTCAGGACCTACCAGAAGTCCTGACCAGAAGTGACATCATCAAGCAGGAAAATTTTTAACAATCCTAGGCTGCAGTCCTACCCACACTTACCCAGTGGGAATGGGAATAAGTCCCATTTACTGTCATTGTTCAAATAATATACATAATAATAATATACATAATAGCTTGTGAAAAGTATAGGTCTGTAACAGTTCCCCAAATGCATTCACATACCATAGTAGCATCAGGTCTAATAGATTAAAAATAAAATATTGAAATGAATGGGGACCCACCTGAAATTGGCTTGCGACCCACCTAGTGGGTTCTGACCCACTGCAGCACAAGGTAAGGGTCCAAAGTGGCTCATCCAGTGGTAAGGGGAAACTCTAGAGGAAGCGCAAACATGCTTTACGGCACACTTGCGACCCTCCTGGGCTGGCACAAGGGACCTGCACCAGCCCAAAGCCTGTTTAGGATTGCACCCTTACGTATTCTTAAATGTTTTTAATTTTTAAATTTTATTTTATTTTTGCAGATTTCGTTTCCTGCAAAAAAAAGTGAAAAAGCCCCAAGGAAAAAGTGCAGAAAGCGTAGTTGTGCGTTTTTATTGTAAGGGTGTATTTTTATACAATAATAATAATGGCTGGCAACCTTCAGTCTCGAAAGACTATGGTATAAGCGTACAGCACCCGGTATTCCCAAGTGGTCTCCCATCCAAGTACTAAGCAGGCCTGACCCTGCTTAGCTTCCAAGATCAGATGAGATTGGGCATGTGCAGGGTAACAGTTGCAGAAGCTAAGCAGGGTCAGGCCTGGTTAGTACTTGGATGGGAGACCACCTTGGAATACCGGGTGCTGTAGGCTTCTACCATGATCTCGGAAGCTAAGCAGGGTCAGGCCTGGTTAGTACTTGGATGGGAGACCACCTGGGAATACCGGGTGCTGTAGACTTATACCATGATCTTGGAAGCTAAGCAGGGTCAGGCCTGGTTAGTACTTGGATGGGAGACCGCCTGGGAATACCGGGTGCTGTAGGCTTATACCATGATCTCGGAAGCTAAGAAGGGCCAGGCCTGGTTAGTACTTGGATGGGAGACCGCGTGGGAATACCAGGTGCTGTAGGCTTCTACCATGATCTCGGAAGCTAAGCAGGGCCAGGCCTGGTTAGTACTTGGATGGGAGACCGCGTGGGAATACCAGGTGCTGTAGGCTTATACCATAGTCTTTCGAGACTGAAGGTTGCCAACCATTTTTATACATTAAAATTATAAATTATAATAGTTTTAAATGTGTACTAGGTGGGTGATATGGGTGGTATAGTGTCAGCAGATGCAGCCACAGTCATTATACCAGTGATTTCATCTCATGGCACACTGACAAGGCATCAAAATTGTCAAGGCACAGCCCATCAGGTTTTTGACAATTGACAAGACACATCATGCTGCCAGTGGGGGGCTCGCATCCCCCCATTGGCCCTACTAATAAACAACCTTCTCACAAATTCCTGTGGTACATCTGGGGACCATTTGTGGCACAGTGGTTGAAAATGACTGCAATATACAGTCAGTGAGGTGTTAGAAAATGGTTTTATTTTCCCGTGGATTTGGGGGTTTTACTTTGCTTTTTTACAAAAATGAGAAGTGCAGAAAGTGGTGTTATGTGTTTTTATTTCATTATCACACGCACAAAAATCACACCTCTAATTACCATTGCCAGTAAGCTTAGATCCCCACCCCTACTTCTGATGGCCTAAATAATCCCAGTTGGCTTCCTGTTAATGAAGCAGCAAAAGTGGAAGGTTTTCAGCTCAGCTCTCCTTGCTCCAAATTTCAGCCTTATCCCTGGGTTTCTTGCACGATGGGAGTGGGAAGCACACTGCATCTGGTTCTTGCCTCTAGTGCGCATGAATATACATGTACAATGACATGCAGGCTTCCGTGATGTGCACAATCTGCCATTGCACATGCTGAAGTCAATGAAGTTTGCCTTGAACGGTTGGTTGCCGAAGCCCTGTGCAAATGTCTCTGCACCCAGGGGGATGAACGCCACGGTGCGGGAGGAGGGAGTGCATGCTGGAAAGCCCTGCCAATGTGTTGACATACTCCAAAGCTCACCACCACCACACTCACAGTGTATGTCTGAAGTGACATGCTATATGAGGGAAGACGCCTCCCCGTCAGTAGGACAATGGGCTCCCAGCATCCCTGAGGAACACCACCCCTGCAAATGGCATCAGCAGCTTCAGTGTGGCAGGTGCGCAGCTATGAAGCCCAAGGATGGAGTTCGCTTACATGCTCCAGGACGTGCTGAAAGCAAAAAGAGTCTCCACGCTGACAGGGCCTTCTGCACAGGGCCTATGTGCAAAACTGTGTCCTGATTTTCTAATACTGCCACTGGGATCTCCTCCCTCCCTCTCCTGAACTACTCCCAGCTTGGCCCGAACCTCCCCCAAAATTCCCCCCCCCCATCCACTTATATGCTCCGGTGTGTCATCATGGAGTCACTGGCGCACATGTGGCCGTCTGTGCTAATAGCTCCGTACAGCATGATGGTGTCACAGCTTTTGCAATGCTGCAACAGCACTTACAGCAGTAAACTGGAAGTTCTGTAGATCAACTGCACTTATAGCAGTAGACTGGGAGGGAGTAGATCCCATGGCGGTAGCAGACACAGGGATCCTATTCCCATTTCCGAGTCTGGGAGATCTGCCAGCATAAGTGCCCTTTAGGACTGGGCAGACAAAAAAAGTGGATCTGAGCTCATTTTGGTCTTCTCACGCAGACAGATTTGTGAACTACTGCATACGACTGCAACAGAATGTTCTATATAGGATGTGTACCTATGCAAACACACAGAGGGAAGCTGGGAAAAACCCCAAAAGCTCAGAGTTCATGCAAATTCTAGATATTTCAGGTTGGCAGAAGCTGCTCCGGAATGCCATTCCATTTCAAAAGCAGTTTGCAATATTTAATGGCATCCATTTCAATTTGCCGACCTGAACCAGGTTGCCCGGCAGTGGTCTGCCTCCTCCATAAGCCCCCCTTCCCCAGCCACGTAACGTTTGGTGAACACGCAGCCTGATCCGAAAGCACTTCATCAGGGCAGTTCACAGAGAGTTCACGGCGCGTTTAGTGCACCAAGCGTTGAGGGCTAATGGTGATATGAACATATTGAACTTCAGGATGGCTAAATAATGAACTTTTCCTTCCAATAAATTTGGCCTGGGCGTCTTTGAAACCTTTAAAATCCTTTTTTTTTTTTTTTAAAGAGACGTACTAAGCTGCAGCGTTAGGTTTGTTGAATCTGCCCTTTCATCTCATTTGAATGTCATCATGTAAATAAAACTCTGACACACACACACACACAAACACACACACACACGTATTTATTGCAGCTCATCATCACTCAGATGGTTTTTATGTTGGAAGCCCAACCAGACAATTTTGAGGAACTGCTCCTTTCTCCCTGCAAAAAAAAAAATCCATTCCTCTTTGCATCCTCCTGGAAAATAGTCACCCAAACTCACAAACGTAAGTGGGTCACAACATAACTGCAGATCAAACAAGGGCAGATCCAGTATATTGTGCTGGTGGGGACTATGAGTACTATCTTAACACCAGAGCCCGGGTCAACCAGGCCGGTAGACTTGGGTTCCCAGTTGAACTTCTGGCCTTCATGGCTTCATGGCCAATGTTTGCTGGATGGGTAGACCTGGACTCCTGTCCAGACATAGAGCCCTGATCTACCTCCCAGGTAGACCTGGGCTCCCATTCCAACTGCCCTCTGGAGCCGTCTCTTCCAGGCAAGTAGACCTGGGCTCCCTGGGCTCCCATTCTGACTCTGCCCTCTTGTCCCACCTGGTGGGCATTCCCCTGGCACCCAACTTCACTCCCAATCCCAGTGGGCTCTTCCCTGTTGGCATGACAGTTGGGGGGGGCACACACCCATGACCGCCCCTTGAATCTGCCCCCAAAGTCAAGTATCTTGTATCCCATGGGGCCTGAAAACAAAAGGTTGAAACATTTGGCATCACCCTAATAATCTGTAAAGGAAGGGCTCTGGTTGCAAAAGTGAGCTTGCCAGGGATGGGCAAGCTTGCACTTGGGCCATCGTCTGGGGCCTCCATCTTAGCTGCCAGATTTCGGCTTTCGCTGCATACACTTGTACCCCTCATCTCCAAGCAGAGAACTGGGTGCTGCTGAACTGCAGTGAGTAGAAGTACTTTCAGGACTGCCCAAAGCCCTGTGACTGGGGAACCAATTCCCTGGTCTTCTTGCCCGTCTTGTCCTGGGGGCCTCTTCCCCACTTCCCATTCCATGGCGCCACATCCCTTCTTGCTCCCCCTTTACTGTCTAGCCCAGTGGTTCTCACACATTTAGCACCGGGACCCACTTTTTAGAATGAGAATCTGTCAGGACCCACCGGAAGTGATGTCATGACCGGAAGTGACATCATCAAGCAGGAACTTTTTTAACCATCCTAGGCTGCAATCCTACCCACACTCACCCAGGAGTAAGTCCCATTGGCTATCATTATTAAAATAATACACATAGTAGCTTGTTAAAAGTACAGGTCTGCAACATTTCCCCAAATGCAGTCATGTACCATGGCAGCATCAGGTCTAATATATTAAAAATAAAATATTGAAATGAATGGGGACCCACCTGAAATTGGCTTGCGACCCACCTAGCGGGTCCTGACCCACAGTTTGAGAAACATTGGTCTAGCCTGTTCCTGCATTTCTTGCCTTTTCCTTGGAGGGATCTCGTCTGATCTCGGAAGCTAAGCAGGGTCAGGCCCGGTTAGTACTTGGATGGGAGACCGCCTGGGAATACCAGGTGCTGTAGGTTTATACCATGATCTCGGAAGCTAAGCAGAGTCAGGCCCGGTTAGTACTTGGATGGGAGACGGCCTGGGAATACCAGGTGCTGTAGGCTTATACCATGATCTTGGAAGCTAAGCAGGGTCAGGCCTGCTTAGTACTTGGATGGGAGACCGCCTGGGAATACCGGGTGCTGTAGGCTTATACCAGAGTCTTTCGAGACTGAAGGTTGCCAACCATTAGTTTCAACAGCACTTCCAGCTGGCCCTTCTCCAGGGCTGCCAGGTGCAAAGGTATCCAGAGGGTGCATTGCTCCTGGTGTGGTGCTTATTTTGTGGAACTCCACATTCTGGAAGTTCGGGGGTGAACTTGTAATGATGTCATCACATTGCCCCTGACCTTCCACCCTATTGCATTGCTTTCAATGCAACCTTTCAGCAATCTCTGGCCCTCTCTGGGCGCAGTGGCTTTGTGTTCTGGCAAGTGGCACCATAAAATCATCACTGAGAGTGCGAAGCTGCTGGGCTTGGAGAGAGCCTAAGATGGTTGAACGGAGGCTTGGGTGGTGTGGTGTTACCCTCCGCTGAGGCCTGGGTTGCACCCCCAAAGCGACGCCACTAGTCAAATGCAGTTCGATTGGAGCCAGCTCTGTGCATGCCTGCCACATGGGGCAAACCACAGGGTTGGTACATGCTGGAGTCTCTCTCCGGGCAATGAAGGGCTCTCTCATTTGTGTTTTCCAGGACACTCTGAGTTCAAGTCAGGAGATTGGACCGCAGTAGGCAGAAGACCTGACCCTGTTGACGTGGCAAGAGCAGAAGACCAGGCTCCTCCTAATAACAGACCCTGCCAATCCAGAAGTTTGGTCTGCCAATCAGAGGCATTGATCTGGCACATCCCTAGGCCTAAAGACAGCTCTGAAGCCTGAATGAGCACACGAGTGTTCTTACGCTGTTCTTAACTCATCTCCCAGGATTGTGCCCTCGCATCCATTGATTGGATAGTAACATTGCCCAGGATATAAAAAGTATCTGCTACTTCCTTGGAATTTGTCACAAAACGCAAGCAGCTGGTGCTCATTAACGCGCGATCACACCAAAGTTGTGCTGGCATTTTATTTTAGCGGAGGTTGTTAGTGGTGTTCTGGCTGACCTTGCCTAAGAGCTTCTCAGCAGATTTTGGGATTGGAAGGGGGAATCGCCTCGTGTGGAGAGAGCTGCACCTTGTTGAGATATTCAGCTCAGTGATTGGCTCCCCACCACCGCCCGCCACCTCCCCGAAGAATGGCGTGAGGCCAGTCTCCATTTTTATCATCTGTATCATTCCCTCTCAGGCTTTATTTTTCGCAAGCACACTGTTGAATGAAACATCTTCAGAAGAAACTTCAAGGCTTCCTGGAGCCAAAAGGGAAGTTTGAAATGAAGTCTCCAGTTAGAATTAAAGAGAAAAAAAAATAATAATAATTCAGGAGTAATCAATGCACAATGTCATGAAATGTAGAACCTGCTATTATTAGACTTCAAGTCTTTGGAGCCTCAGATTTTAATTTTACAAGGTACCTCTGAGATTATAAAGCTTGACCTCTTGTCTAGTTCTTGCCAATTATATTTCTTCCAGTCGTTGCTATATAAAGCCTGTTAAATTGTGTGCTTGGTCGAAGAATAGATTCCTCAAAAATCTGCAGTCTTCATGCAAGGAGTGTGGGCAATGCAGAACCTCGGTTACAGCTGGGAGGAAATGCTGTCGATTAGGACCAGAGGACTCTTGTTAGAGAAGATCTTGGAATTTTGTGGTGTCCATTTGACAATTTTGCAAGCAAAAAGAGAGGGGTCCCTGCCCCAAGAAGCTTACAGTCAAAATGCCAACAGTTGACGGAGGCAAGGGGAATGGGAGTTGAATAAGCAGAAATGGCTTGTCTCTCCCTTCCCAGAATGTTCTCCTTCAACTGCTGACAGGTGATTCCATCATGTTAGATGCCACCTGAATAGCTATCCACCAGTTCCAAATTTATCAGTTCAGGAAGGATGTTGGACCACGCAAAAGCCTCAGAACTCCAAGGCGCTCTGAATCTTACCAGTTATCCTTTTCCATCTTGTTTCTGACTCAGTTTTGCGACTGAGTTGGTTGTGGTCACCCCAATAAAATGACCTGCCCCAAGATTTGGGTACAGGAGTGCTTTTTATTTTACTCAATTTCACTTTCGATTTTATCTGATTGTTAACAATCAGTACTCAGTAAATCAGTAAATCTGATTCCATACTGATTCCATACTGATCCTAACTACCTGAGAGGGTCACATTTTTGGCCCAATTAACAAAGACTTTGAGATGGGGATGTGGATTAGTGGATTAACAGCCCAATCTTATCTGGGATTATCTGTTGATGGATATGTCAGCATAAATCCTGGATTGATGGCAGAAAAACTGCTCTGCTCTTTAGTGGGCTGTGGCTGCCAGGGTGAACAGCTGGAGGTCACATGCAGGCAACAGAGGCCCATTGAACTTTCTCCATCCCTCACTGTTTCTGGTAAATTGGCAATGGGGGTGGATTGGGGCAGTTCGGGGAGGGGAGCAGGATTGGACGAGTTTCTGGAGGAAAAATCCATTATGGGGTACAAGCCATGATGTGTATGCGCAACCTCCTGATTTTAGGAATGGGTTAATTCAGAATGCCAGATGTAGGGGAGAGCACCAGGATGAGGTCTCTTGTTATCTGGTGTGCTCCCTGGGGCATTTGGTGGGCCGCTGTGAGATACAGGAAGCTGGACTAGATGGGCCTATGGCCTGATCCAGTGGGGCTGTTCTTATGTTCTTATGTTCTTATGACCGGGGCAGGTCAGGGGCAGGAAGGGGAGGAATATACCAAGATCCTATTCTTCCTTCCCAGTTTGGACCTGCCGCTAGGAGTCTCCTCAGATTTATGCCAGCTAAGAGCTGCCTAGAGACCTGCTGGAGGTTAGACACTTGCAAGCCAGGAAGCCTATGGAGCGGTAGGTAAAAAGATGTTTACTTATGTCTCCCCCCCCCCACCTGTAGCACGCAGCATGCACTTCCTTAGTGGTGCTGCACACTCTGGGATGGCAGGGGGATAGGATTGGGCATGAAGGCAAAGGCTTCATGAAAAGACTGGGTTTGGGGAGGGACTGGAAGGAGGCAGGACTGGTCAACTAAAGCAGGTATTTAGGGAGGAAAGGCAGCAAGGGACAAAGTCATTGGAGAGAGCGGGATTGTGTTAAATGGCTCAAGGTGGCAAGAATTTGGGAGAGTGAAGCTCAAGGGCTGTGACATGTTGAGAGATTTAGAGGCTTTGTTCTACCTGCCGCTCAATTTTATAGCACTAAGTCTTAGGATTGAGGCCCGCCAGCACCCCATTTATTCCCAACCATTGTGACAACGGTGGAAACACAAATTCAGTGGAGTCAGACCTGAAATGTGACCCGAGCGCATCGGGAAACAAAGCTGAGCAGCCACCGGGCCAAGGTCTCCAAATCAGTCTCTCACTTTTTTAATCAAAAGGCTTCTTCCTGCATCAAGAGGTCAGCCGGGGTCAGGTTACGGGGAGCAAAAATAGACCGAAGGCAAAGCTGGAGAGGAGAAGAAAGCAAGCCCCAAAATAGCTCGCTCGGTGTGGCTTGAGCTTTGAGAGGAGATAAGTCACAAAAGGTGAGTGGGGGACACCTGGCTGTGTGTCAAGCAACCCCATTTGCTCTCAATTGCATCTCTCAACCTGGAGCTTGTGAAAAAAGAAGTCAGGAAAGGCAGTAGGTGAAAAGAGAGGAGCTGGAGCTCGGTGATGGAGCATGGCAGGGGCAAACGTTGGCACCCAGAAGACTGACTGATGCTGTCACGGTCCTGCTGGCTCTGTGCCTCAGAAAAACCAAGTCCTGGACTCTGAAGTCCCCCTTCAACTGCACTGCAATTGCACAGCAGTGTTTAAGCAGTGCAAATATCGTAGGGCACTGAGATCTGGGAAGCTGCACTGAGTTCAGCAGAAGGGGAGGGAAAGGGGCGGACAGTTCCCTTCCCTCTCCTTAGCCATCTAGAGATAGGCACATGCATGTGCACAAGGCTTTTGGCAATTGTGTTCTGATGGGCAGTAATGCTGGGCTGCCTCGAGCAGCACTTAAGCATCAGCCGGGCCTGCGTGGTGGACTAGACATCCTAGCACACCACTCTTCTCTCCTCCGCACAATCCCCTCGTCCTCACCCATCCAGGAGCGAGAAGGCAGAGGCTGGCACATCAATAGGTTAGAGAGGGCTGCATGTGACATGTTGCCTCATGCGCCAGGAGGGCTTGTACCTGCCCTGCCCATGAAAGGCCCACGCAGCCTCAGCTCTGTTGTCCTTTTGAAGACACTGCAAAACATTTTTTTTGTCTAAAGTTTGTTTTTTTAAATTGCTGTTTATCATCTTTATCTGACTATCACTATTACCTATTCCAGAGGTTGCCAAACTTTTTTGACTGGCAGCTCCCTTGTCCTACTGGGCCATTGGTCACAGATCCCTGTTAGGGCTACAATCCTATACATTGTATAGGGAGGGAGGGTTTTCATGAGGACTCCGCAGTTCCCCTGGCTGGTTCGGTGGCTCCCCAGGGAGCCATGGCGTACAGTTAGGGAACCACTGACCTTCTCCATTGCTTTCAGACCAATGACTTGGTGGGAGATTCTGTACTTTGCTTGCGACAGGTCCCATGTTCAACCCCTGGCTGCTGCTTTTGTATGTACATAAGAACATAAGAACAGCCTCACTGGATCAGGCCATAGGCCCATCTAGTCCAGCTTCCTGTATCTCACAGCGGCCCACCAAATGTCCCAGGGAGCACACCAGATAACAAGAGACCTGCATCCTGGTGCCCTCCCTTGCATCTGGCCTTCTGACATAGCCCATTTCTAAAATCAGGAGGTTGCACATGCACATCATGGCTTGTAACCCGTAATGGAATTTTCCTCCAGAAACATGTCCAATCCCCTTTTAAAGGCATCCAGGCCAAATGCCGTCACCACATCCTGTGGCAAGGAGTTCCACAGACCAACCAGCATATGTAGCATAACCTAGACAAGCTAGAGATGAAGCAGAGGGTGATTGGCAGCTACTTTGGGACAGAATGCCTGAGGAGCCCACTGGAATGGACTTGCAATGCTGCACCATCACTACTCCCTCCCCAGCTACTTATGTAACGGGATCCAGCCCTCCTTGTAGACCTGTTCCCAATGTGTGTGCATCTCACTTCCAAGTTATTTACTAGTGTAGAGAGCCATTTGTGCAGCCTGCCTCCCACTCAGAGACTCAAATCTCTGTGTAATTAATACACACACACACACACACACACACACACACACATACGGCACAATAATTATCTCATTAAGCTTTCATGATATCAAGAATTTTCCAAGGCCAATTTAAAGTGCTTCGTGTATGCAAAATGACATCTTTTAAGAGACAGGCTTGTGTTCAAATCAATACAAAATGTGGGTTGCAATTGTCATAAGGTGTTTTGTGTGTGTGTGTGTGGGGGGGAACCCTCCAAGATTCCTCTCCCTCCACAAATGACTACCCAAATGGAGGATGAATTACTTTGCATGGGGATGTAATTGCTCTGCCAGTTTGGGAATGGATTGTCGCAGACGGGCAGCCTATGAGGTGAAACAGTTTTCTGCCAAAAATAGAAAAAATAAAATAAAATAACACCAGCCCCAACCAGCCCAGAATAGTATGTCTGATTGCATTGTAATGGTGCCTTCAGGGGTGAGATTAGATTTAAGTATCACTTTGAAGATTCACAGTGTTGTTTTAAGACCAACTTGCCTCCAGGGTCTATGCTAGTTATTTCATAGTTGGTGCTCATGTGTGCCGCAAAAGATGACAGCATTTTTTATTTACATATAAGCAGACGGATAAGCTTCTTCGGACCACTGGTCTGCCTAGCCCCGTCCCGTCTGTTCTCGCTTGGTGTGCTCATGTGCCGTGCGCATATCATATCAAGCAGCCCTTAGCCTTGAGATTCTTTAATTGGAGATTGTTCCTGGGATGTTCTGCATGCACAGAGTGCGCGCCATCACTGATCTGTGGTTCCTCCCTAAAGGTCTGAATTTTTTTTATCCTAGCCTGATGCCCCAAAGGCTCAGATCCGGTACCAACATTTAGAACGGAGTCATTAAAAAACAGCCACTAACAGATTTTTAGCCAGTGCGCTGCGGTACATTGGTGTACCAGGAAAGGTCGGCGGGGGTGCTTGTGGGAGTTTGGAGCACAGTGGCTGAAAATAGCTGAAAAACTCCTCTGGTTTCTGCAGCTCTGTTTCTAGGGCAACTGTCCGTAATAAAGAATTGTCTGTCACTCTTCCTCAGTCGAAGAGGGACAATTTGTTGCCCTAGAACAGGGGTGTCCAAAGTTTTTGGCAGGAGGGCCACATCATCTCTCTGACACTGTGTTGGGGGCCGGGGGGGGGGAAATAATTAATTTACATTTAAAATTTGAATAAATTTACATAAGTTTACATAAATGAATATATTAAAGATCAACTTATATGAATGAATGAAGGTCTTGCAATAGCTCAAAGCCTATAAAAGGCCTTGCACATAGCAAGGCTGACCTTTCCTTTGCTACCTCTACTGCATCACAGACGTGAAACAGCAAGTAGTGGAGGGAGCCCTCATCCCACAGCTCACGCGAGAGGTCAAACAGTCGCCCTCACACTGAGAGCAGTTGCATCAGACCAGTGTGGGCTCAAACAAATCTCCAGCGGGTCAGAGGCTCATTGGAGACTGGGGGCTCCCTGAGGGCTGCATTGAGAGGCCTCGAGGTCCGCAAGTGGCCCCAGGGCTGAGGTTTGGGCACCCCTGCCCTAGAAATAGAGCCACAGAACCCGGAAGTGGCATCAGAAGAGGTGAAGACCTTAGAGAAGACCACCGTTTGCCAGGGAAAGAAAAACATCAAAAATCTCTACACAAACACTTTGCTGGCTGCATAAACCCTGTCCAGTTAACGTAGCACAGTAAGGGGTCCAAAGGACTTCACAGACCTGTTGCTCTGGGGTCAGTCAGCACTGTGGAGACATGACTTTTCCATAATCAGCAGGAAGCAGGATTAAAACGGCGAACCCGCACAGAGTGTCCTGTAAATGCTATGTTGTGTGGCAACCTTTGCTCAGAAATAAAATACTGGGCCATAATAGCCTCTTCACTGTCACAGCCGCATTTGAAGGCTGTGAAAGACAGGGGCGCATTGTTGATTTGGGGGAGCAAAAATGGGGCAAGAGAACATGAAACAGCATCCCTTACCAGCAGTGGGGCCAGTCCTGCCCCTGCTAGAAGCTGCTAACCATTTTTTTCCCCTCTCCAAATGCCAGACAATACAATGACATCATCCTGTGCTAAAAGGTTTGCTTATTCACCTACAGTGCCTTGCTGTACTTCCTTCCCCCAGTGACATCAACACAGAACCACATCTGACGATTACACAACATTGGCTGCAATCCTAACCACACTTTCCTGAGAGTAAGCCCCATTGAACAAAATAGGACTTACTTCTGAGTAGACCTGGTTAGGCCTGTACCCATTGTGGCAGTGCCATAGTTAGAGGGGGCTCACAGCACTAAGTTTTGCAGGGAGCCTCAGCGAGGCGTTGCCTCTTCTCTGGGTCTTCTCTGGCATTCGCCTCCATTTCGCTCCCCCTGCCCAGAACGGCTCCAAAGAGGAGGGGCCACTTGCACGCTTCGCTGAGGCTCCCTGCAAAACTTCGTGCTGTGCACCCCCTCTAGGTACGCCACCGCACTGTGATATCATCAAGTTCACGGTATGATCTCTGATTGGATGGCGTCAGCCATGTCACTAATCCAGGAGAAAAGGAGAGGCAGCAGCCAAGGGAAAAATATTGTGAAATAAGATTTATAAATTGTAAATGGTCACATAACCTAAGTGTTTCCCCCACCACCACCCCCAGGAAAAATGCCTGCACTGCTGAAATTGCGAGCTTCTTCCCCAAAATCCACACTGGAAAATGCTCAGCACAGTTCCAATAAATTAAAGTAATAATGAAATTTAGCACCTGTCCATGAAGGATTAGCAAGGCTGTGGGGGAAAAACATGCCCCATTTCCAACCTGACGAGCACATAACTCTGAGCCACCAGCAGCATGGCAGGGAGAACGGATTCTGCTCCCTCTTCCCCCTCATCAAAAATAGTTAACTAAGTTCCAGCTGGTTGCACCTGGCTGAATGCTGTGGCAGAAGCAGCATTTATTGTTATTATGGCGATGGGTGATTGATGGCAAGAAGCAGCACCCCTGCAGATCTCAGGGGAGAGGGGTGGCTGAACGGAGCTGGAGCGGCACATGGGCTGGGCGCTCAGTGTCATGGTCTCGGCAGGATCCAGCAAGGAAGACTCAGAAATGCCAGCAAAGAGGAAAACAAGGGAGCGAGCAAGAAAGAGCTCCGCTCCTCCTGTTTGCAAGCTTGTGTAAATATAGGAAGGCAAATGCTTGAGGGTCTCTTTTCTGGTTATTATTACTCATAAACAAGCAATCAAACAAAATATATCTTTCAAGATCTCCTTTCTTAAAAGTCTGGTACACCCAGGCGGGTCCTGATAGAGTGTCGTTCAAAAAAATGCGTCCAGTTGGAGAACCACTGACCTAGTTAAACACCCATGATGTGTCTTGATATGATTGCTGTTGGACGCATTGCTCTGCAGGCCTTGCTGATGAAACTTCAACACAGCCTAAGCAAGTATCTGAACTGAGTATGTTCTGCACTTTGGGATCTAGCGAAGATCCTGGGAGTCACAGAGATACATCACCAAAGAATTCTTGCTGTTCCAAGCAATGTACCACCTTGGAATGCCAGATGCAAGAGAGTGGCACCAGGATGCAGGTCTCTTGTGGTCTTCTGTGCTCCTGGAGGCATCTGGAGGGCCACTGTGAGATACAGGAAGCTGGTCTAGATGGGCCTTCGGCCTGATCCAGCAGGGCTCCTCTTAAGTTCTTATGTAATATTGTGTCCTGGAGCTGAGCTGGTGTACCATTCATTTCATTTCATTCACCTTTATTGGCATAAACAATCCAGCAAGAAAACAAAATTAAAACATTCAGGATAACCACCAATCATTGAACAGGCAAAGAAATACAGAGGAATTTATGCCTCGACAGTGCTTTAAATATATATTTTGCTACATTTGATGAGTGGCACTCATTTCTCCTGTCTAACAAGTACTGGACCAAATCTGTATCTGAACCATGAAAGCTTTCCAGGAATGGATATAGAAATCGATGGTGTAAATCAATATAGTAGGGGTGCACCATAATTTTCTCAAGGAAAAAAATGTTGAGATGCTTCTTCTTACTTTGAGCTTCTTCTCCTGTTTGTACTACTTCATCACAGCCTATGCTGGGCTGCTTATAGTCTGAAATTCAGGTTCTAGCCAAGAACCTGAGAACCACCATGAAGATATTGTTATAGGATTTTTGAAGTTCCAAGCAGTGTCAGTTTCTGGAGCTGCGCTGGTGTAATTTGCTCAAGGCTAAGAATGTCGAGGAATGTCTCCAGGGGCTCCTGAGAGACAGTCTGTTTTCCCCCAAAAAACTGCAGGTCTGAAGAGGATCTGAAGATCTTTATCAGGAGAGATAAGATCTTTCCACGGTGCAGGTACCAGAGATTGTGAAAGCCCGACTTGGGGGGGGGGGGCTTTCTTCTCGGAAATCTAATCTTTCCAACTTAAACTTTACACTTCATGCTTTTTCTTCCATATGGTATCTTAGCACGGAGCCAATACTGTATTGGGGGAGGTGCAGTGTCTGCAATCAAGCTGCTGGCTCCATGCTAAGATACCATATGGAAGAAAAAGCATGAAGCGTAAAGTTTAAGTTGGAAATGTAAGATACGTATGTGTTAATATTGTCTCTGGCTTTGATTGACTGATTTGGCTAAAAGCCCTGGATACACTGAAGGCAGTAATGAGAAACTTTTTAAGGATGTTGAAAGTGCTCTTTATCTTTGTAGTGGAATAAATCGGTCATGGATTATAATTATAAATATAATTTGGTGTGTGGACTAAAATCCAGAATTACTTGTGGACATAATTTTTATTAGACTTGAAAGAGTTTTGTCTCCTTGAGACTCTTTCTTTCATTTTGTTTTTCTCCATTAATCACACTGTTATCTGTAAGAAAAATTCAAAAAATGCCTGACTGAAAAAAACATGTGATGGAAGTAAGGAGAATAATACGCTGTGGACATCTTGTGGGTTAGAGAGAAATTACAAGATGGAGCCTGTTCCAGATATTTGGACTCAAATGATCCTCAAGAATTTGGAAAAATTTCTCACAATGAGAAGACAGCAGTTGAGTTGGTCCTTGCAGATTCAAGCCAGTTTAAAGACTCTCTCAACAGATAGATGTGTGCAAGGAGCAATTGGAAGATGTGAAGAAAACAGAAGATAAACAGAAGGAGAAAGCGGAAAAGATGATGGTGAGGGATGAAATCATCATCAGAAGAGTGGATACAGAAATGAGTGGAAAATCAACAGGATCTAGAGGGGACGCTGATGGAGATTGAAATAAAGAAGATGGACAGAGTAACATGGGTGCACAAAATACAAAATTTGTTGGAACAAGAAGAAGAAAACATATCCCAGTTAATTGGAAGAATGAACATACCTTATACAAGAAAGTGCGGGCTTACTGGATTCTGTTATGGAGATAAATTATTAAAGATATTACAGGAGAAAAAATGGAAAGAAAGAAAGAAAAAGAAACCTGAGGGTTAACCTGAGGGTTAAAGAAAATTGGAGGATTTTATTTAGTTAATAACTGGTTTAAATTTACTTAAAAAATAAATATATACGAAATTGATATATATGAATTAGAATGAATTAGAAAAAATAGCTGGAAATGTTAGTGTGTGAATGAATTGTTTTATAGGTGGTTATTATGTTAAAGGAAAAAATGTAATCAGATTGGAGAATTAGATTGGAGAATGGTAAAGAACATATTATAAGAGTTTATTGGTTTTATTATAATTTGGAAATTAGATTGTTATTATTTGATATTAATGAGTAATTGAACTAGTTGAGATGATAAAAAGTGAATATTTAGAAAAGATATTATAGGGAATTAGGAAAAATCTATTATATTTGATATAGGAGTGGACCTCAACAAGTGGGAAACTCTGGCCTCTGAGCGGCCCGCTTGGAGGCAGGCTGTGCAGCATGGCCTTTCCCAGTTTGAAGAGACACTTTGCCAACAGTCTGAGGCAAAGAGGCAAAGAAGGAAGGCCCATAGCCAGGGAGTCAGACCAGGGACAGACTGCACTTGCTCCCGGTGTGGAAGGGATTGTCACTCCCGAATTGGCCTTTTCAGCCACACTAGACGCTGTTCCAGAACCACCTTTCAGAGCGTGATACCATAGTCATAGGTTGCCAACAGATAAATGAGTAGAAGAGTTAGATGTAGATGGAAGAATTGTTTTATATGTTGTTATGTTTTGGTAATTAGATTATTTTGTTTTAATATTAATGAGTAATTGAAGTAAGTTTATGTTTGATAGAAAATGAAAATTTAGAAAATATAGTGCAGGGCATTAGGGAAAATTTAGTATATATTATATAAATAAATAGATAAACTAATAAGAGGCAGAAGTAGATGAGTAGTAGATTAGGAGATATAGTATGATTAATGAGTAATGGCATATGGTATTTAGCACTCCTAAATGTATGTTATATGTTTGTATGTCTGTGCGTGTTAATTATAAATAAATAAATAAATAAATAAATAAATAAATAAATAAAGAAAGAAAGAAAGAAAGAAAGAAAGAAAGGAGAATGTCGAGGTATTTCTGCAGACTTCTAGGCATTGCTCCAAGGGCTCCAATCGTACATTCATCACCATCATCATCATCATCATCTTACCAAAATCACCCTTGGGAGACAAGGAGTTTAAGAGGAGGTATTGTGGGATGGGGAGAGAGGTTGCTCAGTCCTTTCACCTTTGGGTGTTTTACCCCTCTTTCCCTCCTCTTACTCTGAGCTGCTTTGAGGAAAAAGATACATATCCTTATCTCTTTTCTCCTGAGAGGAAAAGCAGCTCAAGGTATCAGAGCAGCCAGAGAGGAAGGGGTTATGTACACCCCACCCACATCCACCCCAGTGTCTCAGCTTAAATGTGCAACAGTCCCAGGCTGCTTCTGGTTAAAAAGGAAATGTCAAGAAAACTATATGCTGTACGTGCCTGTATGTTGTGTGCAGTTTGGCCTGTAGAAACCAGATTCTGTTCATCGAGTGTGTGGGTACAACAAGCAAAAGCATCATATTTCCGTACAATCCGGCTCATCCTCTTAGGTCATCAGAGAAGGCCTTTTTACAAGTGCCGCCGCCTAGGGAGGTACGTGGGGCGGCCGAAAGAAATAGGGCCTTCTCAGTAGTGGCACCAACGCTATGGAACTCCCTTCCCCTTGACTTGAGAATGGCTCCCTCTCTTGAGACCTTTCAGCGAGGCCTGAAGACCCCTCTGTTTAAACAAGCCTTCTGAGTTCATGGCCTTTTTAACATCTTTTTTAACATCTTTTCTACATCTCTTAGTATTTTTTACAGGCCTGATTCCTATGATCTGCTGCTCTATGCTCCTTTTACCTGATTTTTTATCTGATTACTGTTTTTATGATATTTGTAAATATATTAATGTTTTTATCTGTTTTTTAATATTATGTTTTAATCTGCTTTTAACCTGTTGTAAGCCGCCCTGGGTCCCTTTGGGGAGAAGGGCGGGGTATAAATAAAGTTTATTATTATTATTATTATTATTATTATTATTATTATTATTATTATTATTATTATTAACAATACATTATATATAATATATATATAATATTCATAATATATATATAATCATATATAATCATAATATAATCATATATAATTATATATATACATTATATAATATATGAAATATATAATATTCATAATATATATAATCATATATAATCATATATAATTATATATATACATTATATAATATATGAAATATATTATATTTCAGAGCGCGATACCATAGTCTTTCGAGACTGAAGGTTGCCAACTATAACTATAAATTATATTTAACTAGCCAGGAGTTGTCATTGGCCTGGTATGGAGAAAATGAAACAAAAGGAGTGGAAGGAGGGCAAAGGCTGATGGGCTGATGTTGAACAGCTGTACAGACCAACAATAAGGGTTCTTTCCTCCGGGCTTAAGCCTTTAAAAATACAACCCGACGGAAACGGTTCTCAAAATGTCCTGCTGGAGTTTTATGTTACCATGTCTCTCAATCCCCTCACGCCCCAGCCCCTTTTTCTCACTCATTTTGGCATCTCCACTTACATCATTCCTCTTGCAATAGAAAAGAATTACCCAGGGAGGGCCCCAGATGAACTCTTGCAGAAAATGGCATTGCTGGAGAACTTTGAAAGCAACACTGGCAAACAAATCAGTTACAGCTGCATGCAAAACCCTGAAGCTCCCCATTACAGTACCTGGAAATTCAAAGAGAGAAAAGGTTTTGCCTGGATGGCCTCCTCAGGGCACTGAAGGGTCTGAGGCCCAGATGGACCAGTGGCCACAGAGAGAGACCTCAGGTAAAGGGTACATCTTGTTCCATCAACCTAAGGATCCAGTCCTATGCAACTTTACAGCACTGAGGCAGCTGTTCCATTGGCTAGAACACTGCATGTTGTGGGGGGGGGCAGCCACAGAGTCCTCCTCAAGCTCCCTTTCTTCAGGGCTGCATTGTGGCAGCATCGGTGCTGGAAAGTTGGACAGGATTGGGCCCCAAGTGTTTCTGCCCTGGGCCTTTCCTCTACGTCAGGGGTGCTCAAACATTTTTGGCTCAAGAGCTACTTTGAAACCCAGCAAGGCCCGGAGATCTACCAGAGTTTTTTTTACAATGTTCGCGCCATCGTAACATATAACATTTATGTGTGCAATGTATGTTGGTGCACCTTGAGCCCCACTGAGTATAACAGGACTTACTCCTGAGTAGACATGCCTAGGATTAGGCTGTGAGGCTGCAATCCTAGCCACACTTACCTGGGAGTAAGCCCCATTGAGTACAATGGGCCTTACTTCCGGCGTTTCCTGAAGGGGGGGTCGGCACTCCACGATCTACTCATTTTGCCTCGCAATCTACCTATTGAGCACCCCTGCTCTACGTTGTAAGCAATTCATTAATAAATACAGAATAGATTCCCTAGGAGGTGTCCAGTGTGTGCGGAAAGTTGCACATGTCTCAATATGAGCACAGTGGAAGTGGAAGTTGCTGGTGCTTCTGCTTCCTTCTTCTACAAACACCATCCAAAAATGCTCACATCACTCAACTGCTGAATGCTCCAGTCCCTTGCGCACTTCCTACTCATGCACAGACCAAATGCATGGAGGGGGCAAGGGGATCACACCCATCCCTGATCTCTGTGCATTCAGCAGAAGCTGAGTCAGAGAAGCAGGACAAGGAACATGCAGGGGTGAAGAGGGACCAAGTTCCACCCCCCCCCCAACCACTTCTCTCAACAATAATGTCCTGCTGCCAGTTCAGTAGGACTGGATAGTACCCCAGTGCTTTCACCCAGGGCGCAAAAGGGGTGCCTGTATGTGACATCTGAAGTTGCCTGTAGATGGCTGGATTGATCCAGGACTTGGGAGCTCCCATAAACCTCACCTGGCGATCATCAGATCAGGCATGCTTAGTCCAGGCCCTTCAGAAACTGCCTTGCAAAGCAGAGCATGAATTATCTTGAGTTATGTTGACACTCGCCCAAAGCTGCCCCCTCCTAAGTTAAGGCCCAACTCCAGGTTTATGTTCGGCAAAGCGCACTGCCAAGGCTGCCCTATAATTTCTGCTAATCAAGGCAACATTCCTATTAGAAAAATCATTATTCTTTTGCTTAAGCTCTGCAATTTTCTTCCCTGTGTGCGTTTGTTAATCAATTTTGCAAGACACTGCCTGGAGAGAGGAAGGGAGAGCGCCAGTTAATGTGGCACTTTCTTTTGCAACAAGGGTTGCCAGTGAGCTCGAAGTAGCGTGATCTTAATCTCATCCTAGGATCCACCCCCTTCTTCCCACTCCTGAATTAGACACAGCAGGGCTAAAATAAGATTTGGGGCAGGTCAGCAAAATCGGGAGTTCTAGTGAAATGTGACACATACCTCACCCTTCCCAGATTCTTCGCAGCTCCACTGAGATTTGGAGCACTGAGCTGAAATGCAAATATTGCCCAGATCACTAATTTATCACCATTCGGGGCAAAACTCTCAAATTATTAAATAGGCAGAGAACATAGATCTCTGGCCCAAGGGACATGACTCTATTCTTAAACACAGTGGGACATGTGAGGGCTGTTTAGATGACACCATCACACACACACACACACACACACACACACACACACACACACACACAGTGAATGCTTAAGGAGGGAGTGGGGCACCCCTTGGCCCCCAAGCCCAGTGTAAGCTGACTGGCCACACCTGGATGTCTACCACACACAGCATTAGTAAGAAAGGCTTCTGCATGGGCAGGGCTTTTGTTCTCTAATGCTATCTGCATGGCAAGCAGGAGCAAGGCCCATGGGCATCGCTTCCCAAAATTACCATGGTCACAGTGCCCTGTGGTCCTGGCACCCTGTCATGGCAGCCCAATTGCCCAACTCTCCCAGACACCATCATCTGGAATCATGCAAAATGGCGCAATTCAGGATGGCAGCACACAGAGAGCCAGTAAGAAGAGGCTGCTGGGGACATCCCGCAGCACCCCTGTGCAGCTTGTCATGGTGCCACCCTTGGGTGCCACCATTGCTCACAGACAAGGTAAGATCAAGGACAGGGTAACATGCCCTTGTCACCAGATCCCTATACATCTGGAGGGAGTCACTGCAGTAAATGGAAGCTTCAGGGAGATTTTTCAATGGAAAAACTGGACAGGGGAGGAAGGTCAGACCCCCCCCCCTCTGCATTTTGGTCCCAATCCAGATCAGATCTTCCACGGTAACTATAAGAAACAAGCCAATGTGAGAGAGACCATTGTCTGTTGAGCATATTGTCTAGTTTGCTCTTAACTCTCCAGGCCCAACTGTCCAACTGACTAACCCAGCAATTTTCAGCGTTTTTCATCTCATGGCACACTGACCTCTGTGGTCTTCTCTATGGTCTTCTCCTCTTGTGAGGTCACTCCTGGCTTCCAGAAGACTCTTCCAGATTCTGCAGCTCTGTTTGTAGGGCAACTTGTAGGGCTCTACCAGCAGTGGGACAGGCAATTTGTTACTACAGTCAGTTGCCCTCCAAACAGAGCTACAGAATGTGGAAGCGTTTTTCAATGACTTTCCTCTGTGCGCCAAACTCCTGCGCACACCTGCGGACACTTCAATGCACACCAATGTACTGCTGCACACCAGTTGAGCATCACTGGACCAGCCTATTCCTGTTTGCAACTTTCAGTGAGCCTAAAGTTACTCTACAACAGGGGTCTCTCCAAACCCTGGGCCCGCAGCAAGCCGCTTTCCGGCCCACGGCCAACCCCTTGTCCCCTGAAAGCCTCTGGCCCACTCAACTGAACAAGACCAGAACTGTGCTCTGATTGTGTCTGGAGGGTGTTCTGAGGGCCAGAGAGGTTGAATGAATGAGCCCATTCATTCATTTATTCACTCATCTAAGTTCCATCTCTAATTTATTTATTTAAATTTTATATTTAAATTTTTTTCCCGGCCCTCCACACAACGCCAGATATTTGATGCAGCCCTCTGGCCAAAAAGCTTGGAGACCCCTGCTCTACAGTATCACACAGCCTTGGGCACTCTGTCAACCTCCACACCTCCTCCCTCCAACATGGGGATAATTACACAGGCATACCTGACAGGGCTGCAGCCCAGGTTAATCACGAAAAGTGCTCTTAAAGCACGTTACTAGAGCTGAGCAACAGGGCAAATTTGAGCAATATCTCCAATTTAATGAACACATGAAAAGCAACCCCATCACCTTCCCAACCTCATCAGGCTAACGAGGGTAAAGGCGGCATATTGTTTCATGAATCTGAGGGAAAAAAACAAAAAGGAGCTGGTGCAGATTTAAGAACATAAGAAAAAACCAGCTGGATCAGGCTAAAAGTCCATCTAGTCCAGCCTCCTGTACTCCTATCTCCTATCCTATCTACTCCTCCTATCTCCTACTACTATCTCCTACTCCTATCTCACAGTAGCCCACCAGATACCTCCAGCAGGGAACACACAAGACAACAAGAGACCTGCATTCTGGTGCCCTCCCTTGCAACTGGCATTCCAAGATAGCCTACTTCTAAAATCAGGAGGTTGCACATACCCATCATGGCTTGTAACCCGTGATGAACTTTTCCTCCAGAATTTTGTCCAGTCCCCTTTTAAAGGCAACCAGGCCAGATGCCATCACCACATCCTGTGGCAAGGAGTTCCACAGACTAATTACACGCTGGGTAAATAAATATTTTCCTTTGTCTGTCCTAACTCTCACAATTTTAGTGGATGTCCCCTGGTTCTGGGGGAGTGAGAGGGGAAAGACACCCCCCCAATCCACTCTATCCATTTTGTATGTCTAATTTCAGGTACGGCTTGCCTGTTTACTATTCTAGGCTTTTCTACCAAAATCAGATGGTGACAGTGAATCTGCAAATGAAGCCACTGATGTGGCACACCACATCAAAAGATATGGAAGAATAGCAAGTAGTCATCTTTCCCCCCCCCCGAGTGCTGTGATTTGGGACAGACACACTGCAAGCAAAACCATCTCTTTTATTAGACCCACTGGTTGTTTAAATTAGTGCAAGCCTTTGGATTACGTGGTCTTTGGTAGAGACTGGTGTAAGAAACAAAATAAATCAAAATTGATTTCTTTTTTTGTGCTGAGGTTGACAGCTGGTTTGGGGCAGAGCTCTAACAAATTAGAGGGAGGGTTTCTCAAGCGTATTCTCAGATGAGGTCTAAATGGCTATTGGGGGGGGGGAAGTTGATTGCCTAATTCAATTTTTCTCAACACTTCCAGTTCTAGATACTCTTGGATTTCAGAGCAGTAACGCGAACCAAAGTATAGGCAGATGGAATTTGGTGTGTTGAGAACATTATTGTCTTAGAACCCACCAACCGGGGTAAATAAATAAGAAATAATATTTTGAAAATCAAAACGGTTCAAAATTAAAAAAATATTCCAATTTTTTTGCATTTCAAATTGCATAAACATTTTAAATTCAAGCTCTATAGTGGTGCCCGTAGTTAACCTGGGGGCCAATCCTATCAAGCTTCTGTGCTGTCACATTAGAGCAGCACAGTGCCACTACTAATGTTGAAAAGTGCGACGCTGTCATGCGCAGTCGGGTCATAGCTGGAAACTATGAGTGCTGGCGGCTGCACGACAGCAGACTTTTAAGATGGCCCTTGTAAGTTGGCACTGGGTGGTTGTGGGTGGAATGGGGCAGGAAGGGGAAGGAACTGAGCAGGGACTGGGGAGGAGAGGGGGTGGGTCGATGGTGGGGGCAGTTATCGGTGGCAGTAGCTCCGCCAGCCTGGAGGACTTGCTGATGGGCAGAAAAGCCCCCCAGTTTGAGCAAGTTGGTCCTGAAATAATAATAATAATAATAGTTGTAGTTGGCATTCTTCAGTCTCGGAAGACTATGGTATCGCACTCTGAATAGTGGTTCTGGAACAGAGTGTCCTCTCCAGTGAGCGAAGCCTGGGTAAAGTAGGTATGGAGGATAGGCTGTTACCCATGCAGCAAATCCCCCCTCTCCACGTCGCTGAAATGGTCCAGTGGAAAGGCAGAGGCCAATACGGTTGGTTCCAGCGGCGTCGCAGGAGTTGCCAGAACGTGACTGTGTTCAGCCATGAACTGCCTCAGGGACTCCGGCTCCGGATTTTGCCTCGAGGTTGACTCCTGAAGCCTTTTCCATAATAATAATAATAATAATAATATAGGTATTTATATACCGCCTTTCTTGGTCGTCAGATTTCTCCTCAAGGCAGTTTACATAGGCAGGCTGATTAAATCCCCATAGGGATTTTTACAATTGAAAGGTTCTATCTTTTAAGAACCACAACAGTCCAGATGTTTCACTCTGATCTGGTTTCACATTCTGGCCTCCATCCTCCCACGCTCAGAGCAGATGGAATAGCTCGGCTTCAGCTTGTCAGCTGCTTCAAGGTCGCACGGTGCCGGTGGCCTCGAACTGGCGACCTTGTGGATGTTATCTTCAGGCAAATGGAGGCTCTACCCTCTAGACCAGACCTCCTGCCCTCCCCCCTGAAGGCCCACTTGTGTCATGGACTGGCAGGCGGCCATATTCTTGCACCGTCAGTCTGGGAGCAAATGTCTGTGGTGTTGATCAACGCTCAGTTCTCTCTGTATTTATTTATTTTACCACCTTCCCCTCTCACAGCAGCCGATCCATCAGACCCAGCCAAACAGATAGAAGGAAGAATTGTGGCCACCAGAGGAATCTCGCAGCAATTAGAGAGCGCCATAAACAGTCCCTTACATATGAAACCATTCAGTGGAAGTGACAAATGGCTCTTTCTTCCTCCCTTTTTTCAGCTCCCCGCCCCTTCCACCTCCAAACACAATGGTGTCTCTTTTATTCTTAAGAAATACCAGCTATCAAGCCCCCCCCCCCCACACACACACACCCGCATTGCACTCATTTCCACTAAGAAGCTCCAGTGCACAGATCAATGGGCTCACAGCCTGAATGATCTCCTTTCTCTTCCCCATGTTGAATGCCACTCGGACAGTGTTAATGCTGATTGAACATGTCATAGTCGTATGGTAATTTGGAGAGACGTCCTGAAACCACAACCGAGCTGGCCTCCTTCCAGCTGTCAGAGACAATCGAAAGAGGCGCACAGCTTCATCTGAAGCCATGGCCCCCGCTGTTCTGCATCGAGTGCACAAAGCTTCGCTGCTCTCTGACCCGTCAGTCGTGTATGATGGATGAAGCTTGGGACATTTTAAAATATGTCATGGTGTGGTGGGCACATTCGGAAGTGCAGGAGGGTGTCTCAAAGCTCCCCAAAGCCACACCCAACAGCAACAACAAAACAGGGCAACTTTATGTGTCTTAATTAAAGTGCTGACTTAATTAAAGTGCAGACTTCTCCTGCCACTTCTTTGAGACTTGATGTTATACTACTTTTAAAGGCATCGCTCATTTCATCCCAAACTTTTGGAGTCAGTTGCAAATAGTTTAAAACAAGTCCATAAAATTGGGGTCTCTTTGGATATTAGCTTAGCATGTTTACTCAGAAGTAAATCTCACTCATGTAAATCCCACTTATGAGCTACATCCTGTTTCTCAGGCAACCCTTGAGAAGGAGAAAAGCCTAGACCAGTGGTTCTCACACATTTAGCACCAAGACCCACTTTTAAGAATGAGAATCTGTCAGGACCCACCGGAAGTCATGATGTCATGACTAGAAGTAACATCAACAAGCAGGACAATTTTTAACAATCCTAAGCTGCGACCCACACTTACCTAGAAGTAAGTCCCATCATTTTTCTATCACTGTTAAAAGCATATACAGAGTAGTCTGTTAAAAGTACAGGTCTGTAACATTTCCCCAAATGCAGTCACAGACCATGGCAGCATCAAGTCTAAAAGATTAAAAATAAAAGATTGAAATGAACGGGAACCCACCTGAAATTGGCTCGCGACCCACGCAGTGGGTCTTGACCCACAGTTTGAGAAACACTGGCCTAGACACAGGGGTCTTAGGCAAATTTTCAATTTGCCTCCTACTGAGCATTGGAAATGCTTCTCCGATAAGGCCCTTTGAAAACATTTTCAAGACAGTACCAGAGAACCATAGGAGAAGTTCTAGCACCCTGTTCCCCACAGCCTGGGGTCTCCCCCCCCCGTGTGTGTGTGGGGGGGGGCACAAGTTATTAAGGAACAGCATGTGGATGCTGCCAGAGATGGATGAGCACAGAAAGACCCAACTGGAATTTATTTTACAGGAGACTTCAGAGAGGGGCTGTGGCTCAGAATGAGAGCATCAGCTTTGGATACTGAAGGTTCTGGGTTCCGTTTCTGCCATCTCCAACTCTAACGGACTCAATGGGCTGACAGTAGAAGGCTCCTATGGGTGGAATAGAATCCTCTAAGATTTGCAGGAGCAGTGAAGGCTCAAGAGGGAGTTCCCTGTGTTTGTCTATCTACTCCCAGTGACTCAAAAAACAAAACAAGTCTGTTGCTAAGGTTTCCAACTATCCCTGTTTTCTGATCTTTTTGCCACTGGAGAAGCATCTCTCTCTCTCTCTCTCTCTCTCTCTCTCTCTCTCTCTCTCTCTCTCAGCCACCAACCACACTTCCAAATATTTACAGCAGAAGATTTCATGACGTTCAGGAATTTACAGAGGGGGCCTAACCTTTGACAGAGCCTGGCCTTCTCCCAGTGGCGTCACTAGGATTTGTGTCACCTGGTGCGAGAGGCCAGCGTATCACCCCATGCAGTGGGCGGGGCATCGCTCCAAGTGGGCATGGTGATGTACGATCACCTCACCCCCCACCGGTTTTTTGGCTATACCTTTTGTTAGAACAGAGATATTTCAATGTGGACTGTTTCATTGCATTTTGCATGAAATTACACATTGATTGATATATGACACGATGGTCTTATTCCTCCAAATTCTGATTTTAGTGATTTTGAAAACTTGTAGAGTCTCTCACACACACCCGTGTCAACTTACTAATCACTTATTGCAGCAGTTCTCAAACCTTTAGCACTGGGACACACTTTTTAGAATGACAATCTGTCCAGGACCCACTGGAAGTGATGTCATGGCCAGAAGTGACATCATTGAGCAATTAAAATAAATAATTATAAATAATTAAATTAAAATAAAATAATTAAATAAGGGGGAGCCAGTCTTGTTCCACCAAGTGAATCTGCTCTGAAGTAAGTCCCATAGTGGTCAATGGGGCTTACTCTCAGGAAAGTGTGGGTAGGATTGCAGCCTGTGAGCTCAAGCCTATGCATGTCTACTCAGAAGTAAGTTCCATAGTGGTCAATGGGGCTTACTCTCAGGAAAGTGTGGGTAGGATTGCAGACTGTGAGCTCAAGCCTAAGCATGCCTACTCTGAAGTAAGCCCCATAGTGGTCAATGGGGCTTACTGTCAGGAAAGTGTGGGTAGGATTGCAACCTGTGAGCCCAAGCCTATGCATGTCTACTCTGAAATAAGTCCCATAGTGGTCAATGGGGCTTACTCTGTAGCCTGCCTAAAATAACACCCCCCAAAAAAAGAATCAGTGAGATTTCCAGCCCTCCCCAGTGTCCAGTTTAAAGTTCTTCTATTCCAGGCATATCAAGATAAAGATCCTCCTGGCTTTGCAAGTGCAAAATAGAAAACTTTCCCCTTACCATTCAAGTCTCTTTTGTGTTCTTTTTTTTTGGGGGGGGGGAGGCTGCCTTCTGTTGCACTCCAGCTCCATCGGATCAGGACCCTTCTGGTTTCCTCACATTCCCCTTTGCCTGGCCTGACCACCAGCCAAGGCATGTCTGCCTACTCGCGAGTAAATGTGACTGTGAGGCTGCTTTGCTTTCCATAGGGCTCCATAGACTTGGAGGGAGGAACCTCCTTCTCCAGCATTTCTGTGGGCTGCACTCAGTGGATGAGGACCGTTCTGACATCCTTGGAGCATCTCAGCCTGCCTCGACTAAGGCAAGTCTGCCTACTCGCAAGTAAACGCGACCACATGGCTTCGTTTCAGGCTCAAACTCGGCCAGGCTCATTTTGGGCTCGGGCTCGCAGCTGGGAGGGGGGAGTTTCTCGGGTGTTTTGGGGGGGGCTGCATTCATTGGATCAGGACCATTCTGGTGTTGTTGGATTCCTCTCAGCCTGCCCTTTCCGATGGACTATGGCAAGTACACCTACTCACAAGTAAACATGCAATACGGCTCACTTTCACTTTCCATAGGGCTCCATGAATTTTTTCCTTCTAGTTTTTTGGCCATAACTTTTGAAGGAAAGGAGCAATTTCAATTCTGTTTTTGCACTGCACTCCACTGGCCCTTCCGCATCCAACGGTGTATGGCGTGATGCGGTAGCTCCTAATGCCGTGATGTTAACATGTCCTCCCTCCAGGGCGCGTCACCCCAGCACGTCACCCGGTGCGGCCCCCCACACCCTCCTAGCGATGCCAGTGCCTCCTCCTGCTACGGAATCCTGTTACATGTTGTGTGCACCTCTCTTAATCACATTGGGGGGAGACAATCAGGATTTTGTTGTGGGATAACAAATGGGATTTGTCACAGTGCTGTGACATTTTCTGGTCGGGACTCAGAAGGATGTTAAATACAAGCCTCCTGAGTCAGCAAGTGACATTTGGTCATTTTCTTTGTCCATTTGCCTGGCTGAGAGCATTATGTCCATGCTCATTCAGAGCAAGCTTCCTCTGTTCCTAGAGGTACCATTACAGGTTGCCAGCACTTTGTGGTCAGGGGAGAACCTTGTCTTGTGTGTGGGTTCAGTGGCATAGCTAGAGGGGGTGCAAAGCATTAAGTTTTGCAAGTGCCTGAATGTGCCCTGCTAGCAGACCCTCCACCTCCTTTGGAGCCATTCTGGAGGGAGACACCGTCCAAAATTGCTTCAAGAGGCAGGGGGAGGGTCTGCTTGCATGGTGGTCAGGCGCTTGCAAAACTTAGCGCCTTGCACCCCTTCTAGCTATGCCACTGAGTGGGTTCATGTAGTTATAGGGCCAAAAGCAGCATATAAAACAGCAGAAAAATAAATCCAGCTATTTCCCTCCTTGCATTTGGCAGTAGTAATCCCAGGAATATTTGCTGTTTTCCACAATTACCTTAGTTTGTAAGGAGTACCGGGTTCCAATCTCCTTCTCTGCTGTTTTGGGGGGAAAAGACGCCCCCTTTCCCATGCCAAACTTCCAATGGTACAAAATGCAACTACCTGAGTCTGGACAAGGGTGAGGCCTTGTGACCATGCTTCACTTCTGCTGTTTCAGCTGAATTGGTCACCAGTTTATTTCTGGGCACAACTGCAATAAAATAAAATGAACAATAAAATCCCTTTATGGGATGCCCTTCCTCCATAGGAACCTGCCAGTCTGTTAGGATTGGGGGGGGGGGAGGTTCTACTGCATGTCCAAGGGCCTTTGAGGTCAGGCTGGCAGTTACACATGAGAGGGTCTTGGTGGTGGTGGCCCCCATTCTTTTAAACTTCTTACCCCTTGATGTGCAACTGCCCTGCTCTTGACGATTTTTCGAGGGAGACTAAAGGCATGACTCTCTCAGCAGGCTTTTCCTGCAGTCTCTTGACTTACGCTGCCTCCTCTGTTTCGATTATCTTTGCCTTGATTAAAATATTTTACCCCGTTGTTAATTTCTTTTTTTCAATTGCATGAATTTGTTTTGATCATTTTAAATTTTTTGTGGGAAGTCACTTTGAGTCCCCGGTGGGCAAAAACACGGGGTTTAGGTTTTTACAGTAAAATAAATGAACAAACCCTGGACTGAATTTGTCTGCTATTCCAAAGTGTTTTAATTTATCAAGACTTTTAAAAATTTGCAATAAGTCACTTTGGACACCTCTTAGAGGGGAAAAGCAGGGTTTACATTTCTAAATAGATGTTGGCAACCTTCAGTCTCGAAAGACTCTGGTATCGCGCTCTGAAAGGTGGTTCTGGAACAGCGTCTAGTGTGGCTGAAAAAGCCCATTCGGGAGTGACAATCCCTTCCACACCGGGAGCAAGTGCAGTCTATCCTGGTCTGTCTCCCTGGCTATGGGCCTTCCTTCTTTGCCTCTTTGCCTCAGTCTGTTGGCCAAGTGCCTCTTCAAACTGGGAAAGGCCATGCTGCACAGCCTGCCTCCAAGCGGGCCGCTCAGAGGCCAGGGTTTCCCACCTGTTGAGGTCCACTCCTAAGGCCTTCAGATCCCTCTTGCAGATGTCCTTGTATCGCAGCTGTGGTCTGCCTGTAGGGCGCTTTCCTTGCACGAGTTCACCATAGAGGAGATCCTTTGGGATCCGGCCATCATCCATTCTCACGACATGACCGAGCCAACGCAGGCGTCTCTGTTCCAGCAGTGCATTCATGCTAGGGATTCCAGCTCGTTCCAGGACTGTGTTGTTTGGAACTTAGTCCTGCCAGGTGATGCCGAAGATGCGTCGGAGGCAGCGCATGTGGAAAGCGTTCAGTTTCCTCTCCTGTAGTGAGCAAAGAGTCTTCTAAATAGATAAATCAAATCAAATGAGAGGCACAAGAGCCTTCCCCTATGTTGCGCCTGGTCTGCCTACAGTTGAGATGAGGGGGGGGGGGAAGAAAGATGACAGGTATGGGGCCAATGCTGGGGCATATGGGGCATTCAATGGGTGCTCATCTGCCCCTTTCCTAACCTGTAACATGAGCGGTCCCAGAGAGATACAGCCTGGCTGATGGAGTCAGGGCAAGGCTTGTCTGCTGGGCGCCCTTTTTGGTTATGTACAAGGAGATAAGGGAATGAGAAAACCCTGCCACAGCTGTGTCTGCTTGTGCGACCCAGTGTTGTAAATTGTCCATAGATCACAGATATTGCCTACATCCAGCATTTAATGCTATCAGTAAAAATATAAGGGGAGGCAAAGAGGTAATAGCTCACAAAGAAGAATGAATAATCTGTGTGAAATATTGAGCTTGTAAAAACAGCATTTCTCCTCCTGACTGGAATGCTGGTATTTCTTGCTGTTTAATTTACATAAATCAATTTTGTTTTTTTTTAAAGAAGGAATAATAACAGATCTGTTTTTGCAGGTCTGCTCCCGGACAGCTAAAAGTGCTCAGCTGCAAATCCGAGATCCTTTTCCAGGCAGAAGGCAAATCACAAATAAGACCCCCAAATCAACCCAAAGCTGGTCCTCCCATTTCAGAGTAAAGATTCATCAGGTCCAGCCCCCCAACAGCAACCCCTGTCGGGATTATTCTGGGGGAACTCACGTAGCTCATAAAATTCACAGTCTTTCCTGCTGTCTGTGCTAGCATCAGAGGTATACTGCCTCTCTAAGTTCTCCAAGGTTTGGTCTGCTCTCATGGCTAGTAGCTAGAATGGACTAATCAATCATCTGTGAATTGGCCCAATATTTCTTTTTGTGGCAGAAATCTAAGTTAGTGGCTTCTCAGTCATCTAAGTGCTGTTGGTTGTTGGCATCCTTCAGTCTCAGAAGACTATGGCAGGGGTGCCCAAACCCTGGCCCTGGCGCCACTTGCGGCCCTCAAGGCCTCTTGATGCGGTCCTCAGGGAGCCCCTAGTCTCCAAAGAGCCTCTGGCCCTCCAGAGATTTGTTGGAGCCCACACTGGCCCGACGCAACTGCTCTCAGTGTGAGGGCGACTGTTTGACCTCTTGCGTGAGCTGTGGGATGAGGGTTCCCTCCACTGCTTGTTGTTTCACGTCTGTGATGCAGTAGTGGCAGCAAAGGAAAGGCCAGCCTTGCTTTGTGCAAGGCCTTTTATAGGCCTTGAGCTATTGCAAGACCTTCATTCATTCATACAAGTTCATCTTTAATATATTCATTTATGTAAATTTATTCAAATTTGAAATGTAAATTAATTCAGCCCCTGACACGATGTCAGAGAGATGATGTGGCCCTCCTGCCAAAAACTTTGGACACCCTTGGACTATGGTATCGCGCTCTGCATGGTGGTTCTGGAACAGAGTGTCCTCTTCAGTGCGTGAAGCCTGGGTAAAGCAGATATGGAGGACAGACTAAGTGCTGATTGGTGTGGTATTAAGGGGTACACTGCCCTTGAACATGGAGGCTCCATTTAGTTATAATAACTAACAGTTCTGGAACGGTTTGAATGTATTCTGAAATTATTTCTACCCCCTCCCGACCTCACCCTTGGCGTAACCATTCGCTGCCATTGATTTTGCCATTCTGACAAAAGAGTTTACAAAGAAGAAGGAGAAAGTCAGATCAAACCACAATGATAAAAAAAAAAAAGCTCGATCAATTTTTATAAAGAAAGAAAAATGAATCCTCTGCATTAATTTTGCCATCCTGCGCGATCAGTCGATTTGAAAGTGGCTGGTGCTTTTGTATTGCCAATTGCAGGAGCCCTAGTTAAAGGTTGCCATTTAATTGTGCCAGCTTCTTAATTTAGACAAGGCTTGGAAGTCTGAACAACAAGTACAACCGGGGTATAAAAATAGCAGCATGTTTTTGTGTTTTGCTAACCTTTTATGATGCAGTTGATTGTAATTGACTTTCCATTTCTACTTTTTAATTTTTTTTCTCCTGGTCACTTAAAGCCAGATACTGAAAGAGAATGAGGACAAAGATCTAGAAATGAATTGCTGAGAACTTGTACATTGACTCTCAAGCAGCTTGAAACGCAGGGCAGAAATCCCCTTGCACCACTCCAAAAGTGCTTCCGATGGCCTCGGCTTCCATTGCACAAACTAGAAGATTCCACATTTGCACTACCTGCCTCTATTTATCTGTTTTCTGGTACCCATTCTTGCAAAACCTATGGCTTCTATCATGTCTGCCTGCCTCTTTTGTTGCCCTATCTTTTTCTCTACATGGGAGGTGGATTCACTCTGACTCTAGTACGCATGAGCACTAAATTCACACACATGAGCACTAAAGCCCCACGGGGTGCACAGCCTGCCATTTTTGCAGCGCATTTTGAACGACTGATCACTTATTGTGGGATAATGATGGTTTCCTAGCAGATCTTTAACCAAAGACAGCCTCCACTTTCAAATCACTGCTGATCAGAGCACAGCGGAGTAACTAATTCAGCTTAAAACAGAGGCAGAGAAAAAGAGCAATGTTTAAGAGATGCAAGTGGTGGAAGGAAGTGGTCCTTGGTATGATTGTTGTGGTCTTCTCACCATGTCCCTGTTTATGTCCGTCTGCAAAACCTTGTAGGGCATGGAGTCTTCAGAGGCAGTTCACTGCAGACTCCCCTAAACACTAAGCTATTTATTTACTAGCAACTAACTGGAAAAGCCTAGTGCACAAAACTTACTCAGATGGTAGTTGGCAACCATCAGTCTCGAAAGACTATGATATCGCGCTCTGAATGGTGGTTCTGGAACAGCGTCTAGTGTGGCTGAAAAGGCCCATTCGGGAGTGACAATCCCTTCCACACCAGGAGCAAGTGCAGTCTGTTCCTGGTCTGTCTCCCTGGCTATGGGCCTTCCTTCTTTGCCTCTTTGCCTCAGTCTGTTGGCCAAGTGTCTCTTCAAACTGGGAAAGGCCATGCTGCACAGCCTGCCTCCAAGGGGGCCGCTCAGAGGCCAGGGTTTCCCACCTGTTGAGGTTCACTCCTAAGGCCTTCAGATCCCTCTTGCAGATGTCCTTGTATCGCAGCTGTGGTCTACCTGTAGGGCGCTTTCCTTGCACAAGTTCTCCATAGAGGAGTTCCTTTGGGATCCTGCCATCATCCATTCTCACGACATGACCGAGCCAATGCAGGCATCTCTGTTTCAGCAGTGCATACATGCTAGGGATTCCAGCTCGTTCCAGGACAGTGTTGTTTGGAACTTAGTCCTGCAAGGTGATGCCGAGGATGCATCGGAGGCAGCGCATGTGGAAAGTGTTCAGTTTCCTCTCCTGTTGTGAGTGAAGAGTCCATGACTTGCTGCAGTACAGAAGTGTACTCAGGACACAAGCTCTGTAGACCTGGATCTTGGTATGTTCCGTCAGCTTCTTGTTGGACCAGACTGTCTTTGTGAGTCTGGAAAACGTGGTAGCTACTTTACCAATGCATTTGTTTAGCTCGGTATCGAGAGAAAGAGTGTCAGAGATCGCTGAGCCAAGGTACACAAAGTCATGGACAACCTCCAGTTCATGCGCAGAGATTGCAATGCAGGGAGGTGAGTCCACATCCTGAACCATGACCTGTGTTTTCTTCAGGCTGATTGTCAGTCCAGAATCTTGGCAGGCCTTGCTAAAACAATCCATGAGCTGCTGGAGATCTTTGGCAGAGTGGGTAGTGACAGCTGCATCGTCGGCAAAGAGGAAGTCATGCAGACATTTCAGCTGGATTTTGGACTTTGCTCTCAGTCTGGAGAGATTGGAGAGCTTTCGGTCTGATCTGGTCCCGAGATAGATGCCTTCTGTTGCAGTTCCAAAGGCCTGCTTCAGCAGGACAGCGAAGAAAATCCCAAACAAGGTTGGTGCAAGAACACAGCCCTGCTTCACGCCGCTTCGGATGTCAAAGGGGTCTGATGTGGAGCCATCAAAGACAACAGTGCCCTTCATGTCCTTGTGGAAAGATCTGATGATGCTGAGGAGCCTGGGTGGACATCCGATCTTGGGGAGAATCTTGAAGAGGCCGTCTCTGCTGACCAGGTCAAAAGCCTTCGTGAGATCTATGAAGGCTATAAAGAGTGACTGTCGTCGTTCCCTGCATTTCTCCTGCAGTTGTCTAAGGGAGAATACCATATCAGTGGTGGACCTGTTGTTACTTGGACCTGTTTGTTACTCGGATTACAAACCAACAAACAAGCATGACTGATGTGAGCGACTGTTGCTAGTTTCAAGTCCACCTACACTGGGGCTCTTTCAGGTCCTTGAGAAGATCACACAAGCCCACAGTCTCATAGCTGTTTCCATGCATATATTGTATACAACATGAGGCTCCCAGCCTCAACCCTCCAGACTTCTATACACTGAACAGAATATTGGTAGAGGCAGGCCTTAGGCATATGGAGCTGTCCCGGGTTCTTGCTGGTGTGGAGAGTCCCTAGGTTGCATCCATAAGCCCCCCCCCCACCCCCCACACTGACAATCCACCCAACTGATAGACATCATGTGGTGGGGCTAAGAGGTACATAAACATCAAGGACTAGGGCCAGGTGACACTGCTTCACCCTCCCCCACTTTTTCTACGGAGCCAGGCTACCCTTTCCATGAAGCAATCTGAAAACTGCACATCAAATGGCAAGCTGGAAGGGTGGCAAAACCGAGGCGCTCGCCCCTGATCCAGCCTGTTGCCAATGAAGCTGCACTGGGCAGTGTTCTGATTAGTATTCAGATCTAGCTTGCTGAGAGTTGGATGGTGGCACCAGCAGCCCTCTTATGTTCCACTCTTCCTCTTTTTGAAGCATGACTGGCACAGAGAATGGAGGCTGTGGGCTAAGAGCCACCCAAGGGAAAGGAAGGGGAGATGAGGTGTTCATGAGGGCATGGACGGCTCATCTCCCTCCCTTTTTCTGATCTAATGGGGAGGGGGTGCTTGCAGCAAAATGGCGAGAGCAGCAGAATTGGGGGGGGGTTCAGGTGGCAGGGAGACATGGGCCACCTTGCCTGGAGGCAAATGACACAAGCAGGCTCCCATTCCCAGGGAATCGCTTTCTGATGATGGGATACTATCCCATGAGGTGTGTGTGAAGGACAACCATCTCAGTCTTGAACCACTGAACCATTCAAAAATCACTGGGCTTCGCTGCAGAACCGGGAACGTACCGGGGGGGGGGAATGATGGCAATATGATGCTCCAGGAAACCAAATTGTGGGATACTGAGACTGCAATCCTATCCACACTTACCTGGGAGTAAGCCCCATAGACGATAATGGGACTGACTTATTTCTGAGAAGACATGCATAGGATTGGGCCCTGAGTCACTCGTACTACACTCAGACTAAAATAGCTCCTGCACCAGAGTTCCCCAAAAGTGCTTCCCACCATACACTCACTCAAACACTTGGGTTCCTCGTATCCTAAGATGACCCTCTTATTTCTTATACAGTTCTGATCAAGGTCCAAAACGCTATTTTGAAATGCTGGAAGATTTCTAGAAGCTCCTGGTCTTCCCCTGCAGCACAAGACCAGCAGTTTCCTCCTTGCTTGCAAGACTGGTCTGAGAGCAGAAGCATCCATGTCCTTCAGCTGCCAACAGAAAATGTATCCCTTTCCCTCCCACTTTAATACTCCTTGTTTTCTCTTCCCTGAAGAAGATGCTGACTGTAATTACAGAGTCTGTTGAAACAGAGGGTGCAGGAGAGCAGAGATTTCTGCTGGTGCTTTTCATATAAAATGACACAAATTTATTTCTCTTTCTAGCTGATAATGCGCCAAATCCTTGCAGCCAGCGCTTTTTTTGTGAAAAAAAAGGTGCAGGAACTCACAACTTGTTAATCTTTTATTTATTTATTTATTTATTTATTTATTTATTTATTTATAAACCATTTTTTATTGGAGAAATAAAATATTTTTTTATGTGCTTCCCCCCTAAAGATGAACTTACTTCTGAGTAGACATGCATATGATTGGGCTGTCAATCTCCACATCCCCTTCCCCCTAGCTACTTTTTCTACACATGGGGAAAAATACTGTACAGGTGCACTTGTAGCATGTAGTATATAGTGTGGCACTACTTCGAGGAGAGGAAGCAGTGAATGGATTCCGAAAAATGGCTTACGTGAGTTCCATGTAGTAAAATTACTCTAAGCAACTATGGGAGTAAGAACAAAAAAGGAATTCTTACATGAGAGGGGTCCTTAGGTGCACATAGAAACAGCTATTTTTGCAAACAAGCAATTAAATATGGTTTAATTCACGTATCAGAATACTCTGTGTCTTTGGGAAGGCGCTTGGCATGTAATTGTATGTTCTCTGCTGCCCTGAGCAGCTGCTTTGCATTGCTGGAGAGGAGCTTAAAACGCTGGCTGGCGGAGGGCATGCTTGTGGGGGAAGGACGAGGAAGATCTCTGGCAAGGCAGGACAGCACGTTGTACACACGTAGAATCCCTTTTTCATCTGCCCTTAGCATGTGAAAACAGGTGCAGATATATATCTCTGCCAAGATAAGATTAAGAGCCCAATCCTAGGTATGTCTACTCTGAAGTAAGTCTCGTTCTAGTCAATGGAGTTTACTCCCTAGGATTGCAGCCTAAGAGCCCAATCCTATGCATGTCTACTCAGAAGTCCACTTTAGTGAATGGGGCTTACTGTGGATAGGATGGCAGCCTTAGAGTCCAATCCTGTGCCTGTCTACTCTGCCTCTGTTTTGCTCCCCCCTCCTGGAATGCTTCCAAAGGGGAGGGGCCCCTGCAAAAAGGTGCTGGAACTCCGTCCCCCCGCGTTCCATTAGAAAAAAAGCCCTGCTTGCAGCCATGTTAACAGTGCACAGAGACTGGGGAAGGGAAATCTTTGTATTCTGCCCTGAAATCAACAGTTGTAATAGACAAGTTTTGGGAACTGGGTTCCAAAGCAATTGTGCCCATCTTGCACAAATATAAATAAACCAGCAGCACTCACCAGTTGCTTTGGTTACTACTGTATGTAGCTTGGCTCACTCACTTGAGCCATCTGGAGCTGTTCGCTCTGCAGGCTCATTTCTGTGGTACACCTTGCAGTCTGCTCAGCCACAGATGGTTGGCAACCTTCAGTCTCGAAAGACTATGGTACAAGCCTACAGCACCCAGTATTCCCAGCCGGTCTCCCATCCAAGTACTAACCAGGCCTGACCCTGCTTAGCTTCCAAGATCAGACGAGATTGAACCTGTGTTTTATAGATGAAGATGGGACAGGATGAAAGTCATGGCTGCTCTACGCAATTCTCATCGGAATTTACCCCCAGATTTTTGTCCCCTGAACTACTTAGCCTGATTTCTGAAGTGGAATGGACACAGTAGGTATATCTTCAGATCTTTATTTCCAGATTTTGTAAGTTCTGGGCACAGAGTTTGTTGCCGTGTCCAAGAACATTAGTTAATGCCTTCCCGCCCGTACATCACTGATGTACATGTGCACTTCGTTAAAGGAGCAGATTTGCACAGCTATAAAAATTCTTTGGGCAAACTTTTTTTGATTCCATTCTGCATATGATCGTATCAAGGGTCACTTTTTCGCCGTCCTTCTGCCCCAATAATGTAAAGGGGAAACTATGAAGCAGTGGTGTAGCGAGAGGGGGTGCAAAGCACTAGGTTTTGCAGGGAGCAGCACTGTAGCATTCAAGTCGCCCCTCCCTTCCCCTCCCCTTTGGAACTATTCCGGGTGCTGGGAGCAAAACAGAAGCATATGTACGACTCCAAAAAGGAGGGGGATGTGCTACTTGCACAGCACGGTGAGGTTCCCTGCAAAACTTAGTGCTTTGCACCCCCTCTAGCTACACCACTGCTATGAGAAGAACTATAGGAACAGAAACTTGCAGCCAATTGTTCCTGATTTAATGATTGAGATCCTCCAACTATTGGCCAGAATGAATGCAGCCTGCTACAACAGAGGAATGGAATGGGACGACTCTGCTCAGCCGTAGCCCCGAACCTTGTTGTCACCAAAACACCGGCACATGACAGAGACCCCCAAAACTGAGTGGGAATACAAAGAGTAGGGTTGTTTTTCTTTTCAGGCAAACATGATTTAAAACATAATTGATGGAGTTAAAGAAGCCCACAAATCTACAGTACAGTATGTGACAATGAACATTAATGCAGTATTATCAAGGGGATGTCGTTTGATAGGATTATCTCATTAGATGTGCATAAGAACATCAGAAGATCACACCGAAGGTCCAACAAATGCAGCCTCCTCTTTCACCCAGTGACCTCCCCCCTTGTTAGCCCCCCCCCCAGCAGCTGGTGTTCACAGGCAGAGTTCCTCCGGTTAAGGAACTAATTGATCCTTTCTTTATTCATTTGTCTAATCCTTTTAGAAGCCCATCTCAGTGGAGGGTTGAGCGTTATGAGAGAAGAAGTAACACTTGCCTCTTCACTTTCCACACCATGCTTTTCATAAGAACATAAGAACATAAGAACAGCCCCACTGGATCAGGCCAAAGGCCCATCTAGTCCAGCTTCCTGTATCTCACAGCGACCCACCAAATGCCCCAGGGAGCACACCAGATAACAAGAGACCTGCAAGGCTTCCTGGGAATTGTAGTTAAGAACATAAGAACAGCCCCGCTGGATCAGGCCATAGGCCCATCTAGTCCAGCTTCCTGTATCTCACAGCGACCCACCAAATGCCCCAGGGAGCACACCAGATAACAAGAGACCTGCAAGGCTTCCTGGGAATTGTAGTTAAGAACATAAGAACAGCCCCGCTGGATCAGGCCATAGGCCCATCTAGTCCAGCTTCCTGTATCTCACAGCGACCCACCAAATGCCCCAGGGAGCACACCAGATAACAAGAGACCTGCAAGGCTTCCTGGGAATTGTAGTTAAGAACATAAGAACAGCCCCACTGGATCAGGCCATAGGCCCATCTAGTCCAGCTTCCTGTATCTCACAGCGGCCCACCAAATGCCCCAGGGAGCACACCAGATAACAAGAGACCTCATACTGGTGCCCTCCCTTGCATCTGGCATTCTGACATAGCCCATTTCTAAAATCAGGAGGTTGCGCATACACATCATGGCTTGTACCCCATAATGGATTTTTCCTCCAGAAACTTGTCCAATCCCCTTTTAAAGGCGTCTAGGCTAGACGCCAGCACCACATCCTGTGGCAAGGAGTTCCACAGACCAACCACACGCTGTGTAAAGAAATATTTTCTTTTGTCCGTCCTAACCCGCCCAACACTCAATTTTAGTGAATGTCCCCTGGTTCTGGTATTATGTGAGAGTGTAAAGAGCATCTCCCTATCCACTCTGTCCATCCGCTGCATAATTTTGTATGTCTCAATCATGTCCCCCCTCAGGCGTCTCTTTTCTAGGCTGAAGAGGCCCAAACTCCGTAGCCTTTCCTCATAAGGAAGGTGTCCCAGCCCCGTAATCATCTTAGTCGCTCTCTTTTGGACCTTTTCCATTTCCACTATGTCTTTTTTGAGATGCGGCGACTAGAACTGGACACAATACTCCAGGTGTGGCCTTACCATAGATTTGTACAACAGCATTATAATACTAGCCGTTTTGTTCTCAATACCCTTCCTAATGATCCCAAGCATAGAATTGGCCTTCTTCACTGCCGCCGCACATTGGGTCGACACTTTCATCGACCTGTTCACCACCACCCCAAGATCTCTCTCCTGATCTGTCACAGACAGCTCAGAACCCATCAGCCTATATCTAAAGTTTTGATTTTTTGTCCCAATGTGCATGACTTTACACTTACTGACATTGAAGCGCATCTGCCATTTTGCTGCCCATTCTGCCAGTCTGGAGAGATCCTTCTGGAGCTCCTCACAATCACTTCTGGTCTTCACCACTCGGAAAAGTTTGGTGTCGTCTGCAAACTTAGCCACTTCACTGCTCAACCCTGTCTCCAGGTCATTTATGAAGAGGTTGAAAAGCACCGGTCCCAGGACAGATCCTTGGGGCACACCGCTTTTCACCTCTCTCCATTTCACTCTGTCATCCTTTCATGCCCATGCTCAGTCACCTGTTTCTCTAAACTAAGGCTATAGTCCAGCATATACGTACCCGGGAGTAAGGCCTGCTGGACACAGGTGAAGTTAGTTCTGAATAAACATGCATAGGATCAGGTTTTAAGACAAGACCATCAAGTAGGAAAAGTAGGAGAGATTTCCACCTGTGTCCACCTGTGAAGACATGAAGTCTATTCCTTCCAAGAGTCCAGAGTGTTCCCCTGGTTCTCTCCCTTATTCAGCCACCTACCAATACCATCTTCTGAAAAACCTGTGAGAAAGATGAGGTTGAGACTGGGCGACCAGCCCACAGTTACCTAGTGAGGTTCATGGAAAGCCATTGTCCATTTTAATGAGACTTGTGAGCTTCCCAGAAGGTCCTGCACCATGGATCAGATCAGCCCTTCCCAATGGGACCCATGCCTTCTAATGACCCACCCACACACATTTCCAAAGCAGACACTAGCATCTCTCTGTGGATTCCTTGTTTTCCGGGGAAAAGCTGTTTGCTCCTCCCCACTTTCAAGTGACTCTTCCAGGTTTTCTTTGCAAACACTGCCAAGAAATGGAAGCAAACTTTGCACGTACCTCAGCTGGCAGTGCAGTGGCATTGAGCATGTTTGTCCCTAGCAGTGTTTGTCATCTGTGGGAAATTGTGACATTTGCAAGGCTGTCTGTGCCTCCGAGTTTCACGGTGATCAGCCAAGCTGCTCTGGAAATGCCCCGAGAAACAGTGAACTTGAGCTACCTTGTTTTTCCAGGAATTTAACCTGTTCTCCCTACATGAGTGATGCGTGTTTGTCTTGTATGAAGTCAGGTTGGCTCATATCCTTCAACCCCCTCCTGTCCTTTGGGGGGGGGATCCTTTTTGTTCAGATGACACTCACCTGACAATGCTAACACTTCGGTTTTGACCTTTCACATTTCAAATGACTAATAAGTTAGGCAATGTCTCTGATTTGTTCTTGCAGCCCAGAATGGCTCTGAAGGGGAGGGGCTGCTTTTTTGTCCCGCAGTGAGGATCCCTGCAAAACTTAGTGCTTTGCACCCCCTCTAGCTGCACCACCATGTGAACCTAAATCACTTTGAGTGATGAATCTATTTCTTATGTCAGGTTCTCAAGTGGGGGCCCTGCACTGCCAGACAGTGTGCCTCTGGTCTGAACTTCCACGCAGACTCAGCACTGCTTCCGCCCTGACGTTTGAGGACCTGGTGCTAGCAGCCGGGCTCTCTGTGTTCCCAAGGGTGGGGGTATGGATAGGACCATCATCAGTGCCCTCTGACTCCCCTTGATCCCTATGTGCTAGGACCTGTGTGCTTGATCCCTATGTGCTAGGACCAGTGAAAGCATCCTAGGGCTGCCATCAAAATAACAGAACAGTTAAATTCAAAGCGGATTTCATGGTTCTTCTGGAGGAGAAACATCTGAGAGGGGAAGCCAGTGAATTTCTATAGGAGAAGTGACATTTCTCAGGGAATCTGTGCACATCCCTAGTCCTTCTCCAAGATGGAATCTCATCCGATTTTGGCCTGGTCCTGACAAGAAGGTGGTGAGGGACGGTATTGATTGTGGAATAAGAAGTTAAGTAGCATTGGGGCATTTCCCCCCCCCCCCTTTGAGGTTATGTGCTGAAATGTATTGGCTTCAGACTCAGGCTCTGCAAGAATTCAGCTCTGCTGGTATATAATTTGAACACCCCCACCGACAAGGCAAGGAGCCTGTTCAGAAACTCCTGACGGCACTTCTGGCTTTAGTGGAGGTCCAGCGATGGCAGAAGGTGATCCTATTTTCTGCTTCACTGAGATGCCTTTTCTGTTTTGGCCACTGCGAGTTCCTGGTCCCAGCTGGCGAGGCAGATACTACCCACCACGCTTGCATTAAGTCTCCTCGGCTTCCCGAGGAAGGTAGCGCTCTCCGGAGGACTCACTGCCTTTTTCATTCTCTGAAAGAGCGGGAGACAAAGCCTTTCAAGGCATCCTCGGCTCCAGATGCATGCCGTCAAACAAAGATCAAGCGGCAGGGGGGGAAGCAGGAGGTCTTGGTCGCATTCCACATGTAGCACGGATTCTCCGCGGGAAGACAAGAAGCGTCCAGCAACCTGGCTGTACTGCCAGCTGTGTGCAATTATAGCTATTCATGGATATCTTCAAAACACGGCTCCCAGGGAGGTGCCCCTCTTTGCCCTCTCTTTCTCCTTCTCACCGTTGCCTTGTATCTATCAAGAACACAACCAGAGTCAGAGTATCGACGGTTTGCAAGTGAAGCGGGACGGGAAGGAAGCAGCCACTTCCTGGGCTGCCGTTTGTCTCAAAGAGCCCCACAATGGTTGTTTCTCTGGAGGTGCCTGGTGCTGTACAGACCCCCATGGATGCCCATCCATCTCTGGGACCTGCAGCGATGAAAAGCCTTCCCAGCCCAGGTGCAGCTGGCTGGGCCTACTGTAGACAGGACATCAGCCTGCAGCCGGGCCAGAAATCTGAAGCAAGTGCAGGGGGTCAAAACTCTTGATCCACCGTTTTGCCTTCTTCTTGCCTTATGTGTTCTCTGAGTCATCTGGTGGGCTATTGTGAGATCCAGGAAGCTGGACTAGGTGGGACCTTGGCCTGATCCAGCTGGGCTCTTCTGACGTCATTCTTCTCTGCTACTCACATTTCAAGATGTCCGCTCAGTGGCCGCCATCTTTTCCCAAGAAGCTGTTTGCCTGGCAAACAAAGTCAAAGAGGACTTCTGGGGGAAAGCAGTAGATGACAATGAGCAGCCATCAAGGGGAACTGCTCTTGCTGTGGGTCTCGCTCCCCAAACCCTGCAAGAAATAACCCAAATGGCTCCCCACGTTCGGGGCCTGCAAACAGGGTGGCAAACTTAGGGAATGATCATTTTATCCCATCCCTACGTAACCCACAAGCAGAGGGAAGAGGTGGGTGCTGGAGGGCAGGAAGCAGTGAAGGTTTTGACTATGGGACCATAAGCAGACCTTGGCCAAACCTACCTGGACCCCCTGCCTCTTCCGTTGGGCCAGGGAGCCATTTGGGTTGAACACCTGCCCTGTCTGAATGGATGCAGTATGAGCAAAAAGGGAATGTCCAGCCATACAAATCTTACCATCTAGTGAGGTGCAAGGGGGAGACATGAATGGAAGGGAGGAGGAGGAGGAGAGAAAAATAACAAGGCCTAAATATAAGCAAAGGTAGTTCCTTCCACTTAGGCTGTAGACCAGGCACATATTCCTGGGAGTAAGCCCCACTGAATAGAGAAAGATTTTCTGTTGCCTAAACATTTATCTCATGACCAGAAGTGACATCATCATCAAGCAGGAAATTTTTTAGCAATCCTAGGCTGCAATCCTGCCCACACTTACCCAGGAGTAAGTCCCATTGACTATCATTGTTAAAAGCATATACGTAGTAGCCTGTTAAAAGTACAGGGCTGTAACATTTCCCCAGATGCAGTCACCTACCATGGGAGCATCAAGTCTAATATATTAAAATAAAATATTGAAATGAATGGGGACCCACCTGAAATAGGCTCGCAACCCACCTAGTGGGTCCTGACCCACAGTTTGAGAAACACTGGTCTACAGGATTGCATTGTTAGGCTTGGATTAAGGGTGGAAGCCAGAGGCAAAGAGAGAGGAGGCCCCACCTGTTCTGGGACAGAGCTCCAGGCACAAGGGAAGCCAGCCTCCCTCAGGGATAAACTGGGCCTTAGCCTGAATTGAGTATGTGTTGAAAAAGTGTTATAGCCCATCCTAACTGGGCTGCCTCTGAGCAGAATACAAGTTTGGCCAGCCTAAGTGCCGACCCACTGGTTGAAATGGCATTGTGCCCACAGGCCCACACTTCTGTTGGTGAGCATGGAGAAGCTGGCAGTGCCATCACTGGTGGCCATGCAGACTCACTGGTGACAAGGGTCCCATCCGCCCCAGTTGGTAAGACAGCAGTGGGGGTTGTAGGTGGGCAAAGCAGGGATCAGAGCCTCATCAGGGTAGGGTGGAGTGAGTGGAGGGCAGCTATCAGTAGTGATACGGTATGGGCACTGGTTGAAAACCCACAGCCTTCCAGGGGTCAAACCAGTTGGCAGCCGTGGCACAAATCCATGATGTGTATGCGCAACCTCCTGATTTTAGAAATGGGCTATGTCAGAAGGCCAGATGCAAGGGAGGGCACCAGGATGAGGTCACTTGTTATCTGGTGTGCTCCCTGGGGCATTTGGTGGGCCACTGTGAGATACAGGAAGCTGGGCAAGATGGGCCTATGGCCTGATCCAGTGGGGCTGCTCTTATGTTCTTCTGCTTCCTGGGGCATTTGGTGGGCCGCTGTGAGATACAGGAAGCTGGACTAGATGGGCCTATGGCCTGATCCAGTGGGGCTGTACTTATGTTCTTATGTTCTAACTCATGCTTCAGTCTCCCTGTTGTCCTGAAACACAACTGGATGTCAAGCACAGAAACCAAATGGCTGCAGGAGAATATTCCTACCCAAATTCAAGGGGAGAATGTAGGGGGGGGGGCAAGATTCATCTCAGCAACAAACGCACATTTAGGGGTGTAGCTAGAGGGGGTGCAAAGCTCTAAATTTTGCAGGGAGCCTCACTGCACCCTTCCCCCTCCCCTTCAGAGCCAAGCATTCACCTCTGTTTTGCTCCCCCAGCCTGGAAAGGCTTCGAAGGGGAGGGAGAGGGGCCGCTTGCATGCTGCGGTGAGGCTCCCTACAAAACGTGGTGCCTTGCACCCCCTCTAGCTATGCCACTGCACACATTCGTGTGCGGACCACCTCACAGCGCCAAGCCCCGCCAGGCGGGGTGGGCGAGAGGCGGGTGTGAATCAAAACCTGGGTAAACGTCCTCCACAGAAAGAGGGAATTAAGCGACATTCTCGCCACTCAGAATACATTATCCCTGCAGCACATCCCCAAAATCGCTTTGTGAATTGCCCGGGTAATTTGCTCGTCACCTACAATGCCTTTCTCTCTCCCGCCACCAATTCCTTCTCAATAGCAATCATTTGGGAGTTTGTTGCTTGCTCATTTCGCTCCCACAAGAAATATTTGACTGGGGGGGGACAAAGGCCGCTTGTCGTCACGTTGTTACGGGTCACTCGTTCGATGCCACTGATGTTCTGACTTCCCCGTCACTGCCTCTTTTTTTCACTGTACTGCGCGGGTGGCGGCGGAGGGAGCAGGACACAGAGGCCTCTTCTCTCCCGTTTAACTCTTGCTGGGAACACTGTGGATTCCTCTGATGCTGCCAACCGCAAAGCAAGCTCCACTCCCATCTCTGGAGATAGAAACTGCACCTTTTCTCAGCACAGAACCTGCTCTTGGTGCCAGTGGTATAGCTAAGGGTGCGGAGGAGGTTATATTGCCCCGGTACTGTGCCTCGAGGGGGTGCCAACCTGCACCCCAACAATAGATCCCAAGGCAGGTGGCAGCCTCCCACAGGCCTTCGTAGACCTGGGGAGGCTGTGTGCAGCCTCCCTGAGCCTCGGAAGGCTCCAAAAGGTCTGCTGAAGGTCTTAGAAAGGCCTTCCGTTTTCACTCAAACCATGTGCTTTTACTGAATGTGCTTTCCGTTTCCACTAAAACCAAAATGTGCTTTCTAAGGCCTCTGGCAGGACTTCTGAGGCACAAGGGGACACACAGGGCCTTGCAGAACCTCAAACCACTTCCCAGACACCCCCAAGGGTCTTCTGGGCACCTGGCCCCAAGGGGGTTGTTCAAAATGTTTGCCCCTCCAGCTGCCTCAGCTATGCCATCGGTTGGTGCTAAGGGATGTCTTTTGAACATGCCACACAATTAAAAGCAACTTCTCTTGGAGCATGAATAAAGTGCCTTTCTCTCACCAAGGAAGAACCAGGACAGTTAACCCATGCAAAGGCAGAGCCCTGCTGGATCAGACCAAACACTCCCTTGTGTTCTGTTCCTCACAGATGCCTCCAGGAAGGCCTCCAGGCACATGTCATTTCCCCCCTCCACACACCAGCAGTGCATTCAAAAGTATAGGATTTTCCCTCTGAACAACCATCAAGATGAAATTCCATCAGCCATCAAAGATGAGCAGTCATTCACAGTCCTATCCTCTAAGAACGTGTGCAAACAATTCCCTTCTAAGGCCTTTGAAGCTGAGGGTCACCACCACATCTTGTGGTAGTCAGTTCCGCAAGCAAATTCTGGCTGGGTTCTGCACTACCACCACCACAATCTACCACAGCTGCAGCCCCTGGCCCCACCCAGATGGCCACAGTATTTTTAGAACCCAGAGTTGCCATGCCCGATACTGCCTGCAGACTCTCTCTTAAGGACTAGAGGCTTTACTTATCATTTTGGAGGAATGGATCTCAGAGTTTTCCAGCCCAATCCTATGCATGTCTACTCAGAAACAAATCCTGCTGAGTTAGGTGGGACTTACTCCCAGGAAAGTGTGCATAGGATTGCGCTCTCAATTCTCACACCTTTTAGAAGCTCATAAATTCTCTCCTTGGGATATCTTTTCAATGACTTTTTGTTATTCCCCCCTTCTGTCTTTCAACATGCCAATCCCAGAGAAAATTTACTGGGTGTTCACTAAAAATAAAAAATGCCATCCCCAAATTGACTGAGCAAAAGTTATTAAAATGTATGCGCCTGTAAATGTTGAGGAATGAGGAGGAGGTGCAGAGGGAATAAAGCCGCCAGCTAATTCAGGACATTTTTTCTTTATATGCCGGCATAAATTGCAAACCCTGAATCATCTTTTATCATTGATAGGAACAGAAAAGCAGCAAATCTCTGGCTTCCTCTTTCCAATCAGCTTCTTGCCACTTCCCCGCATCAGGTATTAACAGATCATTTGATTAGCAGAAATACAACAGAGGGGTCTACTCCAAGAGGAGGCTGCCTGTTGCATCTCTTGAGTACCTGATCTTTTGAAGGGTCCTATGCAGACCAAGAGGAAACAGAAGGCTGTAGTCTTTGGAGAGAAAGTAATGCTTATTCTTGCGCACTCTACAAGGTTGATCTGAGAGAGAAATTCAGTCTATGTTTATTTGGAAGTGACTCCCATAGATCTCAGTGGGGCTTGCTCCTGAGTGAATTGGCACAGGATTGCAGCTTTAAGGATTTATTCCTAAGGACTAAAAGATGGCACACACCTCACATGTAGCCTTTATTCATGGGTTCAGATTACCCATGGGTAGTTCAGTTCAGAATAAAGTTCAGATTGCTTTATTCATGGGGTCAGGGGTGGGAAAAGTGAGATCTTCCCCCTGACATTCCAGAGACAAACATGGCACACTCTTGTGCTATTCTCATACAAATGAGCACTGCCTCCCCTCTATCTCCTGGCACACAATCCTGCAGGCTCCATTCCACATGCTGTGTATTCATTTGCTTTGAAGCACCTCCATTCTTCACTGGTGTAAAGGCCAAGAGAGTGATGAATCTCTGGGTTAAAGATGTAGTGGAAAACCATAATTGCTCTACACACAGTCACAATCAGCCATTCGCAATACACCTTTGTAACATCTGTGTGTTAAATGGCAGGTTGCGCACTGCGTGGGGCCTCGGGGTTCATGTTTACGCATTCATTTCCATGCACGTGCAGTAGCATCAAGACAAAAAAATGCATCCTATAGGAGAGTTCGTTTCAAAAGCCCGGAACGACATCTCCAGAAACCCACAACCTGAGACTCCACTGACAAGTTCTCAAACCACAACAGATCACAGCACCAAAAACAACAAAGTTATGGTGCACTCAGCTTCCAGGTTAGAGTTAGGGAAAAGATGCGCTGAAATTGTTGGCTGCGTGATTTGGTCAGAACAGGTCAGGAAAACAACCACGCCTCTTTCAGGACTCGAGAATAGTCAGGATTGATCATATTAGTTGACTTTCTCTTCCTGGTGGGTCCTGAGGACAGGGCCCAGGAATCATTGTAACATGGACTCCCTCCCACATGCAGGCCACATCCTGTGCATTCAAGCCCAGGCATGAGTCAGAATAAACATTTCTATTTTCATTCTGAAATGACAGTTTCCACAGAGCATCTGACAGCTTTTCTTCATCACCTGTTGCCACCAACACAGTCTCACTCGACGCTGAAATCATTTTCCTCTTGTTTCTGTTCATCATTTTCCCTGGTCTGTGCAGAATGGCCCGTCTGTTTTGGAACACTGGAGTGTTGACTGGTGCCCTTGAGCTGCTCTGAGTTTCCACTGCTTCCCTTCCATTTCTGGCCCTCTCTCTCTCTCTCTCTCTCTCTCTCTCTCACTCTGTGTGTGTGTGTGTGTGTGTGTGTGTGTGAGAGAGAGAGAGAGAGAGAGAGAGAGAGAGAGAGAGAGAGCTACTAACATATATTTGGGGGCTGAAAAGGCTCTGAGCAACATTGGCCCCCACTGCCCTGGGACCCGTGTCCTTAATGATTATGGTGAATTGAAACAGCTGTTCCTCCCTCCCAGTGGCATTGCTAAGGGGGTGCAGGCCGCACACACACAGGGGGGCATCACTGCTAGCAAAAAAATTTGAATTTTTTAAAAAGCCATACGCCTCCGTTTTGCTCCCCTGCCCAGAATGGCTCCAAAGGGGAGGCGGAGTGGTTGCTTGCATGCTGTGGTGAGGTTCCCTGCAAAACTTTGTGCTTTGCACCCCCTCTGGCTACACCACTGGCACTCACAATATGTAAAAATCCAAGAATCAAAAACATGGGAAAAATAAAAGACCAAATGAATGAAAGGATCAGCCCCCCCCCCCCAAGAAAAAACCTTCATTCTCACAAACAGCAGTGATAGCCACCCACATTGTCTTTTGCTTCTCTGTGAGCTATTGTAGCTGGCCAAGGGAAGTACTTTCCCTTCCCTTGGAAGTACCAAGAAGGGAAGTACCTTCTCGGGGTAGCCCTTCTGCATTCAGCAAAATCTGCTCTCCCATGAGATGACATTGTTTTGCAGAAGACCTGTTCTCTGGCTCTACACAAGAGCATCAAACAACACAGGATTTTCTTTGCCAGCACATGTTTTGGGGTTTTTGTACAGCTAAATAGCAACTTGAGTAGGTCCCAAATGGATCGGGAACTTGGTTGTGGGAGGAGAGCTTTAACTTTCCTTCTGCTGTGGTCACGATCTGGGTTGAACTCCCCTGGCTGGCATTTGCCAGGGGGAAAAAACACTCTCATTGGCTCCAATCCAATCTGTCTGCTATTTGCCACTACTGTAACAAGTCTGTGCTTAAACTCGTGTGTACTTTGATACTTGTTGCAGTAACAAATGCTGTAAACAAGGGAAGAGACTTTTTGTTCTAGGTATGTATGCCAAAGTCCTAGTCCAAAAAGACAGGAAAGGACCTTCTGACCCTTTCTGAGAATCTCGCCTTCCTCCTCCACCCAAATCCAAAATGGTGCCCCTTGAAAAAGCCACTGCATTTCATTTTAGCTTCATTGCAAAGTCTGTCCCAATTCTGGCTCCAGCCATTAAACAAAACAAAAAAAATGTTGCACTGACCCAAGATGATCTTGCAGCATGATCTGATTCAATTTGCTCTCAATTCCCGGGTTGTTCAAGTGTGTTTTCCCTGCTCTGCAGTGACTGAGGGTGGAGTCATCCCATGCAATGATCTGTGCTCAAGTCGAGAAGCCCAAGCACACGCTCAGTTGTGAAGGGCACATGAATGTGTCATCCATCACTTGTAGCTTTAAAAAGTATGGAAGTGGCGATCAGATCAAGACTGAACAGGTGATCAGATCAGATCAGGACTGAAACCCTGGATCTTGGAATCTTAAAAGGACAAGCAACAAACAGTACACCCTGCCCTGGGTTCGTCATAAATGGCATGGCGTATGTATATTGTGTACTCCTGGGTATCTCTACCAAGGTGCAAATCATTGCATCAGAATCTCTCTTGTGAAAAGATGCTTCTTCTCCCGGAGGCTGTGTTTATGCCACTGAAGGCACACAAAACCCAGAGACTGGCAATGACTGCAGAAATAACTTAACACTTAAATTGACAAAAGAAAAAGATTCTAGCCCTCATTGTCGGGGGAGGCATGTCTGTCACTCTGCAGGACTCTTTTCTCCGAGGTACCTCCCCACTCTATGCACCTGACAGATTACTGCATAACAGGGACTCCTGCAATCTGCTCTGCTCTGAGAATCTTCTGCTCTGAATTCAGAACTCTGAATTCTGATTCAGAGCAGAGAATCTTCTGCTTTGTCCACACAGAGCTGGGCTTTTAAAAGTTAGGCCAGTCATCTCAGGCAAAACCATGGGAAAACAGCCTTCATACAACCACTGCATCTCAGGAAGACCCCCAAGGAAAACCAGCCCCCAGCCAATTCCCTCCAGAGCTGCTTCCTCAATTCCCCCTTCCCATCCCCCCCCCCGCCAGTAAAATTTGGGTAAGGAATAATAGTGATAGGTCATTATGACATTTTATAGAACATCATGAGTCACTGATTCAGGAAAGATCTTCTCAGCTCATGCTGAAATTGCCTCTTCCTATCAAGCCCATCAGGTGGATTCTGTAGAGGAATTTTATGTTCTGTAACGGATTGGGGGGGGGGGTTTCCTGTATTTGTGCCATGTATCATGAGCATCAATAAAAAGACAGAAAAAGGCACCAGTACAAGAAAATTCCATATGGAAACATGTGAGGTTTACCTTCCCAAATCCCAGTTTCAATTCATATTTTGAATCAACATCAAGTTTCTAGTCCTCACTATCCTTATTTCCCCAACCTGGCTGCCACCTCAAAGAAGGTCTGTGCCACATATGGGTGGCTGCCCCTGATTTCTTGCTAAGGATCAAGATGCAGTGGTATTGCTAGGGAGTGGGGGAGGGGGCTTATTGGTCACACCAGGTGATGTGCATGGAGGGTGACATCTCTGCTGGCCAAAAATCTTGGTGTTTTGGAATAATGCCATCGTTGTATATCATTTGATGCATAATTTCATGCAGAGTGCAATGAAACAAATTTTGTTGAAACATCTCTAGTCTATCAAAAGGTACATCCAAAAACCCAGTAGGAGCAGGGCAATGGAACATCACCACGCCCACCGATTGGAGAGTTGTCCCACCCATGGAGAGGATGTCCGTCATGGGGGTGCCATGCTGGCCTCCCACAGCAGGTGACATAAACCCTAGTGATGCCACTGTCAAGGTGTCTGTCCTTGACGTAGCAATTCTGTTGTGGGGGGATTGAATTTCTCCTAGGAAAACTGCATCATCCTTTCCCCTCCCACCTTGCCAAGGAGTCAGCTGCAGTAGGTTTCCTCCAGCTTTTCTGGAGGAAAAATCCATTATGGGGGTACAAGCCATGATGTGTATGCGCAACCTCCTGATTTTAGAAATGGGCTATGTCAGAATGCCAGATGCAAGGGAGGGCACCAGGATGAGGTCTCTTGTTATCTGGTGTGCTCCCTGGGGCATTTGGTGGGCCACTGTGAGATACAGGAAGCTGGTCTAGATGGACCTATGGCCTGATCCAGTGGGGCTGTTCTTATGTTCTTAACTACAATTCCCAGGAAGCCTTGCAGGTCTCTTGTTATCTGGTGTGCTCCCTGGGGCATTTGGTGGGCCTCTGTGAGATACAGGAAGCTGGACTAGAAGGGCCTATGGCCTGATCCAGTGGGGCTGTTCTTATGTTCTTAACTACAATTCCCAGGAAGCCTTGCAGGTCTCTTGTTATCTGGTGTGCTCCCTGGGGCATTTGGTGGGCCGCTGTGAGATACAGGAAGCTGGACTAGGTGGGCCTATGGCCTGATCCAGTGGGGCTGTTCTTATGTTCTTAGTAATAAGACCTGTATGCACTGTGACCGCAGGAGTGTCATGGGATTACACTGGATATAGCACCTGAGAGTGCAACACTTGTGATGAGCAACGTGACAGTCCTACTGCCACTTGAAAGCTATGTGACTGTCTTGGGTGCACCAGTGGTTAAGAAGCACTAGGGATACTGCAATAAGTCTGAGGGGCCGGAGTGCTGGGGGGGTAACAAAACTGCCCCCAGCTCACGTTCTTCTGCTGCGGCTGCCACAGTTTCACCACTGTCACTGCGGTGGCTCTTCTTCAGGCAGCTGCAGTGGCCATTTTCATCTTGCAAAAGTCCCCAGGGAATGATGCTGTGTGAGAACAGAAGCCTTGTCTCCTGGGGTAGTGGCGTAGCTAGAGGAGGTGCAAAGCCCTAAGTTCTCCAGGGAGCCTCACCGCAGCATGCAAGCGGCCCCTCCCCTTGGGAGCCATTCCTGGTTTGGTGGGGGACAAAACGGAAGCATTCACCTCTTCTCTGATATTCACCTCCATTTTGCTCCCACCACCCAGAATGTCTCCGAAGAGGAAGGTGAGGCGCTGCTTGTATGCTACTGTGAGACTCCCTGCAAAACAAAGTGCTTTGCACCCCTTCAAGTTATGCCACTGCCCTGGGGGCTTCTGCAACATAAAAACAGTGACTGCTAGCCTCAGCTGCAAGGAAGAGCACAGCTACCCTCTGTTCATCTCTGCTTTACCCCTCCACCACCAAAACTGCCAAAACAGCTCTCCCTTTTTTTTTACCATCTGCAAATGAGGGGACTTCATTTCTACCCATGGGGGGGGCAAGTGATCACTCACTGTCTCATAATTGCCTTAGCTATAGCATGGTCCTCAAAGCACAGTATTTGTCCGTGTGGGTCTCCCTTAGCTGCAGAAGCATTCATCAGCCTCTAAAACAGCGACAATGTGCACATGTTGGAGCCTTTGGATAATACAGGTTATCTTGGCTCTGGCACAGAATGAATTAAGAAATGTATTCTAACTGTCCATTCTGTGCACAGACAAAACTGGATTTCATCTCAAAAGGCTCTGTGCATTTTTTACGGTTATGCTAATTTTGTGAATGTGTTTATGAAAAAAAGGTTGAGAGAAGGTGACTGCTATCTTGCAAGTACAACACACAGTAACACATTTATTATCATCATCATCTTAAGTATATAGGGTTGGTGCTTGTACATGGCTCCACTCAACTAAAGAAGCATTTGAGACCCTGCCCTGCTGTGACCATTAGGTCTTCTGCTTGCTTGTTCGTGGTTAGGAGATCATGGCACTCCTTTCTCATGGTTCGAGAACTACCTTGTAGGGTTAGACAGAGCTCCTAACCTCCACAAGGATGGGGAGTCTGTTTGGATGGTTGATGGTTGTGTCATTCCCTGATTGTTCTGGCCCAGAAAAGGTTTTATGAGACCGCTGCTCCGTTTGCAGGCAACAAGAAAGGGGTGGGGTTGGGACATAAGAAAAGCCTGGCTGGATCAGGACAAAAGCCCATCTAGTCCAGCTTCCTGTATCTCAAAGTGGTCTACCAAACGCCTCAGGGAGTACACAAGACAACAGGAGACCTGCATCCTGGTGTCCTTCCTTGCATCTGGCATTCTGATATAGCCTACCTCTAAAGTCAGGAGGCTGCACAAACCCATCATGGCTTGTAACTTGTGAGGGACTTTACCTTCGGAAATTTGTCCAATCCCCTTTTAAAGGCATCCAGGTCAGATGCCACCTCCACATCCTGTGGCAAGGAGTTCTATAGGATGTGACATGTGGAAAGTGGCTGAAACGGCCCTGTAGGAATAGCCAGCCCTACACACTTGGGAGGAGGTGGCCATGACCAAAAGATGTCATGCAAAATGTTTGTGATATGTCTAGCCGCGGGATTGTCTGATCTTCTTCCAAAGCTAGCAAGTGTGTGGTGTCAAGGATATAGTGCTGGACCCAGCTTGAGGAGATGTGGGTTCAAATCACCACCCTGCTCAGAACAACAGTTCCCTTTTTGCAGAAGCTCAAATTTGTATAATTTCAATTTATGCATCCAGATTCAACATTCTCCAGTTAAGGAAGTTTGTTTCAGGAAGTAAACCCCAATGGAGGGGGTGTGTGATTTCATCACAGTAATGCAGTTTTACTAAATACAATTGCATGTCACCTTGGAGAATGACAGCTGTCAACCATCAAGCAAAATATTTGATTTTACATATTTGCATCCTACCATTCAGTAAAGTATGCTCTAGCCATTTTGCACCTTATATTTAAAACAACAATGAAAATAGTAAACACGTAAAACAGCATTTGTCAGCTGTTGACCTCATAGCAGTGTTCCCGAATGGGCACAGGGTTAGTTGGATTGGGGAGAGGCAAACAACAGACAGAAGGATTCAGAGGACTTCTGAAAAGGAAAACGTTTACCGTATTTTTCGCTCCATAAGACGCACCTGACCATAAGACGCACCTATTTTTTAGGGGAGGAAAACAGGAAAAAAAATATTCTGAACCAAATAGTGTAATAAAATATTTAATAAACTATAACAGAATAACATTTGAACCATGTTCAAATGTTTCAGACCTCATTGATAAATTAAAGATCAATAAGTCACCGGGCCCTGATGGCATACACCCAAGGGTTATTAAGGAATTGAAGAATGAAGTTGCAGATCTCTTGACTAAGGTATGCAACTTGTCCCTCAAAACAGCCACGGTACCAGAAGATTGGAGGATAGCAAATGTCACGCCTATTTTTAAAAAGGGAAAGAGGGGGGACCCGGGAAACTATAGGCCGGTCAGCCTAACATCCATACCGGGTAAGATGGTGGAATGCCTCATCAAAGATAGGATCTCAAAACACATAGACGAACAGGCCTTGCTGAGGGAGAGTCAGCATGGCTTCTGTAAGGGTAAGTCTTGCCTCACCAACCTTATAGAATTCTTTGAAAAGGTCAACAGGCATGTGGATGCGGGAGAACCCGTGGACATTATATATCTGGACTTTCAGAAGGCATTTGACACGGTCCCTCACCAAAGGCTACTGAAAAAACTCCACAGTCAGGGAATTAGAGGACAGGTCCTCTCCTGGATTGAGAACTGGTTGGAGGCCAGGAAGCAGAGAGTGGGTGTCAATGGGCAATTTTCACAATGGAGAGAGGTGAAAAGCGGTGTGCCCCAAGGATCTGTCCTGGGACCGGTGCTTTTCAACCTCTTCATAAATGACCTGGAGACAGGGTTGAGCAGTGAAGTGGCTAAGTTTGCAGATGACACCAAACTTTTCCGAGTGGTAAAGACCAGAAGTCTTTAGCCTCTTTGGGCTTTGGGCCTCTTCAGCCTAGAAAAGAGACGCTTGAGGGGGGACATGATTGAGACATACAAAATTATGCAGGGGAAGGACAGAGTGGATAGGGAGATGCTCTTTACACTCTCACATAATACCAGAACCAGGGGACATCCACTAAAATTGAGTGTTGGGCGGGTTAGGACAGACAAAAGAAAATATTTCTTTACTCAGCGCGTGGTCAGTCTGTGGAACTCCTTGCCACAGGATGTGGTGCTGGCGTCTAGCCTAGACGCCTTTAAAAGTGGATTGGACGAGTTTCTGGAGGAAAAATCCTTTATGGGGTACAAGCCATGATGTGTATGCGCAACCTCCTGATTTTAGGAATGGGTTAAGTCAGAATGCCAGATGTAGGGGAGAGCACCAGGACGAGGTCTCTTGTTATCTGGTGTGCTCCCTGGGGCATTTGGTGGGCCGCTGTGAGATACAGGAAGCTGGACTAGATGGGCCTATGGCCTGATCCAGTGGGGCTGTTCTTATGTTCTTATGTTAACCATGTAAAGTGAACAGCAGTCAACGGTGGCATTAAGAACCATTATCACTGTCATTAACAAATGGAGAGACTTAAAGGTTTGAGTACTCTAGTTTTCTGGAAACCCCAAGATCTCATCATCGCTAGAGTCAGAATTTATGAAGCTCATTTGCTCACAATCACTGACATCACTTTCTTCGCTGTCTTCATATAAGATACCATCTTCACTTCCATCTAAGGCATTGCTAATGCCACATTTTTTGAATGTGAGCATAAACTGGCATGAAGATCCCTCCCTTTATTAGGGCGAATGGGATCATAAACTGGCATGAAGATCCCTCCCTTTATTAGGGTGAATGGGATCATAAACTGGCATGAAGATCCCCCCCTTCTTAGGGTGAACGGGATCATAAACTGGCATGAAGATCCCTCCCTTTATTAGGGCGAATGGGATCATAAACTGGCATGAAGATCCCTCCCTTTATTAGGGCGAATGGGATCATAAACTGGCATGAAGATCCTCCCTTCTTAGGGCGAATGGGATCGTAAACTGGCATGAAGATCCCTCCCTTTATTAGGGCGAATGGGATCGTAAACTGGCATGAAGATCCCTCCCTTTATTAGGGCGAATGGGATCATAAACTGGCATGAAGATCCCCCCTTCATTAAGGTCCCCAACGTGCACTCTTTTTTGCAGTATTCACTCCATAAGACACACACACTTCCCCCCCCTTTTGGGGGGGGAAGTGCGTCTTATGGAGCGAAAAATACGGTACTCGTTTGCAAACGGGACCACCACAATGAGGTGGTGGACCCCGAAGAGTTACAACAATGCAGGTTTTATAGAGCATTCTAAATAGAGGAGGGGTAACAAGAACACACAGAGAGAGGAAAACATCCGTGGGAAAAATAACACATAAGCAGGCAGAACAACAAAATCGGTATCCATTATCAGTTTGGAATGTTTGGTCGGAAGGACCATACAATGTGCATCGACAGGTTATTTATATTTATTATTGACAGTTTGGTAATCAATCACGCTGCTTGACCTTAGTCCTTCCAGGGTCTCACATCCTTATTTGCTTCTTGCCATCTTGTTCATCCTTGGAGGCCCATACCAGGCTTATCTTGTAGCCAGCTTGTTTTCTGAGAAGGATGTTAGATGCTGACTGGTAGCATTCCTGACCAAGGGTCAGAGAGAGGCTTTAAGCCAGAGAATTTGGGCCTTGTGGGTATTTCAATATTGTGGGCTGGGCATTTTGGGGACAGCAGGAAGAGGAGAAAGGTTGTCTAAACGCAGCTAAAAGTCAGGGAAAGCAAGCATGGTTTAATCTGGCACTTAAAATATATTGCATTTGGTGAGCTAATCAACAAACCGGTAATTTCATGGTTTAAGATTAGAACTGCCAATGTTTGGTTAGCCCCACTAAAGCTGGGGGACAACATTTTTGCCACCTTTGAACTAGCAGTTGCCACTTTTACTGACACAATTTGCAGCATGATTCTCAGGTCTTCCCCAGTGGTGTAGCTAGAGCGGGTGCAAAACGCCAGTCATACACCTCTGTTTTGCTCCAACCACCCAGAATGGCTCCAAAGGGAAGGGGGTAGGGCCGCTTGCATGGTTCATTCAGGTGCCTGCAAGACTTAGTGCTTTGTACCCCCTCTAGCTATGCCACTGGTCTCCCCTTCTCTTGGAAAACTGTTGTGAGTGAGACATTGCTTGCAAAACAGAAGTATTCTTTCATGCACCTTTTTTTTGCAGGTGAAAGATGCATACCCTCCAAAATGGCAAGGCTATCAATGATAGGAGGGAAATTCTCAGTGACACTGACTCCCAGTTAGGCGTGCATAGGATTGCAGCCTAAACATTTTAAGTGTTCAATTCACATTTGATATTTAACATTTTTTGATGATTGACATGTAACAGTTCATTATCTGATCCTATGCTACAGAGAACATGCGGTGGTATTTAATGTTTGACCAGGGAGGTGACAGCTGACCAGGTTTCCCAGTTGATGCCTACCAAACAATTAAGCAATGCCATCAAGTCTCAAATCCTGAAGTCAAACGTCATTGTCGAAAAGGTAATTTTGAGTTCGGAATTCTCCATTTCACATTCAAAAGCCTGAATATGAAAACTGGAAACTTTTGCAAAACTTTTTAAAAAAAAAAAATATTTTATTTGCATTTATTTTGTTTGCAAGAACCGAACCGGGAGCCCAGGGTGGTTTGCAGCAACATAATAGAATCACATATTAAAACCACAGTAGCATCAATACGTTCATACTTGCAAACCTTCATTCCAAATCTGTTCATAGCACTTCATTTTTCTTTCCTGCACAGTGGTGTTGATTTCATTGCTGTCACTTTTAGCGTCTGCCATTTTTAACATGGATACAAATGTGCAAAGCTACCGAATACTGAGTCAGCCCCTCTGATCAAGTGGTGGTGGAGATGGGCTGCTGCCTGAGTGGTGACATGAGGAGGGGGGATTCCCATAGCAGCCTGGTGAGGCAGCACATTAGGACCAAGCAGGGATTTGCTTTGTAGGAATTCCTCCATGCGCAGGTGCTTTGTCTGCAGTGGGAAGTGTTGTGCCCGTGCTTTTTAAAAATTAGGATCTATCGCCCTTGCCAGGGAAAGCATGTAAAAATTTTTAAAAAGGAAAATAATAGAGAGCAGCTTAGCAAGGGACCTAGTTCTGCAGAGAATGCCTCAAATATTCTGCCTTTTGACATTTAAATGTTAATTCGTAGCAATTTTGCTTGTGATTAGACTGCACTGTGTATTCAGGGAAACAAGATGATCTGCTCAGTATTTGCCCTGAAATTCACATCATGTGAATCACCAAATATCTGTGCGCTCCTGTAAAAGAGAGAGAGAGAGAGAGAGAGAGAGAGAGAGAGAGATGCCTATTCATGGTTGGTATTTTATTGCTCTCAATTCATGAAGTATCCTTAAAACAGAGGGATGTTGGACTCAAGAGGGATGAATCCTTATTGCTGATTACTTGCTGATTGCTTTGGGGAATAGCCCCACTCAAGTGCTGCTGCTGTCCCAGGGGAATTATGAGAGCCTCCTAGCACAATCCTGAACGCCTCTTCCATCGGCACAATGGCTGCCGCGCCAGCCTAGAGTGTTGCAAATATGCCATACATTTGTGACTACTATAGAGCAGGGCTTCTCAACTGGTGGTACATTGTTGTTGGCAACCTTCAGTCTCGAAAGACTCTGGTATCGCACTCTGAATGGTGGTTCTGGAACAGCGTCTGTACACTGGGTGATATCATGTGGTATGTGCAGCACCCACTGCCCGGCAATGAGACCGCAATGGGAGCTTTCAACAGCAATAGTAAGCTAGAGCCAACCCCACCTTTGAGCTGTTTCACCACCGTTACTCTTTGCAAGGGGTGCTAGTTCCTCCTGGCCCCCTCCTCTTTGCCTCTGCTTTCCCCACTCTGGCCAGTAGCAGCAGTGGGTTGGGCACCTCGGAGCAAACAAGTTGCCTGCACACATTGAATTATATTGGAGGTGGGAGCAGTGGTGTAGCTAGAGGGGGTGCAATGCACTAGGTTTTGCAGGTGCCTAAATGTGCCATGCAAGTGGCCCCTCCCCTTTGGAGCCATTCCAGGGGGTGGGAGCAAAACAAAGGGGAGGGGGGAGGGGGGAGGGGCCACTTGCATGGCACATTCAGACACCCGCAAAACTTAGTGCTTTGCACCCCCTCTAGCTACACCACCAGGTGGGAGCATTTTCCATGGACAAGTCTGTGAGGGTGCAACACCCTGTTCCCTCCAGCCTTGGAGAAGCAGGTCTGGGAGAAGTAGGGGAGGAAGTCTTGGCCCCTTATGTGAAGTTCAGAACAGAAAGCTTTCTACTTCATCTTCGTTATTCTTTGATAAATTCCCAACAAACGGCTTTCATTTGCAGGTTAACACCAGATTTTTGTGTCCTTTTTGAAGTGAGTTTAACACATATTGTGAAGGCTAAAGCGGCATGGATGCAAAATACGAGGCGTGCACCAGCCCCCTGCCCCCTGAGTTTGACCTGAAAACATGTTGAACATTTTTCTGCTTAAGAACATAAGAACAGCCCCGCTGGATCAGGCCATAGGCCCATCTAGTCCAGCTTCCTGTATCTCACAGCGGCCCACCAAATGCCCCAGGGAGCACACCAGACAACAAGAGACCTGCAAGGCCTCCTGGGAATTGTAGTTTAGAACATAAGAACAGCCCCACTGGATCAGGCCATAGGCCCATCTAGTCCAGCTTCCTGGATCTCACAGCGGCCCACCAAATGCCCCAGGGAGCACACCAGATAACCTCATCCTGGTGCCCTCCCCTGCATCTGACCCCTGCATCTGACTCCGATCTACAGAACCAAACACAGAGTGAAAGGCACAAGGTCAATCACTGCACTGGGTGGGCCATTATCAGCATCCCTCCCCGTGGGAAAAAAGTGTGTATCTGAACGCAGGTTTGCCTACAGGGTTTTTCGGTGGGGGGCTGGGGGGGGAGTGGGAGCCTGGCTTGCAGGGCTGTTCTGGGGGTAAACACAATAAGGTTTCTCCTAGTTGAGGTCTATAACCCGCTTGGAAGCCAATGGTTTGTTGGACAGGCTGCAGGAGGAAGGAGGAGAGAGAAGTTCCGCTGGGTCTACCGGTGTTTTGCTCTGAAAGCCAATTCCATTCTCGTTGCTCGTATGTTATATGCTCAGCCTACATAAGCAATGGAGTGTGAGACCCTCTAGTACAAAAAAGCTATTTTTGGAAATGGGCTTTTAAATTTATGATTGTTTTCTCTTCCCTTTCTCAGCTTTGTTGCCTGGGCCAGAGTCTTAAAGGCACAAATCCAAAATCAAGGGGTGGACCCTCGTTTTGGGGAGCATAGTTTAGGCCCAGGATGCATACAGGGTACTGGGTTGATCCAAGACAGGAATGGCTGCCCCACACATCTCCAGGACCTATCAGGACCTGGCTCCCCAGAAGTCAACTTTTAGGATCCAGGTGACCAGAAACCAGTTGTCCGTCTTCAGAGGGCAAAGGAGAGTGGCACAGCCCTGGGCAGGAGGTTCCAAGGCTTGGTTTGAGGGGAAACCCATCATTTTTTTGGTGGGTTGCCAAAGGGGGATGGAAAGATCAGATAAGTTGGCAACCTTCAGTCTCAGAAGACTATGGTATGGTCTGGATGGAGAAGACTCTGGATGGTGGTTCTGGCACAGCATCTAGTGTGGCTGAAAAGGCCAATTTGGGAGTGACAATCCCTTCCACACCGGGAGCAAGTGCAGTCTGTCCCTGGTCTGTCTCCCTGGCTGTGGGCCTTCCTTCTTTGCCTCTTTGCCTCAGACTGTTGGCCAAGTGTCTCTTCAAACTGGGAAAGGCCATGCTGCACAGCCTGCCTCCAAGCGGGCCGCTCAGAGGCCAGGGTTTCCCACTTGTTGAGGTCCACTCCTAAGGCCTTCAGATCCCTCTTGCAGATGTCCTTGTATTGCAGCTGTGGTCTACCTGTAGGGCGCTTTCCTTGCACGAGTTCTCCATAGAGGAGATCCTTTGGGATCTGGCCATCATCCATTCTCACGACATGACCGAGCCAACGCAGGTGTCTCTGTTTCAGCAGTGCATACATGCTAGGGATTCCAGCACGTTCCAGGACTGTGTTGTTTGGAACTTTGTCCTGCCAGGTGATGCCGAGGATGCGTCGGAGGCAGCGCATGTGGAAAGCGTTCAGTTTCCTCTCCTGTTGTGAGCGAAGAGTCCATGACTCTCTGCAGTACAGAAGTGTACTTGGGATGCAAGCTCTGTAGACCTGGATCTTGGTGTGTTCCGTCAGCTTCTTGTTGAACCAGACTCTCTTTGTGATCAGATAACTAACAGGGCTATTCAAAAATCAGATACTGTAGCTGATAATTATCCTGCAAAGAGCTCAGCTCCTGAAGTTTGCAAGGTAGCTGCTAACTGCCCTGCAAGGAGGTTCTTCCTCCCCATCTATATCGTGGGGATCCTACAAACCCTGGGCCTTGGTACAACAGAGGCCCCCCTCTCACCCTTGCAGAGCCCCAACCTGAGTCCAGCTCAGGTAAAAAAAGCAACTAGGAAGGGGAGAAGGGATCTGTGTGGCATCTGCTGGTGGACCTGAGCCTATCATGGCAGCACTTTCTTGCCACCAACACACCTCCAGGGGATGTCCAAGGATATCCTCCATATCCCATACTGCTCAGCATGACATTTCCAAAGTATTAGATTGGGCTGACCATTTTGCTGAGACAGAAGGGACTCAAAGGATCCCTGGAGTAAAACAGTATTGAAGCATGTTCTCATTCCCACCCCTGAGCTCCTGCCTCAAGAGGGCTGGACCTGAAGACAACTCCTCCTATTCCAGCTGAAGCATTCTGGAGAGTCATCAAGGGCAGCCACCTATATGGAGAATTATAGTGGTCTATTTCCAAGGTTATACATAGGCCCAACTGAGAGCCCCTTGGAGGTCATCATCTGTCAAGTTAAAGGAGACTGGTGCCCCTGGGAAACACCAGATACATCTCAAGGCTGCTCCTTAGCTCCGAAGTTCCTTAGCCTGAATGAGGAGTTGAAGACATAGTTCTGCTTAACCCGTCCCTAGAGGTTGGTTGTTAACTGCATAAAGCATGCAGGAGCCTGTGATTTCTCACACACAAACAGCCAAGAGAGGCAAGGAAGAGAAAAGGAGGCCAAAAATATCCATTTAATTTTATAACCTCTCCTAGTCTTGTGGATTGCCCCAGCGTGGCTATAAGTTACTGGTGCCTGAGGAAAGCTACATGACACGCCATCTAACAAATTAAATGTTTCCATGCAATTAAAATGAAGCATTCAGGCTTGGCGTAATAAACTTTGGGCGATTAGTATTCCCAGCACCGCGGCTTTCATTGTGCTTTACAGTGCCATAAATATGGGCTCTCAGCGTGATGGCTCAGCGGGCAACGGGCAGGGGGAAAGAGATCTGGTAATATTTGTTATTAAAACGTTTAAAAAGTCCTTTGCGCCACCACGCACTCACGCCACTGTCTCGCCCCGTCATGGTGGCATGAGCCGCGGGGACAGTAAGGCCGCTGGCTCTGACGCCAGGCACTGCTTGGGGGCCTCGCAGGCCGTCGTTTCTCTTCCCATACAAGAAGCAAACAATGCTTGCTCATTTGTCTTGCAGGATCCAGGCACAGCCCCTCCACATTGTCTCAGTGGTCAACATGCACTGTGCTTCACAAGAAGGCACGATTCTTCCCCTGACGGCTGCTTATTATTAGACCTGAGCCTCAAGGATCGACCATTCTTAGGACTACGTTCGGCAATGCTGAGAAATAGCTCTGCTTGGAAAGGGCCTCCGGCTGTGACTTTGGCTCGGTTCCACCCTGCCAAGGGGTCCCACAGGCTCTGGCTGTGATCAGATGGTCTTCCTGCCTCCTGACCTTGGTTTGTATCAACAGCCTCTCATGGGTGTCCCGCTGGTTGCTCTCCGACATTTCTTGGCTTGCTCTTTGTGTGATAATCCCAGAGAAGCGAGCCTGGAAAGATTTTGGGGGGATTCACAGCTGCCCCCCTCCTTTGGCCCCCTTTATTCATTTACTCCTTGCTTATCTTCTGCCTCCACACCATTCTTTGCCCCCCAAAAGTCTGGATTCAGCAAAAACTCAGAGGCTGGGTACCAAATGAGTAGAGTTGTGAGCTCTGATTGATGAATCATCATGGATTAATCAGCGACAGCTTTAATCACAGCATAAGGATAAGAAAAGTGCAGTGAGACACAAACCAGCCACGCTGTCTGTCCTGGGAGGAAGAACATAAAAAGAGCATGCCTTTTGTCAGGTCTGCCAGGAGAAAAGCCACAAACTGAGGACACGTAAACCTGTCTTTAAAAGAAAACTGAAAAATGGTTTACGAAGTGCAGTCTGCTGGAGACCTCAGGAGAGGGCTTCCTAATCAATCCTGGTGCCCAGCACCTCCCCAGCTTGACTGCTCCCCCTTCCTCTCCATGATTAACTGGTGGGATTGACAGGAAACAAAATTTGGAATTCTTGGGGGACCAGCCTCTATGAGAGCAGTGCTGACGTGGATGAAAAGATCTTCTTTTTCTGTCTGTGTCCAGAACTGGCCGGGAGTTTCCCATCCAAATCACATTTCTGAGTGGCTCTCTCTCAAGACTCATAACTCCTGGCAACAGCCTTCAGGCCAAGTCAGCTTCAGGATGACTTATCAAGTGAAGCCGCCAGAAGCCGTGGGAAGAGGAAGGACTCAAGCTTACTTCCCTCATAGGCCCAAGCCAGAGGTGAGGGTCTTCCATGCCTGCTGCTTTTTCTTTCGCCTGAAGCAGGGATCTCCAAACTCTGGCCTGGGGGCCACATCCAGGTCTTATCCAGCCCACAACAACTTGTTTTTTGTGAAAGCATTTGCTAATGTCTGACATTATTACGCATTATATGTCATTTCTCAGCTGAAGCACAGCTTTGTTTCTTTGTATAGTCAATGTGGCCCTTGTACTGAAAAAATTTGATCCCTGGCCTGAGCTTGCAGTCTTGAGTGTGTAGAGGGAGGGGGGGCTGCTTAACCCTTTCTTCTCTGCCCATTTCCTCACTCAAAATCCCTCCCAGCTCTTTTGTGGCTGGAAACTCAACTGGGAGAGCATTTTGAGTGGAAAATACTTGGATACATGGAGGAGCAAGGGAAACCACACCAATCCCCTGCTCAAATGTGCAGTCTCTGTGGCTGCTTTTGGTGAAATATAACATTTTCCAGCGTAAAACACAAGCAAGCAAGCATCATGCCTCGTTTGGACCAACCTAGGGATGTTTGAATAGAGCTCTCTCTCTCTCTGTGAAAATGCACAACACGACCATATGGATCAGTGACACACAGACACAGACTCACAACCTAATGAACAAAGCACTTTCCGTTTACAGGGCGCATAAATCTAGAGGGGGCCTTTTTTTTTTTTTTAATACCGGCTGCCATAAAACAAAGAAGTAATAGAGGTCACGGCACTTCTGTGGAGGCAATAAAACATAACAACAGTTTCGCCTCACAAATCCTCTCACTGCCTGGACTAATGTCCTCCATCATTAACAAATAAAAGAAATGACATTTGCACCCAAATTGGCTGAAGAGGAAAAACAAACAGCCACTTTCAGGAGTTGGTGCAAGAGACCAGGATGCTGGGGGTAGGACGAGAACTGGCACCGAGCCAAACTGGTCTCTTTCATCCTGGCAATAGTGTAGCTACAAGAGGGGGGACACGGTAAGTATTCCAGGCACCGAGATGTGCTGTGTAAGCAGCTGTCCTCACCATCGGAGCCACTCTGGGAAGCGACCTAAAGCCGTTGCCAAGTGCGAGGGGCTGCTTACGTGGCACATTGTGGCGCATATGATACCTACTGTGTCGCCACCCCCTAGCTATGCTACCGCCTCCTGGCACCCCTTTAAAGTGCCTTGCATCACAAAGAGTGCCCTGTCTTTGCCTGACCATCAAAGCTGGCCCAAAATATGTTGGCAATCGAGGAGGAACACCCCAGGTGTGGCCCCCACCCATCTAGGGTGCATTTGGGCCTCCCCCAACAGGCTGGGCACAGATTCAGTGGTGAAGTGCCCTGGATCTTCCTGCCTTTCCCTCCCTGCTCTTGTCTTCTGTGGTCTTCCTCCCCTCCCCTGTCCATACTATATCTGTTCTTTGCGGATGAAACCGGTGTTTTGCCTGTTTTGCTCTTGAAAATGCCGTCTACCCTCACAGGGCACAATAAATAGTTTAAATTGCACTCTCCCTCCATCTACTCATCAGCATTTGCAGTTTTATAACCCAGTAAACAGGAAGAACGGAAAGATGAGCAGAGGAAGGCAGAGGAAGGCATGAAATGGGAGGTCCTCTCCCTAAGACCCCTCAGGGCCCAATCCTGTCCAACGTTCCAGCATTGATGTGGCTGTGCCAATAAGGTGTACCCTGCATCCTGCGATGGGGGGCGGGTCAGTCATGGAGGCCTCCTCAGGATCAGGGAATGTTTGTTCCCTTACCTCGGGGCAGCTGCACTGGTACTGGAAGGTTGGGTCAGGTTGGGCCCCTCAATCTCCCTGCTGCACCAGTTCTGATTCTTGCTCCCTCCACTTCCAGCCAGGCCTCCATTTGATGGGGATCGGGGCCATTTTGCAACTCTTGGCATTTGGACGGCAGGCACAGCAAGCGGCAGAGAAATGGCTTGTTGCCTCACATTGTCACCTGATGTTCGGGAATCCATTCCAGACTACGGAATGAAGAGGATTATGGAGAGGATTATGGAGGAGAAACTCCCAAAGGTAGATGCCTCCATTTGTAGAAAAACGGTGGTTCTGCTCTGCCCTACACTTCCTAGCCAGCTGCTCTTGCAGTCACCTCTGGAAGCTACTCAGAATGTCACGCAAAGCATGCAAAGCACCTGCAAAGCATTAAGAAAGAAGAGTGTCTCTGGGCATGGGCAAAGTGCTGTCGCATCACACAGGCGTACGTGGTGCACTCTACTCCGCTTGATTAGGGGGCGGAGCACGCCATCCCAAAAGTTCTGAACAACCTCAAATGCATGATGGAGGGGACCAAGTGCATCAGGCTTTCTCTTGCTAGGAATCATCATGTGATGCTTGGGGTTTTGAAAAGAGAGTTCCAGATTGAAGCCAAATTGGACGTTTTCAGGCTGGCTTCCGCGAGACAATTGCTCTCCTTCAGGAGCAAGTGCTTTTGTAAGGCTGAACTGATTTCAGGAAATCTCTTGGTGGGAAGACGCAGTGATGATGGTGGGGCTAAATGGCATGGCCAAGTTCCCTTTGTTCTGCTTCTTTTTGGAGTGGTGGGGGGACACAGGAGGCTTGGGGGTGTGCATTTCTCAGCATGTGTCAGTCCTGGCATGGGGATTTGATGGCCCAGCAATTCTGTTCTTCGCTCCTGAAGGTGAACTAACTACAATGCTACACATGGTTTTCCCTATGAATTAAAAGTCATTCTTCTGTCATTCAGAAGCGCTTGCACTTCTTCAAATATACTACTTGCCCTGCAGAAACAAGTCTCCCTGATTGTCCTGACCTCAATGGACCAAGGACCTGGCTCACAAGAGAGGAGCTTCAGGTTGCAATTCTAAACACGCTTACCTGGGAGTAAGCCCAATGAACTCAGCGGAGCTTACTTCTCTCACGGGGATTGGGCTATAAGATGTTCAAAGCTGCTGCCAATACTGTTTTGTAGTAGTAGCATACCCAGAGGGGGTGCAAAGCATTAAGTTTTGCAGGGAGCCTCACTGCAGCGTGCAAGCGGCCCCTCCCCTTCGGAGCCATTCCAGGCAGTGGTAGCAAAAGAGAAGCATTCCCCCTGCCCCGAATGGCTCCAAAGGGGAGGGGCCGCTTGCAGGCTGCACTGAGGCTCCCTGCAAAACTTAGGCCACAATCCTAACCAACTTTTCAGCACTGACATAAGGGCGATGCAACTCCGAGGTAAGGGAACAAACATTGCCTTACCTTGAGGAGGCCTCCATGACTGCCCCCAACTGCAGGATGCAGCACATGCCCCACTGGCACAGCTGTGCCAGTGCTGGAAAGTGGGTTAGGATTGCGCCCTTAGCGCTTTGCACCCTCTCTAGTTATGCCACTGTTTCGTAGTGTCAGGTGACTTCTGTTCCACTGGAAACCTGCTCCCCTTACTTCCTGCTTCAGGAAGGTAAGGGGTCGGAAATGTAAGTGCTGCGCATCCCACAGAAGACAGCTTAGCAAAGTTCTACAAAGAAGGGAGTTGAGAGACAATATCAAAGCCATTTTCCCCCAGGCACAACTTCAAACCTTGTCGCTCAAAGGGCTGGCAAGGTATGAGGAAAATACTCTTATCACCTCCCTTCAAGGCAAAACTATTGCCTTTGATATGGATATCTTAGGCTTACCCTACAGTCATATGGACTGCTGAAGCCACTTGGCCATCGATTTTGGTTCTGTCCTGGCAGTGTGTGCCATCTCCCAACTGGCCTTGTTGCAATGAATGACGAGGTTGCAAGAGGGCACCAGCTCCTTGGGCATCACTAGTGCTCCTCTTCCTCATAGATCTTGAAGCCAACAGATATTCTTTATGCCTGGAAGGCCAAGGTTCAGGCTGACCATGGCTCTCCTTTCTCTGGAGATGCCCTTTCTTTCCAGAAGTCTCCCAACTTCTTACAAGGTTTACAAGGCTCTGGGCTGGACAACAGCAGGCCTGGCTGACCAAAGTTCTCACAGTTGTAAATCGAGTCAGTAAATCATTTCATCCTTCTTGCAATCTGAAGGAGGTAGATGAGATCCAATTGAGCCTCTTTCTGCTGAAGTATTTAATGCGAATGGAGACAGCGAGGGCTTGAGCTTCAAGGGGGAGAGAAATTCCACACAATTTCCTCTTGAGATTAATGTTCTCCCGGCCACATTCCTGCCTCCTGAAGTAACTCACAAAGTCCATAATTACCTCTGTCAGTAGATGAATTTGTCCCAAGTCATAATGCTCAGCTATGTTACAAATCAAGCGCCGTTTCCCCCAGAAGCGCTTCTCACTTAGGAACAGTGAACCAAGTGCCGTGCACGCATCTTTCACCTCCCTGCAGCTTAACACGTGGTTTGCAACTGAGTGGGGAACGCGCAGCCATACTGCAGAGTGCCATCCCAAAAGGTGCTCTGTCCCCACCTGTCCCAGCCCCAGATCTAGCCCCTGAGGACCCGGAGTATGGGGAGGTCTGCTGGCAGAGACACACCCAGAAAGGACCCTGGAAACAGCCACCTTGTCTGAAAGAGAGTCGCAGAATTCAGCATGGCTAGCATCTGACATGCCCCTCCTTGGACACCAGAAATCCCATCTCCTCGGAAGCCTCCATGGTTTGGGAGGCCAACCCACCACAACTATCCTGCAGTCGGGGGAGGGAGAAAAAGACAGTGCAGCCCCACCAAAGTTAATCTCTGTGGAATCAAACCCAGCCCCTGTGAGCTGAAATGGCTTTCCTCAGAGAAGGCGGGGCCAGAGGTGTCACTAGGGTTTGTGCCACCTGGTGCAAGAGTTCATTACATCACTTCCCGATGGACTTCCTCCCACAGCAGACCACACAGAATAAATTACAGTATCAGATGCACAACCTAAATGGCATCATAGGTTTGGTGTAATAACCATTAACTTTATTTAAATATCTAACAGTCCCATCACCCAACACATCAATAACCAACAACAACAAAAAACAACAACCAGTGGCCAACTTGATGACATGCACACAACTGAATGAGTTCTGTTATTAGCTCTGATACACAGAAATGAGAGCTGACTCATATTAACACCTTATTGCTTCCATGCTATGTCATAACAGCACCTCATTGGCTCTCGGAACAATCAGTCTCATGAGTTAAAGAAATCCACTTTTTGTTACATAAGGAAGTTGTGTTTTCTTTTTCTGGTTAACTGGCCACAGCTTTTGATAGAATACAGATAATTCAACAAGGTTTGTTTCATTACATTCTGCATGAACTTACCTTCCCAATTAGATATAACAGAATGCTATTATTCGTAAATGCAAATTTTCCAAAAGGTTTCTAATATTAGGCCACTAGTGACGTCACCCCCCGAGGGTGTCACCAGGTGCAGTCTGCAGCCCCTTGTGACACCATTACCCAGAGCCTTGATCAGAGGGTGTCAGGGGAAACTTCACCACCGTCTGCACCCCCTGCACTCCCCTAGCGATGCCACTGGGTGGGGCTCAAGACAACACCCAAGCTGCAGGAAAATGATAGCTTGCAGTAGACCCTAGGAAACAATTGCTGGAGCAATTGCTAGCAGCCTTCATATTCTCAGTTCTAAACTTCATGTGTCTTGCTCTCACTCTAGACAGCTGCCAGGAGCAATCAATCAGATCAGCATCCAGGTAGGCAGAATGTATCTGTCTGTCTGACTGTCTTGCAAGATGGTTTCCAGAAGGTGGTTGACAAGGTGGCCTGCAACAGTTCAAATTCATATATGAAACAAAATGTGCGTATAATATCATTGGGGATCAGTAAACTTCTCATTTTAACCCCCCAAATAGGCCTTACCTAAGCATCACGGTAAGCCCCACTAACTCAGCGCCCAGTCATATGACCCAAGAAGCCAGTGCTGCTCCACCTGGTGCTAGAGAGCCTCTTCTGTTTGATCAATGGCCAAACAAAACCCAGTTCTAATCACTTTGTTGCCCCTGGAAGGCTTGCTATTATCTCCTCCTCCCCCAAAACAGCATGTATGGGGGGGCTCTAGCTCAGACTGGGATCACAGCAGGATGTACAATGACATTACTCACCTAACAACTCAGTTCTGGAAATCATAAAAGCCAAAAGCCCCAATCGTGCAACATCCCAAAAGTCTTGATGACAGCAGCGAGTACACAGGAAGTTCAGGTCTCACTGCAATAATCACTTGCGGTCATTAAACCTGGATGAACCTGAGGTTCCCAATCCCAAACCGCTTCTCCCCAAAGCATGTTGCGATGGCAGTGATCATTTTCAGGAGGGTGCGAGTCCCAGATACACCCTGGTGGCTTGTTTGCTCCCTTTCATGCCTCTAATTGCTCGTTAATCAGCTCCCTTAATTTGTCTCCATCAACTACTCCTTACTGCTTCTGTCATGCCCAAGATGGAAAAGAACAACAACAGGCATTGCGAGAGAGGAATTGTTTGGGGGAATTTAGACCAATTCTCCAGCAACACCGCAGCTCCCTGTGCAAAGTGCTTTGTCTCAACCAAAATAAAATGTGCTTTTGTCCCTGCTTAACCTCCAGCCCCTTCATCTAGCAATTTTCCCAAAGCTCAGAGGCTGGAGGAGAAAAGGAAAGAAAAGTCAGGGCAATTAGCCACCAGCCAGGCAAAAGAACACTTTTGTGGGATTCTGGTGCCAGCCTTTTCAGCCACGTATCTTAGGAGGGCATCTGTAGGAGACTGAAAGATTTGAGGCAGGACAGAGCGCTCCGTTTATTTGGTGTTTTGACCGATAAAGATTTTAATTGGAGTGCTTAGGCTCCCATTCTTCTAGAGAGGCAGATTTGCTCGGATAAAACCTTGCAAGGGCTGGCCGGCAGCATTCGGGAAGATTGGTTTGGCCGGTCAGCGGTCTGCAGAAGCAGGTGGGCGCTGTAGGTGGATGCAGAACGGATTTTCATGAGAAGTGGAGGGACTGATCAAGTTTGATCCACAAGCACCCACAGTTGCCTAGCCCTCTTCTTGACCCAACTACCTTGAAACACCTTGACCCAACTACCTTGACCCAACTACCTTGAAACACTGAGCTAGGCTTCACTGAAGACCAGTGTTTCTCAAACTGTGGGTAGGGACCCACTAGATGGGCCGCGAGCCAATTTCAGGTGGGCCCCCATTCATTTCATTGTGTATTTTATTTTTAGGATATTGGACGTGATGCTACCATGATACGTGACTGTATTTGGGGAAATGTTACAGATCTGTGCTTTTAACAAGCTACTATGTATATGCTTTTAACAATGGTAGTCAATGGGGCTTACTCCTGGGTAAGTGTGGATAGGACTGCAGCCTTTGGGAAGTTTGGGGAATTTTTTTAAACAGATCAGCAATTTCTTGAGAGGGTTTAAGAGGGTTCTTTATTATTTTAAATAGTTTTTAAACATACTTATTGTAAACTTTTAATTTACTTAATTTGATTTTGTTGTATGGGAGGATGATAAAAGTTTCCTGTTTGATGGACAAAGTTCCAAACAACACAGTCCTGGAACGTGCTGGAATCCCTAGCATGTATGCACTGCTGAAACAGAGACGCCTGCGTTGGCTCGGTCATGTCGTGAGAATGGATGATGGCTGGATCCCAAAGGATCTCCTCTATGGAGAACTCGTGCAAGGAAAGCACCCTACAGGTAGACCACAGCTGCGATACAAGGACATCTGCAAGAGGGATCTGAAGGCCTTAGGAGTGGACCTCAACAGGTGGGAAACCCTGGCCTCTGAGCGGCCCGCTTGGAGGCAGGCTGTGCAGCATGGCCTTTACCAGTTTGAAGAGACACTTGGTCAACAGTCTGAGGCTAAGAGGCAAAGAAGGAAGGCCCATAGCCAGGGAGACAGACCAGGGACAGACTGCACTTGCTCCCAGTGTGGAAAGGATTGTCACTCCTGGATTGGCCTTTTCAGCCACACTAGACGCTGTTCCAGAACCACCTTTCAGAGCGCGATACCAGAGTCTTTCGAGACTGAAGGTTGCCAACACATGTCATTTCCAGGTTAATGACATCACCTCTGGTGAGTCCTGACAAACTGCCATTCTAAAAAGTGGGTCCTGATGTTAAAACGTTTGAGAACCACTGATGTAGACAAATGCACAGTTCCAGAATCCATAAGCCCCAACAAGCTCTACTTACTAGACACAGCCCCTGTTTTCTAGTAGCTGCCACTAGTTTAGCACACTGTCTCTATCCTTTTGGTGTGAACTCAGGCTATTCACACTTAAGTTCCCTTTCCCCCTCTGAGGTCTCAAGAAGTCACACCTTGGAGTTGGGAGTGGATCTCAAGCATTGCACACATGGACAATAAAGCATCATGCTGTCCACAGCTTGCCACATCAAGCCATCGTTTGAACTCCTAACACCGAAGGATCATTCATTCCTTCTCTTCTATGCATTTAGTGACTGTGTGGAAGTAGATCGGTTTGTATCTGCCAGCTCGACCCCTCACTGGCCACATATCTATGAAGCCACTCTACATGATGCCAAGAAGGTGAAAGTGAAACACACACGACAACCCCAACAGAATTTGTAAATTAGCAGAACCCATTTATTTCCTACAATCCCCTTTGCTTCTCTTTATGGACCCAGCTAACAAATGTATATTTCCTCCCCTTCTATTCCTCCCACCCCTTCTTGAGATGGAATTACAACGCACTTATGGGAAAGAAGCACAGGAACCTCAAGAATAACGAGCAGTTTGCAACAGTGGGATTTATCGGAGTCCAGATGGCTACTCTGTATAAAATACAAATTGCGCTGTTGATTGGTTAAGAGAGATTTAAGGCTGTGAAATCTAGCAACTGGGGCCCTAGAATTTGGGAATGTGTAGCTGTAACCCATTCCTTGCTCAGGTTGTGGGGAGGGAACACGGTGCAGTAGATAGGCATGTGGCAAGGGTAATAAGGAGCAAAGGAGGAAGGGGCTCCTCTATTTTTCAGAGTGCAGCTGGAGAGGGAATTTTGGGGGAGCGCAGCTTTTCTCACCCTTGCAGCACTGTAATGTGACAAGCACTAACTTTCAAAATTCCCTCCTGCAGACAATCATGCATAGTTTAAGAGCCCTGCACACCTATGCACCCAGACATCTTCCATCTTGGATTGGAATGTGAAATCCATGCGCTGATGACTGATAGTGGTTGCATCATAGGAGCCACATTCACATGTTAAGTTCAGTGCTCAGACAGCCTGAATGCAGTGGACACAACGTTGATCTCGATGCACATTCAGGACTTCAGCAGTGCGCACAGTTGATAGTGTTGGTGCTCTACATTTTCAAGGAATTAACTCCCTGTGCTGGCTTTGTGAATGAATGCATGCACAGCCATTCACACAACAGCATGTGTTCATGTGCAGCAGTGCATGGGAATAGTCTGAGGGTCATGTGATAAAAGGACAAAGTGATGTCCCAAAGTAACCCAAAGAGAGCCTGGGAGAGGACCCTAAATAAGGCCACCTTCTTCCGTTACCTAATGGGGTCAGATCCAGTCTAGTGCAGATCCTTCCTGCACCGCTGGGGAAGGTGTGAAGCCCTGAATACCACGGGGGGAAACTACAGTGTGACTCTCACAACACCTGCATAGCCCCAGTTTGGGTGGGGCAACATAGGAACTGCATCATGGACTCCCAGAGTAACATAAGAAGAGATCTCAAGTCTAGCTCTGCAAGTTCTAGGCATTTTCTAAGAGCCCCATCCCATCCCCCACCACACTATAGCATGCAGCCACACCAAAAAGGTACATGCTTGCATGCTATGGGGGGAGGGGAGACCTGAAGGTAAGTAAAAGTTACCTAAAGTCATTTTTTGACACTTACTTCTGTGTAACAGGCCTCTGGCTTCCATGGGACCAGGAGGGAACGACAGATGCTGAGAGGAACAGGCAAAGGGAGGGAGGGAGGGGGGCGGTGGAATGGAGTAGTAGCTCAGTCCCAAGCTCAGTCCTTGGCAGTCTCTCCAGGTAGAGCTGGGAAAGAGCCTTCCTTGCCTGAGATCCAGGACTGCTGCTGCCAGCCAGTGTGGACAGGGCTGAGCCGGATGGACCTCAGGCCTGACTCAGTAATGGCAGCTTCCTATGTCCCGTGGAGGGTCTTCAGCATCAGCATGTGCCCTGGTGACGCATTGGTTATGGGCACAAACGGGGACCACTTAGAAGTGAGCTCAGCGCATGCTGAGGTGGGGCACAATCTCATCACCTCCTTTTCTGTGACGTCCCCCCTCCCTTACACTGCCCGGAATACTTCTCAGATGTTATCCGGGTAAGATCATCCATCCCTTGGGCCATTTTCAAACCTGATCCTGCGCACTGGTGCATGGAACTGTGTTCCTCCCTTACGCAGCCAACAGTGTCAGAAAAAATGTGATGGGCCCTCAGAAGAATACAAGGAAAGGAACTTTGCTTGGGAGCATTCCTGGCTCTGGCAGGTGTTCGTGGTACGTTGCTCCGGCTGAAAGCCGACAGATGTTGGAGCCCAATGTGAGATGTCACTGTGCGTCCTCCTTCCTGTGCCTGCTGTATGAATAATGGAGTGTACAGAACATGAACGTGACACTGGAGGTGGGAGAAGTTACTTCCCTCGTGAACTCTCTTGACATTCTTCGTTAATTGCGTTTCAGAGCCAGGCGACAGCTGGGAAGTGGACACTGCTCCCATCTGTGTGTCCTCAACCATCATGGGGCAGGTGGACACATCTTCAGAGGTGGGCAGGGGGTCTGTAGCTCTGTAGCAGAGCGTCTGTTCTGTGCAGAAGATATCAGCCGCAATCCCACGCAGCCCTCCAGGGAAAGAGTGCGCTTTGCCTATTTTCGTGGGGTTTTAAATTGACTCTTTTCAGGAACTCCGGTGCCTTCTCTGAAAGGGCACCCCCAGAAAAATCTCCTTTTCACTGTGGAATCAGGATCCTCGCCTTCTCTCAGCAATTGCTCGGCCAAGATAGAGAGAGGGATCACTCTCAATATTGTCCTTATTCTACATGAAGAATGGTGTGGAGACCATCTTCAAAGAGGCAGAATGCCACAAAATACCAGCTGCTTGACATGAGAGAGGGCAGGAGGGAGAGCAAAGGCTTTTGTGCTGCCTTCCCCTCATAAGAACATAAGAACAGCCACACTGGATCAGGCCATGGCCCATCTAGTCCAGCTTCCTGTATCTCACAGCGGCCCACCAAATGCCCCAGGGAGCACACCAGATAACAAGAGACCTGCAAGGCTTCCTGGGAATTGTAGTTAAGAACATAAGAACAGCCCCACTGGATCAGGCCATAGGCCCATCTAGTCCAGCTTCCTGGATCTCACAGCGGCCCACCAAATGCCCCAGGGAGCACACCAGATAACAAGAGACCTCATCCTGGTGCCCTCCCTTGCATCTGGCCTTCTGACATAGCCCATTTCTAAAATCAGGAGGTTGCGCATACACATCATGGCTTGTACCCCGTAATGGGTTTTTCCTCCAGAAACTTGTCCAATCCCTTTTTAAAGGCGTCCAGGCCAGATGCTGTCACCACATCCTGTGGCAAGGATTTCCACAGACCAACCACACACTGAGTAAAGAAATATTTTCTTTTGTCTGTTCTAACTCTCCCAACACTCAATTTTAGTGGATGTCCCCTGGTTCTGGTGTTATGTGAGAGTGTAAAGAGCATCTCCCTATCCACTCTGTCCATCCCCTGCATAATTTTGTATGTCTCAATCATGTCCCCCCTCAGGCGTCTCTTTTCTAGGCTGAAGAGGCCCAAACGCCGTAGCCTTTCCTCATAAGGAAGGTGCCCCAGTCCCGAAATCATCTTAGTCGCTCTCTTTTGCACCTTTTCCATTTCTACTATGTCTTTTTTGAGATGCGGCGACTAGAACTGGACACAATACTCCAGGTGTGGCCTTACCATAGATTTGTACAAAGGCATTATAATATTAGCCGTTTTGTTCTCAATACCTTTCCTAATGATCCCAAGCATAGAATTGGCCTTCTTCACTGCCGCCGCACATTGGGTCGACACTTTCATCGACCTGTCCACCACCACCCCAAGATCTCTCTCCTGATCTGTCACAGACAGCTCAGAACCCATCAGCATATATGGAGTCACCAAGACATCTGGACAGCTGGGATGGGAAGCCAGCAAGACTTTCCACTGGACTAGGTGGCTCTTTGATCCAAGCCAATAAGGCTGTCTGTGGGTTCTTATAACCGTTACCCCTTTAAAAGCAGTGAATGTTTTCACCCTTGTTTACCTGCTCCCTGGACAACTGCCAAAGTGGCTGGGGGGGGAGCTTTTTGCAAGGTTTGTGAATGGTTTTGCAAGAGAAGGGGCCTCCGTTTCAACCCAGTCTTTGCCTAAGGAGCCTGGGCAGTACCATGGTCGAGAAAGAGTACCACCAGAGACCTTGGAGAGCCACTGCCAGCCAGGACAGACAGGCTAGATGGACAGGCCATTGATCCCGAGTAGCAGAAGGCACTTTCACATGTCCCTCTGTACCCGAAAGTATGAAAGAGGCTCTCTGTCTCCAGAGCAGAGCCATTTGCCTGGAGGTCCACGCCAGTGAAATTAACACATTGCAGAAACTCTGCGTATGTAATTGAGATGAAAACAGATTGAATTCCTGGGGGTGTGCAGTCCAACAGGGCCAGAATGTCTATTTCTGTTAAAGGAGTCAGGTGTGTAATTTTAACCCTCTTTTTAAAAAAGCTTACTAGACTTTTATGATACTTTGAAGCAGTGTTAGAAGGCATGAAATAGATGTTTTCCTTTCTGTCCCTTGTCCAGAGTCAAGCTGTCCCGCCCTGAAGGCTCTAGCACTACATTTGTGCAATTGGCAGACTCACAGCCCAATCCCGTCAGGGGCCGAGAGCAGTGGACTGCATGGTCTGCTGCCGTAAACCTCGCTGTGGCAGTGCAAAGCTGTATTGCCTTCATGCACGAAGATGCCACTGGCAAAAATGGCCAGCCGCTCTGCACGAGTGCCAGACTCAGCCGGACTCGCCACTGGCCTGGGTAAGTTGGCGGCAGGGGAAGGCTGTGGGTGGTTCCAGGGAGGATCAAGGCAGAAAGTAGGGGTGGCAGGGAGTAGGGGTGTCAGGGGGTGCGGAGCAAGTTGGAGGGGGGAACTTGGCAGCCAAGGTGCACACCAGTCCTATCACCCTAGCCTCTTCCTCTCCTTGAACCTATAACACATGTGGGCCCACGGAGACCCATAAGTGATCAGGCAGCCTGTCAGGAGGTAAGTAAAAAATATTTTTTACTTACTTCTTGCTGGCTGACTGATCCTGCCCCCACTATAGCATGCAGCTGCATGGTGGTGGATGATGATGATGATGGTATCATATTTATACCGCCTTTCTCACTGACTCTCACAAAGCGTGAGAGTCTTACAGGCCCAAGATGGTTCACATAAGTAGGCTAGCAGGAAGATGGTGGGGGATAGGATTGGGTTGTTACTTCATTCACCTGTTGCTGAATGTACCACTTCATACCTGCACATGCCCCCAGGGGATGTGGGGGTACAAAGCACTAAGTTTTGCAGGAAATATCGCTGTGGCGTGCAAGTGGTGCCTCCCTCTCCCACTTGCACACTGCAGTGAGGCTCCCTGCAAAAGTTAGTGCTTTGCACCCCTTCTAGCTACACCACTGATCAGAGGTCCCTGGCATTCTCCCAGTCTGTGAACTGAGCACCGTCCATCTGAAAATTCTGTTTACTGAAGGACTGCAGTACACTTCAGTGTATCTTTTCCCAGTTTGAGACAATAAATCAGCAGCACCATGGGAGGCCCTGAAGCAGTTGACCTGGCTCCCTATCTGGATTACATTTCTTGAACAGCAGCATTTTTCTCAGAGCAGGGGGTGAGGTGGAGAGGGGAGTTCCACAGGGCTGTAAGATGCTGAAGGAGGATTGAAGGCTTGCCCCTGGCAATACCACATCATGGGGTTTTTACTCTTTAACTCCCCAGCAGCCACTGAAGTTGCTTTTAAAACCAATGACTGCAACTAAGAGAGCAAAACCAGCTGGAAAAATAAAAAATAAAAATCATACACTTGATGAAGCCAGTGATGTCATTGGAGGCAAAGCACTAAGGCTGCAATCCTGACCACACTTTCCTGAGAGTCTTTGTAGGCAACCTTCAGTCTCGAAAGACTCTGGTATCGCGCTCTGAAAGGTGGTTCTGGCACAGCGTCTAGTGTGGCTGAAAAGGCCAATCCGGGAGTGACAATCCCTTCCACACTGGGAGCAAGTGCAGTCTGTCCCTGGTCTGTCTCCCTGGCTATGGGCCTTCCTTCTTTGCCTCTTTGCCTCAGTCTGTTGGCCAAGTGGCTCTTCAAACTGGGAGAAGCCATGCTGCACAGCCTGCCTCCAAGCGGGCCGCTCAGAGGCCAGACTTTCCCACCTGTTGAGGTCCACTCCTAAGGCCTTCAGATCCCTCTTGCAGATGTCCTTGTATTGCAGCTGTGGTCTACCTGTAGGGCGCTTTCCTTGCACGAGTTCTCCATAGAGGAGATCCTTTGGGATCCAGCCATCATCCATTCTCACGACATGACCGAGCCAACGCAGGCGTCTCTGTTTCAGTAGTGCATACATGCTAGGGATTCCAGGACTGTGTTGTTTGGAACTTTGTCCTGCCAGGTGATGCCGAGAATACGTCGGAGGCAGCGCATGTGGAAAGCATTCAGTTTCCTCTCCTGTTGTAAGTGAAGAGTCCATGACTCGCTGCAGTACAGAAGTGTACTCAGGACGCAAGCTCTGTAGACCTGGATCTTGGTATGTTTCGTCAGCTTCTTGTTGGACCAGACTCTCTTTGTGAGTCTGGAAAATGTGGTAGCTGCAGTGAACAAAATAAGACTTACTTCTGAGTAGACCTGCTTAGGATTGTGCCCAAATCTTGCAGGAAGCCTCACCACAGCATGCGAGGGGCTGCTCCCCCTCCCATTCGGAGCCATTCCAGGTGGTGGAACCAAAATGGAGGCAAATGCCAGAGAAGACCCAAAGAAGAGGCAAACAACTCTGTTTTGCTCCCACCACATGGAATGGCTCCGAAGGGCAGGGGGAGCAGCCTCTCGCATGCTTCAGTGAGGCTCCCTACAAGACTTAGTGCTTTGCAACCCCTCTAGCGACGCCACTGGTTAGGTGAAACCAGGATTGCATTGGACAAGAAGGAGAGCAGCGCACTCCAGCAAGTCATGGCATGCCACGCAAGGAAAGTTGCAACCCACACTCCCTGAGGAGGAGGAGATCTGGGCGATCTGGGGGAGAAGCTCTTTGGACCAGATCTCTGAAGAAACCCAACAGCATGCCTCTGAGCATGTACAGAGCATCTTTCCTTCCAAACTAGAGTTGCCAGCTGTTTTCCTGGCAGGGCTCCCCATAACACTGTAGAACCAGCACAAAATCAATCAGCTAAAGTTTTACTGCTGTGCAGACGACAAGAGCTGCTCGAAAAAGGAGTGGGGACCTTACTCCCCCACATTCGGCCTGTGACGGGAGGGCAAGGCTCCCAGGTCAAAGGGCACTCTTCCAAGCAGCCTTCCACCGGCCAGCACCTTAGACATTAACCTTGGTGCTTTCAAAGTCTGTCGAAAATAACTCTCCGGGAGCCAGAAGTCTGCTTAGCAGCGGAAGAAAAATCCTTTCTGTCAGAACTTCATTTTTATTCCATCTCTCTCAGTGTTATCATCTACATCTTTGCTGACTTTAGCTGGAATTTCGCCTTCCTTTCAGCCTAAATCAAATTCCCTTCTTCTACAGAAGAAATGGTTGGGTGACTCAAGGTTGTGCCTTAAAGATTATCCACCGCAAATTGGATCCTGCTTCGCCGGTACACTACGGTTCTTTTTCTGTTTTTTTTTATAAGTGGCCATGAACAGTTTCGGCGCACTCCTGCACATCTAGCGCTCTTTCCTGGGGCCTCAAAATGTGCAAAACATCCCCGAGCAAGATGGCAAAAGCTTCCCTGGGGTTGTGTAAGGTGTCTAGCCCAAAATGGACCATTCACACTTAACTCTACTTTGCCTTAGGGTGGAACTCAGGAGCACCTAAAGCAGGGGTGTTAAACTCATTTTATATAGCGGGTCGGACGGCCCCCGTGGCGCCTGCTGAGGGCTGAGAGTGACATCATTGGGCAGAAAGTGATGTCATTAAGCAAATGATGGCCAGAAATAGGCAATTTCTTCGCACATAGAAACTCATTAGCTGCAAATGACAGAACAGAAAATGTGCAAATGTGGGTCATATTTTCAAGATACAGGAGAGCCCGATTATCATGTGGACCACCATTTCAGGAGTGGTACGTCTGCCAAAGTGCAGCTCAGAAGCTAAGAGTGGACTATGAATTGATGCCCTGGCAGAAGTGGCACCGTTAAAAGGGCAGCCCACATGATAATTGGGTTCTCCCAGTACCTTGGCGGCATCTCTCAACCCTCTTAGGACCAAATCCTATCCAACTTTCCAGCCCTGGCGTAGCCATGCCACTGAGGAGTGCACTGCATCTTGTGGTGGGAGGGTAGTTTTGGAGGCCTCCATAAGGTAAGGGAACATTTGTTTCCTCGCCAAGAGGCTTCATTGCAGCTGCACTGGATAGGATTGGGCCCTCTGTCTGCCCCTTTCTCCATTGCGTTCCTTGTCTTCTGAGGCCTCCTTCTGTCTCTCCCTCTCAGAGCCTTGGCAGAAGTGGTGCTGCTGAATGGGTAGCGCTGGGACAGCTTAATTAGCACGGGAGCAGGATAAAGAGCATCCGGCCTGTGGGCTTTATGTTTGACACTTATGACCTAAACCCAAAACCCGCGTGCCAAACCCAGCCCAGGGAATTGCAGGGCCATTCCAACTCACAAACATTATGCGTTTCAGAAACAGGAGATGCTGCAGGAACCACCCTCCACAAGCAGAGCGTGAAGGCCATAAACTTCACCCGTGGTGTCTGCCAGCATTGAGCACTCAGGACTGCACTGTAACCAGTGTCAGTGTCAGTGTAAACTGACAGTTTAAATCTGCAGTACCCACTTACGGAGGCAGTGTAGCTATGAACATATGATGCTTATGCTAGACCACAGAGGGAGGACATCGCCTTCACGTCCTGCTCCTGGGTTTGAATTCAGTTGGCCACTGTCAGGAACAGAATGCTGGACTCGATAGATCTGGGTCTGATCCAGCAAGAAGAAGACAGCTCTGTGGTTGTACCCTTGTTGCTGGCTGACAGGCCAAGATTTAGCCACCCGTCCTTTGTCAAACCAGCATTCCCTGGAGTATTCTTTTGCGCTCTCAGATCTGTGCACGATGCACTCGGTGGGATTCGCTTATTTATCTACGTACTATTTTTAAACAATCGTGACTTGATGTTCCACCCCTGAAGGGGCCACCAGAGAGTCTGGGGGCGGGGGGGAGGCGGGAGGCCAGGAAGGCCAAGATGCTGTTGCCGACTAAACCCTTTCTCTAATTGCTGTAATCGCTTGCCCATTACATCTGATCACTCTCTTATCAGCACTAATAACTGCTAATTAGAGAGGAAGTTCTAGGAATGTGCTCGTTTCAGAAGCATGGCTTAATTTTGTGCGGAAAAGAGATGGCAGGGCTCAAGAAACTTCCCCCAGTCGCTGGGATGGAATACCTGCAAGTGGCCATTCAAGATCCTAGAAGATGGAACCTCCATGTTCAGAAACAGAATACCTCAGAGTTCTTGTCAGGCTCCTGTGCCCACAAGTCAGCAGTCACCTTCACACTGTGACTCTGGTTGGTTGCTGCTGGGAACAAAAAATGAGAGAAGATGGGCCTTTGGCTGGATGCAGCAGTCGTTCTGGTATTCCTGCAGCTGGCAGGTCGTGCTGACTTGTGCCTGGAGGCAGTAGTGTTGCTAGAGGGGTGCAAAGCACTATGTTTTGCAGGGAGCCTCCCCTCTGCGTGCAAGCAGCCCCTTCTCCTCCCTTTAGGGCCATTCTGGGCAGTGGGAGCAAAACTGAGTCATATGCCTGGCTCTGGACGCCTGCACACCACGGCAAGGCTCCCTGCAAAACTTAGTGCCTTGCACCCCCGCTAGCTATGCTACTGCCTGAAGGAAAAGAAGGACCCTGTAGGGGGCAACTCTGCCCTTTCTGCAAACTGGTGCCTTCCCTGCCTCTTGCGTTCTGCATTCGACATCCCGACTTGCCTGGAGGGAACACACAGCTTCTGAGAACAACATGATTCCGTTGTTCCCCCTGCTGATTCTGGAGAGGTTCAAGGCTGAGCAGAGCTGCTTCCCTCCATGGGGTGGACGTGTGTTTATTATAGAGCCTCTCTTCATTCTGCTCAGCTGGCCAGATTCCTCTTCTTTGTCTTCCCTTAAGGAGCGGAAGCAGAGATGGTATGTTGGCATGACAGTCCAGGGCTCCTCTTGTTTTCCCCACACAGCCCTCCTCCTGTGTCCATCCATCTTCCAGACTGAATTAGAGTCATGCGTTGGATTTTTAAAAATTTCTATCCCGCCTTTCCATGCACAGAATGCACAAGGCAAGACATGACATTGATCTTGTTTAGTCCTTGCAAGCATTTATATCCTGCTCTACCTCTCCCATCATTTTCAAAGCAGCTTCTATTTGGACTGCATGTTAGCACAATTTGTTACTTTTGGGGGTTTTGATTTTTCGTCCAGCATTCCAAGAAGGGGTGCTATGCAAGGCCTGAGAAGAGCTCACCACAGGTAGCTCATCTAGTACCAGTCAGCAAGTCTCCAGCCACAGATCGGACGCTCCAGGGAGCCCAATCCAAATCACAGAGTTCAAAGTTTGCAGGACCAAGGAGAGCTCCCAAAATGACTTACTGCCCCAGCCCAGGCAGGGCAATACAACAGTTGCTCAGGAGAGCTCCGAAACAGCAATGTTTCTCAAACTGTGGGTCAGGACCCACTAGGTGGGTCATGAGCCAATTTCAGGTAGGTCCCCATTCACTTCCAGGTGCGTTTTATTTTTAATATACAGGTACAACCTAATTATCCACAGATTTTTTTACCTGCAGTTTAATGCGAGAGAGGGCAGCTGACTAAAAATTCATCAGTCATTCTCTCTCCAGGCACTTAGAACAGCTTCACTCCAAGGCAAGTGATCCCTCCCTTCCCCCTGAGCATGTGAAAGAAAGGTAATCACTTTGCATTTGTGAAGGGAGGGGCCACTGGCTAGGAGTGAAGCCTTTCTAAGCACCTGGTGAGAGACTGATTGATGGATTGTCTACCTAATGACTCTGTCTTACATCACAAAGGGCAGCAAGGCTGTTTTTAAATCTAAGGGACATTTTTTTAAAATGGATCTGCTTTAACGTGATTTTTGCCATCCACTTGAGTTCTGGGAATGGAACCCTCGCGAATAACGAGACTCAACCTGTATGAGACCTGAGGCTACCACGGTATATGACTGCATTTGTGGAAAAGTTATAGATCTGTACTTTTAACAGGTCACTATGTATATGCTTTTAACAATGCTAGTCAATGGGGTGTACTGCTGGGTAAGTGTGGCCAGGCTTGCAGCCTTTGAGATGGTTAGGGATTTTCTTTTTTTAAACAGCTCAGCAAGTGCTTAAGAAAGGTAAGAGCATTCTTCTTTCTTTTAAATAATTATTTTAAACATACTTATTGCAAACTTTTAATTAACTTAATTGATTTTATTTGATTTTGTCACATGGGGCTGTTAAAAAAATTTCCTGCTTGATGATGTCACTTCCAGGTTAATGACATCACTTCCAGTGGGTCCCAACAGATTGTCATTCTAAAAAGTGGGTCACTACAAAGTTTGGCCTGGCCTAACAGGTTAGAAGAAGTGGCTAAACCTCATTCCTTTGCTGAGCTTGAGCGAATGGAAAGGGACGGTGTTGGGTAGTCTCACCTGTGGAAATGAATAGCACTGTCACGGCTTTAGGTTTGGCTAGATTGTGCCCCCTCATGACTCTGGCAGGATCCATAATTGGAAGGGTTGTTAAAATACACAGATCAGGAAAATGTACATTCAAATCCCAGCAAAAAAAATTTGTATGCAAATACCCACTAGTTTACGATGGCAGCCATGCAAGTGTGGTTTTTGAGAGGCACTTGGAAAAAAAACTCCCCCTTGAGTCTCAATGATAAGCATTTAAAAGCTATGATATGAAGATTAATCTTGCTAAATTCAATATTTGACTCCCTGGGTTTGACTAAAATCCTTTAAATCCAGTCCTCATTTTGGGCTGATGTAAAAAGAGTTCAAGTGAATTAGGATCTTGACTGTCACTTTCTTACATTCCTTCATTTCAGCAAGCTAAGTCTCTCCCCCCACCCACCCCCACACACTTCTGCTGGGGACACAGTTTCTAAGCTGCATGGAGTTTTGTGCTGCTGCTTTGTAAAAACCTCCAAACAGGTGCACAAATGCACAGGCTGTAGGTGTGTTGCTGATTAGGATTTTCCTGTCTTGGTCATTAGCTCATTTCTCACAGCAGGTTGGAGAGAAGTTCCAGGCTGGCAAGTAAAACGATGGCATCTGTCATTATATTCTTTTTTTTTTTTTTTTTCAGCATGTGGCCCCTTGGTAATGATGGCACGGATTAGCTGGAGATCAAAAGATTTGCAGGTGTTACTCCTGTGTAGACCAGACACAAGTACAGCAGGGAGCAAGACTGAGGCTTCTGGCCCCACCTCCACGCCCATCAACATCACTTTGGCATTGTGTTGGCACACATACAAACTGGGAGGCTCCAAATGAATGATCAGGGACTTTGCTTTTCCCATGCAGAAGGAGCCCACATTTGTAGACTCTATGCAAAGAGGGACTGTGCAGGTGTGAGTTTTGTGGGAGCTAGTGGACACAATCCTGTTTTTCCCTACTAAAGCGAAACATTCTGGCTGACCATTTTCCTCTCCTCGGTGGTGTAGCTAGAGGGGGTGCAAAGAACTATGTTTTGCAGGGAGCCTCACCACAGTGTACAAGCAGCTCCTCCCCCTCCCATTCGGAGATGTAGGCCTCCGTTTTGCTCCCACTACCTGGAATGGCTTTGAAAGGGAACAGGAGGGGGGGAGGCTCCCTGCAAAACTTAGTGCTTTGCACCCCCTCCAGCTATGCCACTGCCTCTCCTCCACTTCCTATTCAAAGCTGTATGAGGCAGGGCTGCTGGTGGTGGTGGGCAGGTGGGCCAAGCACTTTCCTTCCACCCTGCCAGGCTGTAGCACACAGGTGCCATTTGCCACCCCACCTCAGGCATCCCTGCCTCCGGATCCTACCCTAACTTGGATCTTTGTGATCCAGCCCCCAGGTGCCTGGCACCCCCCAAAGGGACCCCCCAACACACACATGCATAATCTCAGAATCACTCTCTTAGACTAGTTGCCCTGATTGTGCTCATGCTTAATGATGGGGTATTTTTTTAAAAAATATATATATACATCAGCTTGGACCAAGAAAGTGTGTAAGTAACTTTTTTGCTTACCCATATTTTGTTTGATAAAATAATGCATGAGGGGTGATGAAATGGGCTAAAGCAGTGAGGAGTGATGGGGGGGCTTTGTTCTTTATTCCTACTGCTGTTCCGATTGCATTCTCACCCCCTCTGCGCGCCATTTTTGGTAGAAAACAAGCTTCCCTTGGCCTCCTATTTAGGCTTTTTCCCTTTAAAAATAGCACATAGGGGAGAGGGGGCTGCAAAACATTGGGAGCTACAATGGGGGCAAAGTACTAAAATGCCCCACCCCCACTGCCACTCATGTCACTGTTCCCACCCCTCTGAGCGCACCGTTTCCTTAAATGAAACAAACCCCAGAAGTGTTGCTTACACATTTGCAACCATGTCCACTTTGACTCCTACTTGCCTCTAGGGGCATTTTAAGCTTTGCCCCTCTTGCCTCATTTGGGATGCCAATTTACCTATTGTGTGTGTGGCTGACATTCCAGAACCTCAATGGTGGGGCTTCCTTCTCCCCACTGTCAGGCCCTGGACTTTTGCCCCCAGACCCAACCGTGACTGTGAAACTACATTTCTTGAATAAGCAGTTGCTACCTTGAGACTACAGCAGGAGAAAGGAACAGGGTGTTAGTCCTTTAAAACAGGGGTCTCCAAACCCCGGCCCAGGGGACAGATGCGACCCGTGGCAAGCCTCTATCCAGCCCGCGGTCAACCTCTTGTCCCTTGAAAGCCTCTGGCCCACTCAACTGAACATGACCAGAACTGTGCTCTGATTGTGTCTGGAGAGTGTTCTGAGGACCAGAGAGATTGAATGAATGAGCCCATTCATTCATTTATTCACCCATCTAAGTTCCATCCCTAATTTATTTATTTAAATTTTATATTTAGATTATTTTTCGGGCCCTCAACACCATGCGAGATATTTGATGCGGCCCTCTGGTCAAAATGTTTGGAGACCCCTGCTTTAAAATAAAAACCATCGGAAACACTGGAATTTCTGTTCTTTGTGCCCAATAACAAGAAACAAGTGTAAAACCAACAGCGATTCCTATCAAAATCAATACCTTCCAAAACAATCAGCGGAACAAGGAGAGAAAATGCCACCAACCCGTTAACACTCACACCTGATTTAGTTTACAACTGTGATTATGGCCCTGAGCCCAGGGCAAAGAGCAATTCCCCTGGTTTGGAGGAGGGGGGGGGGTGTTGAGTTTATTGTTATCATTATTAAGTTAAACTTGCTAGAGTCACAGGGCTAGTGGTGGGGGCGGGGAGGTTCAGTGAGAACAAAATCACAAAAGCAATCCAAGTCATCAGTGGAACATTCTGCTGGGTAAAAACCAAGAACAATATTGTCCTTCCTCCAGAGGATGTGTGAAATTTGCAGCCTGGCCCAACAGCCAGCTCAGTATGTTCAGATGAGGCAATAGCAGGAGGGTCTGGATAACCTCCATCAATGGATCTCTCAGATAAATAGACTTGCTGTGTTCTTCATTGCGATGTGTCCTATGGTCACACGCAGCGAGGAAGACATTTGTTTTTGTGACGGTCTTGCCTCTGCTTCACTCTTTAAACTAGTGTAAGTCAATGAAAACAAATGGGGAAAAGTGGAGGGAGAAAATTGCTCTGGTTGCTCTTATTGCACTGGTACCATCAAGGAAGACACTGGGGAGAAAGCAGGTTGGCCAAGGGGAGTGTTGAGTGGTTAGCATTCACACACTCCATTCTGCTCTCTGCTTTCCCTTCTCAGCAACAGAGCAGAGGGGAACCTTGGTAGTTTTTAATCTGCTGCCCCCATCCCAAGCTACAGCAACATTCACTTCCGTTTTGCTCCCATCGCCTGCGACAGCTCTGAAGGGGAGGGGGCTGCTTGCACAACATGTTCAGACACCTGCAAAATTTAGTGCCTTGCACCCCCTCTAGCTATGCCACTGGGCTAGTCTGTTCCCCTACTGCAGCTGGTGTCAGAGTGGAATCAGAACTCATCGGTCTGTTTCCCAAAAGAACAGGAAATTCAATCCAATCCCTGGCTTCCTTTTTTTCAGGAGACTGTTTTGCTCTTTCTTGGAACCACTGGTTGGTGGCTGCCATTTTTATGCCAAGAGGTCCCTCAGAACAATGTTATAGCATCCCCTAGCGTCATTCCAAGGGTATATATGGCACCATTGCGCAGCTGATGCAGGTAAGTTTCACGGCTGTCATGGGTGAGTCTTGCGCCTTCCACCCCAGACACACATCCCAAAGAACTGCCCAAACATCACTGAAATGCTAATTTCTTCCTTTTGCTAATCTGTGAAAGGGGCTACAAATGGGAGGGGGGGGCATCTCAGGTCAGGACTATAAAATGCATGTATTTATCATCTTGTTGATGTAGAACTTTCAGAAGATCAAAGCATGTACCATCTAAATTATACTATCTTTTGTTCCTGCATGTATATTGAAAGGATTCGCACCTATTCTCCAGCATTCCCTTTGAACTCAAAATGAGATTTGCTGCCATATGTATTTAGACCAGGGGACTCCAAACTTTTTGGCCAGAGGGCCGCATCAAATATCTGGCATGGTGTGGAGGGCCAGAAAAAAATTTAAATATAAAATTTAAATAAATAAATTAGAGATGGAACTTAGATGAGTGAATAAATGAATGAATGGGCTCGTTCGTTCAACCTCTCTGGCCCTCAGAACACCCTCCGGACACAATCAGAGCACAGTTCTGGTCATGTTCAGTTGAGTGGGCCAGAGGCTTTCAGGGGACAAGAGGTTGGCTGTGGGCCAGAAAGAGGCTCGCTGTGGGCCGTATCTGGGGTTTGGAGACCCCTGATTTAGACAGTGGCCAAGTGTTTGCTTTGGTTATCAAGATTTCAGCATGGAATTTCCCCTTTCTGGGAAAGCCTAAAATTGTAATTGACCTATTGCCTTGAGGCTCAAAGAGTTTTGCAGAAGATGTAGCTTCCCATGGCACCTGATAACCATATTAAGTACTTAGGTGTCCTGGAAAACAGAATTTCCCAGGATCCCTGGCACCTGGGATGCTACTATTTCAGCATTCAAGAATGAAGGGTTCACAGACAAGTGCCCACTGAGGCCTCCTGGTTATTGCTGCTGTGATGATAATGAAGAATACTTGCATACCGCTTTTCAATAAAAATAAGTTCTCAGACTAGATTACATATAAAAGATTGAGACGATGTAATTGAAAGAGTTCCTAATTTAAAACAGACACAAGAAAAGCACCACATAGCCACCGAGAGGGCTGCCATGCTGGGGTAAATAAGGACAGTTACTCTCCCCCTACTGAACTGAAGAAAGCTACCACTTTAAGAGGCCCCTTTTGGCCTCCTTCACAGGGGTGGCTGTTGCTCTCACTGCTACAGCCCCCACAAAATACTTCATTGGTAAGGACTAAAAAGGCTCAGTGATTCCCAAAGGACTGGGGGCTCACAGGCACTGGGGAGGCATTCGGATCCTGGCAGGCTCTCAGTGACATTAGCTGGGGAGTAGTGCAGTCCAAATTTCAAAATAGGCTTGGAACAAAGCGAGTTAGTGGATCCCATTCTAAATCAAGCTCTGGAGAATTTGCCCTTCAGTGCAGGAAAGATCCTCTCAAATCCATGCCCTCTAACTCTTTGTTGAAGTCCAGGATGGATTTAAACCCTGTTCTGGGCACATGGCCTCTAGCCATACACTGGACCACCTTCAAATAGGCATCACTGTTGCTGATTTTATATCCATTTGAATGCCTCTGGAGGACAAGACTTGGTGCTGCCAATTCAGAATTGCAACTTAAATCAGAAGCTTGTGAGGCCACAGGAAGTAATGAAATGTCAGTGTCAATGGGAGGGATGTGTAGAAATGTCACTTGTCTTACAGAAACTCATTTGGTTCCCTTGAACATTGTCAGACGTTTCTCCCTGGGAGCCACCCTGAACTTTGCTTCAGTTCCACTTGTTCAACATTTCAGAGCCACCTGTGATTAAGAGGCCAGGGGAGGCCCCTTACCTTTCATGGTGAGCCCCCCCCCCTTAGCTACTGCTCTTAGGAAGCTACAGGAGAAACAGGATTTGACTTTGACAGGATTTGTGGTTGGTCTGTGGAACTCCTTGCCGCAAGATGTGGTGATGGCGTCTGGCCTGGATGCCTTTAAAAGGGGATTGGACAAGTTTCTGGAGGAAAAATCCATTCTGGGTTACAAGCCATGATGTGTATGTGCAACCTCCTGATTTTAGAAATGGGCTATGTCAGATGCAAGGGAAGGCACCAGGATGCAGGTCTCTTGTTATCTGGTGTGCTCCCTGGGGCATTTGGTGGGCCGCTGTGAGATACAGGAAGCGGGACTAGATGGGCCTATGGCCTGATCCAGCAGGGCTGTTCTTATGTTCTTATGACTAAAACTGGGTGGGATCTGGGAATGGATGGCATTTCATTGAGAGTCCCCACTGCCTTTTCTCCCATAACTGGAGCACCAAAGTGGGCTGGCCATTAATGAAATCCTGTGCAGAGGCTACCACTGCTAGCAAAATGAGGAAGGGAGCCATCAAGATATGGAGGTGACGGTAGGACCTGCTCACTGTGTGGTGCTCCTGAACTCTAACTAGAGATTTTCAGTCAGGAACTGCAGACTGTGAGTGACTCTAATCTTTTCTACCTCTATGTGGGCTATAGCACCCAATGGAGATGTAGGGTGCTATCAGCTAAAGAACTTCCAGAAGAAACTCAAATACATATAAATTTTTTTTGCTCACACACAAGAACTGGCAGCGTTTTAAAATTCAGAGTGTAACATTTTGACATTTGAACATTTTCCAGTTTCCTGTTCACAGTGCAGGTTTGAGGGATAATAAAAAATAAACCTCGTGGATGCATTTGAAAACAAGAATGTAAGTATCCATTGGCCTAAGGCCATCTTTTATTTTGAAATCCAACAAAATCCAGCAATTCTTTTTAACCACATGAAAAATAAGCGTTTGCACTTTGGCAACCAAAAGCCAAAAATATTGCTTGTGTTTATTGCTGGTGGTCACGCCCTCCATTCCCAGGTCATTCCAGCGCCCTTTTCTATATTAGATTTCAAACTGGACCGACTGGTAGGGAAGGAAGTGCATTAGGCAATATGAAGCAATGGCATAGCTAAGGGGGAAAGCACTAAGTTTTGCAGGGAGCTTCACTGCATTGTGCAAGCAAACCCTCCCCTTGGGAGCCATTCTGGGTGGTAGGAGTGAAACAGAGGCACCTGCCTGCACCCCTCTAGCTACTCCTCTGAATCCGAGCATCTCTGTGCTGTGCTGGAAAGGCATCCACTGCCCTCCTGAACCTTTTCCTAACCTCTTGTACAATTCTTTGCAGCCAGCGACAGATGACAACCCCAGCCTGGCAAATCCAGCCCCTCCTTTCCAGAGCATAGCTTGTGAACTTTACAGCTCTGCCTCTCTTATTGTTCCAGAACAAATGCTGGTGCCCATCAAATGACTCTGAACCCAGCGGAGGCAGAGTGGTCCGAGGAATAGTGGTGGAAGAGGACCCAGGGACCACAGGATAAGCTCTTTGTCCCTTCGGCAAGCGTGCCTGCTTCTGTCCCTTTAAGACTGCTCCAGCTGTTCCCTGACCAGGCAGAGAGAAGCAGCATTTAGGAACAGAGGCAGGCACAGAGCTACTGAAGGCTGGAAGGAGAAAGGAGCTGTGCATCGCTCCTGAGACAATACTCCGGCCTTTCCCTGTCAAAGTGTGCCTGCCTTGAGATGGACTGTGGATGCCTTGAATGATGTCAAGCCCTGTTGACCTGACAGGGTGACTGATCTACTCCCTGAATCTCAACCTTTCCTTTTTTTTTCCCCCATCTGCAAGAAGTTTGCAAAGGAGAAGGGGAGGGGAAATCCACTTGCTAGACTGGATCTGGAAGTTAGAGAGGGATGAAGAGCAGAAGTCGTCCAGAGGACCCCTCCTGAGCCAGCCTGCCTGGATCTCAGGGGCTTAGGTGAGCTGGCAGCATGCTTTCCGATCAAGACGAAGGTTGGATCCCCCAAAGCACGGGGAAGTCTTGAGGTGGGATTGCAAGAGCTGGAACCGCAAAGCACCCTTCTCTGCACCTTTGCCGGACTGTGAGATCACAGAAGGGCCCAGGATATAATCCAGGATGAAGGGGATCTGGTATTTTTTCACACTGATCCTGACAGGTGAGTGGAAAGAGCTTGGCTGCCTTGGTGTGACTTCTCAGTGTTAGGTGTGACAAGAGCCAACAGGAGCACAGTTTGTAGATGCATGTTTGGGGTTCAAAGAATGGTGAGGAATGCCGCCTTCTTGCCCCCTGTGACAGGGGGTGACCCCGCAGGAAAGCCTTGAGTTAAGGACAGGTGTCAGATTTGGGGTCCTGTGCAACAGCAGTGTGTTCAGCTCACCTTTTGCCATTCTGAATCAATGGGTGTGAAATAACTCTCCCACACTGCTGCTGGAAGTATTGAAACCCACCCACACCAATCCCCAGCATGCACAAGCAGGGTCAAATGAAATCCATTCTCCCCCCCCCCCCCCCACAACCACACTGATTGTGTTGGCAAAAAAAGAGGCAGCCAGTTGGCATCCAGTGATTGTGGTGAGGTGCTCAGAGGAAGACTGAGCAGACCATGCTCCAGAAAGAGAGGTCATCGTCCCCAACTGTGTGTGGAAGGTCTTTCAGTAGAGAAAGGGCCCAGGGGTCACACATAAACATGTATTTAGAACTGGTGTAAGAAGCTAGTTAGCAACAGAGAATTGCTATTTCAAGGCAAGGAATCATTTTGTGTGTGGGGGGGGGGGTGGGATGTTTGATGGGATTTTAGCACCCCATTAGTGAAAATGCATTCCCTCAATCCAAGGCTTGCCGATCCAAATCTGACATGTGTTTGCCTGGAAGTAAACCCTGCTGATTTCAATGGTTCTTGCTTCTCGAGTCAGTGTGCGTTGGATCACAACCTTTTTGTCTCTGTCCCTGCACATGTTCGGGGTGCACTGAAATACTCTGAAGTCAGGGGAGCCAAGGAAGAGTGCCCCTCCCCCTCCTCAAGATTGTCTCACTTGCTGGAAGTTCCAGGAAAAGAGGGCGATCTAGTTACTTAATTGTGCATAATCAGTTAGGTCATTGACTGAAGTAATGGGTCCTGCTCTGAAACACTTGCCCTTCTCTCCTCCTCCTCCTCCTCCTCTCCCCCTTTACTCATTTCAATAGCAGGCACTGAATCTCAAGATACATCTGGCTTTTCATTCTCATGCAGAAGAACTTCAAGTGTTCAAAAATGATGTGCCGATCAGGACAGAGACAGGGAGGGGGGAGATCAGTCACCCTTGCCCCTAGGGTGCAGTTTGCACAAGTCTATTTCAGTACATATAGTCTGGTTCCCCTTTTACACAGTCAAATGTGACACCCCAGTTGTGTGGACTATACAGTTGTGTGGACTGTACGCACACAGGTGCAGCTATTTAGATGCAGTGACTGGGGAGGGAAGCACCTCACCTTGTGGCAAAGGCAAGGAGGTGTGGAGCCGAGCCATGTTTGTACCCTCACAGAAACAGATGTCTTCCACTCGCATCATAAAAATATTATTATTCCCGGAGTCCTGGAGGAAATGCAGCTGCCCCTGCACACAGCCGGCTTCACACAAACGTCTCCCCTGGAATTGCTGTTGGGGGAACTGGCTGCGTGACCATCAGCTTGACGACTGAGGGCGGGCAACATTCTCTACAGCGGGAGGTGGAGGGCAACTTGCATTATGTCTAAAGGAAGCTGAAAGGGCAAAACTGGGGCATGACTGATGTCCAGGAGACAGAAGGGTCATTTTCTCCTGGTCAACCCATGCTCAGTACAGAAACCCAGCTATGAACATGAACGTAGAAGCTGCTCTGGTCACCGACAAGCACGTTTCTGTGTATCCAGCCTTTATCCTGCCTTGCTTTGCCAAGGAATGGACAGAGGTTGGCACACCAGGGGTTTTACCCATGTCACCTTCCCAGCAGCTCTCAGAGATTGGGTAGGCTGGAAGAGCGTGGCTGGCCCATGGTCACCCAGGAAGCTCCTCTGTTGAGGGAGGACTTGAACCCAGATTTCCTGGTCAGAAACCAACACATCATCTGCTCTCTTATTCTGGCTGTGTCCTCATATCATGGGCCAGTCACTTTCTCTCAGCCTCACCTACCTCACAGGGTTGTTGTGAGGACAAGAAGGAGGGGAGGAGCAGCTGTGTAAACTGCCCTGAGCTCTTTGGAGGAAGGGCGGTATAAAAATGTGAATAAATAAATCATCCTCATCCTCATCAATATCCCAACTTTCCCATGCCAAAGCAAATGCCTAAAGGAGCTTACAAAGCTGCACAATAAATGTACAGTGCACAGCAATATATCTGCACACTGACCAGCATACATTGAAGTATACTTTTTGGCTGTGCCATTTCAGAGGCCCTGAACACCATTCATCTGACCCCTAACAGGGAAGTTCACCACCTGGCCAGGCCCTGATGTAGCCAACCAGCACCTTGTGAGGTCAGTGATCCCCTTCCCCATTTGACAGTCAAAGTGCTGAGGGCGCACGGCTCATGTACCTACACTTCTTTCATACTTATAAACTGCCGTTTCTACAAGGAGCTCAGGGTGATATACATGGCTCCTTCTCCCCCCCCCTCAAGTTAGCTGCACAACAACCCTGTGAGTTAGACTACAAGATTGTGACTGCCCCAAGGAGTTTTTTATCCTGGATCTTTACAGTTAAATGTAACAGCTGAAGCAATGCACTGTGGCCCTCTGATGGTGCGCTATAAACAAATGGCTCACCTGGGGTGAACCAGTTCTCTATAAAGCAGTGTGAAGGTATTGTAAGTGCAGCAGGAAAGGTCAATGCCCCCATGCTTTCCCCCACCCTGGCCAGTCCAAGATCTCCTGGCGCCGGACACTACATGCTCAGTGCAATCCCCACTACACCTAATGATTTGCCACTTTTGCCCCTCTCATTCCCTGGATTGGAAAAAGAATGGCACAAAAGAGGAAGTGGGGAGAAAAGGGGTCTCTTCCTTTTCCAATTCATGGAGCGGAAACAGCAAGAGCAGTGGAGGCAAATGGGGGTGGAGGTGAGCGTTCCCAACCAATCTGCTGCCTTACATGAAAGGGCAAACCCTGTTTCCCCCACCTTTCAAAAATCCCTACTCAAAAAGAAAAAAAACTGGTCATTGTTCTTCTGCTGGAGTTACTTCTAGCCCCACTGGGAGAAAAATCAACCACACAAAGTTATTTCAGGGAGACAAGTACATGAGGGATACATCTCTCCCTCCAATCCCCACCTTGCTTGCCACTCCAAGGGTTCTGTGGCAGACCCAGATCTGCTACCATCATGGCTGGTTTGGCCCTCCGTCAACAGATTCTGGCAAAGTTGGAGAAATGATGGACATCCACTGCTCTGGCTGCCAACCCCACTGGCCACAATGTGCAGTGATGCAACGGCCTCCCACACCTCTTTTTTCAGCCTCACGGTGGAATCCAGAACTTCTTTTGCAAGGTCTCTCCCAAACCCCCAACAGAGCCATGAGTCTTCTGCGCAGCCAGTTCCAGAATTCTGCACCAAGGTAACCCAGATCCTGTGACTGGATTGTGCACATTCAGATATAATTTGCAGGTTTTTCTATCTGCATAATTCTAGCTCATGGAGGAAGTGAATGAGGTAGTGAAAGCTTATGCTCTGTTCCTAATAAAAAAACCCTTGCTCACCTGCCACCCTAAATCTACACCCACACCTGAGAATTCACCAGGCTCTGTCCTCCTAAGGGCTAGAAATTTAAGAACAAAAACAAAAGACAGACAACATCCTCATGACCCAGAATTCTGTGCCCAGTCTGCAGGCTCAGACTGAAATACCACAGCTTTGATCATCAGGGCTCACTTATGCTGTCGATCTTCCTCACTAAAAGAGCTGCCTGGCACAGGAACAGCCCAACCTGTGCAGTTGGGGCACTCTCTCATTGGAGCTTTCCAAGAGAGACTGGAGGCCACCTACCAGGGACACTGTAGCAGTTGCCTTCACTGAGCAGGGGGCTGGACTGGATGATCTCTAAGATCCCTTCCAACTCCAAGATTCTGTGGAGAAGCTTGACTGTTGCTGCCTTAGGGCAGCTACCTCGTTTGCCTTCCAGGTTGAGCCAGTCCTGCTAAAAAAATCATACCTTAACCTTCATCAGTCAACCCTCCCCTTCTAAATTCTCTCTCTCTCTCTTTCCTGCCCTCCCAGTTCCCCTTGCTCTAGATCAGGGGTGCCCAAAGTTTTTGGCAGGAGGGCCATATCAGCTCTCTGACACTGTGTCAGGGGCCAGGGAAAAAAAGAATTAATTTACATTTAAAATTTGAATAAATTTACGTAAGTTTACACAAATGAATATATTAAAGATGAACTTATATGAATGAATGAGGGCTTTGCAATAGCTCAATGCCTATAAAAGGCCTTGCACAAAGCAAGGCTGGCCTTTCCTTTGCTGCCACTGCTGCGTCACAGATGTGAAAGAGCAAGCAGTGGAGGGAACTCTCATCCCACAGCTCACACGAGAGGTCAAACAGTCGCCCTCACGCTGAAAGAAGTTGCGTTGGGCCAGTGTGGGCTTCAACAAATCTCCGGAGGGCCAGAGGCTCATTGAAGACTGGGGGCTCCCTGAGGGCCGCATTGAGAGGCCTCAAGGGCCACAAGTGGCCCCCGGGCCGGGGTTTGGACACCCCTGCTCTAGATATTGGAATTCAACACCATTCAATGAAATTGAGTGAGGGCAGGGTATAGAAACAACATAAACAGGTAATTTTTCGCACAATTGATTTACACAGGATGCAACCATGGAGCCTAACTGAGATGACTTTAAAACAAGATTAGGCAAAGTCACAAATGAGTGGTCCACCCCAAGTTCAGTGAACATCAAGGCAGACCCCCTGATGTCTGTTCCCTCCACCACCCAATACCCAAAGATATACTTCTGTACAGTAGAGATCCCAGCAGGTTATGATGGCTAATAACTGATAATAAACTAAAGTAAAAGACTCAGGAAAGGATGTTGGAGAACAGCTTCCCCCTGCTGCCTTCAAGGTGGTTTAAAAATAACTCTCATGTGAAGAATCTATGGACATGATCCAACCACAACATTCGCAAAACCCCATTGACTTCAATAGGCAAGCATTATCCTCTCAGTTCTCCTACTGGGATCACTGGGATTGAACACTTTTAACAGCCCAACTCTATGGTTTTCCATGCCTCACACAAACAGGCTGTTCTGCATACTATGGTGAGGGAAGGGGCTGATCAGGAGGGGTAAGGAAACATATTGTCCCTTATCTCCCTGTAAGCCTCCTGGTCACCAGTGGAGCCTCTCAGACCCACACAAGTTACTTGGTTGGCACAAGTCTGAGGAGACAGAGGATGCATGGCGGCTCACATGCCCACCAAATGTCACCTTTCATCTGACACACCTCCCACCCTCCTCTATAATTTCCCCCACCCCCTGGCTACTACACCCCAGCTGCTGACTCACCATCATTGACCGGAGCTCCTCTTCCTGCTTCCATGCACTGGGCCTCCATGACCTCTTCGGAAGCAGTCTGGAAGCATGCAGCCAAGTGTGCTTCTAGCTCACCACTGACAATGACCAGAATGTGTGTTCCGTCACTGTAGCGGACCTGCAAAGATAGGCCATGCCATGTTGGCACCCTTCAGTCTGGAAAGACTCTGGTATCGCGCTCTGAAAGGTGGTTCTGGAACAGCGTCTAGTGTGGCTGAAAAGGCCAATTCGGGAGTGACAATCCCTTCCACACTGGGAGCAAGTGCAGTCTGTCCCTGGTCTGTCTCCCTGGCTATGGGCCTTCATTCTTTGCCTCAGAATGTTGGCCAAGTGTCTCTTCCAACTGGGAAAGGCCATGCTGCACAGCCTGCCTCCAAGCGGGCTGCTCAGAGGCCAGGGCTTCCCACTTGTTGAGGTCCACTCCTAAGGCCTTCAGATCCCTCTTGCAGATGTCCCTGTATCACAGCTGTGGTCTACCCGTAGGGCGCTTTCCCTGCACAAGTTCTCCATAGAGGCGATCCTTTGGGATCCGGCCATCATCCATTCTCACGACATGACCGAGCCAACGCAGGCGTCTCTGTTTCAGCAGTGCATACATGCTAGGGATTCCAGCACGTTCCAGGACTGTGTTGTTTGGAACTTTGTCCTGCCAGGTGATGCTGAGGATGTGCCGGAGGCAGTGCATGTGGAAAGCGTTCAGTTTCCTCTCCTGTTGTGAGTGAAGAGTCCATGACTCGCTGCAGTACAGAACTGTACTCAGGACGCAAGCTCTGTAGACCTGGATCTTGGTATGTTCCGTCAGCTTCTTGTTGGACCAGACTCTCTTTGAGAGTCTGGAAAGCGTGGTAGCTGCTTTACCGGACCACAAATCTTGCGACCTGTATTTGGGGCTTCCTAAGGCTGAAAATCTATGATGCAAAAAAAATGCCCCCACTGAAAGTGGCAGGAAGACATCATAATGCCTGTTGCTCTAAACTGAGCCTAGAGAACTTATGCCCACTTCAAGCTAATTAACCCCCTTCCAGCCCAAGTACAGCTAACTATAGCAGAATGTACACCTACTGTCAAACCCCAGTACCAGCAGGACAGTGACTAGTAAGCAGCTTGCCTGTAGGGTCCCTTCCCCAAGTACTTCTAAATACAACACCAGCATCTCAGCTCTCCACCACCCAGCAGTCTCTGTTTGGGTAGTCCAGTCGCTGGCCCATCAGCCAGTGTGCCAGTTCATTAATCCATTAGCTAGTTTGGGAGTCAGTTACTGACTAATCGGTTAGCCAGCAAGTCAGTCCAATAAACTAACAAGCCTCCTCTCCCTCCAACTGCAGCCCACAGACTCTCACTACTCCAGGTGCTGCTTTTATCTCTGTAATGACCCACCTGCCTCTAGCACACCTGCAGCCCTGCAGCGCACCCATTGCTGAAAGCCCAGGCTTTAACCCCATGTTTCTCAGATGCACCAAAGCAAAGGGTCACCGCTGACACCACATCCCATTTCTTCGCAGCATCTTCCTCAATTCCAATACACAATGATATTAGGCTCTAGGACAGTAGCATAGCTAAAAGGGGTGCAAAGCACTAAGTTTTGCAGGGAGGCTTACCACACTGTACCTCTCCCTTTCAGAGCCATTCCAGGCCGCTTGAACAAAACATGCCTCCGTTGTGCTCTTGTGGCCCAGAATGACTCCAAAGGAGCCACTTGCATGGCACAGTGAGGCTCCCTGCAAAACTTACTGCTTTGCCCCCCACCAGCTACACTACTGCTCCAGGGTAAGGTGAACTAAACATGAAGTGGAAAGGGGAGGGAAGCAAAATGGAACTGCCGTATCCAACAACTACACTGTGTCTTTGGTAACATGTTGTCCGGAGGTTAGGAGGGTGGCTACTAGGGGTAGGGCCTTCTTGGTGATAGTGCCCAAACTGGGTCACTCCCTCTCTAGATACGCATGCCTGGCCCTCCCTGACCATCTCAGAGGCACCAGGCAAAGCTCCTCCTGTTCTGTGCCTTGAATGGCTTTTAACACTGTTCAAGACCTGCCTAACTGCCTTTTCCTGCCCTGTATCGGCCTGACCAAGCAGTTTTCTCCAGAAGGTTTGCATGTTTTTAGGGCTTCCACTACTGCCATGCCCCTTCTTTGTTTTCAAGGGTTGCAGACATGAGCTTGCCTAATGTGCAAGAAGGTGGGACGTGAGCCTGAGACCTAAATAAAGCCAGCCACATGTTGAATGTTCCCAGTTGCCCCCATAAGAAGGAGAGCTGTCCGGTTGGCAAACGGTCTCTTTTCATTCCGCACTGCATTTTTATTTGTGCATCTGACATCAAAGCATCTAACTGCAGTCTGCTGGCTTTCTTTTTTTTAAGCATACTTTCTTCCAGGAAAAACTGGCATGTGGTAGAAAGTGACTGGGGTGAGAAGCTCTTGTTTATTCTTCATCATGTACAGCAGTGGTTTTTTTTAAAAAAAAGAAAAAAAAGAACTCATTGAATTTGCTGTGATTTGTTTAGTACCAGCTCAAATCAGTGCCTATACAGGTAGCAGAATCTCTTAATAGCCGTGGCGCAAGGCGCACAGCGGCCAATGTTGGCATTTTTTTTCCTGACAGCTGGTTGTCTCTGCTTCTTCTTTGGCTGTACCTGCTGGGTAATTCTTCTGAGACTTTCATCATCTTCCTTTGTGAAGTTGCCTCTTTCCTGAAATAGCAAAGATGAGGTGACAGTATAAAAAAAATAATTAAAAGGACAAAAAGATCCATGAATTTAAAAAAATAAAATAAAATCACAGATCTGGGATGGCGCCAAAGATCTTCCAGCCCAGAATGGTTTTTGAAAACATTCCATGAGGGAAGCTTGTGGGAAAAGTGGCCATCGCCCTGGAGACTTCCTTGTCCACAGCTACAACATGACATTGAAGGGTCACATGAGGTGGTTTGTACATCCAAGAAAAGTCTTCTATCAGTTATTGCAATCAACCCATTTCCCTTTTCTTCCCAGCACAGCTCCTTCTCAACTCCCTTTCTGCCTTCCCACCACTCCCTGCTTTATATCTCTTCACAGACTCCTTAGAAAAACATCCCCTTTTCCCCTTCATAGCTTCTCCTTCCCTGGGCTATCGTTTGTTACATACCATCACCCCGCAACTGTATAATTCATCTTTCTAAAAGCCTTCTGGGATGCAGGGCGCATGAGAGAGGCTATAAAAGCCGTTGTATTTTATCTCTGATTTATGGAGACCAACTGGTGAATGCGTCTGGCATTAGCAGGACCTGCTCAATTTGGGTTGACTCTGGCAAGGCTCGGGCAATAGACTCGACCCCACATGCACACAGGTGTGCGTCAGAAGGGCTGCCAAAGTATGGGGTGCTTTGAAGTCAGTTTATTGATCTTGGGGGAAGGATGCTGGGGCCTCAGTCTTTCTCCGTGGAATTTGGCTTTCTGGTTCATCTTTCATGTCCCATCCTTGCAGTGTGCTATTGGCAAGCAGAGATTTACAATGGTCCAGGCATACAAAATCATAAGACTGATGTCATAAAGGCACCCTGGTGGGTTTTCCATTCCTGGTTTTTTCTTTGGACCAAGAAGAAAGGCCAGGAGCATCCTTTAGTCCAAGCGTCATCAACAGTCGTTCATCAGAACAGCATTTTGCCTGCGGGAGGGCAGGGCGGGGAAGAGTCTCTCGCTGTAGTCCCCGAGATGATCAGGCAGTGTGCAGACAAAGTGTTATGTCCCTGAATAAACCTAGATTCAGCCTTCCAGTTCAGTGAGGCAAATTCCCAGCATTTGCTAGTTTTGCCCAATTGTTGATGCATCCCTAATCCAGGCTGCCAAAGAATTTAGAATTGCTGGTGAAAAGGAGGGCAAAGGCAGTGCAAGATTTCTAAACTGAGAGGTCTTGAATGCCATAATGGTCTCCAGTTCTGCCTCGCTTGCATAGAACCATCCCGGCAAATTCTGCTTGTCGAAGGCTGCTCTTGGTATGGTTGGCAACCTTCAGTCTCGAAAGACTACGGTATAAGCCTACAGCACCTGGTATTCCCTGGTGGTCTCCCATCCAAATACTAACCAGGCCAGATGTTGCTTAGCTTCCAAGATCAGATAAGATGAAGTATGTGCAGGGTAACAGGTGCTGCCCGAAGGCTGGTCTTGGTAATCAGTGATTGAAGAAAACCAAGCAGGACTCTCTCCTCTGCGTTATTGCCTCTGAAGGCGAGTCCTTGAATCAAACCAGGTTCTGGGGATAAGCACAGGTTGGGTCCTGAATGGAGTCTAGAAAACAGTGGGCGTGAGAGAGGTCAAGGAAGTTGAGGATGGACCATAGCTTGGCAGTAGTGTGCATGCTTGGTGTATAGAAGGATCCTGGTGCAATCACAGGCACCTCCAGGAGGGGCTGGGAAAGACCCCCTGAAACCCTAGAGGCAGGGATGGAGCCTGGGGAGTCACTGCTGGCTGGGACAATCCAGGGCCAGGTGGACAGATCCATAAGTCCAGCTGCTCACAGCGCTACTGCCAAGATTTCAGAAGATGCAGATCCCAGACCCGTGATGTGGGCTCTGCCTCCCGTTCTCATCCATAACAGATCTTGCCCGTTTTGAACAACTGGAGGAAGACTGAAATTCTTTGGGTTCCTTTAGGTCCCTTTGCTTAAGTAACTTCCATGGCTATCTGCTGCTCTTCTTCTGGTGGTAGGGCATACAGACCCTTCAAATATTGTGCCCTGTCCTTGGGATCTAGCTTTCTTCCATGCATTACTTTGCATCCCTACTTTCTGGGACCTGTAAATCCTATCGCTGGCACTGACCTTCCTGGCTAGTGTTCACCAATGAGGATGGCGCTTGTCATCCCCCCAACCCACTTCTCGATGGTTGGCATGTCCTGTTGGCTCCTCCTGCCTGAGAATAGGAAATACCTGCTGGAACATAGGAAGTCTGGGAGTTGTAGTTCTCAAGAGAACATGAGTCCATCTCTTGAATCTCAAGTTGTAGAGTTCCTATACGATCTCCCCTACACACACTCTCTGTGTCTGTTCCAGCACTGGCTCAACAGACCATTGTTCACAATGTTCTCAGTGCCAGCACCAGAATGGTGGGGGCCCTGGGGCAAGGCACTGCCCTGGACTCCTCATTATAGCCCCTGCCTGTCCCCTGATGGCACATTGGACACAGTGGCATTGCTAGGGGGGGTGCAGGCTGCACCAGGTGACATGCACGGGGGGTGACACTACCACTGGCAAAACTTTTTAAATTTTGGCATTTTAGAATAATACCATCATGTTATATATATTTTGATGCAGAATTTCATGCTGGATGCAATTAAACAAACCACATTTAAATATCTATCATCTGTCAAACGTTATAGCCAAAAAACCAGCACTGGCAAGCGATGGTGTGTCACCTCGCCCACCAACTGGGGCGTTGCCCTGCCCCCAGCACAGGAGGTGGTCCTGGCCCATCATGGGGGTAACATGCTGGCCTCCCACACCGCGTAACGTAAACCCTAGTGACACTACTGCCCACCAAGACTGAGAAGTTGGCTGAGCCAGGTGGGTCCTGTGATAGACAAGAGAGGCAGGCAACTGATCTGACCAACTCTTGATTCTACCCTGTTTGTTCTGTCCTAACACTGCCTCATCTCGGCTCCAAGATCTGGGCATCTCATGTAGATACAAGAAATAGGTTTGCACATACATCCTCAAGCATGATCTCCACCTCAGCCTTACTTTTTCTCTGTAGCAGTGGCCACCTCCCCTTCCCACATCAAGGGGGACCTGGACGTTTGAGCCTGGGTAGAACATCCCGTTTCCCCACTTCCTATAAGCAAGCTCCATGATCTCAATATTTGCTCCACATTGTGGAGTGAGCCATTGTGGTGGGGAGGGGAGTGTTGAGGGACCTGTGAAGAAATCCCTGTTCAGGTGTGCAATTACCTGGGGCTCCTTGGACCAGGTTGCCCTTCTTCATAGGACTATGGTGAGGACCAAATGGGAATATCACAATGTATGCTGCCCAGAGATTATTGTGGCACCATTACAATGGAGACAAATGTTCCCTCCACCCCTGACAGCGGGTGGTTCAGCCTTTCCTGGGGGAGATTCCGCAGCAGGCAGAGCAACATAAGACACATGTCATCTGCCAGAAGCTCCTGCAAGCTACAGGTCCGCTCTCTGCTCTGTGCACTGTAATGATGGCCATTTTGCCCGTAATTAATGACTGCTCACCTTCTGTGTGATGCAGCTTTGGCAGGAGTGCTGATGATGTGTTAGGAGAGTGGCGGACAGAATGGCTGACCTTCCTATGAATAATTTGATGGCCTGGCTTAGCCGGCGTCTCTACGGGTTTTTCTTCACTTCACACCCTCGGTTTGTTTTGCTTGCAATCCTCATATTGATCCTGCAGAAGATATTCAAGACTTTTTTCCCTTGTGGAAGATTTTTTTTTTTTTTTAAATCAGGAGGAAAAAAGAGGAGTCTCCCCAGCTTTTTTCAGTGGAAAAATTGCATCATCTTCGTTTTCAAAAAGAGTGAAACTCTTTTAAAAATAGTATTTTAAAATCGTGTTGTTGCAGCCAGTTACATTCCCACAAAACTCCTGCTGCTGCATCCCTTCCTCCCGCTGTCCTTCCAGGCCCATAGAAGGTGGGTGCACTTGCAGGAGGAGGAGCACACACACTGAGGAGACAGTGGACACGGCCTTTCCATTCTAGGACCTCCCAAACCTGAGTGTTATGCTGAAAACCAGAGATCTGGCAACACTAGTCCCTGGAGGGACAACACTTCCCCCTTAAACACTTAAACAGAAACAGCCCAGACTTGCATTGCATAGGACAGGAACAGAAGTCATGTCCTTTCAAAGCCGGGGTCACTTGGTCCTTGATCTGGCTGGATTGATCTTGATCTTCTTCGTCTGTCTGTGTTGGCAATTTGTCTATGCTAACAAACATTCCCCCGGTCTACAGATGGCTGTCAGTTCCCCACTTACCTTCTTCTCCTTCTGGCTTGCTGTTCTCCACCATGGGCCATTTCTGCTACTCCATCATCTTCTGGACACTCTGGCTTCACTCTCCTCCTGTTTTGCCCATCACTTTGTTCTCAATCATGGTCCAGAAAGCACCTCTAGAGACTGGAAAAGATCACACTGACATTAATTACAAGAATTCCTCCTCCTCTTTTTTTTCCTCTGTCAAGCAAAGGCAACTCTTCTTTTACTCTCTAGTTCAGCATCCCCAGTCATTTCCATTACTCCTAAAACCACACTTTTCACCAACACCTCACTCGAAGCCAATAATATTGCCATCTTCTTCAAGAAAGAGATGGATAAGAACATGTGTGGATTTCATTGAGCCCTTCACACATTGTTTCCTCACACAACTTTGACCACACCTGCTTCTAAGACTCCAGAGTGGTGCCCAAATTATAAGGGAAGAGGTGAAGGGTTTCATGAACTCCCCAAGCCCCATCCCTCAATCAGAAACCTGTCAGGTCCCTCCACCACTCCTAAAATAGTAGCTAACAGGGCCATCATCACATGTTAAGGTAGAGGTAGAGGTGTCACTAGGGTTTGCATCGCCCGGTGCGAGAACTCATTACAATATCATTTGGTGGGCCACTGTGAGATACAGGAAGCCAGACTAGATGGGCCTATGGCCTGATCCAGTGGGGCATGTTATTATGTTCTTATGAGACGCACAGCCTAAATGCAGTGGCATCACTGGGGCTGGTGTAACCCCCATTAAATATTAAAATAAATATTTTAATATATCACAGTACAGGTCATTCAACAAATCAGTCACCAGCAAAAAGCCAGTGGCCAACTTGATGACATTCATGCGACTGAATAAGAGTTCTACCATTAGATCTGATTCATGGAAATGAGAGCTGACCCAAAACAAACACCTTATTGCTTCCCTGCTCTGTCATCATAATACCTCATTGGCTCTCAGAGCAATCAGTCTCATTGGTCAGTATTGAGTCAAGGAAATCCACTTTTTGTTACATAAGGAGGTTGTGTTTTTTTTCCTGGTTCATTGGCCATAATATTTGATATTACCCAATGAATGATATATAACATGATGGCATTATTCAAAATACTGTCCCTCCCCCACTCCCAGGAGGTTCAGCTTTTCTTCTGCTTCAATCCCATAGCCTGCCAGGACTCCACGGCCCCAGCGCCAGGCTTGGGAACAGGTCAGGTTTGCTACTGAGCGCCTGGTCGTGACTCGCCATAGCTTGCTCTCAAGAGTCCACAGGCCAGGCCCCTCTGGCCTCCCTACTGCTCTCCACACAGGTGTGAGAATCCGCCTGTGGCAGCCCCATGGGCTCCATTCCCCTTGCGGGCTACAGGGGCTAAGGCAAGCTCCTTCTCCCTGCTGCTGCTGCTGCTGCCGCCGCCCAGCCTGGGGGCTGGCTCCCAGGCGGCTCTGCTCCCAGTTAAGTCAGGGCAACCCTGACAACATTATTTCAACCCCATTCGCACAATTTCCACTACCACCTGTGTGTACTCTTGATGTGTTCAACTAATTTACCATCCCTAAATGCTCACTTTCTACCTGTGTCCTGTTTTTCTAAGGCTGAGCTGGTTTTCATGGTTGGTTTTTATAGGGAAGCATTGCCGGGAGATGAAAAACCCCCGTAACTCATTTCAATAAACATGAGTTACGGGAATACTCATTTCAATAAACATGCCCAATAAAGTCAGAAACAGAGGTAGAGGAAGGGTGAAGTGGTAAGCTTTACTCAGTGTGTGATCAGTCTGTGGAACTCCTTGCCACAGGATGTGGTGATGGCGACTGGCCTGGATGCCTTTAAAAGGGGATTGGACAAGTTTCTGGAGGAAAAATCCATTCTGGGTTACAAGCCATGATGTGCATGTGCAACCTCCTGATTTTAGAAATGGGCTATGTCAGAATGCCAATGCAAGGGAGGGCACCAGGATGCAGGTCTCCTGTTATCTGGTGTGCTCCCTGGGGCATTTGGTGGGCCGCTGTGAGAGACAGGAAGCTGGACTAGATGGGCCTCTGGCCTGATCCAGCGGGGCTCTTCTTATGTTCTTAAGTATGGCAAGTAAGTACAATGTGCCGTGTAAGCGCATAGGAGTGATTCGGGGCAGCAGCTGCAAAGTAGCATTGCTGTCCTGAATGGCTCTGATGCCAAGGGGAAGGGGCAAGCTGTACTTAACACTTTTCTCCCCCCCCCCCGCTTCCTCTTCTGAATAAAGTGAAGCAGAGGTTCAACTTTGGGGGAAAAAATATTATTAGAAGAACTAGAATAGAAAAGAACGAGTTCTCATGTACAACCATGTGCAGCTATGAAGAAGTCCTTACTCATCACAGGATGAATTGCAGGAGTCCTCACCTTGTGGTGACCTTTCCCTGTGAAGTCTGGCTGAGCAGACGCAACCCTTCTACATTGGAAGCTCCACCCACTGGGTGCCCCGCTGCGGTGTGGACATTGTGCAATTCTTTCTAAGGCCTTGATTTTTTTTTCCCCCTCAAGATAAATGAGAGGAGATCTTCTACACAGCCACTTTCAACTTCTTTTATGCCAAATGCTGTGTAAGCTTCACACAAAGAGAGAGATGCATCACTATTCCCCCATGCTTCCTATTTTAATCTATAATTTAATAACAAAAGAAGAAGAGAAATATTTCCATTTATTAAATTCTTGGAATGTTGTCCACGCTACATTTTTTTGCCTCTTTTGTAATTCTTGTATTCAGAGAAACAGGAGGCTTAAAATATGCACATAATCAGTCTCTTTTTTTTCCATTTCTCCGGCTTCCTTTAGTTCTTCCTTCCAAGATGTTTTTTAATTTACATACTTAATGTAAAAGCAGCTTACCTTTCTTTCAAAAAGGAAGGCAAAAAAAAAATAAAAGGTGTATTGCTGGAACATCAAGTGACAAGCACAAATACTGAATGTTTACTTCTGTCAGGTTCACAGAGCTAACGTTGTGTAGGGCAGTGTAACACAGGTTCACCCCACAGGTGCCTCACCAGCTTCCGTTAGACAGTGTAGGTAAGGTTGCGGTGGGCAGTGGAAGGGAGTGGGCATATCTGAGCAAAGGGGGCAGATCAAGCCCAGGAGTGTGGTCGTATTGGCATAGATCCCCTTTGCCATATCCTAACTCCCCCTAGCCCTTCTAGCATTACACCGGGCTTCCCAGATTTGCCCCAGCTATCTGGCATAGATCCAAGAAGCCCCATACAGAAGGCTGGGGCATTACATGGGGTAAGGAGAAAGTACCCCCTTATCTCGAGGAGACCTCCAGCCACCTCCTAACCTGAGCTGGATACAGCACAGGCCATGCAGCCCCTGCCATCAGCACCAACAGGGCACCCACTACATGCAGTGGTAGGAAGGCACATTTCTTACATGCCACAGATTTAGCCATTTGCCCCCACTAAGTTCCTGATCTGGATCGGGGTCTTTGCAGATGTTGTACCAGGTGCTGGAGAGGATCTAGATTGAAGTGCAATGGAGCAAAGGGTTAAAGCCCCGTAGCCCCACTCCACACTTTCAGTCTAAATCCTTCCCTCTCCAGAGCTGTAATGGGGATGGGGTCTGATCTGGACGGGGATCACAGCAGGGGCCAGAATTAAAGCCCTCTCCTCCTACAGCACAGTCCCAGTTCAGATGTCCACGGCTGCTACTTAGTAAACAAAACCTAAGTGTATCCAGGTCAACAATATGTTTAACTTGTGACCCCATAGATCACTGATCCAGCTTGCTGCAGCTGAACACAGCTCTCCCAGATTTCAGGTAGAGAAGAGGCTTTCCCCAGCCTTGGTACCTGAAATCTGCTAAGTGGGGCTGCTGGGGACTGAACTCAGGACTTTATGCTGGGAAAAGGGGGTCTATGGGTGTAAATTAAGCAATCATAGGTTCAAAAGAGGTTTCAGTGCAATAAAAAGGCTTCAAAGAAAAGCACTTTGCTTGCAATTTAAAGCATGTACATCTCTGTTGGCAATATGGGCCCTGAACACTGGAAGAGGGAATCGTAGACCTATTCCTTTTGCATGGGTGAGAGAGAGCTCATAGCATGGGGGACTCCATGTGGCTTGCAGAGCTCATGAGGGTGGCACCTACATGTTTTAAGTCAGGAGGAGAGGGAGGGAGGGTGGCAGCAGGTCAGGGGCATAGAGGGTCATAGAGGACAAGAGCAAAGGTCGGAGGTAGGTAGCCTCTGAATCATCTACCTCCTGGACCACACACTGTCTTCAAATGGCCAACTTTTCAACCCCCTTCCTCAGCATCACAAGCAGGAGTCCACAAGTTCACTTGCAGACTCTGGAAGCGGACCCTTGACAGTGGCTTGGTCTGAATGTCCGCTGCCCTCTTCTGTAGGACAGTCATCCATCTCACTAAGCCCTTGTTCATGCAGGTCATGCACCCACTGGCACTTCACATCAATGTGCTTGCTGTGTCCACTGGCTTTCTCTGGCTGTGCCCGTCTCACACAGCTGTTGGTATCATCATCATTAACTTATTGAGCCGTAACAGCTCTCTGCGTGAGTCCGCTGCTGAGATATATTCAGGTTCTCTGGAGGAGAGGGCAACAGTGGTCTGCTTTCAACTTGTCCAGCTAATTGCTTCGTCACCGCAGAGAAATAAGTATCCCCCTGGCTGATTTGGGGTCAAAATTGTTTTTGGCCCAATCTGTATCAGTGTAGCCTCCAAGCTTTGGAATGACATTGGCCAGCACCTTTTGGTATCTACCTGGTCTCATAACAGCAGTCCAGTCTCTCTTTGTGAGTGGCTTTTCTACTTAAGATCCTTACAGCAGTTGCAACCTGTGGTACAACCAGTAGCATAGCTAGAAGGGGTGCAAAGCACTAAGTTTCGCAGGGAGCTTCAGCATGCTGTGCAAGCGGCCTCTCCCCCTCCCCTTTGGAGGCATTCCGGGCCACTAGAGCAAAATGGAGGCTAATGCATGGAGAGAGGGATGTGAATGCCTTTGTTTTGTTCCCACCCCTAGTTCCAAAGGGGAGGAAGAGGGGTCGTTTGCACCGCGCATTCAGGCACCTGCAAAACTTAGTGCTTTGCACCCCCCCTCTAGCTATGCCACTGACACCATATATAACATTTCCATTGCTCAAAGGAATGTGAATTCAGCATTGGTAATAGGTACTGGATTATTTGTTTATTTGCAAATTGATATAGCGCCTTTCCTCATGGATTACAGCATGAATGTACATATACATAATAAAATCACATATTAAAACCACAGTAATTGAAATATACCTAGAAACAAGTAAAGCCATAAGAACAAGACAAGCTACTAAAAGATCCAGCAGACCTCTCTCACTATCCTCCTATCAAAACTATTCCCCCCCCCCCATCCACCACCAAAAGCCAGGCACAATTTTAAAAGAAGTCTTCAAAACTCATCAGTAAGTGGCCAGGGAGGGAGATGATCATAATTCACCCAGGAGGGAATTCCACATTTTGCAAGGCCGCCACTGAGAAGGCCCTTCTTCTTACCACTTCAGGAAAGGGGGGCACACAAAGAAGGGCCCTTCTAAGGGAATGAGCTAGTCTGTGTGGGAGAAGGCAGTCTCTTTAGCTCCATGTGCCATGGTTCTAGAGAAGTGGTCAGTCTTCTTGAGTTAAAAAAGAAAAAAAAATAAGCAAATACTAGCTTTTCAGTGGCATGGGGGAGAGATGGGGGGTGCTAAGAAACCGGAATTCTGCAGCCGTAACTCATCAGAAAAAGGATCTTCTGCTATATGACTCTGTTTAATTTATACCTGCAAACACTTTTGCCAACACTTTATACCAGGGGTGCCCAAACCCCGGCCCTGGGGCCACATGAAGCCCTTGAGGCCTCTCAAGGCGGCCCTCAGAGAGTCCCCAGTCTCCAATGAGCCTCTGGGGATTTGTTGGAGCCCACACTGGCCCAATGCAACTGCTCTCAGAGTGAGGGTGACTGTTTGACCTCTCGTGTGAGCTGTGGGACGAGGGCTTCCTCCACTGCTTGCTGTTTCACGTCTGTGATGCAGTAGCGGCAGCAAAGGAAAGGCCAGCCTTGCTTTGTGCAAGGCCTTTTATAAGCCTTGAGCTATTGCAAGACCTTCATTCATTCATATAAGTTCAACTTTAATATATTCATTTTTGTAAACTTATGTAAATTTATTCAAATTTTAAATGTAAATTAATTCTTTTTTTTCCCTGGCCTTCGACACAGTGTCAGAGAGATGATGTGGCCCTCCTGCCAAAAACTTTGGACACCCCTGCTTTATACATTCAAAACATGCTGCACCCTTCATGCCATGAGGACGATTTTCCTTCTTTACCAAGCTGCTGATCAGCTGTGGCTACATGGTAAAATTGTCCTTATACTGGGGCCCTGCTATAGGTCCTGCCACATGGTTATATGGCCACTGTACTACACATTCCCGTGTATTCACTGAAGATCCTGGCTCAGTGAGGCTCCACTTCCCCAAGCAGCACATACAAGGAAAATCTGCCCTTGATTCCTGGAGCAGAGGTGTCTGTCCTGCTGCCTTTCCAGCATCCATTTCTTGTGACCTGTATCGTAAAACCCTCACAGAGGTCCCTTTCAACACTGTTCTAATTTCCCCCAGATGCCTCCCCACGGAGCAAGTCCCTTTTGACGCTGGGGGTGGAGCCAGGACCTCAACACACAGGCTGTGGATTTGAATTCCTTTGCTTCACAGTCCAAGGGGACTGGGGGGGAGGACGCCAATCAGATACAGTTTTTCTTTCCTGCAGCCATCGCTTTGCGCACCATCTCCGGGAACAAAATCCAGAGTTAATTTCAAACAGAGAACTTCCCTGAAACCTTATACAGCCCTCCAGCTGGGATGTATCGTCTCTGGGTGCCCAAAACACATTCCCAAGGTTCTGGTGGGATTTTCTTTGGCAGAAAAGGGGCCCTTTCCCATTTCACTGTCTCAGAGACGTTGTAAAGAAAAAAGACTCTTAAACATAAAACGTATGTATTTTATGCATCTCGCTCTGTAGCTGCCTTTTAGTGCATCCAACCATTGTCTGTGTTGTCAGTCTGACCACTGAAACAAGTTCCCCCAAGTTTCAGACAGGGGTCTTTCACGGGACCTGTGGGAGATCCTCGCAAAGCTGACCTTTCATTTTCCTCATAGAAATTGTATTGTTTGTCAACATTCTGTGACTGGCAAAATGGCTATGTACATTCCATGACATCCTATCAGATTAGCAGGGCTCACAGAGGGGAGGCTGGAAGAAAATAGAAGACTGGCAATAGATTGCGTTGCTATTGCACTGCAGCAGAGCCTTGAAATCAGATTGCGCTAAAGGTTTCGTAGAAAGGGGCTGCATTGTATTGTCTGGCTCAAAAGTGGACAGGTGGTTGGTTGGTTGGTTTGTGGAATTGGCTATGATGGATGCTGGACAGAAATAGTCTAGTGTGTGATTATTTTAGTGCTGAGGTTGACAGCTGGTTTGGGGCAGAGCTCTAAATTGAAGGGAGGGGTCCTCAAACATCTTCTCAGACAAGGTTTAAATGGCTATGGGGGGGAATAGTTGATGACCTAATTCAATTTTTCTCAACACTTCAAGTTTTAGATACTCTTGGATTTCAGAGCATTAAGGAAAAGCAAAATATAGCCTGATGGAATTTGGACTGTTGATAACATTATTGTCTTAAAATCCATCAACTGGTTAAATAAATAATAATGTTGCTAGAGTCAAACTTTGAAAATCAAAATGGAATATCCAGAATTCAGAAGCTTTGCATATTCTGTTTTTTACATTTCAGATGGTACAAACTTTTTTTCCAGCTCGGTGGTGGTGCCCTTAGTTAACCTGGGGGCCAATCCTAACAGGCACACAGTGACATTTCTGATGTTGCAAAATGCAGCAGCACTGCCTTTCTACGCTAACAGCCCAATTCAAACCACCCTGGAGCAGGCTGACCTGCACTGCATCCACAGCAGGGTTGGGGCTGGCTATGAGGCAACTTGGGGCAAGGGGAAGTCATTTCCCTTACCCCAAGTAACATCACAGCAGGTTGAATAGGGCTACTCGGATCTGTGCCATTTAAAAAGGTGGTACAGAAGGGGGTTAGGAACTGACCCAAATGCTGCATCCTGGCACCACCTCCTCCCTGCAGAATGGGTGCAGTTTAGCAACAATAAGTTTAATTCCCCAAAGGCTGTCAAAATAAAAATGTCTTAACAGCCCTTCAGAATACAGCCCTGAATTAGGAGAGTACCCATATGGATTTTTGCAAGCAGATTTCATTGGGGAGAATCTGGTGGAGAATTATAATACATTGCAGCTCTAGCAAGACCAGAAGTCCCTTGCCATTAATCAGTGGTGTTGGACCTCGTCCCATTCTTGACCTTGCTCCTGACCCAGTTCTCCCATCTCCCGTTTTGGGCCCTCCTGCTATGCCAGACTTGCTGGTCCCCATGTTAAATCCCGGCTTTGTTGTTCCACTGAAGCGTGTGAAAGCAAACTGGGAACTGGCAGAATCAGCAGATTTAAAGAGAAAATTAGATTCACTTTTTTCCCTGGCCACCTTCCAATAGCAGCAGCACTTGAAGGCACATCTCAATTAACTGAGTCAGACTTTATTTGAGATGGTTGCTGGCCAGGCATAATCGCTTAAACTCCTTCTTTCTTTTCCTTTCTCCCTGGACATTGGTTTGCTTCACACACACAAATGCAGGGAATTTGTAAAAATGAGCCACAGTTTTATTTTGGCACTTGATGTGGGCCTCACAATTAAATCCCTGAATCGCCGTGATGGTTCCGCAGGGCCAAGATGAAGGCCCACGAGTCCTGAGTCACAAACGCCATCTGTCATGGTGCACCTGGGGGGAAGAGCAATCTCTTACTCAGTAGCGTAGCTAGAGGGGGTGCAAAGCAGTAAGTTTAGCAGGGAGCTGCACTGTGGCATGCAAGTGGCCCCTCCCTCTCCTGTTCGGAGCAATTCTGGCCACAAGAGAAAAAAGGAGGCAACACGTGGCTCCAAAGGGGAGGGAGATGAACCCTTTGCACACCACGGGGTGAGGCTCCCTGCAAAACTTAGTGCTTTGCACCCCCTCTAGCTACGCCACTGCTGCCAAGAACCCACCATAACCACATTCAGCCTTGTTAAGCTATGTTTTTGTTTAAAATAACATTGACACTTAAAAGCGTAAAGCAGTCTCTCATCTTTTCACCCCCAGGTCACTAGTTTAAGTCCACTCGGACCAACCCAAGCCATCTGCAACCTCATCCCTTCCATCCATTGATTACCGACCTACAAAAGAATCTTAAAGGGTGGGCATTTGCAAGATCATTATTGCCCTTTGAACTCTGGAGCTTGAGGTCACAAGCTTGAGCTCTGTGACTTTGGAATAAATTTGGAGCCACCCTTTCACATCCGCAAGGATGACTCTATTACAGACCCCCAGTTTAAAATAATTACTTCAGCCTTCCCTCTCAGAGCTGCATTTATCTTGCCCAAATAGGGGGTCCCCAAAGCTATACCTATTCAGTAGATTAAGAGAATTGTTCATTCTTCTGAGTTATGAGCTTGGCACTTTTCACCACCATGAAATTAATTTAAAATGGGGGGAAAGAAGGCAAATGATATATACATATTAAAAAAACAACAGCTTTTCATTAACTATATCGTTCATGCATATCATTCTCAGGCCCCACATTCTTGGGGTTTATAGGTATGGTCCTCATGAATTAATGGTTCAACCTTAACTACTTTCCTTCTTTAAAAAAAACCAGCAACCCAGAGTCTATTGAGGGGACTGGAAATACATAAATAGACAGTCTGAAGGGCGGCAGTAGCAGATTTTTGATAAAAGGCACCCATATCTGCTGCCCTCCTGTCCGCCAGCAATCTGCTGTGGGTGCAACCACATCACTTCACCTAACAGATGGGCCACCCCTGCTGGCTTCAGGCCTTCCAGAGCTGTATGGACTTTCTGTGCATCTCTGACAAGGGTGAAGCAGGCAGCAGCGGACTGTGGGCCAGATAGCTCAAGTCTCTGTCCAGCGACGAGATGGGCCTTTGTCCTGATCTAGCAGGGCTTATGTTCTTAACTGTCATCCATGGATAGCTTGCAGCAGAAGGAAGATCATATGGGGGAGAGATTTGGAAGAAGGTAGAAAGCAGGAGGAGGATGATTTGGAGCCAGTGTTAACTGTAGATAAATCAAGTCTTATGCATCAATGTGAAACCAGCTCTTAGGGTGTGGCCATGCAAGGGTAGCCATGCCCAGAGCCAGTGGCATCATTGGGGGGGGTACAGGCCACACCAGGTGATGTGCACTGGGAGGGGCGACACCACTGCTGGTCACAATTTTTTAAATCTTGGTACTTTCAAATAATACTGTCAGTTTATATATCATTCAATGTGTGATTTCACGCAGAATGCAATGAAACAAACTGTATTGAAATATCTCTATTCTATCAAAAGTTATAGCCAAAAAACAGCGGGGGCAGGACAATGGTGTACCACCACACCCACTGCCCAGGGCATTGCCCCACCCACTGCATAGAAGGAGGTCCATCAAAGGTGATGAGCTGGCCTCCAGCACTGGGTGACGCAAATCCCAGTGACACCACTGCCCAGAGCATATGTCTAAGACTCTGACCCACTGAAACATCAAAACCTGTTGTCAGAGGCTAAATGCAGCCATCAAGCACTCTGCGTCACCAAAAAAGAAAAGGGCCTTGAGGATAGGGCAAGTGGTTCTCCATCATCAATGAATAACCGATCACCAACTACTTCAACATATTTGGGGTTGGGAGAAAAGACTTCCAGGTAGCTGGTATCTCTTGCAATCTCTGCTTATGTAACCCAGATAGTTCACAGTTCAGAATTTGGGGTGGGTGGATAATAGAAGTTTATAAAATTTGAAACAGTTTGGAAAGAGATTTACAGAAGATCAAATAGTTCATTGTCTCGAATACTGCATCTTTCACACTTACCCTTTTCCGAGTGAAAGGGATTTTGGATTATTTTTCTTTGTTATTTCTCCCATGGAAGCCATGCAAGACTGACCCTAATTTTGCAGATGATATTACAACTGTAAGACATGGGGGTGGCGGCAGTTCTCTGAGAAAGGGCCTTTGTAAGCAAGGGGGTCAAAAGGCCTCCTGTCACTTTGGTCAAGAGTTTGGCAGAATTTTTCCCTTTGTCACAAGGGAAAAATGCATAAATCAACTTGGCTCCTCAGGACATCCTGCCTGAGACCACTGGTGAGGTCTCTGCCCTTGCAAATATTTGGACTATTATCAGGGATTCTCAGGCTTTTTAAATTAACAATGCTTAAGAAAAATTAGCAGGAAATATTCCTGATGTCCAAATCCTCTGTCCTCCCGTCACTTCCTTCTCCTTACCAAAGTACTGCAGGAAGTTCATCATGATAGAGCTGAAACACATACTAGATGCCCTAGAGATGCCCATCCACATACTAGATGCCCTGGCCAATTCTCCATCCCTCAGCTGTAGTCAATCATGGGGCAAACCCTATGCTGAAAAGGTTTGGGCACAGGACCTCCATTTCCCAAGCTTCCTGCTGTCCCATGGCACTGCTGTGCACAATTGCTGCAACAGCAGTGGAAGCCAGGAACCAAAAAGCTTTATTTCTTACGATTTGTGGTATCCCTGGCCAAGAAGCAGAATGGCAGCCAGGGCTGAAGGTTCCAGGAAGCTCTCTCCACTATCTCTCCCCATGACCTAAAAATGATGGAGAAGATTCTTATTTACAGTGTGACTCGGTTGGAGCCCAAGCTACGTCATTGTAATGTGTAGAACAGCTAGCCGCACAGATGCTTGCTACCATGTAGGCAATCACCGTGCCTTCAGTCTGTATTTCTGGCTCCGCATTCGGGGACTTGGGGAGTCCCACGGAATAACACTTTAAACAGAGCAGCATGAGAACTTCTCACAGAGAAGGATTGCTTCCAGATGCAGCCAATGTGTTTCCAATTCACAGTAAGGACCTGCTCTTAATTACCATCACATTGCGGCAGTCGTGGGATTTCGATGTATCTGTTGGCTAGGATCACAGGAAGCCACCTTGGACTGAATCAGATCATTTGTCCATCTAGCAATCAGTACTGTCAACACTCCCCAGGGTTGCAGGCTTTTGCTTTGCCTTACCTGGATATGCTACCAGAGATTGAACCAGGGACTTTCTGTGGGCTGGGTAGGTGCTCTATCACTGAACCTCAGCCCCAAACAGTTCCTATTGCTTGCACAATATACAGAAGAAAAGTCCTGCCGGATCAGACAAAGGTGCACCTAGCCTAAGATCCGGTTTACCGTAGTGGCCAGCTAGATGCTTCCAGGAAGTCCATAGACGTAGGCAACAGCCACCCCCTGTACCTAGAATCCGGCATTTAGAAGCAGGCTCCCTTTTGCCCTGGAGGTTCCATAGAGCCATCATGTATAATGGCCATTACCAGTCCTCTTTCACAAAGAGCCCCTTATGGCACGTTTGTGACAGCTGAGAGCCGGCACTTGTGCTGGCTTGGGGGGGGGGGTTTGAATTGCACTGCCCATGAGTTAGCTTTCCCTCATAGGGAAGATGCTCTAATCCTCTGGTCATTTGGGGTCACCCTCTTCTTCACCTTTTCTAGCTTCTTAGTGTTGCTTATTTTTAATATGATATAGATTCTGTTCTCTCTCTTTTATTGTGATCTACTTTGAGCACTCCATTCTTGGAGTACAAATCACATTAGTATTACTGATAATAAATGCAATATATTTTTTGACAAGGAGTTAATTTAAAAAGTACACAATATTCCAAGTGTAAACAAATTCAATCGCATTCAGAAGTTCCCTTTCTTGCATGCTCCTGCCTCTCAGATGTTCCCCCTCCCCAGTAAAACAGCCCACCCCCCTCCTCTTAGACACATAGCCCAGTTCCACTGCGGAGTCAAACAGCTCATTAATTAACCTTCTCCTAAATCCTTCCAACCTTACAATTAAAGCCCAATTTATGTCCAGGATTTTTTCTAGCCATGGCGCATGGCTAGACTTTCTATATAGACATTCTCTATATAGACATTTTCTATACTGGCCCATGGTCTAACTTTTTCAATTAAGGTAACTCTGTCCTTGACATTTGATCTAGTCTAATTGATATATAAGTCCATGTATTATATCCCATATGGTAAATAAATAAATCTACCATACTACAAGGGACCAGATTACAAAGCTAGTTGTATCCTGAACCCAGGAAACTGAGCAAGGTGATTGAATGACTGTTGGTCTCTCAGCTCCAGAGGATCCTGGATGAAACAGATTATCTGGATCCCTTTCAGTCCTGCTTCAGAACAGGCTTCAGGATGGGAACAGCCTTCCTTGTCCCTAGTGGATGATCCATAACCAGGTACTAGATGGGGAGTTCATTTCTATTGGTCCTCCTGGACCTTTCAGCAGCTTTCGGTACCATCAATCATGGTATCCTTTTGAATTGGCTGGCTGGGTTGGGGCTTGGAGACACAGTTTTTTAGTGTGTCTTCCTAGCTGACAGATTCCAGAAGGTGGTGCTGGGACGCAACTGTTTGGTATACTGGTCTTTGGCACGTAGGGTATCTGAGGGTTCTACTCTAGCCTCCATGCTGTTTAACATCTACATGACACTGCTGGGAGAGATCATCCAAGGGTATTAGATCATCCACCAATATGCAAACAAATACTCAGTTCTCCCTCTCTTTGCAGTCAAATGCCAGGGAGACTGTTGAAATCTTGGAACGCTCCCTAGAGGCGGTGAGGGACTGGGTGTGGATTAGCAAGATGAAACTAAATCTGGACAAAACAATGGTTGGGAGATCCAAAACTCACGTATGGAATCATCGACCTGTTACGAATGAGGTCACACTCCCTCTGTAGGAGCAGATTTGCAGCTAGGAGGTTCTGCTAGATTCCACTGCTCTTGGACTGTCAAGTGACATTGGCACCTGGAGGGGCGGGCTTTTGCCCAACTTAGGCTGGTGCATCAGCTGAGTCTGAATGCAGGTCTATTGAACCTAACCACAGCGGTTCATGGCTTGGCAGCATCAAGACTTGACTACTGTAACATACTCTATGTGGGGCTGCCATTGAAGAATGTTCATGAATGGCAATTAGTGCAGAATGTGGCAGGCTGTATAGTCTTAGGAGCTTGGCACTCTCTCCAGCTGCTGCTCCTGGAGTTCTATTGGTGGCTGGTTCAGTACCAAGCACAATTCAAGGTGCTAATTTGTACCTTTGAAGCCGTATACAGCTTGGATATCTGTTGAACCACCATCTTCCATGAGTGCCAACCCCTGGGGTTGCACTGTTGGCAGTTTTGATAGGGTTTTTAATGTACTGTGGTAAAACTGCTTATGCTGCCTTTGATTTTTTTATCTTCGTTGCCATTTTTGTGTGTGACCATTTTATTTTTTTATGAACTTTTTGTGAGCTTCCCTGGGCACTGCAATAACTGGGGAAGGACAGGATATTGCTATTTTTATACCATCATGTTATAGGATATAAATATTTTGCGTTAATAAAGTTATCAATGACTGGCCTTCAAGGGGCACTCTCCCTTGATGCCTACCTGTTTGGCAACCTAGATGTGTGAATCGCTTTGCAATGAAAGTGAACTCAGCTTTACTCAGCGCATGGTCGGTCTGTGGAACTCCTTGCCACAGGATGTGGTGCTGGCGTCTAGCCTAGACGCCTTTAAAAGGGGATTGGACGAGTTTCTGGAGGAAAAATCCATTATGGGGTACAAGCCATGATGTGTATGCGCAACCTCCTGATTTTAGGAATGGGTTAAGTCAGAATGCCAGATGTAGGGGAGAGCACCAGGATGAGGTCTCTTGTTGTCTCGAGTGCCTCCTGGGGCATTTGGTGGGCCGCTGTGAGATACAGGAAGCTGGACTAGATGGGCCTATGGCCTGATCCAGTGGGGCTGTTCTTATGTTCTTATGTTCTTAGCTGGACTCAGTGAAAGATGGACAGAGACCTTGGCTGACACACTAGCTCAGTGTTTCTCAAACTGGCTTGGGACCCATTAGGTGGGTCACAAGTCAATTTCAGGTGGGTTCTCATTCACTTCAATATTTTATTTTTAATATATTAGACTTGATGCTACCATGGTGTGTGCATTTGGGAAAATGTTACAGATCTGTGCATTTAATCAGCTGTTACGTATATGCTTTTAACAATGATAGTCAGTAGGGTTTACTCCGGGGTAAGTGTGGATAGGACTGCAGCCTAGGATTGTTAAAAATTTTCCTGCTTGATGATGTTACTTCCGGCCATGACATCACTTCTAGGTTAATGACATCACTTCCAGTGGGTCCTGACAAATTGGCCTTTCTAAAAAGTGGGTCTCAGTGCTAAAAAGTTGAGAACCACTGAACTAGTTACAAGATATGCAGATCTATCAGTTCCTGGCCAAATTTACAGTCCCTCCTTCTTCTGTTCCAAGCCTGTCATATACCATTATTGATTTCGGAGAGTTTTGCTGAAATTTCTTTTCCTGTTTCCAGCTCTCCATAAGTTGGAGCACACTCTTTAAAAAACATAATCAACTCTTAAGGAAGTTTCTCATTTGTCTCTTTACCTGCCCCCACCTCTTCTTTTTTCCCACTGGGATAAAAGATTCTCCTACATAATAATTTACTGAAAATGGAAATTGCGCACATTTCCCCCTTAGGGTGCGCATGGATGAGCATCTGTGAGCTCAGCTGGTGACTTTGATTTTATTAGCCGTTCAGTCTTGATGCTCAATGGAAAATGCAGGAGGTACAAGAAATCAAAAGCTCCAGGGCAGAGCAGTGGGGAGGGGGGAAGGAGGAAGCAGTGGAAAAGCCTAATTTTTTTGGCAGCAAATGATCGTTTTTAATCAGGCCTCCATCCACCTGCTTTGGAAGAGAAACAGGATCCCTATTAAAGGCAGATGAGGGAGATGGGGCATAAGTAGAGCCAGGCTGGAATGGTCTGTTGAGATAAGATATATGCATTTGGAACTGGGAGTTGGGGGCCTTTGTCATTGGAAGAAAGGAAGAAGTGGCAAGGAGATGAGGAAATTAAACTTTATAGGCATTGACAACAAGTGGAGGTATGAAAAGCGAGAATCCACTTGCGGAGAGAGCCTTTGAAAAGCAAGCCTGCCCTAATTGGTTCTCTCAGCGCCTCCTTCCCTTGAAATCTTTCTTTGCTTTTGCATTTATTCCGCTAACATAGGCCCAGACCTGCCTTTTTTCAGGAAGTTTATAACAAGGGCTGCGATTCCAGAAGAAAAAGCTGAGACTGTGGCACCAGCAACAGAACTCTCCTTCCTGAGAGCGGAAGCAGCACCTTCCAGCATACAAAAAGAACTTTCCAGGCCTTGTGGCTGCAGAGATATGCTTGAGCAATGGATTTCAAGAGGGGGCAGGTGAACACCGTTCCTCGCAGTAAAGGGGTGGCTAGAGAGGGTGCAAAGCACTAAATTTTGCAGGCGCCTGAACGCACTGTGCAAGCGGCCCCCCCCTTTGGAGTCATTCTGGGTGGTGGAAGCAAAACGGAGGCATTTGCCTGACTCCGAAGGGGAGGGAGAGGGGCCGCTTGCATGGCGCATTCAGGCGCCTGCAAAACTCAGTGCTTTGCACCCCCTCTAGCTATGCCACTGAAGGGTGGCATTGTCTCATGGCCTGCCTCGTTTCCTGGCCCTTCCCACAAAACTGCAGGAGCAAAGTCAGCCATGCAAAAATAATAAAAATGCAGAACAGAGAATAGGCAGAATGGCTTATGCAAAATAGAGAAGAATGTAAATGTGCTTAATGTTCACTATTTATACAAGTGGCAGAATTCTCAGAATTTGAGATACCTGGGCAAATATTTCTCTCTCTTTTTTACTACAGAGATAACAATCCTGTACCTTTCTGTCTATCTGAGATATCTATGCTTTACCCTTCCTTCAGAGATCTCAGATGGCAGACATGCTCCCTGTTCCCCGTTCCTCTCACATTACCCCATGCAGTTCTTAAGGTACCATGGTCCCAAGCTGTTTAGGGCTTCTGAGGTCATAACCCACACTCTGAATTGCTGAAGTTTCTCTTTAGTGCACGTGTTCAGGGCTATCCGTGTAAATGGTGCTTCACAGATTCAAACAAGCTACTGCCCTGCGGCACTTACAGTATAACTTAATTTTGCCAGTGGAGGAAGCTGATTTAGTGGAGGTGAAGGGGAAGAAGGGTCAACAAAAAATGAGCAACAGAACAAAGAATTGAGGAAGTATAGCTCTAGGAAACACGAAGAAGTCACCAAGTCCAGCCACCTGCTTCCTACAGACCATTTGGGCTGTACTATGCCACAAACAGAGAAGCAATCGACTTCTCTGTCGAAATGTGCAGACAGGACCAAGGGTCCCAAAGTCCCTCAAGCAAACTGGCCAGGCTGTACTGTCATCTTGCTGGATCACATTTTTGCAATCTGGTTCACAGTCACTCATCTCCACTTGGAGCTCCACATGTACAAAACCCCCATGTGCCTATTGCAGCCAAGGAGTCCTGGCAGCTGCCACCAGCTTCCACAACTAGGAAGTTGCCTTCAGTTCCTCCTCATTGTTATGTCAGTGACAAAATGGAAGGAGGAAATTGATCAACTGGATTGTTGTTTCCCTGTTCTAGCGGCATAGCTAGAGGGGGTGCAAGGCACTAAGTTTTGCAGGGAGCCTCACCACAGCATGCAAGGGGCCCCTCTCCCTCCCCTTTGGACCCAGGCATATGCTTCCATTTTGCTCCCACTGCCTGAAATGCCCCAAAAAGGAAGGGCTCCTTGCATGCCGCAGTGAGGATCCCTGCAAAACTTATTCCACTGCCCTGTTCTCTCTGGCTCTCTAGGCATAGATGCCTGTCGCAGCTGTCACACTCAATATCTCCAATAGGAATAAAGACACTTTTGAACCTAGGGCTTCTCATTCATAGGTTACTCCATGAACGAGATCAAACAGAAGATCAAAAAGGAAGGTACTTCTTCTCTTCTGCCCTTCAGCAGACCTCCCTTCAGCACCAGGAAATCACACTCCACGTGCTGAGATCTCAACAGTAATCTCAAACTTCTATTAATGTGTCCAACACACACATTGAAAGCCATCTAAGCTTACAGCCATCACCACGTTGCGCTGGAAAAGACATCAAGAGGCATCTCAAAAAGATCCTGCTCAGCAAGAACTGTGTAGGATGTGAAGACATCTCCATCCTGCTTTTCAGTTCTCACTTTAATTCCGTCTGGTTTCATAAAAGTGCCTAAGATGCCCTGTCAACTGAAAGAGGAGCAGATAAACATTGTTAACACTGTGGAAGTGTAAGCAAAGCTGATACTTGAGAAAGTCTGGTGTGGAAGTGAACCTGAGAATGAGGTGTCACTTGTTTTACTATAAGCAGTGAACAATGTCAAGTCACCTGAAGTTCTGTCTGCACCAATTAATTCCACATAATTGTTTAGACATGCTTGTGCAACCTGCGTGATTGATGGAGCTTGCATCTAATCCTGACCTTTTTGAACCTTGTGGCGCCAGTGTAATATGCCACACCAAAAAATAAAATAAAATATCCTGATCTGAGAAAATCCAGACTTCCTCCAAGAAACCTCATTTTTCTAATCCAACAGTCAGGTGAGGTCTTACTCTCAATCAGAGCACAATCCTACCTGATCGCTGGGCCAGCCTATGTTCCTTACGCGGACTCAGGAGTGTCACAAAGGTACTGTAAGGCAAGTCTATGATGACTTGAGAGACAGGTAGGCCAGCACACGGACGTGTGCCAGCTTCCCAACACAAGATCCTGGTCTGGATTCTGGTGAATTCACACCAGCCTAGGGAGGCCGACACGGGAGGTGGTGGGATGGCAGAATGGGGGTGTTTGGGGGTGGGGAAAAGGCAAGCCTGTAGGAGGATCTGGCCTGGGAGGTATGCACAGAACGATAAGGATAAAGCAGATAGAGAAATTCCTTTTCTGTCATAATGCAAGAACCTGGAGCCACCCAGTTAAATCAGTGGGCAGTGGGCCTCTTCACACAACACACAATTCATGGAATTTGCTACCATGAGATGTGGTGATGGCCACTGAACTTAGATGCTTTTGAAAGCGGATTAGCCAAATCCAAGGATGCAAGGTCATCAGAGATCACCTGAAAGATCAAGATGATGGCCGGATGAAACCTCCAGATTCAGAGGCAGTATATCTCTGAAGACAAATTGCAGGGGGGAAATAGCATTGGAGGCTGGTTGCCTTCAGTCCCAGCTTGTGGGCTTCTTGTGGGCCCAGCGGTCTAGCTGAGCACTGTGGGAAACAGGCTCCTGGTCTAGATGGGCCTTTGATAAGACCCTGCAAGGTTTTTCTTATATTCTTTTGCTCTTAATCAAGCCTTTGGCAGGACTTGCTGGATTTCTGCATAAACTAAAACCATCATAAAGGCATGACATTAATTGCTTCTGATTTTAAACAGCTGTTTCCTATACATAAGCTCTAAAGCGATTACAGTCCTCTGGATACAAGGCACTGGAGAAACGCAAGCAATTGATAGAAATCGATGGAATTAATGGGTTAATTTCCTGCTAATAAAATGCTACAGCATTGCAATAGAAGTTAGCCTAATGAAAACGTCTCTCTTCCATTTGCATCTGATGATTCATCTGCCGCTCCCTGCAAACCTCCCTTAATGAGACTGGAAGAGTAATTTTCGGTATTTACATGATGACGAGGAACGCAATAGATTGAACCCAAATTAGCTTGTGATAATCCTCAGGTTGCCAATTGCTCAAGCCAGGCTGGTCTCTTGTGCTTTCCCTCATTCCCTGCAAAGCTTTGGGGGAATCTCTCACTAAGTGTCAGAGAAAAAAAGAATTTTGCTAAGTCTCTGCCTAGTGACCCCTTCATTCAGAGTTAAGTGAAGGAAAAGGCAATTGGGGGGGGTATTTAACTTGTTCTCCAAGGGAGAAGGGTGTTGTCCACCGAAGGACAAGCATGGGGGCGCAGAATTAAGGAGGAGAATTTTAGAATAGGGATAGAATAGGGATAGGGAGATGCTCTTTACACTCTCACATAACACCAGAACCAGGGGACATCCACGAAAATCGAGTGTTGGGAGAGTTAGAACAGACAAAAGAAAATATTTCTTTACTCAGCATGTGGTCGGTCTGTGGAACTCTTTGCCACAGGATGTGGTGATGGCGTCTGGCCTGGACGCCTATAAAAGGGGATTGGACAAGTTTCTGGAGGAAAAATCCATTACGAGTTACAAGCCATTATATGTATGCGCAACCTCCTGATTTTAGAAATGGGTTATGTCAGAAGGCCAGATGCAAGGGAGGGCACCAGGATGCAGGTCTCTTGTTATCTGGTGTGCTCTCTGGGGCATTTGGTGGGGCTGCTGTGAGATACAGGAAGCTGGACTAGATGGGCCTATGGCCTGATCCAGTGGGGCTGTTCTTATGTTCTTAACTACAATTCCCAGGAGGCCTTGCAGGTCTCTTGTTATCTGGTGTGCTCCCTGGGGCATTTGGTGGGCCGCTGTGAGATACAGGAAGCTGGACTAGATGGGCCATGGCCTGATCCAGTGGGGCTGTTCTTATGTTCTTAACTACAATTCCCAGGAAGCCTTGTAGGTCTCTTGTTATCTGGTGTGCTCCCTGGGGCATTTGGTGGGCCGCTGCGAGATACAGGAAGCTGGACTAGATGGGCCTATGGCCTGATCCAGTGGGGCTGTTCTTATGTTCTTATGTTCTTAGAAGCCATTATAGAGAAAAGAAAAGTTGAGAGAGGATAAAAAGTCACTTTTCTGCTAGGTCACAAAAAGCCTTTAGGGAGCCAGTCAATCACAAATTCTTGTTATCTGAAAGATGCTTTATTCTTAGCATGAGGCCACATCAGCTCAACCAGGGAGCGCTGGCGCCGGTTAGAATGGCATTCATTTTTAGAGCATGCCGGACTCATTGCAGAACAAAGAATGGCGCGGGGTGGGGGAGCGCTGGAACAATGCGGCATTGATCAGAAGTGCCGGGTCTGGAATCTAGTCCGTCGCCTTGATGTACTTTGGCAAGGTCGTCCAAACCTAAAGCTGGGGCCAATGGCGATCGACTGTAAGGCCATTTGGCACACATTGGAAAGCAGCGTGGAACTCACAGTGTGAGCATGGAAACTTCCAAAAAGCGTTGAAAGAGACTGGGGGTGGCCCTGCGCAGGTCTGCCTGGCTCTCCACTATTAGGAAGGCGTTGGCCGAGGTCTGGCAACATCCCAGAGGGTAGGAATCAAAAAAGAAGATATGTGACCCTTACCCTTTTCCCTTCTTGCTTATGAAAGAAAGGGAAGGGTGGTCATCATGCACTGGGATCCTCCCCCTTCTCCCTGCTTATCTTTGATCCTTGGCTTAGGAATGAAATGGTGCATCCTACCTCTTCATTAGGCAGCTGGTGTGCTAAGATGTACAGTACAAGCATCCTAGCAGGCTCCAGGCTGCTTCTGAAAGACATCCAGTTCCCATAGGAAGGCCAGCTGAGTCCTTGTGGTTGTGGCAATGGAGCCATGGCTGGGCTGGGCAATTGCCAAGGGTGTAGAAGCATCTCCCTCCACTGCCCTCTGGTAGGCTCTCTTCAGCCCCTAATGTCTGGCAGGTGACCTCACCGGCCCCCCCCCCCAAGATTTATTTATTTATTTTTCACATTTTTATACTGCCCTTCCCCCAAAGAGCTCAGGGCGGTGGACACAGCTGCTCCCCTCCTTTTGTCCTCACAACAACCCTGTGAGGTAGGTGAGGCTGAGAGAAAGTGACTGGCCCAACGTCACCCAGGAGGTTTTGTGGCTAAGGGGGGATTTGAACCTGGATCTTCCAGGTCTAAGTCCACCTCCCAAACCACTACACCACCCTGGCTCTCCAAAAGACTATGGTATAAGCCTACAGCACCCGGTATTCCCAGGCAGTCTCCCATCCAAGTACTAACCAGGCTGGACCCTGCTTAGCTTCCAAGATCAAGATGGGCCAGGCCCCAGACAGCCCCATGGCTCAGCCACCTTTCTGCCCAATTTCAGCATCAAGAGCGAAAAGGAAGGCCTTGGTTGGTCCTGGATGTCTCACAGCTCTTCTCCGAGCCACTCCCTACTCACGCCCACAAGTTTTCTTTGAATTCAGGGATGTCATCATGTAACCAGACCAGGCTGGCAACTCAAGAACTTCACTTCTTCCCAGGAAGAAGGGAGGGGTTTTTGTGCTGCCTTGTTTTCAAAATAATGTGAAACTGCAACCAAGTAAGGCTGGAAACAGATTGTAAAGGGGCAGGAGCAGTGAAAGCTTCAAGTGCAAACACCAAAGTTGAGAGCCACGCATACTCACCCAGGGACACACAAATCTTTTGTGCTTTTCACTGGGCTGTCATTTTGCAAACACTTGCTTATCTTTTGAAACGCTGTTTAGAAATGATTGGGAGAGGAGATACAGGGCAGTTTTCAATCTGTTCTCCTAACTATATTTTCAATTAGGCATTTGACGCTGTTGGTTTTCCTGTGTGAATTGTAAAAATTTACAACTCGCCCAAACTGCAGGCCTGAGGCAGGCTTGGGAGGAAAAATGAAATCAATGAATAAAAGAAATCAAGACGTCATATTTCCCTGGAAAATGCTGAAGGGGAAGCTGAGCTTCAAAGTTATCTATTTGCAAGAGTGAGATTTAGTGGCATCTGCGGATAGCAGCATTGTTATGTTAAGAAAGCATTCTCTGGACAATTTCCCCTGCCTCCCGACAAAGAAAAGGACAATTTCCCCTGCCTCCCGACAAAGAAAAGGACAATTTCCCCTGCCTCCCGACAAAGAGGGGGTGGTGCTGGTGGTGTTAACCTACTCAGAAATGAGACCACCACACATGTTGAGTGGTGAGTGGGTGAGTGCAAGGCCATATAGAGCTCCCCAAGGCCACAAGGGGGAACACTAGAAGTACAGGTCAACAAGCAGGGGACAGGCAATCTTGGCGACTCTGGTCTCACCAGATGTTGATGATTTTTCTTCCTCTCCCAATTCTGTGAGGTCTTCCAGGGGCTCAGACTAATCCTAGATAGTTTCACCCAGGTGGTGGGAGGGGGACATCCGGTGCAATGGCATGTGCTAGACCCTATCCCCCTATCCCCCTTTCCTGCAGCCTCCCAGCTCCCTTTCTCTCCTTGGATTTGTGCTCGCAAAATGGCTAGCGCAGGTCTGAGGAGACCCTTTGGGGAGCAAGAGGCTTGTGCAGGGGTAAGGGAATTTACATCCCCTTTTTTCTGCACAATCCTCCCAATCTACCCCCCTCCACTGGATACAGCATGCTCATTTTTGGTGCGGCTACACCAGTGGGGGGGACGGGACGGAGGATAGGATTGGGTTATAAGTTTACTCCGCACCGAGCAATTTGTTAGAAATACAGCTTGCCTTTGTTTTTTAGATATTCTGTTGTTTTATTTATTCCTCACACATCTACCCCCCTTCATGGCCAAAAAGAGAGGCCCCCAAAGTGACTTATAATAAAATAGGATAAAATGTACACAAAATAATAAAATGGAATAATAAAACACGAACAGATACAATCAAGCAACAACAGCCCAAAGCAAAAAAAGCCAGTCAGCTCCAATCAACCACTCAGGTCATAAACACATGTCTGAAAAGGAAGGTTCGGATCAAGCCCAATGGTGGTACAGTTCCCAGCACCAGTTGCTGCCATTGCTAGGGCAACAGTGGGAGAAATGTTATGCCTGATCTTGTCTGATCTTGGAAGCTAAGCAGGGTCAGGCCTGGTTAGTACTTGGATGGGAGACCGCCTGGGGATACCGGGTGCTGTAGGCTTATACCATAGTCTTTCGAGACTGTATGCGCAACCTCCTGATTTTAGGAATGGGTTAAGTCAGAATGCCAGATGTAGGGGAGAGCACCAGGACGAGGTCTCTTGTTATCTGGTGTGCTCCCTGGGGCATTTGGTGGGCCGCTGTGAGATACAGGAAGCTGGACTAGATGGGCCTATGGCCTGATCCAGTGGGGCTGTTCTTATGTTCTTATGTTCTTATGTTAAGGTTGCCAACCAGTGGGAGAAGGATCTTGCCTTCAGCACCTGCTTGTGGCTTTCCCAGAGGCAGCTGGCAAGTAGCTGTACAGGTGCTTTTGGCCTGATCCAGCAGAAGCCAGCTGAGCCTCTCAGCAAAGTGTCCCAAAGAGTGGGGACCACAACAGGTGTGGATGGACCTGGAATTCAACACGTTCATTTGTCTGACCACAGAAAACAGTCAAAAGCAACAAGAGATGTATGCGAAGGTGCAATGCATTGCCCAGGCACCTGGGGCAGTGACATCACGATATCACATGACATCATGTCATCTGAAGTCACTTCTGGGTTCTCCCCAGACGAGGGGTGCTCACTGCAGAGGCTCGAAGAAGCTGCTTACATGGGGAGTTGAGGCACCTGCTGTAATTACCACCCCCCCTCTGGTTACGCTACTGTATCCTCTCCATCAGGGACAAGCCAACAGGGTCCACTGTCCAATACCGCTCTTGCCTCACTCTGAGCAGTGCACACAGTTGTGTGCAAACCAGTGGCATAGCTAGAGGAGGTGCCAAGCACTAAGTTTTGCAGGGAGCCTCACTGTGGCATGCAAGTGACCCTTCACCCTCCCCTTTGGAGCCATTCTGGGTGGTGGGAGCAAAATGGAGGCATTCACCTCCCTGCCTCCGCCCCCGTTTTACTCTTGCAGCCCAGAACGCCTCTGAAGAGGAGGGGGAAAGGCCACTTGCACGCAATGGTGAAGCTCCCTGCAAAACTTAGTGCTTTGCACCCCTTCTAGCTACACCACTGGCTGGGCCAGCGCTGCTCTGCAGGCGTCCAGGGGAATGGAAGTTTGGAATGCTGGGAAGGCTAATAGCAGGTGGAAGCACCACTTTCAGAAGGAATGAGAGTAGCGGGGGGGGGGAGGTTAAGCATTCCCTCCCCACCTTCTCAGTTGCAAAGAGCCCTGCCTGATGGCCCTGCGGAAAGAAAAGTGGGGCAACAGAGCTGTGTTACATCCACTTGGAGTGGAATTTGCTTGCTCAGTCCCTCTACTCCATATTAGTCTCTGAATGACCTTCTCCACAGTCAGGCGGCATCGCCAGCTGTGAGCTTGTGATCATGTCTGAATCCAAGACATGGGAGCAAAAGAACAAGCGTGGTTCAGCCCAGCCTCCCATGCCTTTTAAATTGGTTCTGTTCCTGTAGGGTTCCAACAATGGAATACATCACAAGTACCTGATCTGAAAGAAGATGCCCTCCCATTGACCAATACAATGGTCAAGGACTCCTCTCCAGAGCAAATAGCAGGAGCCTGAAGGTTGTCGTAAGAGGCAACCTTCGTTGCCTCTTCGTTGCCTCAACTTGTCATAAGAGGCGACTAAACAGCCACCGGGTAGATGGGACTCTACCATCGGCTGGAACCAACCGTATTGGCCTCTGCCTTTCCATTGGACCATTTCAGCGACGTGGAGAGGGGGGATTTGCTGCATGGGTAACAGCCTATCCTCCATACCTACTTTACCCAGGCTTCGCGCACTGGAGAGGACACTCTGTTCCAGAGCCACCATTCAGAGCGTGACACCATAGTCTTCCGAGACTGAAGGATGCCAACACTGAAGGTTCTTCACTCACCTTTGAAATACGTGAAGGTGACCAAAGATTGACCTTTACAGTGGTGGCCCCCAGGGAGTCTAGTCTGGCATTGAGTTTGGCTTCTTTTTGGTTCCTGAAGAAACCGCTTTCATGTGCCCAGATCCCAGGTTTGTTTTTAATTGCCATTGTTGATTCCTGGATCAGCTTTGATTGTTGATTTATTGACTTGTTATTGGTTTTGTGTGCGCTGCTCTGGAAGGCTGATTGAGGTAGGAGATAAAACAACAGCAAATAAATAAGGCAATAAAAGACTGGTCAGCAAAGAAGCGGGGCGTTTGTGAATGTGCGTTTCATCTAAATGCACTTATCAAGGAGCTGGGATTGGCTGGGACTGCTGTTGGGCACACATTTATTATATTTTTATTCCACTTTTTACCCAATGAGAATTGTCTCTCACAGCCATTAAAATGCAGTACACGGTGCTTCCAGAGAGCACTGCACATAAATGAACACCAGCTTTCCCCTCAGGCTTGCAAACCAAAAGACAAGGAAAAACGCATCACAGAGGAGGGCGATCATTTGATGGTGTCAGAACAAAGAAGTGAGCTGGGAACAGACATCTACATCCAGCCTGGGTCGGGTTGAGTTCCCTGGCTGCTGTTCATGGTTGGGGAGGGCAGTGCGCTGCAATAGTCTTCCTCTGGGTCCTGTGGTCGTGGGGCAACGGTTGTTGAAATGGGAGGAAACGGGGGACAGAAGGGGGGCATAGCTCAGGGGTAGAGCACATGCTTCACTTCTGGTTGCCACACCTTACAGGCCTGGTTGCCACATCTCAAAAAGGACATAGTGGAACTGGAGAAGGCAGGGCATAGGAGAGAGGGGTGAAGGGGGTAATTTGTACCCGGGCCCAGGGTCAAAAGGGGGGCCCTGGAACCAAAGGAGGGAGCCCAGATATTTCCTGGGATCTTACATTTTCCTGTCTATTCAGACTTGTTGTCTGCACAGGATGCTGGGGACACTAGCATGACTGGGGTTGCTGGGGACACTACTGATGCCACATGGGTTGGTAGACCTGGGCTCCAAATACTTTTCCAACTGTCTCTACCCTCCCCCTACCCTTTTACCCCTCCCTGACCCTATTCTGCTTGCCTGTCACCATCCTGCCCCACTCTGTTTCACCCCTCCCTCTTTGCAAATGGGCCCAAAAGAAACTTTGTACCCCCTGATAAAATTCCTCTCAGAGGCCCTGGGAGAAGGTGCAGAAGAGGGCGACCAAAATGGTTCCTGGGTTGGGGGCATCTCCCTTATGAGGAAAGGCTACCGCATTTGGAGCTCTTCAGGCGAGAAAAAAGGCATCTGTGGGAAGACAGGATTGAGACATGCAAAATGATGATGCAGGGGATGGATAGAGGGAAGTCCCTTCCCCCTCACACAATACCAGAACCAGGGTGCATCCACACAAATTGAGTGTCTGGGGTGTTAGAACAGACCAAAGGAAATATTTCTTTACAAAAATGGTAATTAGTCTGTGGAACTCCTTGCCACAGGTTATGGTGATGGCATCTGGCCTAGATGCCTTTAAAAAGGGATAGACAGATTTCTATAAGTCCATCACAGGTTACAAGCCATAATGGGTATGTGCAACCCCCTGGTTTTAGAAGTAGGCTCCCTCAGAATGTGCGAGGGAGTGGCAACAAGATGCAGTTGTCTTGTGTTGAAGCATCTGGTGGGCCACTGTGAGATATAGGAAGCTGGACTAGATGGGCCTTTGACCTGATCCAGAGGGGTTCTTCTTATGCTTTGCAAAGAGAGGGTCCCAGTTTGATCTCAACTAGCAGATGGTGGGGGAAACCTCTCTGGGAGAGCCACAGTCCTTTGAAGCAGATGACATTGGGCTAGGTGAGCCATGGGATCAGACTTCATTTGAAGCAATTCCATATGGAAGCTTCATGTAACTGCATGTTCTCTGGCTTATGGCTAGGGCTGGAATGGCTGCTCCAAAGAGGAAGAGGGAGCAACTTCCCAGTGTCTGGGGCCCAGTGACAGGCACCAGAGTGACCTTCCCTGTGCACTGGATGGCAAACCCAGAGTTGGACATGTGTCAAATGTGTGAAAGAGCCTCACATAAGCTGACCCAACTTGACTTTTAGGAAGTAGCCTTGAAGATGGCCAGGTTGCAGGTCATCAGACCTTGGGAAACCTTCCATAGGCGAAATATAGACTGTTACGAGTTGGACTGTACCTTGGAGGTGGTTGGTTGGCAACCTTCAGTCTCGAAAGACTATGGTATAAGCCTACAGCACCCGGTATTCCCAGGCGGTCTCCCATCCAAGAAATAACCAGGCCTGACTCTGCTTAGCTTCCGAGATCAGACGAGATCGGGAGATAGTGTTCAGTATAGGGAGATGGTTGGCAACCTTCAGTCTCGAAAGACTATGGTATAAGCCTACAGCACCCAGTATTCCCAAGCGGTCTCCCATCTAAGTACTAACCAGGCCTGACCCTGCTTAGCTTCCGAGATCAGACGAGATCGGGCATGTCCAATCCTCTACTCAGTGCAGGCAACTGCTAAGATATACCAGTCAGGGTGCCAACCAGCTTCTACTTGAAAACCTCCAAAGATGGAGATCCCATAACAGACAGCTTTTCCATGCCAGATCACTTTTTCAGTTGCTCATGTCTTGCCTGTATCTTTTCCCCTATAGGTTCAACCCATTGGTTCTAGTCCTGCCTTTGGGATCCAAAAAGTTCCCCTTCTTTTGCATGACATCCTTTCAGATACCTGAGTCAGACACTCCTCTGACTCTTCTTGTCTCCAGCCTAAACATACCAAACCCTTTTAACCATTTCTCACTGGCCTTCCAGACACCTCACCATCTTCGCTGATCTCCTTGGAACCATCTGCAACTTACCCATGTCCTCTTTAAAATGTAGTTCCCAAAACTGGATGCAGTATTCCAAATGAGGTCTGATCACTGCAGAATAGAGTGACACTGTTACTTCTCATGACCTGGACTCTGTGCCTCTGATATGCAGCCCAGTATTGTGTTTGCCTTTTTTGCAGCCACATCAACACCGCTGGCTTAAACAGAACATAGCAAGTCATCAGTGAGATATGCTTCAGGGCATCTGCAACACTAGCTGACTTATTTGTGTACAAAATGTGTGAAACAGCTTCAGTTTACCCTCTGCGCTGTCCCATCTCCAGTTCAGGCATCTGTAATGCATCAGAGAACTATTGATTTTTCCTCCCGCATCTTTAAAAAAAGAAGCCGTATCAGAAAATACTTCCCTCCAAATCCCAGAAAGCCACTACTGAGGTCTATTGAGGCATCAAATTAAAACTCATTATCTAAGACCTTCACATAAATCTATCTAGCAGAGATTTAAAATTAATGAGGTAATTTACTTGTATGACTATTCTTTTTAAAATCCACGTTTCTAGTCTCTGATATTCAGCCAACTTCTGCTCAGCTTCGGCCTAGGTACATTGGGTGTGGGTAGAAAGAACTACTCTGGAACCACTGAAAAGCTGGATAAATATATAGTTGACATAGCTCAGGGGCTGCAGGCCAAGTACTCCCCTGTTCAGTTCTCACCTCAGAAGTGACATCACTAGGGCAGTACAGGGGGTATGGACCTCCCCTCCAGCGACACACTCGGGGGGTGGCACCTCTACTGCCAAAATTGTGATAATCTTCGTATTTTCAAATAACACCATCATGTTATACATCATCTGATGCATAATTTAATGCAGAATGCAATGAAACAGACAGCACTGAAATATCTGTGTTCTATCAAATGTTATAGCCAAAAAACCATAAAAGAAAAACACAACTGCTGTATGTAACAAAAGTGGATTTCCGAAACCCCAAAATGACCAATAAGACTGATTGTTTCGAGAGCCAATGAGGTGCTATTATGATGTAGTAGGGAATCAACAGGATGTTGTCTGAGTCATACCGAGTCAGCTCTCATTTCCATGTGTCAGAGCTAATACTAAACCTCTTACTCAGTTCACTAGAACTCTTCAGTTGTGTGTGTGTCATCAAGTTGGCCATTGGTTTTTTTGCTGGTTACTGATTTGTTGGGTGACCTGTGCTTTAAATGAATGAATGAATGAATAAGTGACTGAGGGTGACACCAATCCTAGTGTTGCCACTGCATTTAGGCTGTGCGCATGATATTGTAATTGATTTTGTATGGTCTGGCGCAGGAGGTGGTCCATTGTGGAGGTGATGCAGTGAGCTGCACAGGGTGACACAAACCCCTTGTGATGCCTCTGGCTCTGGGTCTTTTTATTCAGTGGCATTCAGCAGCAGTAGTTGGTCGTCCACATGGCATTCCTGTGGCAGCTGCTGCTGGGAAAATCCACCAGAGCCCTAAGATTTGTTGCAACTCCCCAACTATACGTTCAGTAATGATTCCAAGTTGACTGCCAAGGAATGTGTGAATGGCACTCACGCTGATCGTGTTGGACGGTTTTGTCAAAACGAGGCATGGCCAGTCTCTTTGATTGACTCCGAAATAACAACAGCCGGCCCCCGTGCAGTACCCTGCACGGTTACAATTGGTGGGGAGGAACTTTGGGGGAAAACCCTGCTGGTAATTGAATCTTATGGACTTTTGAGCTTTTCTTCTGCCACAGTTTCACCCAAGTCCTTGTGGCACTTAGTGTCTGATTAAATGCTAAACTTTCAAGGAAATGGCCAATTGTAGCAACACGAAAGGGAGAGCAGGCCCCCGAGAGGCTCCATTAACCCCAATTGATTATGTGATAGAAAATGTAATTTTCCTTTAAGGCTCAGTCAATTGAAAGGCCTAAAACCCGCTGACGCACTGTGGGATTTTTAATAGTACACATGCTCCCTGTGAAAAGTGCCATAATCAATTTTCTTTCCCTTGCATTGTCTCCTGCATGCCATGGAAACCCACTCTTTCCCATATATATACATTTTATTTTTTTTTACAAATTCAGATCATGTCCCCCACCTCCGCAAACTTTTGGAATACTAGCCCTATGAATAAGCAACAAATGTAGGTTATTAATAATTACACATGTTCCCAATCAAAGCTGAAGACAGTAATTAACGAGCAGCCTTCTTCGGTGCTTCTCGGTTTTGTTTGTGGAGCAGACCTGCTTGGATTGAATGACAAGCCGATGAATGGATCAGATTAACCCACATTCTGCTTTTCGAGGCTGCTCCCTTAAGGCGCATATACAATGCACGCTTCAGATGGCTGAATAGGAAACAGTCAAGAAATATTCCTTCTTCCCAAGCGACCCAGCAAACAGTAGCGTAGCTAAGAGGGGGTACAAAGCACTAAGTTTTGCAGGCACTCCTCCCCCTCCACTTCAGAGCCATTCCTGGAGGTGAGAGCAAAACAGAGCAAGACGGAGTGGCCCCTTGCACGGTGCATTCAGGCACCTGCAAAACTTAATGCTTTGCACTCCCTCTAGCTACACCACTGCCTGCAAATGGTATTTCTGTGAGGAAGGCTAGGAAGCAATATGCTCAGCACCCTCACCAAATTATAAGTCCCAGGACTCTGGAGGAGGGCCAGTTAAACTGGTCTAGTGGGGATGCCTTTGGAATGCCTATTACTCTGCTTTTAATATCTTCACAAGCTGCTGGTTCAGTTCTGAGCTCAAGTCAAGCTGAACTTGCAACCCTACATGCCCAGCATCCTAGATAACAAAGGAACCATTTCCTTCCAAATGGACCAGGTTCCTCATGCAGACTTTTGTCCAAGACCCTTCTTCAGGTACCCCTGCCTTCTCAGGCCAGGTAGATGAAGGCCAGAGTGAGGGTCTCTCCCATGTTGGTACCCAAGCTATGGAGTGGAATCCCTAGTCCTCTCCCCTTGGTCAGTTATCAGTCTGCTCTGTTATCTTTTAAGCTTGAAGTTCATCCTGTCCTTGAGTGTCTTTTCATGGGATGAGAGATCCTGTGGATTTTTCGCAGGTGTTTTCACCTTCCAGGTCGGCTGTTTCGTTTTAATCCTGACAGTTTTATTGTTGGGCCGCTTTATTTTTTGGTTTTGTTTTGTCTTGCCTTTATTGATGATCTCTAGAAGTTGCCTTGAGGGTATTCAGATGAAAAGTTGTGATATAAACTCCCTAAATAAATGTAAAAGGAAGCACACAAAGATTAGAATCCTATATAGACCTGTGGTTTCCAAACTGTGTGTCCGACTGGTGGGTGATTTTTGGTGGGTCACCAAAGGGTGATGGAAAGATCAGATAACTAATTACCTCAAGCCCTGGGGCTATTAAAAAAATCAGATACTGTAGCTAATTACCCTGCAAACAGCTCAACTCCTGTAGTTTGCAAGCACATATAAATACAGGGAGATAAATGTTTGAGGGTTTTTTTCTGGTTATTTCTACATAAATAAGATATTTCTTTCTAGATCTCCTTTTTTTAAAGTCTGGTAAACCTAGGTGGGTCCCAATAGAGTGTCATTTTAAAAAGTGGGCCCTGGTGCTAAAAAGTTTGGGAACCACTGCTATAGGCACTTACCTGAGACTAACTTCTGGTGCTTACTTCTGAGTAAATATATCTAGGATTGTGCTTTGCCTCTCCTTTTTGCTCCCCAACTTCCCACACTTTTGGTCAGGGATAACAGAGAACTGGTTAAAGGCCTATCTCTATTATCATTTAGGTGCCTGGAAGGAGGGGAGTTATCAAAGCACTGTGGTTTTCTGGATGTAATGCACAGTACGTTCCATTAGCCCTCTGATAACAGCTTCAGAACCACTCCTTCCTGTAATGATGTCTTGACTGATTCACTGGGTGCTTTTTTTTTTCCCCCTTTCTCAGTCTCATAGCTCTGAACAATAAGACTACATGAAGCAGGCAAGCCTGTGTATGTGTTTTAAGAATGAATGTAACTGGATCCGAAGGTGACTTATTCACACAATAATTCACACAAATGGGATTCCATTTGTTGCGGAACAAACAGGGATCCATCTGAAGGAGCGGCATAGAACAAAACAAAATATAATGGAAATAAATAAATAAATAACCAACCAACCAAATTTCTAAAAACAGATTTCATTTGAAAGCTTTTACGAACTAAAGTACATTTGGCAAGGCGGTCATGGCCCCAGCTCTCTCCCTCCACTCTGACCCACAACTCTTAGTACAGAGCTGGAGGATAATGGGAATAGCTGCTGGACCTCCCTTTAGGGCTTGAGAGAGGTTCAAAGAACTGTGCATAGAACTCTTCCTGGTTGAGAGAGGTGAAGCCCCTCACAAGGTCCCAAGAGGAGGGATACCATTTAGAGAAGGTGGCCACTGTGCCGCTCCATGTTTCAGACCACATGGGGTTATTCCTCAGGAGCACAGCTTTGCAGACATAAAAACTACGATGCTTTTTAAAGCTGAAATGATCAGGAAGCAAATTTCTGAACCATACTCTGTATTTGCCAGGTCTCCCCCAGAAAAGCAGCACACACACCACAGCCCCACTGCAGACCATAAGAAATGCCACAGTCATAGCCCCTCCTTAGAGTGCACCCTGGAAACTTCTGCTCTGTGGGGGGGACAAGGGGTTTCCAACAGACCATCTACATAGCCCTTGCGGGGAGCTATGACAATTCAGTTGACTTAAGTGTGTACGGGAAGGGAGCCCTTGAGCACAACCAAACTCAATGGGCCATTGCCACAATTTATTGGAAAGAAGCTCTGTGATACCTTTCAATTTTTTTCTTTCTGAACATGGGTCAGAAACCGCCGGAGGGACAAACCATGAACTCAGTGAGTAGGAGCTGAAGTGTTGAGGACCCTGTTTGAACAAGTCCCTGGGGGGTCGCTGCCAGGAGCTCTTAATGAGAGACTTTCACACTGGAGTGGGCACAAAAAGACAGCGCGGATGCCCGGAAGCAAATGTGCTCAGCATGTCATTGGTGCCCTCATGTTCCTGGCTCCCCATTTGGAGAAATGTGCTTGCACAGAGTCAGCAGTGCTGTCTGCGTTCAAGTTTTTCCAAAAGAGCAATTAAACTTCCTTCGCCCAGAAATCCAAGGTCTATCTACTGAGAAGTCCTGCCTGCATGTCCACGAGGATCAGGCACCGAAAACATTTGTCTGACATAGGCTGCAATCCTATTCACACTTTCCTGGGAGCAAGCTCCATTGACTATAATGGGAGTTGCTTCTGAGCAGACATGCATAAGATTGTGCTCTGAGAAACTTTGGGGAGAACAGTTCAAGTTTGGCTGTGCTTCAGATCAGGGATGCTTCCAAAATTCTCCCCCGTTGACTTTTTCCTTGGATTCGGGGATTCCCAATGACTTGGCCCATGTTCCCAGCTGGATGCACCAGGAATTCTCTATTGCTCAATGTCTTTAGGATTTCCTAATGTGATGTGGCACAAGGGTGGCACAGCTTGAAGCCACTTTTGGCTCCTTCAGCTCCATTGTGTCCCTTCTCCCCTCTGTGTTACTGGTCTGTGTGTGTGCATGAATGAGACGCCTTTGTGTGCATGAATGTGTGCATGAATGAGATGCCTGGACGCCTTTAAAAGGGGATTGGACAAGTTTCTGGACGAAAGATCCATTATGAGGTACAAGCCATGATGTGTATGCGCAACCTCCTGATTTTAGAAATGGGCTATGTCAGAATGCCAGATGCAAGGGAGGGCACCAGGATGAGGTCTCTTGTTATCTGGTGTGCTCCTTGGGGCATTTGGCGGGCCGCTGTGAGATACAGGAAGCTGGACTAGATGGGCCTATGGCCTGATCCAGTGGGGCTGTTCTTATGTTCTTAACTACAATTCCCAGGAAGCCTTGCAGGTCTCTTGTTATCTGGTGTGCTCCCTGGGGCATTTGGTGGGCCGCTGTGAGATACAGGAAGCTGGACTAGATGGGCCTATGGCCTGATCCAGTGGGGCTGTTCTTATGAGACACACTGCAGAAACAGATTGGATATGAACATTTCTATCAAAATGTTCCCCCCATGGAGTTTTACTGAAGCATCTGATTAAATGCCACCACCACCCCTCAAAAAACAACAACACATATTTGATTGGAAGTTGTAAGGACCTGGCATCATCATCATCCCATTAATTTAATAAACCTGGTCAAGTAATTTTTCAGGCAGAGGGAAGGATTCCAGTTCGCACTCCATCTCCTTTTGCAATTCTTATGGTAGGGGTATGATCTGCTCGCTTCTTGCGTTGTCACTCCTTCACTGCCCACACATTCATTACCCACAGAACTTGGTGAACTGAATAGGGCTGAATTAGCGCTGATTTCTCTACAAAAACATATTAAGCCCGCTTGAGAGTGAAACTTTAAGAATCCTCTGTGCAGAAATTGAACCTCTCCAGTTCTGCCATAGGGGAAGGAGGGGACAGATTCAGCGACACCCAGCCGCAGCAAGTCAGGCCAGGGTTGAGTACATGCACCAATGAAACAGTCCTCTTTGCTGTCTCTTTCACTACTGCTCAGCACATCAGCCAAAGGATAAATGAATGAGCCATGTGCTCTTCTACAGGAAGTGTGCACACACATACTTTCTGGTGCTATTCTCATTCCTACCTCACATAAGGCAAAGAACAGACTGATCAATATCAGAGGGCCTGTTCCAAGCTCCCTTGTTGTCTGTGTGTACAAAAAACTTCAATTTCCTGATACGAAGTTGCATCAAGCACAGTAGGGCTTACTTCCAAGTTACCATATTATGGATTGCACTGCAAGAACATTTTTTAATTGTGACATCATTGCCATGGAATGAAATCCTGGGGAAGACCACATGGCCCCATCACTGCCCACTTGTCACTACATATCAAAGACCTGCTACTTCCTACAATCTTATGGTGATGGTTAATTGCCTTTGCTGCTGCTGTGCTGGTCTTTTGTGGGGGTCTGATTATTACATTAAAACAGAAAAACAAAATACAGTTCAATGAGACATCCTGCTCCCCAGTAATATCCTCCTCTATTCCACCCAGTGGCAAAGCTAAAAGGGGGTGCAAAGCACCAAGTTTTGAAGGGAGCCTCACTGTGGCATGCAAGCAGGCCCCCCTCCCCTTCGGAGCCATTCCAGGTGGTGGTTGCAAAACAGAGGCATATGCCCACTGCCTGGAATGGATCTGTAGGGGAGGGGGAAGGGCTGCTTGCACACTGCAGTGAGGCTCCCTGCAAAACTTGGTGCCTTGCATCCCCTCTAGCTATGCCACTGACCCCAAGTCTTAACAAGCTAATTCCTGCCGACTATTAAAGTTCAACAGAGAAGTCTCTGAATGTTCCAGGAAGATGCTCAAGCTCAAACTTTGCAAGTCTCCAAAGAGAGGAAGTTCCATGATTGTTGGACAGCTTGTTAAAATAACTGCCCACATGACCTTGACAGATACTGTAGACCAGGGGTGCCCAAACCCCAGCCCTGGGGCCACTTGCGGCCCTCGAGGACACTCAATGCGCCCCTCAGGGAGCCCCTAGTCTCCAATGAGCCTCTGGCCCCCTGGAGACTTGCTGGAGCCCACACTGGCCTGATGCAACTGCTCTCAGTGTGAGGGCGACTGTTTGACCTCTTGCATGAGCTGTGGGATGAGGGCTCCCTCCACTGTTTGCTGTTTCACATGACCAGAATGTGTGTTCCGTCACTGTAGTGGACCTGCAAAGATAGGCCATGCCATGTTGGCACCCTTCAGTCTCGAAAGACTCTGGTATCGCGCTCTGAAAGGTGGTTCTGGCACAGCGTCTAGTGTGGCTGAAAAGGCCGATTCGGGAGTGACAATCCCTTCCACACCGGGAGCAAGTGCAGTCTGTCCCTGGTCTGTCTCCCTGGCTGTGGGCCTTCCTTCTTTGCCTCTTTGCCTCAGACTGTTGGCCAAGTGTCTCTTCAAACTGGGAAAGGCCATGCTGCACAGCCTGCCTCACCAGCATCATAAAGGGGGGCTACAAACAAAGGCAATAAAAATACAGTTATCCAACACTTGAACAAATGAAAGGGGTACTGAAAACCTGGGGGGGATTTGGTCTACACAGCCAGGCTTCAGACCAAGGTACATCTAGTCCAGAAATGGGTTTCCAACATTAAAATGTTTCCAGAATAAACTCTTAATTATGCCTGACTGCTAAATGCTTCCCCATGTGGGGGCATCTTTTATTTCTCTAGCTTGTGTGCTTCAGCTAGCTTTGGGGATTGGCTGGGAGATCATGACTTGCCCAAGTGAGTTTCATGGAGGCAGGGAGGTGGTGAGAGGGGTGGATTGGGTGGCAATGGCCTGCACCGGATCCTATCTCCAGCCCCTCACTTTCAAGCCTCTCTGCCCCTTTCTACCCCCTTTGTGGAGTGGGAGGTTCCAGAGTGGTAAGGAGAAATTATTTCCTTTCTCCTCCCAAACCTGCCAATCTCTCACCTCCCCACACCTGATACAGATGTGCCATTTGGCTTAGGCAGTGGGGGAGGGATCGAATTGGGCTCTCAGTTCCAGTTCATAGCCTAATCACTATATTTTGTACTATTTCTCAAACCACCTTCAAGGGCAGCTCCAGTTGGCTTGAAGCTTACCAGCTGGGGATCTTAACATCACCTAATAGAAAAGAAAAACCTAGGAATGTTATCCACCTAAGCATTTCTTTTGTTCCTCCCCAGAAGGCATGACAGATGTGGTCAGCTCCACCCGCGACTGCCTGCAAGCTGGGGAATCCTGCACCAACGACCCCAGCTGCAGCTCCAAGTTCCGGACCCTCCGGCAATGCATTGCTGGGAATGGAGCCAACAAACTGGGCCCAGACGCCAAGAGCCAGTGCCGGAACACCGTGACGGCCCTTCTCTCCAGCCAGCTGTACGGCTGCAAGTGCAAGCGGGGCATGAAGAAGGAGAAGCATTGTCTGAGCGTCTACTGGAGCATCCACCACACCTTGATGGAAGGTCAGTTGGTCAGTGGGGCTCATCCACAGTTAGGAGAGGGTAGGAGAGGGTAGGAGAAACTGGAAGCAATGGGGGGAAGAGGATGGAGCATCAAGGCAAAGTGGGCAGGAGGGCTTATTGCAGGGGTGCTCAATAGGTGGATCACGATCTACCGGTAGATCGCGAGGCAAAATGAGTAGACCGTACGGCTCCGTTTTACTCCCCCCGCCGGGAATGGCTCCGAAGGGAGGGGCCGCTCGCCCACCTCCCTGCCAGGTTGAGTGCTCCACCCCCCTCCAGCTATGCCACCGGGTTCAGGCGCCCAGTGTCCAGGCCACAAAAAGCTTCCAAACAATGGTGAGCACTTTACACAGATCCCAGAAACAGAGTCAAGCAGTGCAGATATGAATGGGGGGGGGGGGGTTAATAAAGTCCAGAAGAGCAGCTCCTTCCCCTCCTCTTCCCCACATGCAGCTCATCTTTGGTGCCCCCTTTGGCCAGGTGCGGATCCCCAGAAGGCACCTGCCAGGACCCTCCCCATACCCACTCGTCCTACGCCAGCTCTGTAGGACAAAGCGGGGCAAGTTGTGCCCAAGAGAAAGCAGCCGCCGCCTGCCTCCGAACAGGGAAAAGGCTGTCGCTTTTCAAGCGCCGCCTGATGTTGTTCCCGATGACCTTCGTGCTCGTTCTGGGCCGCATCTCGTGGTAGCTGGTTGGCATGACAACCCCTCAAAGGCCCTTTGAGCTCAGTGTGGGCCTTTTGGAATCAGGCGTGGTGGCAGAAAACGAACAGGGGGAGGTGGATCTACAGAGAAAACCTCCTGCCGCTTCCAGCTAGGTGAGCCTGCGGCCACCGCAGGAGCCAAGTGCCCATCAGATCAGCAACCGAGGGACAAACAGCTCCCTCCCCCACCCAAGTAGCACACAACATTTGTGTGGCCGCCTCAGCACAGAGGTGCCTCTCCTATGCCGTCTGCTTCTTTGAACTGCCTGCCCCACCTGGCACAGGTGAGTCGGCACGATCAGGCTTGCCGAGAAACTCCAGCAGGAGCCTGAAGGGTTTCTCCTTCCACCTGAAGACAGAGCCTCATCTCGGGGTCCTTTGCGCACCCACATTTATGCCACGGTCAGCTTCTTCCACAAACTTCTTAATCCCCTGGCAGTTTCGCACCAGAGAGCTGTCAGTGGCAGTGGCACTGCTGGCACCAGTTTCGCTGGCAGTGGCAGAGACCAGGAAGTTGCATCAGGGCCTTTCAGACCAAAGCTTGGAACACCTTCCATTATTCCTGTTGCTAATAACAACAGCTCATGGAAATGTCTGCACACTTCCGAGAAGTCCTATAAAACCACCTTGCCTGGTGCCAGCTTCTACTCTCTGGGACTAAGCTAAGGGGGGAGCACTCAGTGGTGGGGGAGATGTTCCTACCACAACGGGTGCCTTCAGGGGGTGGACGCAGGAAGGAATGTGGCTCTGCTGCAAAAGACTGTTTTTAGTATGTTGGAATCTGTTGGGTATTGATGGTTTTCACCATGACTGTAGACCACCCTGGAAGTTCTACTTCAAACTGAAGGGTGGGCTATCAAATGCTATATGAACCAGCAACGTTATGAATTGTCCGGATCTATCATCCCTCGCAGGCCAGCTAACACCCTGATTGTTTCTCCTGGTCGGTCTCCCAGTTTTGGAGGGACTCACCAAAATCTCCCTTCTCCTGCATCTTTGTGCCTTCAGCAAGAGATGTAAAGATCTGCCCTTCTTGATTTTCCTCATAAGAAAGGCCCTGCTGGAGAAAAGCAAGCAAGCCTCCTTCCTGCGCAGGGTCCGCTTTTACACAAGAGCCAGACAAATGCTCCGGGAAGCTCAAGCAGGGCCTGAAGGCAACACTCTTTCTCCACAACTTATCCCCACCGCCCCGCGCAACAATTTGTATTCAGTGTTGAACTGCTGCTGAACATGGAGGCTCCACTTGGCCACCATCCATGCATTTTTCAACATCAAATATTAGAATTCTTGAAACCTTGCAGCAATAAATTCCAGGTGTTAATTATCATTCACTAAGGAAATCCTGTCTTTTGTTTGTCCTGGTTCTGCAGCTGAAATTGACCCCCCATCCTCCAATGTTGAAGAAAAGAGATAAAATCTCTCTCTAGCCATTTTCTCCAATGCATGTATACTTTTATACACTTCATCTTTATTTCCAGACACTTCAACATGCTATCTTCAAAAAAGCCATAGCTTAACATCCAGTTCAATCCCAGTCAAAACTAAGCAATGAATACTGATGTCCACCCAATCATCATCTTACAGTCAAACTCTCTCAGTACAGTCCATATTCATAAAAACATAAGAACAGCCCCACTGGATCAGGCCATAGGCCCATCGTCCAGCTTCCTGTATCAAACAGTGGCCCACCAAATGCCCCGGGGGCACACCAGATAACAAGAGACCTCATCCTGGTGCCCTCCCTTGCATCTGGCATTCCATAAGCTAAATACAGAAATACTCAACAGTACCTATTGTATGAAATTATTAATACTCAGGTAAAATACTTCAGAGTCACCCAGTTATTATTCTATAATATTAGAGCCTGACACATTAGATCTAGAGTTCCAGTCCATCCCTGTCAACCAAAGAGAATGAAAAAGGAGCTCATATCCTAACTGCCCTATACTTTTCACTATTAACCAACAGTGTCATCCTATGCATGTCTGCTCAGAAGTAAGGCTCAGTTAGTTTAATGGGACCTACTCCCATATATGCATGTATAGGATTACAGCCCAAGTTACCTAATTCTGTATAGTCGTCCCAGTACTCAGTGGGATTAATTAGAAGAAAAAAAACTGGAGTGCTAGGTAGGGATGCACAACCTGAACCACTCAGGTCCACCATCCCTGCATGAAAAATACCCCCCTCCCCTTCAGAGCCAGGGATGGCAGAACAGAGGCATTCTGATCCCCCACCTGGAATGAAGGGGGACTTGCACTCTGCAGTGAGGCTCCCTGCAAAACTCAGTGCTTTGCACCCCCTCTAGCTACACCACTGCCCCCCTCACAATTGGCTGCAGATGCAACTGTTTCTGGTTGCTGCACCATGAGGCCAGCCCTGCTCCTAAGAAAGAACCATCGAGAACAGAGTCGACCAGCCCACAATCCAGTTCTCTTAATCCTCAACTTCTCTCAAGCAATAAAAATTGCGACAGCAGATCCCAGCCGCCTACATCTCAGCTTTTTGCTCTTAATTCCAAATAATGAGTGAGATATGCGAGAAAAGGGGCTGGTAAAAGGTTGGAATGGATAATTCTCATTTCCAAGCTCTCTTTAAACCTCCAGTTTTCAACCACCAGCAGATCTACAGAGATAAGAGGCAACCAACTATACGTCCCTTTTCATTACTTCTCTTTTAATTTGGAGTATTAAATCTAAAGTTCAGTTAAATATAATAATCTCCTATTTCCTGTTATTCCTGCTCAAGTCAAAATAAGGAGCTACTAAAATAATCTCGCGAACCTCTCCTTCTAGCCTGTTTGGTCATGTTGTTTATGGATTGTCCTCCATATACCTGACCTTTGAATCTGAGAAAAAAAAAATGAGAAAACAACATCATAATCGGATCATCCTCTGCCTTAAACCTCTTCTTCAACTATATTTGTATCCCATTTCCCTGTCTTATCGCTACGTCATAGAGATGAAAACTTCCACGTTGCCAAGCTCTGTGCCACACGGAGCTTGACTCTGAGCTGTGCGGCTTGCCTAGTCCATGTTCATGGGTTATGCAGATTGGACATCTGATCACCTGTGGGTGCTACTGCAATCTGATTCTGAGTCAGAATCATGGAGTTCTGTGCTCCTCTCAGAGGGTCTTTTTTTCCCCACACAGCCTACCTGCCTGGCTTCCTGAGCCTGGGATGCTGGCAACAGACAGAGCTACCAGTTCTCCTGCCCCCATTCAGCTAGTGACATGGTAAATCCAGGAACCAGAGAGCACCAAGCGGTGCGCTGAGCATCAGCCAAAGCCTTGCTCCTCTTGGTTGGCCTCCAGTCATTACCTGGAATTTGTAGTAAGGCGCTTACCCACTGCATGACATCACATCTCTTAGAATCTCACTGCCAGGGGTGACCTGTGATCTAGAGCAGGGCCAGGAAAAGGCAGAGAGCTGTGACATAGTGAGATGGGGAAGGATTCCCATTGGTGGTGTCCTGGTAAATGCTGGACTGCAGGAGGTTTTCATGACAATCCCCAAGGCTGTGTCCCCATCACACACACCCCACAGCCACGTCCTAGCAAGATTACAGCCCGGAGAGAGCATTTCGGGCTGCAGTTCTATATACACTTACCTAGGAGTCCCACGGACCTCAATGGGGCTTGTTGCCAAGTGCAGTCTAGGACTGTGCTATCTGTTTGTTTAAAGGGATTATGCAACCCAGGCAATGGGGTGGGGGAGTACAAGGCTTGGAGGAGGACGCAGCAACAGACACTTCAACATGTTCAAAATGGCACTGAACGCCAGTTGCTGGGCAGCCACAACTGGCTTAGGACCTGAATCAAAATCAGAACAGATTCCAAATGCTTAACTAGGCAGATGCTTAACTTAACAAATGCTTAACTTTCCCCTGGGGGCTGGGGATAAGAATAGGCCCTCAGTTTGGCTGTACTTGTCGTAAGAGGCGACTAAACGGCCACGGGTAGATGGGACTCGTCAGCCTGGGAAGGCAGCTCATCTGAGAGAAGGAAAACTCTGATCCCAAACCTCCACTGCCTTGTGGCTACATCCAGTTATGGAAAAGGCTTCAGGAGTCAACCTCGAGGCAAAATCCGGAGCCGGAGTCCCTAAGGCAGTTCATGGCTAAACACAGTCACGTTCTGGCAACTCCTGTGACGCCTCCGGAACCAATCATATTGGCTTCTGCCTTTCCATTGGACCATTTCAGCGACGTGGAGAGGGGGGATTTGCTGCATGGGTAACAGCCTATCCTCCATACCTACTTTACCCAGGCCTCGCGCACTGGAGAGGACACTCTGTTCCAGAACCACCATTCAGAGCGTGACACCATAGTCTTCTGAGACTGAAGGATGCCAACAACAACTAGGCAGAGTGGACAGGCCACTGATTATTATCAGAGGGAAAATTTTGAAGTGGTTTTTGCAGTCTTCTGGGCTGAAGAAACATCCAAGGAACTTGGAGGAAAATAAAGAGAGGCCAGAGACATTTGTGCCCTCCCTAGCAATTTCAGGCATTTTTAAAGTACTAACTAATGATAATTGCTCCTCGCCCCAGCTGGGAGGGACCCACAAAAACCATTAGTGTTGGTTCTTAGGCTAACTGCAAGTGTCACCAGCCTCTCCCCAGCTCCAGACGTCTTGGTGGGAGTCCAGAACTGGCAAAGACATTCTCCACAAATTGAGCTAAGTCACAGAGACCCTGGGAGTGGGGCTTGAGTGTCCCAACCTTCCAGCGACCGTCTGTAGTACCAAATTGTCTGTTCCTCTTCCTGAGCTGGAGGAAGAGGGGCGGACAATTCACTACTACGTTTACCCTAGAAACAGAGCCGCTGAACCTGGAAGCGTCTCCCAGAAATGACCTTACAAGAGGCAAAAACCACAGAGGTCAGTGCAGTGTGAGGAGTAAAACATTGACAATTGCCGGTCTAGACTCCCCTTGATTCCACTAGGATGGTGTTCAGGATGACAATGGGGTCCTCCTTCTCTGAGGAGGAACCTTCATCCCTTTTTGGTCAGGTTCTGGCAGGAAAGTGGTAGGGCCCAACATAAATAGCCGCCTTGGGTGCCCTTTGGGAGAAAGGCAGAATATAAATCCAATAAACAAAATAATAATAAATAAATCCATTCCTCTGCTCCTCCTTCTGAACAGCTGACTGGTACCATCACTGATATTTTGATGGGGACTCTGGATGCAAATGTATCAGGGAAGACACTACACAGACTGTTTTTGTGGCTCCTCCTTGAACCAGGAATGCATCCCAAAGACAGCAGAAGCCCTCCCAGTGTTGCTGTTTCTGTCACGCTCATGATTGGCAAGGGAGGGTGCGCCCATGTACAAAAATCATCTTGATGGCCACTTAAGTGTGATAATTAGAGCATTACAGCCCTAGACTGTATCTTGTTCCTCCAAGCCACTAATTTTTTTGGCAAGTATTGAGTTTTTAAGGGACCTCGTAAAAACGTTAACTCTGGGAGTCATAACTCTTGCCTTGTCAGGGCCATGAGTGTTTTATGCGCCATGAAAATTAAACCGGGAGTAAAACAGGAGCACCCAAGCGTGGGCTGGAAAATAGATGGATTAATAAAACGCCACTGGGGACCGAAGGCAAAGGTAGGGAGGCTGAGAAGAAAAACATGGGGATGAATTATGACAAGGAGAAGGTATAGAGTGAGAAAGGAAGACTGTCTGGGTGGTGGAAAGCACAAAGAGGCACCTTTGGAAGGTGCAAAGAGGACGTCTTTGACATCCAGGTGTGACCCAGTGCAGATAAGGAGACACTGGGCCATCCACGTTCTCCTGCTCCTATAAATGACTCTTGCCACTCTTCCTCATAAGAACATAAGAACATAAGAACAGCCCCACTGGATCAGGCCATAGGCCCATCTAGTCCAGCTTCCTGTATCTCACAGAGGCCCACCAAATGCCCCAGGGAGCACACCAGATAGCAAGAAGACCTGCAAGTCCTCCTGGGAATTGTAGTTAAGAACATAAGAACAGCCCCACTGGATCAGGCCATAGGCCCATCTAGTCCAGCTTCCTGTATCTCACAGTGGCCCACCAAATGCCCCAAGGAGCACACCAGATAACAAGAGACCTCATCCTGGTGCCCTCCCTTGCATCTTGCATAGCCCATTTCTAAAATCAGGAAGTTGCACATACACATCATGGCTTGTACCCCGTAATGGATTTTTCCTCCAGAAACTTGTCCAATCCCCTTTTAAAGGCGTCCAGGCTAGACGCCATCACCACATCCTGTGGCAAGGAGTTCCACAGACCAACCACACCCTGAGTAAAGAAATATTTTCTTTTGTCTGTTCTAACTCTCCCAACACTCAATTTTAGTGGTTCTGGTGTTATGTGAGAGTGTAAAGAGCATCTCCCTATCCACTCTGTCCATCCCCTGCATAATTTTGTATGTCTCAATCATGTCCCCCCTCAGGCGTCTCTTTTCTAGGCTGAAGAGGCCGAAACGCCGTAGCCTTTCCTCATAAGGAAGGTGCCCCAGCCCAGCAATCACCTTAGTAACTCTCTTTTGCACCTTTTCCATTTCCACTATGTCCTTTTTGAGATGTGGCGACCAGAACTGGACACAATACTCCAGGTGTGGCCTGACCATTGATTTGTCCAACAGCATTATATTAACCGTTTTCTTCTCAATACCTTTTCTAATGATCCCAAGCATAGAATTGGCCTTCTTCACTGCCGCCGCACATTGGGTTGACACTTTCATCAACCTGTCCACCACCACCCCAAGATCTCTCTCCTGATCTGTCACAGACAGCTCAGAACCCATCAGCCTGTAGCTAAAGTTTTGATTTTTTGCCCCAATGTGCATGACTTCCCTCACTGCCTGTTAAGCCTAGAACTCCATCCCAGAGCCCCACCTCCCCGTCTTTCTTCAAAGCCCAACTCCCTTGGTGAAGGCTTGGAGTCCATATTTTCATCCCCACCCCAACCAAAATGGAGTCTAAGTGGCGGACTCCGCTCCACTAGGAGGGGGCAGCCGCTAAGTCCTGCAGCACACCGTGTAAATGGCCCACTTGCTGTTGGAGGTATTCCTGGTAGCAATGGCAATGCACAGAGCACTCCTGCATGTTGCCATCGCTGCCTGGAATGGCTCCACTGGTGAGTGGGAGGGGCCTGCAGTACTTATGGCACCTTCCCTACAGCTATGCCACTAAGTACATGGAAGCGCCTTTGCTCACATTCACCTTCTGTTTAACTGGGCTTCTATAAATCTCTCTCAGAATGAGTGCCAAGAACCCCAGATGCGGTTCCTTCCTTACACACAACACTTGCCTTGCCCAAGTCTCTTCACACTTGACTCAAAACTCAAAACACATAGACGAACAGGCCTTGCTGAGGGAGAGTCAGCATGGCTTCTGTAAGGGTAAGTCTTGCCTCACCAACCTTATAGAATTCTTTGAAAAGGTCAACAGGCATGTGGATGCGGGAGAACCCGTGGACATTATATATCTGGACTTTCAGAAGGTGTTTGACACGGTCCCTCACCAAAGGCTACTGAAAAAACTCCACAGTCAGGGAATTAGAGGACAGGTCCTCTCGTGGATTGAGAACTGGTTGGAGGCCAGGAAGCAGAGAGTGGGTGTCAATGGGCAATTTTCACACTGGAGAGAGGTGAAAAGCGGTGTGCCCCAAGGATCTGTCCTGGGACCGGTGCTTTTCAACCTCTTCATAAATGACCTGGAGACAGGGTTGAACAGTGAGGTTGCAAAGTTTGCGGACGACACCAAACTTTTCCGAGTGGTGAAGACCAGAAGCAATTGTGAAGAGCTCCAGAAGGATCTCTCCAGACTGGCAGAATGAGCAGCAAAATGGCAGATGCACTTCAATGTCAGTAAGTGTAAAGTCATGCACATTGGGGCAAAAAATCAAAACTTTAGATATAGGCTGATGGGTTCTGAGCTGTCTGTGACAGATCAGGAGAGAGATCTTGGGGTGGTGGTGGACAGGTCGATGAAAGTGTCGACCCAATGTGCGGCGGCAGTGAAGAAGGCCAATTCTATGCTTGGAATCATTGGGAAGGGTATTGAGAACAAAACGGCTAGTATTATAATGCCGTTGTACAAATCTACGGTAAGGCCACACCTAGAGTATTGTGTCCAGTTCTGGTCGCCGCATCTCAAAAAAGACATAGTGGAAATGGAAAAGGTGCAAAAGAGAGCGACTAAGATGATTACGGGGCTGGGGCACCTTCCTTATGAGGAAAGGCTGCGGTGTTTGGGCCTCTTCAGCCTAGAAAAAAGACGCCTGAGGGGGGACATGATTGAGACATACAAAATTATGCAGGGGATGGACAGAGTGGATAGGGAGATGCTCTTTACACTCTCACATAACACCAGAACCAGGGGACATCCACTAAAATTGAGTGTTGGGCAGGTTAGGACAGACAAAAGAAAATATTTCTTTACTCAGCGTGTGGTCGGTCTGTGGAACTCCTTGCCACAGGATGTGGTGCTGGCGTCTAGCCTAGACGCCTTTAAAAGGGGATTGGACAAGTTTCTGGAGGAAAAATCCATTATGGGGTACAAGCCATGATGTGTATGCGCAACCTCCTGATTTTAGGAATGGGTTAAGTCAGAATGCCAGATGTAGGGGGGGGGGGGGGCGCCAGGATGAGGTCTCTTGTTATCAGGTGTACTCCCTGGGGCATTTGGTGGGTCGCTGTGAGATACAGGAAGCTGGACTAGATGGGCCTGTGGCCTGATCCAGTGGGGCTGTTCTTATGTTCTTAACTACAATTCCCAGGAGGCCTTGCAGGTCTCTTGTTAGCTGGTGTGCTCCCTGGGGCATTTGGTGGGCCGCTGTGAGATACAGGAAGCTGGACTAGATGGGCCATGGCCTGATCCAGTGGGGCTGTTCTTATGTTCTTACGATAGCCACAAAGTCAGTCCATTTAGCCCACATGCAAATCTCCTTTCCCTCCTCCACTCTCTCTCCACTGCAACCCACAAACCCTTCTTGCATGAGGTGCTCCTTATATCCCTAGGGACCGCAATGCCTCTAGTGGCTGCAGCTGTGCAGCACACCCTCTGCTGAAAGCCCAGGCCTTAACCCTTAAAGGGCCACCACTGACACCACATCCTATCTCCTCGCCTTCCGCGATTCCAATACAGAAGCCAGGACCAAGTCAGACTTCTGTGGTGCACGTTCCCAAGAGTTTATTGTAGGAAACCCTGGCAGGGCCATGGCAAAGACACAGAGGGCACAATCCTAACCAACTTTCCAGCACTGAGTAAGAGAATAACCATTCCCTTGCCTTGAGGAGGCCTCCCTGACTGCCACCCAACTGCAGGATTCACACATTGGCACAGCTATGTTAGTGTGGGGAAGTTGGTTAGGATTTGGGCCTGTGTTTAATAGGAACCAGTGCCAGATCACCCATTACCAGCCTGTCATTCGGACACACTCAGACCAACCTAGTGGCCAAGTTCTTGCTCTCAAGATGCCTTTTCTTATACTTCTAGCGTAGTCCTTCCCAAACTGTGGGCCACAACCTGATTTTTGGTGGGTCCCATAGCGGCTAGGCAGGGCTTCCAATGAAAACACAGGTGATGTAAGGAACGGATAACTAATTGCCTCAAGCCCTGAGGTTTTTCAACAATGAGAATTGCCCTGCGGTTTGCAAACATGTGTAAATGCAGGGAGAAAAATGTTGGAGCATCTTTTTTCTGATAATTATTACATGTAAATAAATAAAAAATATTATTATTAAAAAATATTATTTTAATAATAAAATAATAATAATAAATTATTAATTAAAAATATTATTTCTTTCTAGATATTTTTAAAGTCTTATTAACCTAGGTGGGTCCCGACAGAGTGTCATTTTAAAAAATGGGTCCCAGTGTAAAAAGTTTGAGAACTGCTGTTCTAGTGCATTCCTCTTTCAGTTTTTCTCCTGATTAAAAAAATAAAAATGTCCTCATCCAGACACAGTTGGCCTCTTGCAATCTTTCTCCAGCATGAGAAACTGGGCCTTCAAGAACGGTTTCTCTTAAAAATGGCTGGTTCTCCTCCACTCCCTTGTCCCCAAACGTAAGAGTGATGGATGAGTCTCTGGGAAAGAGAGCTGAGATGATACAGACTTGCTTACAACCCTGACGTCTTTTGCAAGCGCACACCCTCAAGAGGCCATAAAAGCTTCCGAGAAGCCATTTATACAATCAATTATCAAAGCCCCTGCCCTGGGAATTTGTGGAGCGTATTATTTACTCAACGCTGAATAAAGCCAAGATTGCATTCCAAGCACCTGAATATTTGCAAGCAGCAGTGAAATTGTCTGAGGGTAAAACGTGGCTAGGCACAATTGCCCGGCTCTGGGGACGAGAATCTGCATATGGAAACAGGCTTCTTGGGGGAGATTGTCCCCACAAGCCATAAAAATGAAAGGTTCAGAGGTACACTACCTCTGACCATGGAGGTTCCATTTAGCTGTCATGGCTGACAGCTGTTGGAAGATGTTCTCTCCATGCATTTAGCTAAGGGCGCAATCCTAACCCCTTAGGTCAGTGCTTTCCAGCACTGACATAAGGGCAATGCAGCTCTGAGGTAAGGGAACAATCATTCCCTTACTTTGAGGAGGCCTCTGTGAGTGACTCCCAACTGCAAGATGCAACACATGTCCCATTGGCACCGCTATGCCAGTGCTGGAAAGCACTGACCTAAGGGGTTAGGATTGCGCCCTAGGACTCTTTGAAAGCCATCTAAGCAGGCTTCCATCAGCTCATCTTGTGGCATGGAGTCAAAAAGTTGTGCTTTCCTGTTGAAAGTATCCAAAGCAGCTTACAGTGAAATAATCCACCCTGTAAATGAATCAAGGGCATGTAAGAAAAAGAGAAGTAGTGGTTAAGGGCCAGCAGGAGTGAGTCAAGTAAGCAGAAGTCTCTGTGTACCTGCACAAGGATGGGAAGCAATCAGTCTCAATGGGCAACGCTTCCTCATGGTTGGCCAACGTCAGATGCCAGAACTTGCCAGAAGGACAGTCAGCGTGCTGCAGAGTAGCCCGGCCCTGTTCCCAGGACTGGGTCTTTGGCAGGGAGACTTATATAACAACCTCCTGGCAGCTTTGCGAGCCACGGCGCTTATCCGTATAAATGCCGAAGCCTCCTGAGAAGGCGGCTGTTTTGTTTTGGATACTTTCAAACTTACTAAACTACTTGCCTCGGTAATGCCCCGAGAGACGAGTCGGTACACTGGTGCATTTTTACGGTACTTGGAGCAGATGAAAGGGGGAAGCAAGTGATTGAATATAATTAGCTTGATGTCTTCTGCAGGGAGGTGTCTGCCAGGCCTGTATGCCATTATCGCAACGCTCCGCTACAAAGGGCAGCTGACAATGAGAAGAGATGAGGCACTGAGGGGAAAAAAATACAAAAGGTGCACACACACAAATGGAGACGTTTGCACTGGCACAGCCTAACGAAGCGGACTGGAGAGGAAGGCAGAGCTGAGCAGAGGGAGGGTGGGCCACGCAGATCTGCAGCAAGGTCAGGAAAGCAGCTCACGGTCAGCTCTTACATGCCGACACTCTCCGTGGCTGGAGCACAATGGAGCCAACACTCTGAGTACGCTCAGAGATGCTCCTTCCCACATTAGTGCTCCTGATGGATCGAGCTGGAGCATTTGGAGGGTTAATTTGAAACCAAGGCACACCAGGGCCTAGTCCCTTGAAGAAAACAGAGACTGACTGTTGGAGGGCATGCAGCTCTTTGCACAGGAGAGCCTAGTTTATTCCAGGAAGCCTCTTCTGGTTGTGGACACCACTTCAGAAGCCTGCAGGGATGAGGCATTTAGGCACTCTCTGTGTTGAGTAGAGATATTGACCTTGTTGACATATTGATGATTAACTCTGGTTTCCTTTCTGGTTATATATGTTGTGATGATGACTGATGTTTTTAAATTCGAGGGTGAGGCACTTTGGGTGACTCTGTGTTGAAAAGGGTTTCGAAAGGCCCTCAAGGTACGCCAGTGTTATCTCCACGTGCAATGAGAATCCCACCAGTGTAGAAACGCACCCACTGACAGACGCACCACAGATATCAGGAAAATACCACTCTGATGTAGCTCAGACACCACTTGGACACTTGGGCACCACTGGCAGAGAAACCAAAAAAGGAAGGAGATTGGGGCCAGAGGTAGGAACAGAGGAGGGAGGGAAAAACAGCAGAAAATGGCACCTTCTACTGAAAGTTCAATTGGTTTCCTGGCTGTTCAGAGCTTAGTTGTGGTTATAAGAACCCTGTGCTGTTGGCTAGGCCGGTAAACAGCTGAGTGGGCAGCAACGCTGGGAACAGCCAATGTCCCCTCGCACTGCCTAAGGACTTCCCTATTCCTAGCCATATAAGTAGGAACATAAGGAGAGTCCTTCTGGACTGGGCCAGAGGTCCACCAATATCTTGCTTTCTGCAAGAGCCACACGGATGCCTCTGAGAAACTCACCAGCAGAAGGCAAAGGCACCAGTTCTCTCCTCCTGTTGCTCCCCAGCAGCCAAGGGCCTCTGCCTCTCAACTTAGAGGTGGCTGCTGCTGGATCCCAGCTCCTCCAGGCAGTGGCATAGCCAGTGGGGGGGAAGGGCAGCCCCCCCCAGGTGCCACCCTCAGGGAGTGACACCACTACTGACCAAAATTACGAAGATCATGGTTGTTAAAATAATACCATCATGTTATATACCATTCAGTGTGTTATTTGCAGCAGAATGCAATGAAACAAACCAGAGTGAAATATCTTAATTTCATCCAAAGACACAGCCAAAATCCAGAAAACAAAAACGCAATTGTCTTAGGGCCCAATCCTATGGTCCGCACCGCGCCTCCGCGGCGCGGACCACAGTTGCAAACGTGCCATAAGGCACATTTGCAGGGCTTACCAACGGGCTCCCTCTGAAGGTGGCTCAGCTCCGACCGGCGCTGAGCCACTGCCCAGCGGGCACCCGTGTTCCGCAGCTCGGCAGTGTCTGCCACCGCCGGGCTGTGGAATGGCAAACGGGGCAGGGACAGGGGCATTCCAGGGAGGGGGGAGGCCAGCATGAGGCGGAGAGGGGGCAGAGAGGATGGCGTGATGTGGGGAGGGGGGCATGCCAGAGGCGTGCCTGGGGGCGGGCAGGAGGAGGACCCATGGAGCTCCGCTCTGCAGGATCCTCGGCGCTCGTGGAGGCTTTACTTTAGCAGTGCCCCATTGCGGATGAATGTCCCCTACTCCTGAGGTGCCTGGATGCGGTGGTAGCCCTTGTGGTGCCCGAGCGGGGGTGCCCTGGGCAGCTCAAAATTGGGCTGCCCCTTAGGACTGGGCTGTAATGTAACAAAAAGTAGATTTCCTTAACTCAAAACCGAACAATGAAACTGATTATTCAAAGAGCCAATGAGATTAATCAATTTTGTCGTATGGGGGGGGGGTGTCAAGAATTTATGGGCCCCCAGTGTCAAATGGCCCAGCTGTGCCACTGCCTCCATGAATGTGCGGACACCATCTCAACAGGCAGCCATCCCTGTGGCTGGAAGTGCCACCAATTCATGATGCATTATGCGAAGGCCTTTCTGAAAGCAAAATCCTTCCAGTTTGCCAGTAGAGCCTCTCTCCACCGCCGCCACTGCCCTGCCAGTGTGGCTACCCTATCATAGCTGAGTGGTAGAACTTTAGCTTTGCATGCCAAAGGTCTCTGGTTCGTTCCCCAGCAGCGTCTCCCGTAGGGCTGGGAAAGAGTCCACCAGTCTGGGTGAGCAATAGCGGGGGTGGCGGTCTAGGGGTCTGACTGGAGATGTAACAGAACCCATGTTTGGGCCAAAGTGCTCTTTCTTACAAGCAGTCGCCCACTTAATCAACACAAGTTGTGTTCATTCATCTCTGACTGCATCTCAAGAAAAAACGGCCTTTCAGTTGGGAACCTCATCATTGCAGTGGGGTTGCATCATTGAAGTGCACTGAGAAGATAACTTCCTGAAGATAGCTTCCAAGGAATGCAAGCAGTGTCAAGTAGCCATACTGGTGGGGAAGCAGATAGAACCTAAATGCAGCATCAGTAGTCTACCTCTGGGCAGGTGGAATAGATTGAAACCAACACCAGAAATCATTATTTAGATCACCAAGCAGAAAGCCTTCATTTACAATCATCGATTTTCATCATTTTTTCCTAGGGTACCTCAGTTATTTTCCAAAAGAAAAGTGCAGAGTGATTTGTTTATATAACCATTAAAACCGCCCTGATTTACAGCCACACCGAGTTCCTCCATAGTTTGAGGAAACCTTTGCATCTATGGGAGGCAGCCTGCTGTCGTGATATGCATCTATTGGAGCAATTATAGATTTTTCTTCCCCAGATTTTTTTTTAATAAACCTCACATTTCGAGTGCTTTGGAAAACAGGGGATGGCATATCGCTTATTGTTCGAAATGGCTCTGCCCTTGGTTTCTGAAAGATAAAATAGGAAACTGAAGAAGCAGCCTTGCATAAATATAAAAGAGGAGGCTGAAAAATCAGCCGTAGAGTACAGTCAGCTTTTAAAAATATACCTTTGAAGAGGCCATCCATGACTCACCATAGTGGCATAGCTAGAGGGGGTGCAAAGCACCAAGGTTTGCAGGGAGCCTCGCTGCAGCATGTAGGGCACCTCTCCCCTTCAGAGCCAGGTATACACTTCGGTTTTGCTCCCACCACCTGGAATTGCTTCAAAGAGAAGGGGAAGGGGCCCCTTGCACACTGCGGTGAGGCTCCCTGCAAAACCTAGGGCTTTGCACCCCCCTCTAGCTACACCACTGACTCACCCCATCCAAGGCTTGTGCTTCAGACCTAACCTCTCCTGGAAGGAGTTAGGTGGGCACTGCTATACATTCTCTAGTCCAGTGTTTCTCAAACTGTGGGTCACGACCCACTAGGTGGGTCGCAAGCCAATGTCAGGTAGGTCCCTACTCATTTCAATATGTATTTTGTTTTTATTGTATTAGACTTGATGTCACCATGGCGTGTGACTGCATTTGGGGAAAGGTTACAGATCTGTACTTTTAACAAGCTATTAGGCATGTTTTTCACAATGATAGTCAATGGGGCTTACTGTTGGGTAAGTTTGGATAGGATTGCAACCCTGATCTGGATATGGGGCAGGCCAGCCGGCCTCTCTGTTCCAGAGATCAGGATTGGGTTCCCTGTCTCACTGGTCAGATCTGAGTTAAAGAAATCCACTTTTTTACGTGGATAAGGCAGTTGTGTATTCTTTTTCCAGTTAATTGGCCATATGTCTTGACAGAATGCAGATAATTCAACGTGGTGTATTTTATTACATTCTGCATGAAATGACCTTTCCAATGATATGTAGCATGACAATATTATTGATAAACGTCAATTTTCCAAAAAGGATTCCAAAAGTTTAGCCGCTACTGGTGTCACCCCCCTGAGGGTGTCTGCTGGTGCCATGCACCCCCCCCACCACCACCTTACATAAGAACATAAGAAGAGCCCCACTGGATCAGGCCATAGGCCCATCTAGTCCAGCTTCCTGTGTCTCACAGCAGCCCACCAAATGCCCCAGGGAGCACACCAGATAACCTCATGCTGGTGCCCTCCCTTGCATTCTGCCATTCTGCATCTGGCACCTTATTGACACCACTGCACTTACCTCCACATGGTCTAGCCCAGGGGTGCCCAAACCCCGGCCCTGGGGCCACATGTGGCCCTCGAGGCCTCTCATTGTGGCCCTCAGGGAGCCCCCAGTCTCCAGTGAGCCTCTGGCCCTCCGGAGATTTGTTGGAGCCCGCACTGGCCCAACGCAACTGCTCTCAGCGTGAGAGTGACTGTTTGACCTCTTGCGTGAGCTGTGGGATGAGGGCTCCCTCCACTGCTTGCTGTTTCATGTCTGTGATGCAGTAGCGGCAGCAAAGGAAAGGCCAGCCTTGCTTTGTGCAAGGCCTTTTATAGGCCTTGAGCTATTGCAAGACCTTCATTCATTCATATAAGTTAATCTTTAATATATTCATTTATGTACATTTATGTAAATGTATTCAAATCTTAAATGTAAATTAATTCTTTTTCCCCCCTGGCCCCCGACACAGTGTCAGAGAGATGATGTGGCCCTCCTGCCAAAAACTTTGGACACCCCTGGTCTAGCCTATCGATTAAGCTGGACTCCTGTTCGTGTCTCTCCACCATCAGGGATCAGTTATGGTGGCCCATCTGTGGAAGGCTTCCCTTTTGATGTCCTTGGGATGCCAAGCAAAGCCCTTTATCTTTGCCCAGGCCTGTCTGCTTTCAGAGTTGGGGTTTCTGCTAATTGTGAAATTGTCATTGTGCCTTCTACTCTTCTCTCCAGTTTGACGTACATCTGAGTTCTGTCCTTTTAAGCTGGTTTGTCATATAAAACAATGAGTGCTGTCAGTCACCTGGAGTTTTTCTTTTACCTGAAAGGTGGTAGGGGATATTCTTCTTTCAAGTAAACACCTAAAGGAGCTCTGCCTCCCATCAGTTATGTCCTCCTTTGCTTCCCTTAGGCATGAATGTGATGGAAAGTTCCCCTTACGAGCCATTTGTGCGGGGCTTTGACTACGTCCGGTTGGCTTCCATCACAGCAGGTACGCTTTTATATGTGACTTTTCTGCTGTTTTCTATTTCTTGTGGTTGGTTGTAGCCATTCAAGTTTTTTCCCCTGAGAAATTTCACAAGGAATTCCTTGATTCATTTGCTGGGAATGCCCCTGTGGTTTCATCAGAGAAGGTCTTTAATTTCAGCACAATCTACAGCTGTGCAGAACAATTTTGTGAATTTTTACTCACCTGAGAAAAATTCCTGAATTCCTTCCAAAATGTTCACTTTCAAAGGAATTCCCAAACTCAGTTTGCATTCCACGCTTGACAAAATCCCAGTGGCAGAATGGTCTGCAGTAGATCTATTGTGTCATCCATTGGATCCTTACAACCACCTTGTGAGGTAGGTCAGGCTATGATAGTGACTTACCCAGAGCCATTTTACGAGTTTTGCAGTGAGCAGGAATTTGAATTTTGGTTTCCTATCACCGAAACTAAGATTCTAGTCCCTGTGCTTTTTGTGCCACGGAACTATGTGAGAAAATGAGCCAATGGCCAGTCTTGGCAGGCAGAGCCACTCCGGTACACTAGAGCAGGGGTCTCCAAACCCTGGCCCAGGGGCCAGACGTGGTCCGCAGCAAGCCTCTATCCGGCCTGCAGCCAGCCTCTTGCCCCCTGAGAGCCTCTGGCCCACTCAACTGAACACAACTGGAGCTGTGCTCTGGTTGTATCTGAAGGGTGTTCTGAGAGCCAGAGACACTGAATGAATGAGCCCATTCGTTCATTTATTCACCCTTCTAAGTTCCATCTCTAATTTATTTACTTAAATTTTATATTTAATTTTTTTTTTTTCCTGGCCCTCAACACTGCACCGGATATTTGATGTGGCCCTCTGGCCAAAAAGTTTGGAGACCCCTGCACTAGAGGACTTCATTGCTACAAGAGATGCTCCAACCTGTAGCCCTCGTGGCTCACAACTGGGGCAACTCTGTGGGCATGGCATTCTGGTGCTGTCCTTGGCAGCTCCCGAGACTTGCGCTCTCTTTGAGTTAGCTGCACAATTCCATCGGTGGGCCTAAGCTTGCTTGATGTTGTTCCGCTCCGTAGGCTCGGAGAACGAGGTGACGCAGGTCAACCGATGTTTGGATGCCGCCAAGGCTTGCAATGTGGACGAGATGTGCCAGCGCCTGCGGACAGAATATGTCTCCTCCTGTATCCGGCGCATGGCCCGGGCAGACACGTGCAACCGCTCCAAGTGCCACAAGGCCTTACGGAAGTTCTTTGACCGTGTGCCCCCGGAATACACGCACGAGCTCCTCTTCTGCCCCTGTGATGACACGGCCTGCGCCGAGAGGCGGAGACAGACCATCGTGCCCACCTGCTCCTACGAAGGCAAGGAGAAACCCAACTGCCTGGCCCCCCTGGACTCCTGCCGGGGGAACTATGTTTGCAGGTAGGGTGACGCTCCATTCTGTTGACTGCGGATAAAAAGCCATTGCTTCTAACAGTGAAGAACATGAAACTGGCGCTTGGGTGAACCCGCCCACTCTCGCCTTCGAAAGCCGTGTGTGCACCTGCGCATGGTCATCGCTGCCAGGAACTGGGGAGGGAGGGGGCAGGATCAGTGGAGCTCTGCTCTGAGAGTTTGGGGCTCTCCTGCCTGACACGGAGCCTCTTAAGTCTGTGCTTGAGAAACTTGAGAAGCCCCACTGTGGGGCTTGGGGCTTTCCCCGGGGGAAGGAGACCAAAGTCTGCTTCCTGGCACCTGCTGCTTCCCTGTGCCCATTGGATACAGCGGTAGCCTAGCGCTTTGGCACTGCTGCTCCAGTGGGTGCCGCGAAGGCTTATGAGGAAAGGCTGCGGCGTTTGGGCCTCTTCAGCCTAGAAAAGAGACGCCTGAGGGGGGACATGATTGAGACATACAAAATTATGCAGGGGATGGACAGAGTGGATAGGGAGATGCTCTTTACACTCTCACATGACACCAGAACCAGGGGACATCCACTAAAATTGAGTGTTGGGAGAGTTAGAAGAGACAAAAGAAAATATTTTTTTACTCAGCGTGTGGTTGGTCTGTGGAACTCCTTGCCACAGGATGTGGTGATGGCGACTGGCCTGGATGCCTTTAAAAGGGGATTGGACAAGTTTCTGGAGGAAAAATCCATTACAGGGTACAAGCCATGATGTGCATGTGCAACCTCCTGATTTTAGAAATGGGCTATGGGCTACCTCGATGCAGGTGCTGGATTATCGACTTGCTCTGAATGGGGTTGCACTCCCTCTGAAAGAGCAGGTTCGCAGCTTGGGGGTCCTCCTGGACTCACAGCTGCTGCTGGATTCCCAGGTGGCGGCTGTGGCTAGGGGGGCCTTTGCTCAACTTTGGCTGGTGCGCCAGCTGCGACCGTACTTGGATCGTGCAGACCTGGCCACGGTGATCCATGCCACGGTGACATCGAGGTTAGATTACTGTAACGCGCTCTATGTGGGGCTGCCCCTGAAGACGATTCAGAAACTGCAATTAGTGCAGAATGCGGCGGACCGTGTGGTCACTGGAGCTAGGTGGTTTGACTCTGTCAGTCCGCTTCTCCGGGGGCTACATTGGCTGCCCATTCGTTTCCGGGCCCAATTCAAGGTGCTGGTTTTGACCTTTAAAGCCCTATACTGCTCTGGGCCAGGCTATCTTAGAGACCGCCTACTCCCGTACAATCCGGCTTGTCCTCTCAGGTCATCAGAGAAGGCCTTTTTGCAAGTGCCGCCACCCAAGGAGGTCCGGGGGGGGGGCGGCTGCAAGAAATAGGGCCTTCTCGGTAGTGGCACCAACATTATGGAACTCCCTTCCCCTTGACTTGAGAATGGCTCCCTCTCTTGAGAGTTTTCGGCGAGGCCTGAAAACACTGTTGTTTAAACAAGCCTTCTGATTTCTGACCTTCTTAACTTTTTTATACATCTTTTAGTTTTACAGGCTTGATTCCTCGGTGATCTGCTCTTTTACTCTTTTAATCTGACTACTGTTTTTATGGCCTCTGTAGTGTGTGTTTTTAAATGTTTTTATTTGCTTGTATTAATGTTTTTAAAAATCTGTTTTTTAATATGTTGTTAGCCGCCCTGGGTCCCGTTAGGGAGAAGGGCGGGATAAAAATAAAGTTTTATTATTATTATTATTATTATTATTATTATTATTATTATGTCAGAAGGCCAGATGCAAGGGAGGGCACCAGGATGAGGTCTCTTGTTATCTGGCGATCTGGCGTGCTCCCTGGGGCATTTGGTGGGCCGCTGTGAGATACCGGAAGCTGGACTAGATGGGCCTCTGGCCTGATCCAGTGGGGCTGTTCTTATGTTCTTAACTACAATTCCCAGGAAGCCTTGCAGGTCTCTTGTTACCTGGTGTGCTCCCTGGGGCATTTGGTGGGCCGCTGTGAGATACCGGAAGCTGGACTAGATGGGCCATGGCCTGATCCAGTGGGGCTGTTCTTATGTTCTTATGAAGGTCAGGCTGTAAATTAGTTCAAATTAGTTCAAAGGCTGTGGGGTCCAGAGGCTGTTTCCAGTGGACCCTGTACTAGTTCCGTTCCTCAGCATTTCTTGAGCTGTAGCTGACCAAGCTGCATGGGAGCATCGAGCAGGCTGGACTCCCTGCTAATCCCAGGCATCAACAGAGGGAGATAAAATATATTGTTCTTTTGTCCTTCATTTTGCCAAAAAATAAAAAAGGAAGAAAGAAAAACAGCCTGTGACTGAAATGCCCTTGGGCTTGAGCTGGCTTGAGTTATCTGCGCACCTCAATCAGTCAGTGGGAGCCAGTGTCCTTGCTAGGGCTGTGGTGAGGAATCAGAGATGCAGAGCAGCCCGTGGGAGAGCTGTGCTCAAGGGTGGGGCAAGGTGCTCTGCCCCCTTCCTGGTTGTTGGGCCTTGGCTGGGGGAGCGACGCCCCTTGGAGAACTGAGAAATGGCGCCACTCGCAAGGAGCGATGCTGGCCCCATGGATTCTCCTCAGCCCATTGGCCCACACACCTCAGGGCTACCTGGCAGTGGCATAGCTAGAGGGGGTGCAAAGCTAGAGGGGGAGCCTGAATGTGCCGTGCAAGGGGTCCCTTCCCTTCGGAGCCATTCCCAGCAGCAAGATCAAAACGGAGGCTGCCTCTGTGTTGCTCTCGCTTCTGGGAATGGCTCTGAAGGGGGAGGGGAGGGGGTCCTTGCACGACCCGTTCAGGTGCCTGGAAAACCTAATGCTTTGTACCCCCTCTAGCTATGCCACTGGTTAATCCGTTCCCTTCGCATATCTCCCTTTCTTCCAGATCTCGCTACGCTGAATTTCAGGTCAACTGCCGGCCATCCACGCAGTCCACGACGGGGTGTCGGACCGAGAACTACGCTGCCTGCTTGCTCGCCTATACCGGAATCATAGGTAGAACCGGAGTTGCACTTAAATGTTTTTCGTGATCTTTCGGTCAGCAGTTACAAAGATAATGTAACTATCTTATTATTGTTACATCAGGTAGCTCAGGCCTGGGAAGGGGGTGAGGATTCAGTGGGCACTGTAGCCGCCAAACCCACCCCCTTCCCAAACCTGACCCTCCTCTCCAATTCATCTGGCAACCAAAATCCTTTCTCACTCTCACTCTCTTTCTTTCCCTCTCGCACCCCCACCCCCACCGGCAGGTAGCCCCATCACACCAAACTATATTGATAACTCCACCTCTCACATAGCCCCCTGGTGCACCTGCAACGCAAGCGGCAACCGGCAGGAAGAGTGCGAGGGTTTTCTACATCTCTTCACCGAAAACCCCTGCCTTGGTGAGTACCGCTTGGCCACGCGCTGTGACGCCATGGAGACTCTCTGGGGATTGGCAGTAGGGATGTACACGACAGGGACTTTCTTTGCTCAGGCCTCACGCAGCCCACGTGGCGCAACAATGGACCAATAAACCACACAGCCCATTTTTGACTTTGTGGAGACCATCTAGCCCGGTTATTGCTTGCACAGATGTTGCTCTGTGGTCAATTAATTGTCCGTGGAAAAGTGTCAGGGCTTCGTGAACCTTCCTGCAGGCTACAGTCATCAGAGGGGACCGGAAAGCGAGGGCAGGGCCAGAGAGGTCATTGAAGTTACTAGGCTCGGCTTCAGACATGAATGTGTGGGTTCCAGATCCCCCCTCCAGAAGGAGGGGTGCACTCCCAGAGCTCGTCTTCTGAGCCAGAACTCAAAGAATCACTCCCCACCAACTCCAGTGCCCCTCAAAACAACCCTTCCCCTGCCCCAGTGGCAGTAGGGGGCTACTCCTTCTGCTTCATTGCCCTGGGTGCAGCATGTTCAGTCTGAATTGTACTGCACAAGGATTTTTTCCATTCTGTCCGAACAGGAAGAAAGGAGGCGAAGGGGTTTCTCTGGGCTGTAGCCTTGGCAAGGGCTGCGCCCGTGGCAGTAGCCCTGGCAAAGGCCACAGCTCCCATTAGCGGGCCCACATCACCTCTGCATCAGGAAAGGCCTCCTGCTTGGGGCTGCTGACTCCCCAAAATTGATGTCTCCGTCCTTGAGAGTGCCAGGAGGAAGCCAAGTGGACAGCCAGCCCTTTCCAAATGTCAGAGGCAGGAAAGAAAAATCTTTGCCGCCCCAGAAAAGATGAGCATGTCAGGACGGATCAGTGTCCTGAGAAGGACGTGGAGCTGTCAGGGCTCAAGGAGACCTGACAAGAGAGGTCCTTGTGAAAGGCGGGATATTGGTGGCCAGAAAGATGGAGTGTCCCCCAGTTGAAAGGGCTGGCTGACAAGGACGGACCTTGGGGTCTCCTGCGCACACTGGCAGCCGGTGTGTTCTTGGCTCCTGTTCGCCTCTGCGTGCGTGCAGAGGGCAAACCAACTCAGAGGTGTGTCTTGCGGCTCGATGAAAGACCCAGCCCCTGGAGTCTGTCCTGTCCCAGTTCAGAAGAGCACCACTGGGCCGGGGAGCAAGGGAGGCCCTTTGCTTTTACACCCGCCTTTTCGTCTGTGGTCCAAGGAGGGAGACGGTCACATGTGCAAATGGACAGTCACAGGTCATTAAAGCAGGCTGTGGCATCAAGCCGTTTCTGCTGAGGAGTGAACAGAAGAGCGTTCCCTGCACAAAGCTGCTTTTGAAATGCTTTGAGAACAAGGCCGGTCCTTGCAGCTGTTTCTTTCTGGGGAAGTTTTTAAAACCAAAAGGCTGTGAGAAACTAGGCAGGTGAGCATGACGCATGCGTCAGCATCATGTGCCGCTTGGCCCTGAGGCACCCAGAGAGCAAGAGGAGGAGGAGGAGGAAGGCCACAAGGCAGGTAAGGAATGTGATTGGCAAAAAGGGACGAAACCTTCCAGTTGTTTTTCAGGTGCTCCAACAAACAATATTCAACTTCTTTTAAAAGTGCTATATTTAAAAGTGCTAGCCGCCCTGGGTCCCTCTGGGGAGAAGGGTGGGATAAAAATAAAGTTTTTATTATTATTATTATTATTATTATTATATTGAATAGCAAATCATGTCAGGAGTTTTATTTGGTTTGCTTGCTCCTGCCCCCCCCTCCTAATGAAGAGAATGGGTTTGCTGTGCAGCAGAAAAGCATCTATTTTGTGCCTGTTTGGTTTCAGGTCCAACCCTCGGTACCTCCCAGGTAGGGCAGAAAAAAGTCCCACCTCAAACCTTGACAAGCTGCTGCCGGTCAGTGTGGATAACCCTTAGCTAAACAGTCTGACTCAGGAGGAGGCAGCTTCCTTTGAGGCAGAAGCGTCTATAAGGGATATAAAAGGTGGGCAACCCAAGCCCACCTCATTCCTCATGTGGTCTTGCAGAGCTGCCAACAGCGCTGAATCTTGCAGGGAGTTTTGGCATCTTCTTCCTTGGGGTTAAGAAACTTTTGGTCTCTTCCCCCAGGGTAAGTTCCTGCTGCCCACTCGTGCATCTAAGGGGGGGGTCAATGGGGGCAAATGCTCTGGGGCGCCATGACTGTGGGGGTACCCCCACCATCCACAGCCCCTCCACTGCCTTCCCCTCTGGAGGCATTCTGAGAGCCAGAGAAGCCACACACGGCCTCCTCGACCCTCAGAGGGACTTATAAGTCCTCCAGAGGGCCTTAAAACATCACTTCCCGTTTCTCGGGGAAACCGGAAGTGATGTTTTTAGGTCCTCGGAAGATCTCAGGGCACAACCAGTGGGGAGCAGCATTTTCCCCAGGGGCGGCATCTTGCAGTCCTGGCCCAATCAGCGTAGGGATCGCCTCTGCCCCTGCGGGCGAACTCAGTCCTTCACCATCAGTATCGCTGACGCAAGCCTTTGTGGACCTGTGAAGGCAGATCACACCTGGGAAGGGGGTTAGGATCTAGTTAGCAGTGGCAACTGCTGCTGCTGAAACTGCCCCCTTCCCAGGCTTAACCCACCCCCACTGTCCATCAGGTTCCTGACAAGAAGGAGAATTTCACCCTGCGTGCCCTCCTGACCTGCATTTCCATCCATGTAACCCAGATTCAGCTTCACGTCCTCCCTGAAAACTGAGCCTTCAGCTGGGACATGGCCAAGGCATTTGGTTCCCAGGCATCACTTAATGTCCAGCGGAAAAAAGAGGTCGTTTGATGGCAGGTGTTCAGGGTGCCGAAGCCTCTCTCAGGACCACCCTGTCTTTTTCCCCCTTAAGAAAATGCCATCCAGGCCTTCGGCAACGGAACGCACCTGAGCGCCGCCGCTGCTCCTCCCTCCACACCTCCCACAACACAGATGCGTAAGCAAGAGCGGAACACCGACAGAGCCGCGGCCACCCTCCGAGAGAACATCTTCGAGCAGTTACAGCCCACCAAGGTAGGTGAGAAGACCGAGAGCAGCTCCAACTGTGTTCAGCAGATGACCCAGAACAGGGCCGGTCGGCTCTTGAGCTAGAAGGAAATTCCTGCCAGCCTCTCTGTTAGAAATGGGCAGAAGAGGAGCCCTACTGGCTCAGATGGGGAGGGGGGGGGGGTCCTTAATGCCAGCATCCTCTTTCACACAGTGACCCACCCAGATTCCTCCTCCAGGAAGGCAGGCCCTCTCCTGTTGCTGCTCCCCACCAATGGACATTCAGCAGCACACAGCCACTGACCACAGAGGCTCCATATCAATAGCCTGACTCACTGCCCTTGCTAGATCGTTCTTCCTCCATGAATCAAAGCCACTGGAACCAGTGATCATCACCCCCAGCTCTTGTCTGGTTTGTGTTCTGAGCTGAAAGCAGCTGACACGGGAGCAGGGATGTGGATCCAGACCACAGTAGTGGGAGGGACTCATTTCTTCTCCCTCCACTTAACCTCGGATGTAAATTGCAACCTGGAGCTGCAATTATCCACCTGGGAAAACAGAGAGACATGGTACAGGTCATCTCTGTGAGGCTAAGAGCAGCTTCACTCTGCAAAAGAGACTGGCATTGAGAAGAGGGCTAAAGAAATCCCTGTGCCACCACTCTGATCCACATCTTCTCTCTCCCCCCCACCCCGCCCTTTGCAGCCTTTAGCCAAACAAAACATTGGAAGGCGCATTCACACATCCCTGACGTGCCCTGTTTGGCTCTGAGGTCTGTGAAGGTAAACACATGCAGTGCAAAGAGGTGACCCAAACACAGTGGGTGCTTGTCAGGTGTCTCTTTGGGAGCTGGTTCCCCCTTGTCGCTTACGCAAAGTACAGTACGACCACAGCAAATAGCTGAGCATCCAACCCCAGCGTCCCCCGGGGCGTGCAATGAAGTGGTGAATCAGCTCTTATGACTGGCCTGATTTTTTTTATGGCTCTTGAAGCAGGCGCACAAGCATCGCCATAAAAAGTGGTGCTAATCGCTGCCAGTGAAATTTTATCGCATAAATAGAATCTCCGGGCAGAACTAAATGTTCTAATGAGTGTCGTGAAGGGCGGGGTCTTTGCAGGAGAGCGACAGCAGTTCTGGGGGGTGTCTGATCCTTCCCAGCCTATGGCTTTTCCTTTGCAACACCCCCCCCCCCCACGGCAACTCTCCCCAAAGCCTGGCTCTAGTTTTCCCAATCAAGCAGGGAAGAGCAAATGGGTCAGGGAGAGGGTGTAGAGGGAAAGTCCCGGAGGAAGAGGGGGGTTAATAGCATATACCCACTGCCAGGGGTGTCACGAGGGTTTGTGTCACCCCGGTGCAGGAGGCCAGCACATCACCCCCACGACGGACCTCTTCCCTTGCAGAGGTTGGGGCAACGCTCTAGGCGGTGGGTGTGGTGATACGCCATTGCCACACCCCTGATGGCTTCTTTGGCTATAACTTTTGACAGAACAGAGATATTTCAACAGGATTTGTTTCATTGCATTCTGTATGAAATTACACATCGACTGATATGTAACATGATGGTATTATTTGAAAAAAAAAAACACAAAGATTTTTAACATTTTGGCCAGTAGTGGTGTCACCCCTCCCCCGCCCCGTGTGCATCACCTGGCGTGGCCTACATCCTTCTAGCGCTACCACTGCCCACTGCTGCTTTCCCCCTGAAATTCCTCCCTCCATGCCAACTTTGCATATCAGAAGCAAACGCAGGGTTGCGAGTCCCACGTCTGCAGCCTGAGAGAGTGTGGATTCCACAGAGCTGCGGGCACCCTGCCTACACACACCTCAAGAAGCCCCTTCAAGCTCAGTGTGTTGGTTTACCCCACCCACCTCCTTCTAGAAAGTTATTAATACACCGCAGAGCCAGATCTGATCAGATTCCCTTCCTGGAACACTTCCTTTCGTTGCTGCTGTTTTTGTGCTTGGAGCTGAACTTTCCTTGCAGTCGTTCACTCCTCCCAGGGCCCAGCAGCTGTGGGATAAGAGAGGAGCTAAGCCGATTAAACAGCAATAGCAGGAGGTTTCAAAGAAATAGCACCACTTCCCCGGCCCCACTCCCGGCTGATGCGACAGCCCCGTCAGAGGAGCAAAATTCAGAAAGTCTGTAAATATTTCCATAAAGCCAACCAAGAGTGGAATTTGAGGCCTCCGACTTTCAAAGTCATATCGCCAAACAAAGTCAACACTTGTGGCTGTATCAGGAACAGAGCAACTGTTACCCTGCAGATGCCCGATCTCATCTGAACTCGGAAGCTAAGCAGGGTCAGGCCCGGTTAGTACCTGGATGGGAGACCGCCTGGGAATACCGGGTGCTGTAGGCTTATACCATGATCTTGGAAGCTAAGCAGGGTCGGGCCTGGTTAGTACTTGGATGGGAGACTGCCTGGGAATACCGGGTGCTGTAGGCTTCTACCATGATCTCGGAAGCTAAGCAGGGTCAGGCCTGGTTAGTACTTGGATGGGAGACCGCCTGGGAATATCTGGTGCTGTAGGCTTATACCATGATCTCGGAAGCTAAGCAGGGCCAGGCCTGGTTAGTACTTGGATGGGAGACCGCCTGGGGATACCGGGTGCTGTAGGCTTATCCCATGATCTCGGAAGCTAAGCAGGGTCAGGCCTGGTTAGTACTTGGGAATACCAGGTGCTGTAGGCTTATACATGTAGGTCCTCTGGATGAGCCAGAGGGAGGCGCATCATTCTGTGATGTGCCAGCTCTCTGCCTGTGGAGCTCATGGAGGCAGTGGAGTTCCTAGGGGAGGCAAGGGAGGGCAAATGCCCTGGGGCTTTAAAACGTCTTTGGAGGGCTGGGGAGGCCTGTGTGGCCTCCAGATGGCTGAAAACCAGAAGTGGGATTTTAGGCCTTCCGGAGGCCTTCCGGAGGCCTTAGGCCTTAGGCCGTGCATGGCCTCCTCCGGCCCTCAGAAGGCTCCGTGGGGAGGTGGCATACTATTTGGGAGGGCGCTTTCTGCGGTCCTGGCCCTGGGCAGCACAGGGGCCAGAATCAGCAGTGCATGGAGGGCTGAATTTCAAATGGTTGACGGTGGGGGTCGGGACCTTGAGCAGCCCTGCCGAGCAGTAACGTTTCTTTACTTCTCTTAACGTTCTATTATTCTATGAAATGCTATGAAAATTGAACCTTCCTGCCAACAGACATGTCATTTCTCTTGCAGTTTTTCTCATTTTTACCGCTTCTTTGGGTGACTAGAGCCAAGACGTATGCTTGATACCAGAGAGTCAAAAACCTTGTTCTATGTCTACCACAAAAGGTTGCATAATGAGAATTTAAGAACCTGCTAGCTAGAAAATATTCTGATCTGAATACAAACTCTGAAGAGTCTTGAATGACCTGTTCTTAACGGCCTTGACAGTGAACCTGTGCTTAATTTAGCAGACTAGTCATTTTTTCCTGTAGTACATACATTTACCCACTTAGGGGTACCAGCAGTAGGGAAAGAGACTGTGGCTTAGTGGTGGAGCACATGTTTTATAGAACAATAGAAGAGCCCCACTGGATCAGGCCAAAAGTCCATCTAGTCCAGCTTCCTGTATCTCACAGCGGCCCACCAAATGCCCCAGGGAGCACACCAGATAACAAGGGACCTGCAAGGCCTCCTGGGAATTGTAGTTTAAAAACATAAGAACAACCCCACTGGATCAGGCCATAGGCCTATCTAGTCCAGCTTCCTGTATCTCACAGTGGCCCACCAAATGCCCCAGGGAGCACACAAGACAACATACCCAACCTGCGTCCTGGTGCCCTCTCCTGCATCCAGAGGCAGCCTGCCTCTAAAACCAAGAGCTTGCACATACCTACTATGACTTGTAACCTGTAATGAACCTTTCCTCCAGAAATTTGTCCAATCCCCTCTTAAAGGCATCCAGGCAAGATGCTATCACTACTTCCTGTGGCAAAGAGTTCCACAAACTAATTAGATGCTGGGTAAAGAAATATTTTCTTCTGTCTGTCCTAACTCTCCCAACACTCAACTTTCGTGGATGTCCCCTGGTTCTGGTGTTATTTGAGAAGGAAAAGGAAAGCTGATAAACAATAAAACTGATAAATAAATAGTAATAATAAATAGTAATAATAAAGCTGAAAAATAATACGAGGAACTATTTAAGTCATTAAAGCTGATGCCTTCTTTTATGCAGCAATCCTTGAAAGTAAATTCTAAGGGACTGTGAGGCCTCCCTGTGGGGGAAGGGGAGGGCCTGCCCAGCCTTTCCGAGAGGGACCCCCTTGTTTTGCCTGCAGAAGGTCCCAGGTTCAATATCTGGCATTTCCAGGTAAGAATCTTAGGCCACAATCCAAACCAGGTCTACTCAGAAGTAAGTCCTATTTTGTTCAATGGGACTTACTCTCAGGAAAGTGTGGTTAGGATTGCAGCCTTAGGTAACAGGGCTGGGAAAGGTCTTTCTGTCTGTGATCTTGGAGAGCTTCTGCCAATCATGACTAACAAACACCCTCCATCCCCCAGTGTGATTCATCCACCCTTCGTGTATCCTACAATAGGATACAGGAGGATGGACTTACAGAATGCTAACTCCTTGCTTTGCTCATCGCCTCTTTCCAGGTAACTGCAGAGGAAAAGCTTCTACGAGATGCCACTCACCTCACCTCCAATGCGTCCAACTCAGCACTGGCCTTGGCCGTCAACAGCTGGTTGATTCTGTGGTGCTCCACATCCCTCAATACATTCCTCCTGGTGTCCATGTGAATGGGGTCAGCCGACACTCAAGAGCTGTACATGAACTGCTCTTTTTTTCTTTACAACTGGGGGGCAGGGGGGAAGGTCTCGTCAGCCTCTGTCTCTCCTCTTCAATCTTAAGAATGAATGGACAAACTCATCTCATCAGCTTGTTCTTGCCCACCTTTCTGGTGAGCAAAGGTGTTTTCATCCATGGGAGGTGCCACTGAGACATCTCTTCAAGAAACCTTAAAGGGCCAGTGCAAGGTCACAGTAATTCATATGACCTTTTTTTTTTTTTATGTTGGCCGATGAGTAAAAGTTGGCTGCTTTGGTGTACCAAAGCGGTTTTATCAACAACTCGATGTTGAGAGATCACAACTTGCTACCATCTTCTTAAACCTTCCAAAATTGGACTGAGCTAGGATATTGCCAAGTCCTGAATCTCTGTTTGTTATGGGACTACTTCAGGGTGTCAGTCCTGCCAGCTTCTGGCAAAAGCAGTGTGTGATTTGGCCTTGAGAATTAGGTGATCTAGACTCAAAATGAAAAAGGAAAGATTGACTGTTCTAGGTGGGCAAAATGGCAGGATCCAGTCTCCCGCCTTTGACACTATTGGGTAAAGAAAGGGAACAGTGGATTATCTGGGGGGGGGGGTGTTTAGAAGGTTTTACTTAGAAGCTTCATGAAAACCGATGGGAGCAGCGGTAACACCAACAGTACCAAGCTTCTGGCTCCAAACAGGAAAGAAGAAGGAAAAAAATCTCCCACTTTTATTGGCAAGTTGTTGACTTAATTCCAATTGAGCATCCCCAAAGGCAAAACCTAGTCAAGAACCCCAATGGATCAGGTTCTGTACAAAAGGCTGGTTGCTTGTGTAACCCCAGCTCCACCATGTAACTGGTGTGCCAATTTAGGATGGAGTTCCTCCTCAGTCTGGCCTCCGAGAGACTTCCACTGAAATGCAGACTTGATCTGGGGAATTTCCACAGCAACCTTCGTGAACACTTGAGTGGTTTTAAGATACAGCCTAGATTTGCCACATCAATGAAATCTGGCCGAGAAAAGAGACTGCGGGACAGAAAACCAAAACGCTGATTCCAAACCTTATAATCTTCAGGATTTTGGATTCCAGATACAAAACATCACGTCATAATCCTAATACCAGCAAACAAGCATTCACAAAGGAAAACTGCATCCCCTGAAAAGGCAAAAGTAACCTTCAGGGCTTGTTCAGACATATGTGACAAATGACTATCAAATGCTTAAATTGTCTTCACTGAAAAGTACAGGAGGGGGGAGTAAACATGGATCCCATATCTGTAGATTCTATGGAGGGCTTCCCCAGGCCTCCTAATGCCTTATAAGGCATTATCACTTCCGGTTTACAAAAAAAAACCAAAAGTGACATTTTTCCACCTCTGAGCCCAGCAGAGGTCACAGGTGGACATCTGCAGCCTCTGCTGGACTCACAGGACCCTCTAGAGATGAGGGGAGCTCCCCTCTCTTCGGAGGGTGAGGGTAGGTGTATCCATGGATTCAGGTATCTGGAACAGAACCCCCACTGATATGGGGGCATGCCTGGCTAGTCTTCTAGTTGAAACTGGATGGTAACAAAGTTCCACTGGTAGCAGTGGTTTGGTGATGACAAGGCATCACTTGATTCTGCCATCAAGCATGAAGCACCTGCTGCCCACCTTTGACTTCGTGATCTTGATCGGAAACGGATTAAAGTCTCCATTAAGGGTAATGGCTTCTTTGGGTCAGTTACAGTAGCATAGCCAGAGGGGGGGAGTGGAGTAAGTACAGCAGGTGCCCCAACGCTCTGCGTAAGCGGCTCCTCCCAGTCATTTGGGGCAGCGACGGCACCACATCCTACATCTCTGTAGACAGGATTAGTCCCAAGCCTTGCACAGTCTCATTCAGGATCATCACACAGCCTGAGAGTTATCCTCTCAGGCAGAGGATGCACAATTCCTAAAGTTGCGTCCCAACAGCCTCTGCAGAACGTGCAAGGGAGCATGGCGCACATCACTTACAGTCCCTGCTGCTTCATTCACACACATTCACCTGAATCACTGCTGTTCTATTGGGGGGGGGCATGTTCCTTCCTGAGTGTGCCCCCTTCTTCAGTTGGAAACCTCTAGTGGTGGAAATACCAAAGCAGAAGGTGAGCAACGAGGCCATCACACTCAGCACTGGTCGTTTAGAATAACCCCTCGGCAGGGCCTGTGAGACGAATTTTATCCAGGGGTACAAAGTTCCTTTTGAGCCCCTTTGCAAAGGGGGAGGGGTGAAACAGAGCGGGGGAGGGTGGTGACAGGCGAGCAGAATAGGAGCAGGGAGGGACAAAGCGGGCGAGGGGAAGGTAGGGACAGCTGGAAAAGTCTTAGGAGCCCAGGTCTACCCACCCATGTGGCATCGGTAGTGTCCCCAGCATCCCATATGGGCAACAAGTCTGAGTAGAGAGGAAAATGTCAGATCCCAGGAAATTTCTGGGGCCCCCTTTAGACCCTGGGCCCGGGTACAAATTACCCCCTTTACCCCCCCTTTCCTAGGCCCTGCCCCTTGGATATGTCAAGGGTCTTGCACATTTTTTCACCTGATGGTTAAAAGGGGACTCAAGATACTTTATCGGTATTTCCTTAACACTTGATCACCAGACCATTTTGCCAGTGGAAACTCAAGCTGAAACCCCAAAATACAGATTCCGATTTCCAGTTCTGATCTCAGAATTCACAACATTGCTGGATTTTAAAAACTGTGAAAGGAGGAGGGGCCATTTTCTTGACTGACTGGTTGTTGCTCCAGTATCAGAGGCATCTCCTGAATGGAGAAGTGGGAGATGTAAATCAGGGGTCTGGAACCCACATGTACAATGATAGCTGCAAGTCACTGATCTGATCTGCAGAGTATCTAAGGGCACAAGCCTAACCAGGTTTACTCAGAAGTAAGTCCTATTTTGTTCAATGGGACTTACTCTCAGGAAAGTATGGTTAGGATTGCAGCCTTAGTGAGTATGACAGGTGCCAAGCCACCTCTTGCCACGGGATGTCCCATCCTCCCATCACCATTTCTTCATTATAGGAAAACATCAGTGCAAGCCACCCAGAATCATGAAATGGGCTTAGACTGAGTGAGATTTGACCAACAAAATCCTACGCATTGAATTGAGGCTAATTCAGTTGTCTGTTGCTTCCTTGTTCTTGAACAAGTGGTTCTCAAACTGTTTACCACCAGGACCCACTTTTTAGAATGACAATCTGTTGGGACCCACTGGAAGTGATGTCATTAACCTGGAAGTGATGTCATAGCTGGAAGTGACATCATGAAGCAGGAAAATTTTCAACACCCCCGATTCAACAAAATCAAATCAATTAAGTAAGTAAATTGAAGGTCTGCAATAAGTTTAAACATTTATTTAAAATAAAGAAAAAATCCTCCAAACTGTCCCAAGTATTTGCTGATGCATTAAAAAAAAATTCCCCAAACATCCCAAAGGATGCAATCCTATCCACATTTGCCTGGAAGTTTGACTATCATTATTAAAAGCATATACATAGTAGTCTGTTAAAAGGCACATATCTGTAATACTTCCCCAAATGCAGTCACATACCATGATAGCATCAAGCCTAATCTATTAAAAATAAAATACACATTGACATTAATGAGGACACACCTGAAATTGGCTCACAACTCACCCAGTGGGTCCCGACCCACAGTTTGAGAAACACTGATTTAGAGCGTCTTTCCACCCTATCTGTGGGACCAGATTCAAGCCAAGTTGAACCAAAACTCTGTCTAAATCAATGTAGTCCTATTGACTTCCACAGAATAAATCCCATTGAAGCAGCACATATCACTTCTGAGGACGCATGGATAGGATTGTGCTGTAAGTTCAGTCCATCTAGTTTGTCTTCCGGAGTTGCTTTTTGAATGAAAGAGCAGGCCCAAATGTTTCAGGGAAGAGGCAGGGAGGCAGCTGTCCAAGTGGGGATAGTCAGGGAACCAGGTAGTGGCCTGGGCTGGCCATCTAATTTTATGTATCTGTCCTTCAAAACAGCATCAAACAGCACCAAAGAATCTTGAACATGGGAAGCTAACAGATTTATTGTGGCAGAGACTTGGCTGCCCGTGACATCAGCTGCAAGATGATATATAGGTTTGCCCTCAGTATTTGTGGGAGATCCATTGCTGAACCTTCCACAGATACCGAACCAACCCACAGGTATTGAGATCCATGTGGGGGGACCCTCAGATGACCTCCAGGCATGATCAGAAGTGTCTTCTGGTTGTGTCTGGAGGTGTGAGGTGCAAGGAGGCCAATTTTCTTCAAACCAGAGAAGTGTCTCTCTGAAGCCTCAGAGAGACCTATTTTGTGTGGGGGGGGCACACACAGCCTCCCTGCACTTCAGAACACCTCCCGCATGGGCCTGGAAGGCCCTTCCAATCACATCCAGGAGGTTGAGTGAGGCTCTTCAGCCATGGGTCAGGAGCCACGTCAAGTCAAATCCGCAGGTCCCGAACTGGCAGATAAAGGGGAGCCACATGTTGGAATCCTTTAGTCTCGGAAGACTATGGTATCGCGCTCTGAATGGTGGTTCTGGAACAGAGTGTCCTCTCCAGTGCGCGAAGCCTGGGTAAAGTAGGTACGAAGGATAGGCTGTTACCCATGCAGCAAATCCCCCCTCTCTGCGTCGCTGAAATGGTCCAATGGAAAGGCAGAAGCCAATACGGTTGGTTCCAGCGGCGTCGCAGGGGTTGCCAGAACGTGACTGTGCTCAGCCATGAACTGCCTCAGGGACTCCGGCTCCAGATTTTGCCTTGAGGTTGACTCCTGAAGCCTTTTCCATAAATGGATGTAGCCACAAGGCAGTGGAGGTTTGGGATCAGAGTTTTCCTTCTCTCAGATGAGCTGCCTTCCCAGGCTGAGGAGCCCCATCTACCTGGTGGGAGATGGGAGCCAACCTGTATGCAATCACATCATTCGATGTTTACCCATTTTCCTAAGAACTCAAGACACCAGAATTTGATTCCAGGGGGCTGAAGATCTGTGCATCTGCCCGAGCAGAGCCCATGAGAAGAAAAGGCTGGTGTTGCTGCCCCACTTCTCCCTGAAGAACCCCCCCCCCCCACACACACACACACACACTTGCAGGCAGCAGCTGGAGGTGGCTTTTGACATTGACTAGAGCACCTCCCGCTGTTCCCTCCCAGCACGGCTTTTCCTCCTGTTTCTTCCACCTGCTGTTCAGTAGGAATGCTCTCTCTGTGGCTATTCCGGCAGGGAAGCAGTGGCACAAGCACATGGCCAACGTCGTTTTCAAGGACCCCTTGGCAACAGCAGACCCTGTGCTGCCAAACACCCACCAGCTGCCAGCAGAATGACATGGGCAGGGAGGCTCAGGACGGTGTCACTGTCAGTGCAGCTTGTTTGGGGAGGCTGGAAGGAGGGAGCAGGAGGCATCCCTGGAGGCAAGGGTGGGAGCATCTCCAGAGGGCTTGCCTCCTGCTGCTGCTACTCAGAGAAGTCCGCACATAAGAAGAGCCCTGCTGGATCAGGCCCAATGGTCTGGCATCATTCTTGATCCCAAAGAGGCCAGCCAGTTGCCTCAGCAGATGTGAAGGCAACAACAAGATGTGACGGCAACAGGCTCTCCCCATTGCTTGCTCCACTGCCCCACCAAGCGAAAAGTCACCCCTCACACATCTTCTACTGGGGGATTGGGGGTGACTCAGTACTGCAGTCTGGATGCCCCAACTGGAGCAGCAGCAGCCACTCTCCCTGACCCCAAAGGTGGAGGTGGAGGTTCCACCTCCCTGCCTCTGGCTGGCCTCCTTTTGAAGCCACTTCTGCCCAGGACCAATCTTGTGGCAGCCAGTTCCATAGGTTCATGTCTTTTGCCTGGCCTGAATCTTCTGCCCCACAGTGTCATTGGATGACCCCAATTCTGATTGCATGACAGTAGGAAATGGGCCTCTCTGGACCAGCTCAGCCCAGCCCAACTTTGCCTCAGGTGGTGGACTGGGCCAGGCAGCAAGCTAGTGAAGGGTGCCCTAGCACAACTGCTGCCTCCCCCAGCCCACGGCTTGCCTGGTGGTCAGCCCCATCCCATCCTCACATGCAGACAGAGGACAGGAAAGGCTGACCTTTCGCCACATCCAGCTCTGCGCTTGCTTTTTCTAAAGTGGCACCGGCCGCCGGAGAGACTGCTGGGAGCAGTAGAAGGCAGGCAGCTCCGGGATGATGTCATTGGTGTGCTCTGGGGCCCTATGCTCATATGCTGGTGGGGGAGAGAGTGATGGGGAGGGACAAAACTGGGGTGGGTTCCAGTGGCAGCTTACCCTGGGCCCCCACTGTGTTCTCTCCATCTGCTCCACACCAGTCAGAAAATGATTCGCAATTGTCACGCATCCTGCATTGTTACGGAATTCCTGCTGCAAACAACTGAAATGTTGCCCACCCACTTCTGGTCGCACTGCTTTGGGTGAGCGAAAGACTGCGCTGTGCCCTGGTCGCAGAGCTTCATCGTAAGCAGCTTCGCCCAGTCTACAGCCTGGGCACGCAACGCTCCCACTTTTCTCAAATGCAGTGGCTCCCACCACATGAATTTCACAGCAGTGAGCTAGGGAGGTCTGGGCCCTTCTGGGATGACCCTTCCCCCCCCTTGCTACAGCAATTTGGCTCAGTCTGGAAGGAGTCAAGGGTCGGGACATGGATTTCATTCAGGGCCCATGAACTGACCCACAGACTCACATCACAATGTCCTGTACATCCATGTAAGTACAAAAGACCTGCTGCTACTAGATCGTTTCATGATGCCTTCACTTCTGACTGGATTATTCCTCCATCACACTCCAAACTCGCCCTTTTCGTGAATTACTACTCTTGCGGAATTTGAATTCGAACCGAATTGAAGCACCTTGAATTGTGCAATGGGTGCTTCCCTTCTTGAATTCCTTCCTCAACCAGAGAGGAAAATTATGATTCTTCCCACCCTACACATGACAAGTTGATACTAAGATACTGTAAATGGCTCATGACCAGACCACCTGTCTAGAGAAGTGCTACCATTTGGCCAGAGCCTCCGTCTCGACGCCCAGTGTGCTTGCTCTCCATCAGTCCACAAGAAAGTCTTGTTAGTTCTTCAAAAGAGCATCCTTTTGGGAGCAGGGCTGTGGCAAAGGGTGGCCAAGGAGACGTGGCACTCCAGCCATCCTGACTTCCTTACCTTCGGCCATTCACAGTGCCAGAAGCGGGTTGAGAACAGGCACTCCGTGGCCTGGCGAGAGACGGCGATGTCCAGATGTTCTCATCTCTGCAATAAGACACAATACACAAACCTTGACGATGGGGAGGGAGAAGCTCAAAGATTGTATGTGGGTTTATAAGGGAGGGGGATTGGTAACACTTTTCAGACCTAATCTGTACTTTCTGTATGTATCAGTATTCCAAAAAAAAGGAAAAAAATGTACCTGGAATAAAGCAAGTGTGTGCTGCTTTTTTCTCCCCTGAATAGCTCAATCCCATTTATGGTACCTGTGGAGTTGCTAGGGTTTGCGTCACCCAGTGCGGGAGTCCAGCACGTCAGTCCTATGATGGACCTCCTCGCACGCAGCAGGCAGGGCAACGCATCAGGCAGTGACTGTGGTGAGATCAGGTGGTCATATTCTGCTGTCCAAGCAATGGCAAAAGGCCAGGACCCTGGTACTTCTACCCAGGGCTGGCTCATCCATGTGGGCAATTGAAGCGGTCACCTCAAGCAGCAGACGTCCGAGGGAGCACCCACCACTCTCTGTCCACTCACCTCCAACACCTTGGACTGAAAAATGAGTTTGGAGTGGAAGTGTTGAGGAGACATCTCTGGCACTTTTCCTTTCTATCTCCCTCTAGCCTACCACTCTTCTCCCATTCCCAGACTTCCTCTTCCACTCTGTCTTTATCCAGTCCAGGGAGTGGGACAAGAAGAGGCTGGTACATAACTGGTTGAAGATCAGGAAACAGAGAGTGAGTGCCTATGGGCAATTTTTACAATTTTCAACGGGCAATGGAGACAGTGGGAAAGTGGTGTGCCCAGAGGATTGGTCTTGAGACCTTAACCTGTTCATCAGTGACCTGGAGTTGGGGATATCCAGTGAGGTGGCCAAGTTTGCAGGTGAGACTAAACTTTTCTGGGTGGTGAAACCCAGAAGGGATTATGAAGAGCTCCAGAAGGCTCTCTCCCACCTGGGGGAATGGGCCGCAAAGTAGACTTACTTCAATGTTTACTTACTTGCTTACTTGCGTAAAGTGATACGCACTGGGGAAAGAAATCAAAATTTCACATGTATGCTGAGATGTCTGGGCCAGGGCAGGAGAGAGATCTTGGGGTGCTGGTGGATAGCTGGTGGATAGAAGGATCATTAACAAAGGGGATGAGAATATTTTTATTGTTGGCATCCTTCAGTCTCGGAAGACTATGGTGTCACGCTCTGAATGGTGGTTCTGGAACAGAGTGTCCTCTCCAGTGTGTGAAGCCTGGGTAAAGTAGGTATGGAGGATAGACTGCTACCCATGCAGCAAATCCCCCCTCTCCACATTGCTGAAATGGTCCAATGGAAAGGCAGAGGCCAATACGGTTGGTTCCAGCGGCGTCGCAGGAGTTGCCAGAACATGACTGTGTTCAGCCATGAACTGCCTCAGGGACTCCGGCTCCGGATTTTGCCTCGAGGTTGACTCCTGAAGCCTTTTCCACAACTGGATGTAGCCACAAGGCAGTGAAGGTTTGGGATCAGAGTTTTCCTTCTCTCAGATGAGCTGCCTTCCCAGGCTGACGAGTCCCATCTACCCAGTGGCTGTTCAGTCGCCTCTTACGACAAGTACAGCCAAACCGAGGGCCTATTCTTATCCCCAGCCCCCAGGGGATGGATGAGAATAAAACAGCCAATATTATTATGCTGTATGCAATGGAGGTTGTCCATGACTTTGTGTACCTTGGCTCAACGATCTCCGACACACATTCTCTCGATACTGAGCTAAACAAGCGCATCGGTAAAGCAGCTACCACGTTTTCCAGACTCACAAAGAGAGTCTGGTCCAACAAGAAGCTGACGGAACATACCAAGATCCAGGTCTACAGAGCTTGCGTCCTGAGTACACTTCTGTACTGCAGCGAGTCATGGACTCTTCGCTCACAACAGGAGAGGAAACTGAGCGCTTTCCACATGCGCTGCCTCCGACGCATCCTCGGTATCACCTGGCAGGACAAAGTTCCAAACAACACAGTCCTGGAACGTGCTGGAATCCCTAGCATGTATTCACTGCTGAAACAGAGACGCCTGCGTTGGCTTGGTCATGTCGTGAGAATGGATGATGGCCGGATCCCAAAGGATCTCCTCTATGGAGAACTCGTGCAAGGAAAGCGCCCTACAGGTAGACCACAGCTGCGATACAAGGACATCTGCAAGAGGGATCTGAAGGCCTTAGGGATGGACCTCAACAAGTGGGAAACCCTGGCCTCTGAGCGGCCCGCTTGGAGGCAGGCTGTGCAGCATGGCCTTTCCCAGTTTGAAGAGACACTTTGCCAATAGTCTGAGGCTAAGAGGCAAAGAAGGAAGGCCCATAGCCAGGGAGACAGACCAGGGACAGACTGCACTTGCTCCCGGTGTGGAAGGGATTGTCACTCCCGGATTGGCCTTTTCAGCCACACTAGACGCTGTGCCAGAACCACCTTTCAGAGCGCGATACCATAGTCTTTCGAGACTGAAGGTTGCCAATACAATTATTATGCTACTGTACAAATCAATGGTAAGGCCACATCTGGAGCATTCTGCCCACTTCTGGTCACCATCTCAAAAAGGATATGGTGGAGCTGGAAAAATGTCGACGACAGCAACCAAATGGTTACTGGGCTGGGATACCTCCCTTACAAGGTCAGGTGACAGCATTTGGGGCTCTTCAGTCTGGAAAAAGGCACCTGAGGGAAGGCATTATTGAGACATATATAGTTATGCATGGGATGAATTGACTGTACAGTGGGAAGTTCTTTTCCCTTTCACGCAACACCAGAACCAGCCAAGAGCACACCTGCGCATTGCCGTCACTGCCCGGAATGGGTCCGATGGCAAGTGGGAAGGGCTGCTCACACAGCACTTTGTGGTGCCTGAAGTACTTACCTCATCACTACCCCTATGTCACTACTACACAACTACTACATCACTACTACACAACTGGATATAAGTTCTGGGAGCCTCTTCAGGAGCAGAAAAGCTGGGTGTAATTCTCCAGATTAAACCACTTAACGCACGTGTGCTGAGCCTCAAGACTACATTCCCGTCCAGTGGTGTCACTAGGGGGGGCGCAGGGGGTGTGGATTGCAACAGGTGATGACACCACTACTGGCCAAAATTTTTAAAATCTTGGTACTTTTGAATAATACCATCGTGTTACATATCAATCGATGTGTAATTTTATGCAGAAGGCAATGAAACAAACTGGGTTGAAATATCTCTGTTCTATCAAAAGTTATAGCCATAAAACCAGCGGGGCGGGGCAATGACCCATCACCATGCCCACGGCGTTCAGCCGCAGACTGCATGGGGAGGAGGTCCATCATAGGGGTGACCTCACTGGCCTTCTACACCAGCTGACGCAATCCCTCGAGATGCCACTGCTTCCATATAACAGCTTATTGCCTGTCAGGGTGTCAGAGTCCTTCCTACTGTCTGCTACTCAATCAGCTTGACATCTTCTGCTTGCAAAACATGCACACTGCCTCTGAGCTACCGCCCCTGCAGTCAGACCTAGACTCGGCCCCTGTGTGGAGCAGCCAGCAAGCTGGTACCCAGATGGCATCAAGCCACTGCTGCCTGCCTACAACCCCTGGCGCTACTCTTAATAGTGGGCAGGCAGGTTTCATTTTAACTTCTCACAAACCTCTAATCACAGCATCGCTCAAGGTCAACGGAATGTACGTGAAAGGTAGAGGCAGGCTGCCTCTGATTGCCAGATGTAGGGGAGGGCACCAGGACGCAGGTTGCGTCTGTTGTCTTGTGTGCTCCTTGGGGCAATTGGTGGGCCACTGTGAGATACAGGTAGCTGGACTAGACGGGCCCTTGGCCTGATCCAGTGGAGCTCTTCTTAGATTCTTATGGAAGGCTGGGCATTTCACTGACATATTTCATGTGCTGTAATGGGATCTCCTAATTGTTGGCTACCACATTTTCAAAGGGGCCAGCTAGGGGGATGTTTTAGTGAGAGTTTTTATGGCCTGGACAGACCCCTGTTTTTTTTAAGTGCAGCATGAGACAGGTTTGGAGATCAGCAGAGCCCTTGCTCCTTTCGCACCATGTGCGAGAAAGCCAAATATATTTACAGAAACACCCACATGCCTGCCTGACGGATGTGCCCTTTTTCAAGGTTATAGGAGTCCTCTGGGCAGGCAATTTTAAAGTTCTTTTGAAATGCAGAGCAGTAAAGAGAGCAGTGTCTGGGCCTCCAACAATAAAAAGGGGAAAAAATGGTACCTTGCTTTGGGAAATGGGCTTTAAATGGATTCTCTGTTCTTACCACAACCACCTGAAGGAGACAAAGGGGGAAAAGCACAGAGCAGGACAGGATTTGTGCTGTGATTGTGAAACACCAAGAGGAGCTCTGGTCTCAACGGATGGCAGCGGGGGCCACAAGCTCTCACCCCAGTGAGATTTATCAGGCTGCAAATCACAAAAGGCAACCTTTCCAAAAACATCGCATAGGGTTTGGCTGCTGGGCCCGGTGATTTATGAGCAAAGGCTTGGCTTGCAGAAAACTTGAATAGATGGAGCCCCTCTGAATTGTCCCACTCTGACCCACTTTCTTTTCTTAACAGCATGTTGCCCTTTGGGGCTTGTATTCAGTTGTGCCAACTGACAAACGGCAACGGCACTCAGACATTTATTTGCTTGTTCAGTTTGTCTGCCTGCAGATGGGCGGAGATGGCAAAGGGGAGCAAGGACAGTTCACACAAAGCATTAGAGCAAAAGGGCTCCCTGGGGAACTGCGGAATCCTTGTAAAAAACCTGCCACCATATACAATATATAGGACTAGCTCTGATGGGGAGCTGTGGCCAATGGCCCAGTAGGTCATCCAGGAAGCCGCCAGTCAAAAAAGTTTGGGGACAACTACTGTAAAGTACTGGAGGCTCAAACCCAGCCCCAGTTCTTCCTGCCAACCTCCAGAACAGAGGTGGCCAAAGAGGAGGGTCTGAGGGCATCATCCTCAGGCTGGCCGGGACTCTCTGCCATGGCAGAAATTGGACTTGGCCCACACAGGCCAAAGGAGGTTGCACTGGGGCTGGGTGGTGGAGTGAGAAGCAACCCACCCGCTCCACTCAGGCCAAGCCCCCTGGGCTCTAGTTAAAACAGAGTGAGGCCCCCTTCACAAGCCCAGTGAGCTGGGGGCCAAGTCTGCTCCTCTGCTAGACCAAGCAGGGAAGACTTTGGTGGAGCTGAAGTCACATTTGGTGGGAAGGGAGGTCCTGGAAAGCGGCACTCCTTCTATCTAGCAACTCTTCCGGTGGGGTGCAGTGATTCTTCCCCCACCCCCCCGGTGTTTGCAAGTGAAGAGGAAGAGGAGATGGATTGCTAGGGGGTTGGGACTTCATGAGGTGGAGAAAGAAAACTGCAGGGATTTTTTTGGGGGGGAGGGGGGGGTGTTGTGTGGCACAGGGCCACCTCAGGTTGTGTGGAACAAGCAAGCTGTGCTGCTTGCTGCTGGGAGAGCCTGCATGAAATCCTGAAGTTGAGAGGAGGGTGTTGCAAAAGCTTCTGTGGCAGTTGTGGAGACAGGGAGGCTGCTTGCCCCAAGCAGAGCAAGCAGGACGGAACCGACTTCTGCGGCGGCAGTTTTGTTGATGAGCCGGCACGGGCTCTTAAGGGAAATCTGCTAAGAGGCTCACAAATTAATGGCTCCTCGTTATTCCGAGTGCTGGTACATTTACAGTCCATAACTCGGTTTGAGTGCCTCTCGAATACACAATAAAAGGAAGTGGTGGTGAGACGCGGCCCACTCATCCGATTACCCACTGACGGCCGTTCATCTCCAATGGCAATGGAAGCTCTTTGTCTTAAAACTCCAGGGGAGCAAGTAGCATAGCTACCGGGGGGGTGGCTTGGTAAGTGTTGCAGGTGCTGCGTAAGTGGCCCCTCCCACTCACCGCCAGAGTCATTCTGGGCAGCTACGGCAATGACTCCAGTAGTGAAGAGACCCACTCACCCCCACATTCCTTGGAGTGCATCTGCAGCCCTGGGGATTGCATCAGCCCAGGAGAAAGGCATCTGCAGCCCTGGGTCAGGGACATAGTTTCCAGCATAGATTCCGGTTAACTTACTAGCCCCTGTGTGGAGCCTGAAGGTTCTACAGATACTACAGTCTTAACCTTGCTCCATCCTTCCCTATTGTGATTGGCCACCACCAGCACAACCCCTTGTTGGCCCTGGAAAACACTCCTTGACTGTTAGCACTGAACCATCGCAGATGTGGGGCTCACAGATACTGCATTTTGTTCTGCCCAAACCTGGCTCTCTCTTGCTCCTCAGACGTGAAACTCTCCCCCCCCAACTTCCTGTTTCTCCTTCTCCCCATAAGGTGCCTGATTCATTGACTCAGAGTAGAACAACCCAGCAACCTCTACTTCAGCGGCTCCTGTCCAATGGGCAGGGGAAGCTGCAGCTCCTGGGAGACTTTCCTGATCTTGCTCCCAATCTTGCACTGCTACGATTATTTCCCCCAGGAGTCATGTTGGAATCCCGCTACTTCATGGCATAATATAATCTCTAGGGGGAATATAATCTTTCCCCTGGGGACTGGGGATAAGAATAGGCCCTCGGTTTGGCTGTACTTGTCGTAAGAGGCGACTAAACAGCCACCGGGTAGATGGGACTCGTCAGCCTGGGAAGGCAGCTCATCTGAGAGAAGGAAAACTCTGATCCCAAACCTCCACTGCCTTGTGGCTACATCCAGTTATGGAAGAGGCTTCAGGAGTAAACCTCGAGGCAAAATCCGGAGCCGGAGTCCCTGAAGCAGTTCATGGCTGAACACAGTCACGTTCTGGCAACTCCTGCGACGCCGCTGGAACCAACCGTATTGGCCTCTGCCTTTCCATTGGACCATTTCAGCGATGTGGAGAGGGGGGATTTGCTGCATGGGTAACAGCCTATCCTCCATACCTACTTTACCCAGACTTCGCGCACTGGAGAGGACACTCTGTTCCAGAGCCACCATTTAGAGCGCAATACCATAGTCTTCCAAGACTGAAGGATGCCAACACATAATCTCTAGGGCATTCTGGGGGAAAAAGCAACTGGGCAGAGCTGGCTGGCGGGAAGGCCCGTTGCCGTCCCCTCCCAAAAAGCAGAGTATAACAAATTTTTTAAAAAGAAATAAGCACACACCACCACCCCAAACCAACAGAAAGTTGCCCCCACAGAGCTTCGAAAAATCCAAATGCTGACCCCTAAAAGGCGCCACCGATTTGCACTGCCCAGGAATGGGGTCCTCTTGTATCAGCACTGGTCACAACATGACATCTTTCCCAGGGTCAGCAATGGCCAGCAGTCAGACACGTTCAGCGTTTCTCAGGCCAGGTGCTCCCTCTCAGGTGCCTGAAAATTTGATGGAGGAAATGGTGGAGAAGAGACTTTCTGATCGGCTGGAGAATTGGCCTCTCAGCTCCTCTTGTGTGTAGCAGGATCCTCAAATGCTGAATGCGTCTTGGGCCCGATGTCCTCGCTACGGGCCTAGGGGGAGGCCCTTCTATCAGTCCCTTGCCAAAAATCCAGGCTGAGCCAAGAAGGTGGAGGTCTCTAGCGACTCGATTGCAATGAGTGTCTGCACACAAAAGGGCCCATCTCTTGCTCTCTGGAGTGTTGAAATGCTGTCCTTCTTCCCTTGGCACCTAGGCGGGTGAGGTTCGCCCAAGGGCAAAATGCACGGAATTAGCCGTGGCACAAAGACAGTTCAAAGCACAGCTCTGCAAAAGAGCAGGGAAGTCGAGCGCAGCTCATTAAAACGAGAGAGATTTGTGGAGAGCAGGGTGCCAACATGGCCATGGAAATATTTTGTCTGCAGATTGGGGGGAAGAAGCTTTCAGGACCTGGTAAAATCCAAGATTTCAACCTAACAAGGTCAGGTGTAACAAGGTCAGGTGTAACAGAACCTCATTATGGCAAATCACTCTGATGGCCCTGCTCCAGCACTGGGCTGGCATTGTATTCCTCCAGAATTACAATAAACACAGAAGAGGAGGAGGAGGAAGAGGCTGCATCCAACTCTGAAAGCACCCCTAACATCCCCAATCACTGTTTAATTTGGCCTGGGATTAGGGAAGCAGCAAAACACCCGTCTCGGCTTCTGTGAAAGCCATGTCATGCTTTAGATCAGGCCTTGCTTCTTTGGGTTTCTCTTCTTAATAAAGGAGACTCACTACTCAATCCCAGCTGGCCTGCAAGGCAGGAAGCTCCAGAGTAACAAACAAGGTTACCAACTCTTGTGCAAAAAGGATCTCACAAGGCAGAATTCGCTGTAGAGGTGAGAGAGAACCGGGAGAGAATACGCCTTCTGTTCAGTGGCACGTACTTGGGTTTGTTTTTCAGGAAGGGGAGTGGGACCAAAGACGTCAAGGAAAAGGTGGCTTTTGAGGAGGGAGTGGAGGAAGAGAGAGAGGCCAGGTGGCACAGGAGACTTTTTGGAGAAGGCCAAGCTGGAGGAGGGAAGGTCACAAGCACGGAAGTGGCAGCGAATAAGGTGGAAAGATAAGTAGGAGCAGGGCTGGGGAAAGCTTCGGAGGTAATGACAAAAGCCCAAACGCAGGTGAACCACAGAGTCCTGGGAGAACAAAGGAATAAGTTTGAGACAATGGCCCATTATCTCTTCTCCCCATCCGCTCATTTCCCCCGCTCCTCGTTAACAGGCTAACTGGAATACTCATAAGTGTGCCGGCAAAAAAGTGCTTTTACTGCAGCGCAGCGAAGTGTGACCCATCAGAAAAGCTTCCCAAGTTGGACAGAAATGAATTCATACTTTAGTTTCCAATTTGGATATATATATATATATATATATATATATATATATATATATATATATATATATATATATATATATATTTTTTTTTTTTTCCGGGGCACTTGAGTTGAGACAGCCATTTGTTAAGAGGAACCCAGATCTGCTCCCCTCTAGGAGTTATTTTATGCTCAAACGTCATGAGGAGGAAAGATTAATGATGAGAAACTAATCTCCCCAGCACATTTACAAATTATCTTCAAAAATTCGTGGAACTCCACAAAGAACAAGAAACAAAAAGGCTAACCAAGAAAAGGGCAGTTCCCGCCCCCCACTCCACAAAGTAATCACGCCCCATTCTATTCCCAAGTTGACATTCAGAACTTTTTTGCTTCTCTCTAGCCAGTAAGCAGTTGCAGGTGGTTTGCCCCACAATGGCAAATATTCGAATTGTCTCCATTTTCCAAGACGGTCCCTGTTTTCTTCTGCCACCAAGTATATCACTATTCCTATTTTAATTTAATTTTTGCCTTTTACGAATGCCTACTTTGTTATCTCCACTCCATCTCCATATTCCAGTCAGTTTTGGGAAACCGGCCTCCTTCTTTTACCACCTGGTGTGTCCACAGGCCCGGAGAGCTTTCACACTGGCAAGGTGTAACGCTCTTCCATCTGCCTTGTTAACGGGCAGGTTCAGCGGTATCCCCTACTCGAGAGGAAATGCAAGTGTGGTAGGGATTGCGCTGAGACTTTAATGCATACCTTTTTTTACTGCCCGCTACATGATGCGTCACGCAAGAAATATCTAGGCCCATTGTTAGCTAGGATGCAGGGCTGGGAGGATTCAATCATGCTTCAGTCTCTCCTTTCCACACCTGATTCTGAGACTCTGGATAATGTCGCTTCCTTTTTATCTGGGGTAATAGCCAGGCAGAGCCCTGGGACTCTGGGCAGTGACTGATGTTTATGCTTATGTTGTGTTGTCTTTGTATATTTCTGTTTTGTTTTGTTCTTTCTCTGTATTTTATGCCAATAAAGGTCTTACTGAACTGAGCCTACTTTGTTAATGTGAGTTGCTAGAAACTTCATTCAACTCCCTCCCCAAAGAACTCCCTCCCCATCTTGCCCTGAGCAGGCATCAAGGGAAATGCAAGCACATGAATGTGGAGGTGCCATGAACTTGCCCAGCCTGCCAGTTCACACACTGCCAGTGGTGTAGCTAGAGGGGGTGCAAAGCACTAAGTTTTGCAGGGAGCCGCACCATGGTGTGCAAGCAGCCCCCTCCTTCGGAGCCTGTTTTGCTCCCACCACTGGGAATGGCTCCAAAGGGGCAGGGCCGCTTGCATGCTGTGGTGAGGCTCCCTGCAAAACTTAGTGCTTTGCACACTCCCCCCTAGCTATTCCACTGCACCCCACAGCTGCTGAGATGCATTTCCTACTATTTGGAACAAACTGTAGGATAATTGTCTTTACCTAGTATATCTTTAACGGGGGGTGGGGCGACAACCCTCATCTTCCTGCTTTTTAAATCAGCACAAGGCATTGTTTTGGCACTGTCCAATGAACACTCGAGACAACAGATATGGGAGAAAGGGCAACTTTATTTCATGTTACCAAGAGAAGCAGAGGCTGAGACCTGCAGCATCCGAGGCAGCGAAAGCCCCCGTGGTGCGGGTCGGGACCTCTGGGCAGTACCAGAAACCTCTGCCCCCAGGCGGGCATGCACCCGACTCCGAGTCGCACCCCGCTGCTGGGACGGCGCGTCTCATCCATGTCTATCCCTTAAGGGGAAGGCAGCCAGACCGCAGACTGCGCCACCTCGAGCCGCTGAGCCTCTGAGGTGTGCCCCGCGGTCCCGGCCCAGGGCCCCGTCTACGTCCTCGTGCTGCCAAGCCCCTGAGGACTGAAATAGGGTTCTGCCCTGCCTATGCCGCCTGAAGGTGCATGCCAAAGTCCCATTCACGCCTCCTAACCCGCACCACCTGCCACAAGGAGGGGTCAGCCTAGCGCTTGACCCCCCCACTCCCAAACAGGGGCAGAAGCGACTTAAGGCCTTCCTGCAGGTCCTTAAGAAAGATGCCTGCGCCTTTCTCCAACAAATGAACACACATCGCCCCTGTACAGGTAAGGTAGCGAGAACAAAATTGCAAGATGCATTACCACGCTGCCACCAGCGCGAGACACCAAGCCACCAATGCCCCTGGTGATTTTCCTGCGCATCCTTTCAATCTTAGCGCAGCAGAAGGCCCTTCGCCATCCACAACGCTGCAAGAGGTCTGACCAGAGCAAGGCGGTACCAGGCATCCAACGCATAAGGGTGCTGATGTCCTCACGGGCTCTGCTCATCAGAGCCAGACCAGACCTCCTGCAAAGGTCATTCTCGCCCAGGTGGAGCACCCAAAACGTCCGGTGGGCGGTTCACACTATTTGTGCAAGCACACACAATGCACAGGAGACAGACACATAACATCAACAACGAGCAATGGTGGAGATACTGCAGAGGGTGGGGCTAGAGTGGGGCATAAGCATGGCCCTGTTTTCTCCTGAGGAATGCTGCCATAATGGATAACAGCAAGGGCTGCCAATCAGCCATTATTTTACTTCCTGACCAGGAAATTGGAAAACAAAACCCACATTTTAGCCAAGCTCCATCACATTGGGTTAGGTTCTGGACCAACTCCAACCTCTGCCAATTTTCCCGGCTGCATCCCTAACGTAACAGATTCAGCCTTGGCACAGTCTGATCCATTTCTAGTGCATGACTTTGCTCAGTGGGGGAACAGTATACGGTACATGCAGAGGTGTAACACACTGCCTCAGCACCTGGGGCAATGACATCATGACATCCCTTGAAGGGGAGCCACCACAGGAGAAGGAGCTGGGACCCAAAGCTGCTAACTGGTTGGCAACCTTCAGTCTCGAAAGACTCTGGTATAAGCCGACAGCCCCCAGTATTCCCAGGCGGTCTCCCATCCAAGTACTAACCAGGCCTTACCCTGCTTAGCTTCCAAGATCAGACAAGATCGCATCTGTCGCTAGCGACTCCTCCCCTTTGGGGAGAACCTGGAAGTGATGGCCTTGTATATATGATCATGAAAGCTGGGATTCAGATCTAGGAAGTCCTCAACAAGCCTACCTGACTCATTGGTTGCTTGGAATGTGGCCATCCTGCAGGCTATTTGGGCATTAAAGTTGGCACTCAGTACTTAAGTTTCAGAGTTCACATTCATTTCAGAGTTCACATTCATGCTCTGTGGCTATGAAATTCCATGAGCAAAAAGGAACATACCATCACATCTGGACTGGACTTACTTTCATTCCTCTCTTCTTTGGCTCCCACTCTTTTTATATCCACATCTGACATGCACAGCTTTATGGGGTGAGGCTGTTTGTGCACAAGATGCTGACACTGGTGAAACAGGCTGGGCACTGGCTGCAGTGACAGGCACCACCCTGTCATTGGCCCTTGCTTTTTCTGTTGTCACCACCCTGACATTGGCCCTTGCTTCTTCTGTTGTCGTCCGAGCTAAATGCTAGAATGGTGCTGTGAAGACGAGAAACTGGCCCTGCAAGAGCAGTCACTAAACCAATTCTATTTAGGGCCATTTCATGCATGTCTTAGCAGCAGACCTAGTCTTGGCACAGAATGCACATTAAAGTGGGAGGTGCAGATCCGGGTCCCTGGTGAGCAAACCTGTATAAGAATTTTGCCACTTTTGTTTTATAATGCAGGCATCAGACGTACACCTAAAAAGCCATGAGTGGAGTGGTGGTATTTCAGTCAAGGCCAGGTTTCTTCGGAGGATTCAGTATGAAGATGACTATTACAGATTTGGTAATTACTGTGTTGGTGCCAGCCAAGTCTGCTTATTTGGCAACACAAATAGCAGATATTTTCCAAGAAGGAAAACAGAGGGATTTGGTCTTCCCAGAAAGCCTCTTCTCAGACCACCAAAAGGAACACTTTCTGAGGATTAAGTGGGGAAATATTCTGACTTTAGATAGGCCAACATGGCTGGCTCTAAGGCCTGTTTCCAGACTTCCTACACAAAAGGTGACCTCTGTAATGGCTGCATGGTATTTTTAGGTTGATGGGGTCTGGTCTACCCACAGGGCTGTTGCAAGGAGGAAACAGGGGCTGGGAATGTGCCCTAGACACCGAGGAGGAAGGGTAGGGGTTAAAGGTCAAAGAAGAAAACACCATTAACCAGAACTTCTACTTTTTATTCCGGAAGGAAAAAAAAGTTCTTCATTATTTACTTTGTATTTATGTACATACACTTTTCATCACTGTTTTAAAATGCACACATTTCACCACCTTGTTCCTGCTCTTGATTTAGCTTGTGGCTGTTTTTTTTGTGGGTTTTTGTTTTTTTTTACAATACAAAAAAATTATACCAAAAAATCGGCAGCCCTAAAATGTGTATTTTTATATCACACACCCCTCCCCCAGCAATGAAATAGTTTTAGAATACTTACTCGTTATTTACATCTGAATGCAATAAAGGCTAAATTATACATATGAACAAAAACTAAGATCAGGTTCAAATACAGAAGAACAGTGAAAAGAACTGTGGCGGAAGAAACAAGAAAAGAAAATGAGTTCAAGAGCTCTAGAGAAAAGAAAGCTTTGTGCACATATTTCACAGTAAAAGAAATAGATCTAGTTCCTTTCCTTTCTTAAGGGACCCACATTATTTGACTTAACTTATTCACTCTAGTTGGGATAGTGTAGCAGGTTTTGGACAGGAAGGGGTCTGGGCTCCAACAACAAAACGTTTTGAAACTGGAAGACACAAAGAAGAATGTACTCTAGGAAATGTACATTCTAGAAGAATGTACTCTAGACACAAAGAAGAATGTACTCCAGGAAATAAAGACACTACAGGTGGTTGCAGTCAAATCCCCTGGAAAGCAATTGGCTGCGGATTAGTTTGGACTGCCTTAAATGCCACTGCTTTCAATGGGGGGGGGGGGGGAGATGGAGAGACGTGAGAGAAGTTATGGTGGTGCTGGCCACTAGCAGAGATGGCTTGGGAGACTGGACACATGCATGGAGGGAGGATTTTGACAGCTGTTAGCACCACTACCAAACGGGGTTCCCATTTCATGAAGACCAGTTGCAGGAGACAGATGAGGAAAGGGGGGGAACTGCTCTCATGCTTCCAGCTTTCCCCAGCATCATAATGGCCGTTGCTGGAAGCCAGGTGTTGAACTAGGGGAGCTCATCTGATCTAGCAGGATGATTCATACATGCATGCTCTTGGGAAGCCATAGGAGGTCTGTGGAGACTTCTAAGGAAGTTCCATGAGGCCCCAGAAGCCAAGAGGATATTTAAATAGCCATCATTGAATTGTTGTTTTAATGCCGCATTCCAGATTGTGAATCTGACAAACCACATTCAAAGGGGCTAGTCTTACATGGACCTTGGGAAATCAAACCTGTGTGTTGAAATGCAGCGTGTCTCAGGGCAAAACAAGCAAGCACATCCCTGGCAGAACAAGGAGTTGAAGAGGGTAAAGGATGAATTTAAAAACAAAACACTTGAGTCACCTTCAAGCAGCTATCCAACATGTGCCAACCAAAAGGAGGATGGTGTCCCTGCAAGGTTTCATGCGGTCTGCATGAAGACACAACTGTCAGTCCTAGAGAGAGTGAAGTGGTTGCAAAAACAATGAGCTTGCAGCAGAATTTGGCCCAATCCTATACAACTTTCCAGCACTGGTGCAGCTGCAATGCAGCCCAGAGGTAAGGCTTCTGTGACTGCCCCCCCCCCCAACCACAGGATGGATCGCACATTCCTCTGGCACAGCCCTGGAAAACTGGATAGGATCTGGCCCTTTGGCTTGTAGCCATTAGGTGGAAATACATCTGTTGGTGTCACTGCCCCTTTCTGCTGATGTATGGAAAACGGACACAACCCAGAAGGTTGTTTTAGGTGCTCAGAACATATCCAGGACGTCAGGGTGGCAGCTCCCCCCTCCTTAAAAAACACCACATTTCTATAGCTCCTCACCTCTGCAGCTCCACTTTTGTTCCCATTCCCCTAAGGAAGGGGGTCTTCTCCCCAAGCAGCAGGTGTGGGGCTGAGAGAGTCACCCTACTGGTTCCTGGCAGAGGCAAGAGTAAGCAAGGGGACTTCTGGGTTTGCAGCCAAGTTGTTGCCTCACCAGCAGCCACAGTCTCGGCCAGTCTCGGACTATTTTGATTTTCTTGACTGAGCACGAATCTCATTTCACTTCAGCCCATCCCCGGCAGCCATTTTAAATGCGCACTGGAAAACAAGTGAATTTATTCTCACACACTGACAGCCTCCAAGGGGGGAATTTATTTTTTAATATGATGTGCACGGTGACTAGATGGAAGGAGGAACCTGTCAAGAGGGGTTTTCATAGCCTGTCATTCTTGGAATGTTTGCAATTTGCCACAGTCAGGTACATTATGCACAGGGAAGATTCGGGGGGGGGGGGAAGAGATTCTCAGTCACCAGAGTTAGTACTTTGGCATCTATGATACAAAGACATTTGGACCCGACACAACTCAGAGGAATGTGCAAAAGGCTGCAAAGTTCACCACCCGCCTCCTTCTGTGCACACATTACTGACCAAAAGTGACCAACCAAGGAGTTTTTTGGACGGCGGTCAGGTACAGGACATGCCAAAGAAGAAATCGGTAATGAGGAAGTGGTGGGGGAATGCACTGGAGGAGAACAAAGGCTGATTTGTTAAGCTATTCAGGTTTTCTAGAGGACCATCCAATCATGTTGCAGCCACAGACTAACCCCACACAATTCAGATTCTGAGTGATCCACTCAGCAAAAGCCCTCTGAAAATGTAAGACATCCCTTCGGTAGAACACACCCCTTTACCAACACACGGGAAAGTCTCCACATGTATTGACTACTAGAATCAGCTGCGGGATTTGCACAAAACCCACTCATTTCCGTGTGCTCCTACACAAATCAAAACTGATTTCAAGGACGCTGGCTTGTGCAAGAAACCTTTTCCAGCAGTTGCTGCCCAGTGAATTTAAATATGCAGGAGGAGTAGGGGAAGCCTCCCCTGCTTCACACTGCAGACTATCAACTGTCTGAGCAGGATGACAGCTTAAAAGCTCGGTCACATTTACGCTTAGTAGATGCCCAAGCTGTTAATGATGAAACTCATACAGAGAGTTTCTGAACACATCTAAAAGCACTTCAGATTTTCTATCAGTTTTAGGGACATGATAAACCTCTTGACATTCTGCAGGCTCTTATACAAGCCTTATGCCCCAGATACAACGCAGGAGGACCTTTTTTTAAACTGACAGATTATTCTGGGGAAAAAAAATGTTTTTTTTAAAAAAAAAACCTCACTTTTTATCCCTTTGAGAGAACTAACAATCTGGAATCAAACATCACTCCTAGAACCTGAGCTGATGACCAGCCTTTATGAGAGAGACACAATTTCTTGGCTTGAGAAGGATGCCCAAGAGGAAGGAAGCTCCATCCTGACTGACTACCATGTAGCTCACGTGCTTAGCAGAGTGAACTGAACACACACACACACGTTTCCATGTCTAAATGAATTACAAAAGAGTGCGCAGGAAAGCATGGTCGGCAGAGTGCAAGAGTGTGCTAGCAGGCCCTGCATTGGCACTGATGCACTCACAAGCCTTGCCTCGCCTGCTCTCCTCATTCTTGCTGAAGGGGATTCATGACCACCCATGGAGGATGCCTGTCATCACAGGCATGGAGAGAGCAGAGGGCAGGGCATGTTTGCACTCCCAGGCAGCCCCATCCATGTGTCTCTATGGGTTTCTGCAACTTCTGAATGAGACAGTTGTCTGAAAGGGGTCTATTTGGTGGGGATCCACACTTTGTGGCCGGCAACAACAACACTGCTCAAGTGGGGACTTTCAGTTCTCTTTGAACAGTGAGATGGGAAAGGCAAAATCTTCATGCCTTTCCCCCACCCGACTCCCTCCCTCGTGTCCAAACAAAGCCAACACTAGAGGGTGGGTACTAACGAAAGAGACCACAGGGAATTCCTCCCTCCTGGAGGTGCAGGCTCCCGGAAGGCCTGCGGAGGGAGGCATGGACTTGGGTCTGTATCGGGGCACTGAGGTAGCAAGCCAGCAGGTTCCAGTTCATTCTTCAGGGTCTCTTTCACCGCGAATAACCCGGCGCAGGTCATTCTAACACTAGAGAAGGGAAAATTCAAGTTCTAAGTCCTTCCCACTCAAGGAAGAAGTTGCAAATTCTTTTCACGAGACCTGAGGTCGTTTTTGTGCCTTACTTCATATTTAAAGTGAACTTAAAGAGGCTTCTTTCCTTACCCTCCCCAACAGTTCAACATAGATGCAGCTTTAAGAAAACAATGTACATAAAGAGAGGCGCTGTGTTAGTCACACATTTTCTCCAGTCCTGTTGTGTTCAGGGAACACTGATTCACTCATGCGGACAACGGCAATGATTTCATGACAGGTGATCACGAAAGGATCATGAAAGGTGATCAAAAGGATTTGGTCCACCTACTGATGGGATACAAACCACTTTCTAATTGGCACAACTACACCCTCCTCCCCAAGAATTCTAGTCCTCCCTAACAGTCCACTTAAATAACAAACCCTAGAAATGTTTGCATTTCAGAGGAAAGGGGGTAGAGTGGAGATTCAGCGTCTTCCAGTTTAGCCTTACAACAGCACCACACATTGCACTTGATGCTACCAAAACCAACATCTCTGTGTTTAGCCCTCCCCCAAACAGAAAACAAGGACCACTGTTCCTCACCCCTCTAAGGTGAACATTGTTACATGCAGAACAAGGCTGGGAGGTACATCATTGGCTGCTGTTGGTGGAGAAATGTTGGCAGAACAACAAGTGATGCAAGTGGACTTACACAAGGGAAGGGGGCAGGAGAGAATGCAACAAAGAAGACATTTTGGGAGGGCGGCCCCATGCTGAGCGTAAGATGTAGTTTCATCTCCCTACAGTTGCCCTGATCCAGCAATGCCTTGCCCACACAAGGGTGCTTGAAAATCAATCAGTACAGCATCAGGGAGAGCCGGTTGTGGAGTGGTCACAAGACTACAGTGACAGGGCTGTTCTCTTTGTGCATGTGCATGCACTGGAGCTAGTGGAGAGCTTTAAAATGAGAGAACGCAACCACAATACGGTTTCTGCTATAGCTCTTGGAGTGACTCCCATGACCCTCAATGGCCGGGGTTCACACGCATTGTCAAACCACGATCAACGGTTCATTTGTAAGTTGAATGTGGTTTTAAGCAAGAAAGGGATCTGTTTGCTATACCTGACCCATTTTTGGAAGCTGTGCTGCTCTCTTCCAAACACACATGCAGATGCTTTCCAGACAGAACTGGTGGGGTGCTAAGAGCAAGTGAAACCTGAGTTATAACAACTTTAACACATTTCAACGCTGCAACACCTGCCTGACTTGGAATGACAACGTAACACACACCAAGCTGAGATTTCCTGTTTCTCCGAGACCCGCTCCTGCCAGTTCACAAAACTCCACATTCCCAGAGAACACACAAAGTTGGAAACATCCCAAATGAATCACAGGCAAACTGAGGGACGCGTCTCTGCATCTGCAGCGCCAGCCAAAACTGGGGCGTTAAAGGGGCACTGCTAAAGGTCAGACAGACAGACAGACAGACAGCCACCTTTTCCCTAGAAAGCAACACTGCAGAGTACTGGCCTGACTCCTCATCATGGCCTCTCACTGGATCTATTTCTGCAGTGAACAGAAGTACGCCCAGCCAATGCAGGAGCTCATCCACAGGCATGGGAAAAAAATGTCAACCTGAGGTTTTCAAATGAAGGAGCCACTCCTGACTGTCCCGCCTCCGGAGCACAGAAAGTTGCCCTCGCAACAGCTGGAGTTGCCTGAGGAAGTATAAAGAAAAGGGACAGCAGGAAGACTCAGAGATGGAAAGCTAGCACTCCTGCTGCAGAGGACAAAGGCGGGCCCACTGCATCAAGACACAACACTGGTATCTCTGCAGCGGCTGAACTCCAGTCTTGCCTGGCATCTCCATTTGCTCCCCCTTCCAAAAGCAGGTTAGTGTCTTCACATCTCCCACTGGCTGACAGCCAAATCTCAAGAGAAAAGAAAGGCCGTAGATTGCCCAGGGTGAAAGAGGAACTCTGGAAGGCAGACATGCAAGAGCCTAGCTGGACCCCTTCCCTCGCTCCCTAGTTCTAGTTAAAACCTCAGGACATGCGTGCACATAAGCACCATGCAGATCAACCTGAAAAACACGAATCCTTCCAGAGAAGATACTTTTACAGGAAGCAAAGTACCGTATTCAACTGTACTCAACTCCATCCTTAGCTTTAATAGGATCAGGCAGAAGAAAATAAAGCTACACACATAATCCAACCCAATGTATGTATTGTGTTTGGAAGAGAGCTCTAAATAAGATAGAAATAAATAGAATTTTTACAGCCACCAGGTGCCTGGCAGAAATTGAGTTAGCTTCTCCTTAAATCCTGGGGTTTATCCAGTGAGGGCTAAAAATTATCCGTTAAGTGCTGCATCTTCTCTCGTACAACCTAGGAAAAAGAAATTCAAGTACCACAAAGCACTTTCCACGTATAAAAGCCCAGAGTTCTTTGTCTTCGTGTGGCTCTTCCTTATCACCGCCGACCTTCAGTGGTGGAGACGGATGCTGCTGTGCTGGCAACAAATGGCCTTTGAGTGGAAGGAGAGAACTGCTGAAGAAGATGGAGCTGTGACGGATGACAGGACCAGCAAACCTCAGATGGAGTAGATGGCAAACCAAAGCCCGTGGAGATGATGCCGAAGGCCAGAGAAAGGGCTGGGTGTTCCCAGAAACAGCACCCAGGCGCTGCAGTGTCTCCTTCGGGGCACAAACCTCGCACAGTCTTTGTCCTTCTCCTCCTCCTCCTCCCCAGTAATCCCTTGTGTTTAAACCCTAAAGAGGCAGTTCTGATGTCCATGCATCAAATACAGGTTCCAGGCTGGGCTGGAGGCTGCTGTTTGCGATTTCGTACCGCTCCCGATTTTTCTTTGTAGGCGATAGGCATTTGTTGTGAAATGTCCACCAAAGCGCTGGCTACTGCGAGGCCTGGAGCAAGAAATGGGAGATGTTACAGGAGAAAAGCAGGACGGGGAGTCCCACCCAAGGCCGCCACACCCCTCAAATAACTAGCAGGACCCCTTCAGATGTTGGTGTGTAGTATAGTAGTAACACCCGCAGGAGACGTGAAACGTGGAACAACAGAGACGTGACAAGCTAGGAGTGGATCACAGATTGCTTACCTGATTGCCCTGGTGGGGGGATTCCTCCGAGGCCTCGTGGCAACCTCACAAACACAGAGAGGACGGCTGCTTTGTTCCCAAAACAGGGCTCCAGTGCGATGGGTTTGGGGACCGTCTACAGTGAAACACAACCAAAGAGGGTCAGGGTGAAGAGTGTGTGTGTGACAGTGACATCAGATGGTGTCCACTTTGCAGTGAGAGCAGGAACTCCTTTGAACTGCACCCTGAAGAACATGCACCCCCCAACCCAAAGGCACAGAAGAAACCCAAACCACAGCACAGTTTCCTCCGCACTTCAAGGACGCACACCTGGCCCAAACAAGTGCAGAAAACAGACATTCACAAAATTATATTTATTTAAGACATTTATACCCCGCCTTTCCAGAAGTCCAAGGCTGCTGAGATTATTTTTTTTTTAATGAGACTCTAAAGGCACAATTGCGGGTTGTTCCAATAAAAAGAGAAGCTGAGAGATGTCGAAGGAAACCAGACTGAAGAATAAGAAAGAGTTGCATGTACAAGAAGGAAAAGTGTATAAGCACAGCTTGCACGTGTCAGGAAGACTCAAGTACAGAATGAGGCTGGTAAAGGGTGTCAAGGATGACAAAAAGAGATTTTTGCATCACATCCTAAAGAGAAAAGCAAAGAAACAGAAGGTCAAAGAAGCCGCATGGAGAAAATGGGGAAGCAACAACAGAGGACAGAGAGAAGGAAGAGCTGCGCAGTCCTGCATCTGTCTTCTCCCACAAGGGGAAAGTGACCCAACCTGACAGCTGCACTACTGAACTGGGAGCATCACAACTCAGGTCTCCAATATTTAGAAATGAGTCTTAGGCATGAGGACTAGGAAAGACGGTGACCTGCAACCCTGGAGAACTGCTGTCAGTCAGGGTAGACAGACCCAATGGACTGACACCAACTTACAAAGCAGCTCCTTCCATCCAAGGCCATTTCTTCAAGGAAACCCATTCTTGTGTGGCATTGTACAGACTGAAATGCTTCCTCGTCTGGAAACCTCTTTGATACTCCAGTAAGTTCTGGCTTTTTCACCTGAGGCACACTCAGTGTGCATCGAGTTAAGCCTTAGGACATCCATTACAAAGAGCAGCGCCTTTTCCACAAAAAGTAGCTGAGAACCTCCCCATTACTACTCAGACTCCCATTCCATGCGAGAAAGCAGGAGAGAGGCCTTTTTCAAAGGGACGCTGCTCTGCTCAGTGACTGGTGGTTTTCTGTTGATTACGAAGTTGCAGCTTCGAGCCAATTCCTTTTATGTTGTCCTAAACCAAGTAATTATTGGCCAGTTCATTAGGCATGAAACAGCAGCACTGTATTTATGGGCCAAACAAAAGCTCAACTGACTAAAAGTGTTACAAGAAAGGGAGAAGAAACCAAAGTTAACATGAAGTGAATGGACGTCTACATCGACCCAACAAGGCAACAACAGAGAAGAAAACCAAAGTGAGGGCTTTTACACATCTCTAGCATTAAAACGGATAACAAAAACCTTGATGGATTAGTCTCTGCAGAGTGAGGCTGGTATTTGCAACCACCTGTGTCCTGGCGTCCATGCTCCCCACAGAGTTGCTAAAGTTCAAAATAATTCCTTTCTTACAAAAGCAGCAGAGAACAAACTTGCCCCATATATTCTGCCAGAACTCAATTACTAGAACTAATGGACACACAGTGCCAGGCCATCTTCAAGTCATACATCGCCCATGGTGGCTTCCAGCTTGCCAACAGAATGACAATGTACAAATCTCCCCCACCCCCCCTCCAGCAGAGGGGGGTTAGCTGCATTCTTAAAGGAAGGAAAGAAAAAAAAGAAGAAAGTCAGCTCGGCAGTGCTGAGGCTCTAATCCTTCCACTTTAAGGAAAAAAAAGAGTTTTATGAAGGTCACATTTAACATGGCAACAACTAACCAGCGTTGAGGCTCTCCTCCGAACAATACTGCCCCCCAACACCCTGTGTTTGAAGAACCAAAGGAAGGTGCTAGCAGAAAAGAGAAAGATGGAGGAGAGGTGGGAGGAAGGAAGCAGTTCAAGCAACAACCTCTAGCACACGAGGCTTGCAAACTTTTTTCATTATATTTTCATTTCTGTTGGACAAGGCAGCAAGCTGTACTTTACACTGATTAACTACCACTGATTAGGGGAGGGCTAGTTTGAAACAGTGGAGCTGAGAACTATGGTAGTGATGCCTAGTGGTTAGCACACTCATTCCCTTCCCATTCCCCTCTCTTCCTCTTATTGGGACACGCAGCTTCCTAGGGAAAAGCTTTAGTAGTTTGAATCTGCTGCCACCAGTCCAGGAGGCAAGCCAGAGGGGGTCCCTGGACAAAACACCTCCCCCCCCAGCAATATGAACCTCAGTGGTCTCTATCAAAATCACAAAAGTGCCTGCATAGTGCGGAGATGTGACAATCCACTGATTTTCCTCTACCAGGGACTAGGCAAAGTCAGAGTAAAAACATAAAAGGTCTATTAAAGACTAATAAAAGAAAAAAGGAGATGATACAACCACATAATTGCCAAGTGCTAGTTCTGTAATCCAGTGGTTCCTAAACTTTTTTGACTGGCAGCTCCCTTGACCTACTTGGTCACTGACCATCAGTACCCCGTGGCTCCCCTGAACTGGTTTGGGAAACATTTCTGTAATCCTACAAACGGCCAGCAGACAGCGTTGAGATGCTGCAGAATCTCACACAGGGGTCACTGAGCTAGAGTTCTTGCCATGAGGCTTGAATGAGCTTGGAACAAAAGCAGTCAGTAAAACGCCTGAAGGGTTTAGACAATTCTAAAATAAACAAAGCCTGATGACTCTACCTACACAGTCACAATCACAGAGAGCGGGGCCTGGAGAGCTCCCCTGGCTGGAGCCGGAGGAAGAAAAGAAAGCTTCAGTCCAGGACTGCTGCTCTTTCTCGGCTGGAATGATGTCATGCTCCCCTCAGACTGGACGAGTGCCAGCTGACAGGTCACTTGTCCAATCCCCTTGAAACTTGATCTCTGCCTGGAGAGCAGGTAGCAGCAACCCGAGACATTCCCGGCTTCCAACAGGAAGTGCTGTGCACATGACACAAGCAAAGTAACTCTGAAGCTTTGCTAGCACAAGGCAGTGGAGGGGGGGAAGTACCCCAAGCCATGACAGAATTCCACAGAGAAACAGGAAAATCCCCTCAGAATAAAATAGGGACATTTCCTAACAGTCTGTGAGCTGAACTCACCCTCTGAAGAGAGGCAGGCACAGCCAATGCACCCCACCAAGTTGCTGAACCTACAGAATGCCAGATTCACTTCCCCTAAGAAAGCAAACACCTTCTGACTCCAAACCCTACTAAGTTAGCTAGAAATAATTTCATTAAAGAGAAAAGGTTTGTTTCTTCCTATTCCTCTGGCCACCAAGCAGCCTTTGAGAATAACATGAAATCTTAGCAGAGCTAATCCGTTCAGCACACCTCAGCTGCCCGCCTAATCTCTGGCTCCTCACGGCAGGCAACTCTGTCCCTGCCATGTGTTCAAAGGCCAGCGCACTCCTGCCTGAGAATTAAAAGGCAAAGGAGCACCAGCAGAGGCACCCGTGGAATAGGATGGGTCACTGTCTACTCTTGCTCTCACAAGCTCGCCTATTCTTGTCGCAGCACCAACCCAACACCTGTCCAGACACAGCTTGCAACAAGCAAAAAGTGATCTTTGCAGCTTGTTAGCTTCATTCCATAAGACCACCCAGGGAGGCCTAGAAAACGAAGGGGGAGGAAGAGAATTTATGATTAGTGATGGAGGGCAAGTCTGAATTGAGGAGTCAGGAATATGATGCTTGCTCCCCCCCCCCAACTGAAATACCTCAAACCCTTTCAAGTTTGGCTCTGTGACCATTTTTGGAGTTGGCTCCTCACAGATGCCAGACAACCCTTTGTGGCCCTGTCCCCTCCCTCCCTGGAAGTGTACCTGACAGCAGGGCAAGGACAGTGGAAACCAGGTTTCAATCTCTCCTGTGCTCCCTTCTGCCTGGAAAAAGAGGTCCTCCCTGGGCTGCTGTTGTAGTACTCCAGGCACCAGGCAGAGGGGAGAGCAGAGCAAGAGAGGCGCCCCCACAGGGAGGGGGGGGCCAAGACAAAGATGCAGGCCGCCTTTGATAACGTAGTTCAAAGGGGTGTGGGATGTGGCTGAAAGTTGGAACAGGACTGAGAAGGGCGTTGTGAGGAGGAAAAGAGATCTGCACGGATGGAAGATTTTGGCAATTACTTATACGTGGGAAGCAGAGAAAATGAAGGAGAAATCAGGCATCCCTGCTCCCTAGGATTGTTGAAAGTCTGTTACCAACTCTGACTTTGCCTGAATCATCAGGAGCTCTCGCCAGTCTACCTGCCTGCGGGCCTTTTCTTCACCTGTTGGAGGCACTTAACTTGCAACACTAGTTCAGCCTCTGTGACCTTCTGGTTACTTCAAGGTCTAAGACTACAGGACAACGTAAATACTGCGAGATATGGTGCACTTCACCCAAGACAGTATTTCCTCCGAAACTGCAAATGTTACTTTCATGGGCCAGTGATAGGAGTGATGGGAGGAAAGCAACCAATCCTCAATGCCACATACATTATAATACCATCAATCCCAAGCCCAAAATAGTTCACTCATTTTATGCAGAGTATAAAATATCTTTTAAATAAGCAACAAGATTTTTCTCGGCACAACTGGACAAAGGAAAACTCGGCTCAAAATCTGATTCCAAGCACCTCTGCCTCTAAAGCTATTTCACTGCTATCTAAAACAAGCGGATAAGATGTTTCACGTGCAGAAAAAGACAGGTGGATGTGTCTTTTGGCAAACTAAAATGGCTGCCCATAGGAAATACAAGGAATACAAAGAGGGGGTGCGCGGCACACAAGTCACCCCCTTCCATTGGTTCAGCGACACGTCATTCCAACTGGGTAAACAGTCCTCCCTCCTCCTCCTCCTCCTTCTGCACTGCAGGAAACAGGCTAATTGAAAATGCTGCTACAATAAGAACCCAGCTGCAAGTCATTAGCCTGGGATGGAATTAGCTTAATCTGACCTGCTTGCTGGCCACATACAACAGAAAGTGGAAAAACAGAGACCCTTGCTGATCAAAATGGCCCATTTTCCACTCTTTGGCATACCACTATTAAGTCAAGCAACTGAGTGCCAATTCATAGATGATGTTTTCCTGCACAGAGAATATCTCCATATGGGAAAGTGTCAGTCGCTCAGTGCCGTGGTCTCTGCAGGGTCCAGTCAGGCTAGACAGCCAGGGCAATGGAGAGCAATGAAGCAAGAAGAAGCAGCGACAGGTTGAGCAAGGATAAGCAGGCAGGCAAATTCTCAGGAGGCACTGAATGGCTTTCCTAAAAGCTCTGCTGCTGAGCAAAGAGGCTTTGAAGGCCCCAGGGCTCTGCAAAAGAAGTGAGAGCTGGTTGGTCCACCCTGATCACCAGGTTTCCCTACTACACCAAGATCTTGACCACTGCCAAACTATGCAGAGTATGGATAAAGTGGATAGGGGGATGTTCTTCTCCCTCTCACACAACCCCAGAAACCAGGGGACATCCACTAAAATTGAATGTCGGGAGAGTTAGGACAGACAGAAAAAAAAAATTATACACCTCGCATGTAGTCTGGAATTCCTTGCCATGGGATGTGGTGATGGTATTTGGACAAGATGCCTTTAAAAGTGAATTGGACAGATTTCTGGAGGAAAAGTCCATCACGGGTTACAAGCCATGATGGGTATGTGCAACCACCTGGTTTTAGAAGTAGGCTGCCTCAGAATGCCAGACGCAAGGGAGGGCACCAGGATGCAGATGTCTTGTTGCCATGTGTCCCTGAGGCATCTGGGGGGCCACTGTGAGATACAGAAAGCTGGACGAGTTGGGCCTTGATTTGATCCAGCAGGGCTCATCCTATGTTCTGATGCCCTGAAGGATTTGCAGCTGCTTCTCCCACCAACAAGCTGTGCTACTGAAGCAGTGAATTCGAACTGATGCTGGCACATGTCTCAGCTGAGTTCAGACTGGACTAGTGCACTTTGGGTGAACTGCCATTAAAAGTAGCTTGGAAACGGTTGCACCCAGAGAATGTGAGTGGTCCATGTTGACCAGAGCACATGACACTATTCCGTGCCACTAGCACTGACAGGCTCTTCATTTCCAGGCCCCAGGTAACACACTGGTCCTGCCCATAAAAGCGTTCACCAGCCTGAGACCCAACAGTTGGACCAGCTGCATACACAGAAACCTCTCTGCTATGTTAGGCCAAACATAACAAGTTCCTCACTGGACTTCCAGATCCTGCACCATCTTTGCTGCCTTCCTCTAAACCCATTTCAGAGCATCAGAACTAAAGGCAGCATTGATGACATATTTTGTCTTTGTGAGGGGTGGGACGGGACTTAAAACTGGGGATTCTGGGCACAAGGTTCATTGCCACCAGGGCAGCTCCCAGGCTGAAGGAGTTGGCCTGATATCCGCTAGACTGCAGCGCCACCTTTACCATGGCCAGAGCCGGTACTGCAACCTGACAGCCTAGGTGACCTGAGGAACCAATAGAGTCAGACTAGCTCAGTTTAATAGCTGCTGTTCCAGGTTTAGTTCCTCAGTACGAGCAATTTGTCTGAAGCAGCAGCACAGGCTGCCTTGCTTCAACTGATATATGACCCAAGCACCTCTCTGTTTCCTCTGTCTCTGGCCCTTTTGTCCCTTGCCTGCATGATCCAGTACCCAACCACTAGCCCACCCTCAGTCAGGAGAGCTTCCATTAGCCTTTCTGATCCTCCCCAACCCAGTCCTGTACTCAGTCCCACAATGTCTTGACCATGCCTGCTGTCTCTGACCTCTTTGATCAGATTCCTGGTGTGCCCCTCCCTGCAGCCTGCCTCAGAGCTTGTCCAAGACCTGGACTCCCATATAGCTCCCCTACAGAGAGATCATTTATGAATAAAGCTGTCATGTGAAAAGAAACCTGCAGGGCCTGCATAGGAGACTCTACCATGAGCAGCTTCCCCCCTTTGCCTACAAAACAAGCCAAGTCAGGGAAACCAAAGGGGTCCTGCGGGGATGCTCGTTTCCCACTGACTGAGGAGAGACGGGCAAATGATCCCCCCACCCCCTCAAGTCATGTCACTTCGGTTTAAGTCACGGATTTCATGAAAAGTTAGAGGAGAATTTTAATAGCTTGTACATTCATGAACTCCCTAACCCTGCTTCGTATTCAACAAGAGCTGTATCTGTTTCCATATTAATGACGAACATATGCACAGTTCTCTCAGCGCCCTGTTTGGGAGGGGAGGGGTGCAAAGGAAAGGCAGCAGCTTATCATTATGCCCCAGGAGGAGGAGCAGAATGGAGGCAGGAGCAGGAGGTGCAGCAGGAGGCAAGACGGAGAGGGGAGGAGGGCCAGCACCAAGGCTCACCCAGGGGGGCGCAGTTAGGGACTTGGACCTCTAGCAATCTCTGCACCCCAAGCACAAGACTGAGCTTAGAAACCCGAGGCTTGGGTGGTTCAGGCTGCAGGTCCCTGTTGGGGTGCTCCCCCCAAAACAAAACCAAATGAAAGCAAACAGGAATGTAGCAGGGAAGCACAGCAGGCATCTTCAGCACACCAAGGGCTCTTGTCCCCTTATGGGAAACACCAAAGTCCTTCCCCACTGTTGAGGCAACGAAACAGAGGCCAGGCCTGTCATCTCCCTCTAGAAGGAGAGTCCACTGAGTAGGGCAGCTTGCCTGCTCACTCACGGTGGGAACATCCAAAGCTCTTGAAGCTGACTTTGATCACCAATCCCACTGGGTCAGCAGATGGCAGTTACTCTCCAGGGTTGCAAAGAGAGTCTGCAGATGCTGCCAGGGACTGAGACGGGACTTGCAAAGCAGAGGTTCTGCCACTGAGATGCAGCTCCTTCCCAATGGCAATGCCTAGACTGTAAGCACCTCAGGGCAGAGACCTGCCCTTCCACTTAGTATAAAGCACCATGAAGATGGATTAGAGCAGAGGGATTCATGGGATTTCTTGCTTGCACAGTTTTTCCCAGCCAGTCAGTGAAACAGAAAGTAGCCCTCAGCAGTCTGAACTGTTTATAGCCCGCGGTGCTTAAGCCCAGGACTCTGAGCATCGCAGCATAGCATGGCACAGTTTCTACATGAGTCAGATGTTCCTGTTCACATGCTGTTGGGCCACCTTGACAGCTCCCATGAATAAAGGCAGCTCAGTCCCCCACTAAACAAGTAAAAACTGGGGCAAAGAACCCCCCCGCAAGACACACGCCTCACCAATGAGGACTTGTCACACTTGTGGCCCACCCTTTATTCAAGGAGCTCTGAATAGCTTATTCAACTTAACACGACTGAGAGGGAATTTTGCCTAACGCTACCCAGTAAGATTCATAGGTGAGCAGGGACAGCTGCTCGCTTCACTTCTTAGGAGGTCACAGTCAAGTGGTAGAGCAGAACATGTGCTTTGTTCATAGAAGAGCAAGGCTCAGCAGCATCAGCTAGCAAGGAACTCAGGGAGCTGAAGACCAGGAAGGAAGGATGGAGCAGGACTGAGGAAGACTGAAGCAGGTGATATTGGGAAAGCTTTGTGTGCTCGCTTGGAGAACTACAGCAGCGAGGAAAAGACTGTCTGATGGTGGCAGCCAAGTAGGAACATGAACCCACCCTCCCAAGATCTTGATATCCAAGATCTTGTATCCAGGGGGCCACTGCCCCTTTCACCAGGAATGGCAGACCAGGGCAGTGCTGCGAGTGATGATCCCCCCCCCACCCCCATTCCTGGCATCACCTTTTGTTGCAAACATTTGTATCCCAGCGATACAGAGAGAACACCTAGCCAATTAGTCTTTTTTCCCCCCTTGAAAGACTTTACACAGGTTTTATTAGCAGCACCTACAGCTATTTTCAACCAACTGTTCTGCCGCATTAAAACTGTATCCTCTTTGATTACAAGGCATAAAAAAATCTTTTTTAAAAAGAACTGCAACTTTTATTTAAACCAACGTAACCTGAAAGACACAAACGAGCAGCCTGGAGGAAAAAACGAGATCAAAAACAAGGCCTGCTGGGCTGCCAATGTTTACGGCTGCTTTGCGGTGAGACTCCCGATGCAGCTTCACCCCTTCCTCCCTCACCCAGCCCAATCCTGGTCAAGCGACACAAAATCTGTCCATGTTCAGGACAGAAACAGCCCCCCTATAGGAAAACCCCTCACCTTGATGCTCCCTCCAATGAGATCAGGGGGCTCCTCGTCCGTTTCTAAGGCAACGTTGATGGAGGCAAAGGGGCGACTGGCCATCTGCTGCATCTCCCGAAGCAGTTGCTGGTGAAGAAAGGCAGGGACATTAATATAGTGGCCCAACACATTCAGGGTCACAGACAGTTATGAGATTTGAAGCAGACGGGAGGAAATGAGAACCAGGGCCTACCTCTGTGCCAAGAAGACCCAGCAAGAAATAAGCCTGACGCAGAAGGGGGATGCTTGAGGAGGAGGGATACATGAACTTCCCAGCTCAGTCTGAAAGGTCTTGGAGATTTGTGCACATTCTAAGCAAACATTTGCAAACTGCTGGGGATCTGTTAGCAATCATATCAATTGATCATTACGCAGTCCAGCTTCACCGCCTCCTCTCATCATCCCCACTTAAGGCACCCAGAAGTTTGTTGCAGAAGCAGTGAGGTTTGGGCATTCCAAGTCCCCTCCGTTGCCAGCTCCCCTTCCTAAGAGGACTCAGAAAAACGTAGCTTGGGTCAGGGGGAAGTGGCAATGGTGGTGAAGGCTCAGGGCACTCCAGTCCTCAACTGAAGACCATTTCCTGGCTTGGACTGCACTAAACTACAGGTCCCAATAGCCCCTGCAGGGAAAAGGCACCCTGCACATCTTTCATTTCCAGTTTCATTTTCACCCCACCATTAAAGGACTGAAAGGTTAAGAAATCACGACACCTCCACTAGCTTGCAGGGCTGATGCACCACACTGACAAAAGATCATGAAGGACAGCGGGGCTGAGTTATTGCATGCAGAGCTGGTCGTGCCAGGTCAACAAGTGCCAAAACCCATCAGATTCACGCACACCACATTACCAAGCACTCTGGGAGTGTTCAAGGTTCACAGCAATTATGCACCACTGATGGGTCCACCAAGCCCTTCAAGGCCCAGAACAAGAACAGAGCCAAAAAGGCACTGGCAATGAGAATTCACGAGGCAGGTGTTTGGCTCAATTTCTCACTTCCTAGCATCTTCCACCCAAACCCAACAACACTGGCACTTGGCTGAACCTCACCCTTACCCAGGATGAACTGGAAGGAGATACAGAAAGGGATACTGGCAGTAGGTTTCCTCTTCTTCACAAACATGTGAAAAAGGAGCAGGTCAATAAGATTCCAGGTGCAGATCTTTGAACTGGAGCAACACACACACACACTCCAAATTGTGCAAGCAAGCCACATTCCTGGATCAGGAGACCATCAGCCCCACTAGAGCTGTACACACAAGCAAGTCAAGTGTGGGAACCTACTATAATGTGCAAACTGCCCATCACAGAATGGGATGGCATTAAAAATCAGTGAATGGCATGCAAAATCAGTGGGGATCATGAGTGGACCAGCACTCTATTAAGACAAACATGTAAGAGGGAAGGAAGATGAATTAGTAAAGTCTGGGCTCCCCCTAGCAGTGAACTACATCTAGTTAGGGAGATGTGGCTCTCACTCAGTGAACCCCAACTGTATGAGACCACAGCATTTTTCACTATTTTTAAAAACCAAACTGAAAATCCTGCTTTATTACTTTGACTCGGGGTGCAGAAGGGCTTGAGCTTTCTGCTTCCTAGGCACACATAAACACACTAGTCTACTTTAGAAATTGTCTCAAATAATGTAACAATTGCACCCGAAAATAAGGGTGCCATTTTACCACAGGAACTTTAGGTCTATGTTCTACAGACAACCCGCCACCCAAGAAACAGCCTGGAAACTCAGGCTCATGTGCCAGACCTTACATTTCCAATGACTACTTTAAAAGATGCTCAGCAGATTGCAAGCTGAAGAAAGTGTGAAACAGATTGCTGGGTTGTTGCTGCAGTAATTGTGCCCTTTAGCTATCATAAAACGCTTTGTCTAATAGCTGTTTAAAACACACACACACACACACACACACAGAGAGAGCAAGCTGCCCTGATAGATGTACCAGAAATAAGGAGAGCTCGTTCTACTGCAAGGAGGTGAATATTCCCAGGATGCTGGGCAAACTTAGGGTTCCCAAGCCCTTAGAGATTTTTCTGGCAGCTGACACCTGCCAGCCACATTTTGTGTCTCTAAAAAAATGTGATGTAGTGTCATTAGCTAGTACAGTGGTTCTCAAACTGTGAGTCCAGGACCCACCAGTGGGTTGTGACTCAATTTTTGGTGGTTCGCAAAACTAGCAGGGCAGATTCAGCTATGTGCATCAAAAGTTAAACAAGTTAAAAAGTTTAAAAAGTTAAAAGTTAAGTTAAAAAAGTTAAAAAGTTAAATGGAGAAAGGTGAAAAGCGGTGTGCCCCAAGGATCTTATCCTGGGACCGGTGCTCTTCAACTTCTTCATAAATGACCTGGAGACAGGGGTGAGCAGTGAGGTGGCTAAGTTTGCAGACGATACCAAACGTTTCCGAGTGGTGAAGACCAGACATGTGTGAGGAGCTCCAGAAGGATCTCTCCAAACTGGCAGAATGGGCAGCAAAATGGCAGATGCGTTTCAATGTAAGTAAGTGTAAAGTCATGCACGTTGGGGCAAAAAATCAAAACTTCACATACAGGCTAATGGGTTCTGAGCTGTCTGTGGCAGATCAGGAGAGAGATCCTGGGGGGGGGTGGACAGGTCAATGAAAGTGTCGACCCAATGTGCGGCCGCAGTAAAGAAGGCCAAGTCTATGCTTGGGATCATTAGAAAAGGTATTGAGAACAAAACGGCTAATGTTATAATGCCGTTGTACAAATCAATGGTAAGGCCACACCTGGAGTATTGTGTCCAGTTCTGGTCGCCGCATCTCAAAAAAGACATAGTGGAAATGGAAAAGGTGCAAAAGAGAGCGACTAAGATGATTACGGGGCTGGGGCACCTTCCTTATGAGGAAAGGCTACGGCGTTTGGGCATCTTCAGCCTAGAAAAGAGACGCTTGAGGGGGGACATGATTGAGACATACAAAATTATGCATGGGAAGGATAAAGTGGATAGAGAGATGCTCTTTACACTCTCATGTAACACCAGAACCAGGGGACATCCACTAAAATTGAGTGTTGGGAGGCTTAGGACAGACAAAAGAAAATATTTCTTTACTCAGCGTGTGGTTGGTCTGTGAAACTCCTTGCCACAGGATGTGGTGATGGTGTCTGGCCTGAACACCTTTAAAAAGGGATTGGACAAGTTTCTGGTGGAAATATCCATTATGGGTTACAAGCCGTGATGGGTATGTGCAACCTCCTGATTTTAGAAATGGGCTGTGTCAGAATGCCAGATGCAAGGGGCAGCACCAGGATGAGGTCTCTTGTTATCTGGTGTGCTCCCTGGGGCATTTGGTGGGCCGCTGTGAGATACAGGAAGCTGGACTAGATGGGCCTATGGCCTGATCCAGTGGGGCTGTTCTTATGTTCTTAAACTACAATTCCCAGGAGGCCTTGCAGGTCTCTTGTTATCTGGTGTGCTCCCTGGGGCATTTGGTGGGCTGCTGTGAGATACAGGAAGCTGGACTAGATGGGCCTATGGCCTGATCCAGTGGGGCTGTTCTTATGTTCTTAACTACAATTCCCAGGAGGCCTTGCAGGTCTCTTGTTATCTGGTGTGCTCCCTGGGGCATTTGGTGGGCCGCTGTGAGATACAGGAAGCTGGACTAGATGGGCCTATGGCCTGATCCAGTGGGGCTGTTCTTATGTTCTTAAACTACAATTCCCAGGAGGCCTTGCAGGTCTCTTGTTGTCTGGTGTGCTCCCTGGGGCATTTGGTGGGCCGCTGTGAGATACAGGAAGCTGGACTAGATGGGCCATGGCCTGATCCAGAGGGGCTCTTCTTATGTAAGTTGCTACTTGGGGGGGGGAGAGGAGCACTGCTGCCCAATCATCATTATAGTCCCACCCATTTGGCATTTATGAATCAGAGAGCTGCCTCTAGGGCCTCTAAATGTTTAGGAGCCACAGAGCTAGCACAATAGTCTTTCTAGAGAAAAGACATAGATCGGGGTGTCAAACATGCGGCCGCGTAAGCTTTTTATCCAGCCCTCAGGCTCTCAACTGCTGAGCAGTGCTGAGGTGTTACTGCTAAAAGGGCAGCCCCCACGAAAATTGGGCTTTCCCATATCTTGAAGTATGATAACGATTTGTGTGTTTTCTCTTCTGTCATTTGTAGTTAATGAATTCCTAAGTGAGAAAAAGTGCTTATTTTTGGTTATGAGTTGTTTAATGACATCACTTCCTGCCTAATGACATCACTTCCAGCCCTCAGCAGGCATCATGAATGCCATTTGGTCCTCGGTATGAAATGAGTTTGACACCCCTGGCATAGATGCTTCCAAGTCCCCAGAGGCAGAGCAAAAAAAGCTGGTTTTGGTTCTGTTTTTTAAAAAGCCCAGCATCCCCACCAAACAATGTCTCAAAATGTCATTTTTCAAAAAAAATTAATTTTTGATTCAATTAGTACCAAAAAAGCGCAAACTCAATTTATTTTCCCCATGCAAGCTTCCTGAATTAGCCTTTTCCATGAGCACTATTGCCTACTGGCACACAGACGGATGGATACTTCTAACCTAATTGATGCAGGATTATTAACAGGTATCAAAGCTAAGGAAAATGAATTGCCTAACAGGCATTCACATGAAACCCTCTCGCAGGCTTTACAGTAGATTTGCAAATCTCTATTAATGCACAGTAATATCTGATTGCCCTACTTTGCTACGAGATATTAAGCACTTTCTTTGTCAATATAATCTCGCATAGAATTTAACTGTCTTGGTCAGGAGGGGATTCCCAAGAGAATGCAGGCTGGCCTAAGGAAGTAGCTACTAGTAGTTAGCACAATCACCCCTTCCTGCACCCCACTTTCTTATGTTGGACAAGCAGCTGAATGAGAAAAAGCCTTGTTAGAATATACCTGCCGCTGCCAGCCCAGGTGGTAAAGACCAGACAGAGGGAGGTCATCTGGGCAACCCCCTTTTTCAGGAGAACAGTAACCCCAGGGTTAGAATCCCCCAAAGCAGCAGTCACAAATCTCTGAACCTTTCCATAACCCGGAAGACCAGGGGTTAATATAGGACCAATTTTATTTTCAGTTTAACAAGAGGAGAAGGAAGGTGGGTCAAAACTGATAGCAAGTTGAGGAGACATTGGATGCAAAAAGCAGGATGGAAAAGCCTTGTTGGCATCCTTCAGTCTCAGAAGACTATGGTATCGCACTCTGAATGGTGGTTCTGGAACAGTGTCCTCTCCAGTGCGTGAAGCCTGAGTAAAGTAGATATGGAGGACAGACTGTTACCCATGCAGCAAATCCCCCCTCTCCACATCGCTGAAATGGTCCAATGGAAAGGCAGAGGCCAATACGGTTGGTTCCAGCAGCGTCGCAGGAGTTGCCAGAACGTGACTGTGTACAGCCATGAATTGCCTCAGGGACTCCGGCTCCGGATTTTGCCTCGAGGTTGACTCCTGAAGCCTTTTCCATAACTGGATGTAGCCACAAGGCAGTGGAAGTTTGGGATCAGAGTTTTCCTTCTCTCAGATGAGCTGCCTTCCCAGGCTGACGAGTCCCATCTACCCGGTGGCTGTTTAGTCGTCTCTTACACCTCAGTACAGCCAAACTGAGGGCCTATTCTTATCCCCAGACCCCAGGTGATGGAAAAGCCTACTAAGGGTGCAATTGCCACTTGTGCACAGTAGATGGGGCTGAAACACTCCCCAACCTACCTGCCTTTTGTGCTAGCTGGGAGGACTTTGCAAAACGGACCAAAAGGAACCAGAAAATTCAACATGTCTAGTGAAACTATTTCCCTAGTTAAGTCACCAGGCCTGAAGGAATCTCCAGCTGTCTTCACCCACTGTGTGGTGAGTGGGTACTCCTCTCTGAGATCCACAGAATGGGCACTCAGGCTGCTGGAGGGGCACCACTGCAACTACCTGTGTGCTGAGAGTTTCTACATTCACTAGAAGGATGTCATGGCACTCCCTGGTTGGAGGCATGGAACAAAGCAGGCAAGAATATGGGGCGATCGGCAGGCACATTCCAGTTCTTGGCTGGAACTCACTAACGTGGATGGAAGAGAAGCTGAATTCCCCCTTCATGGCAAACGGTGCTTGCAGCAAAATAACCAAGGCTGAGCTGATCCAGGCAGCTGAAACCTAGAGGGATTCATCATATTAATTCAGCAGGTTTTGGAATGAATGAAGGGAATGGAGGACTAATCATGAACACCTGGACGGAAAGGGTCATCCTGCATGGAGTTGTCTCACATTTCTAGTTTGATGGAGATTAAAAAATATATATTCCACTTATATCCCATCCTTTACTAAACAACAAGCGCTTGGTCTAGCACTTTGGGTGTACAATGCGCTTTATATGTATTATCCTGAAGTAGTCCCAACACTGTAAGTTATTATTATCCCCATGCTGCAGATAAGGAATACTGAGGCTGAGAGGAAATAACTTGCCTAAGACCGTCTAGTGATTTCACAGCAGCAAGATCTGATCCAGAAAAATCCCACTTCATTGCTCAGTCTCTTAGCCACTATACTGATTACGATTCAGTGGTGGAACCAACACAAAGCAGGAGAAATCCATGTTGATGTTGCACCTTGGGAGAGTTATGTAAGGAGAGTTATGCAATGCTCACCTGCCAAGCAAACAACTTCATGAGCAAACCAGTAGTTTGATAGATAACTCTAGAATGTTAAAATAGAGTCTGCATTCCTTGTGCAAGTGGCATTCAAATACTCATCAATGTGAGCCTAAATTAAGGACCTGGTTCTTAGGGAGGTGGAAATCTGTGTCTTAGGTTGTACTGTTTCAAACTGTAGGTGGGGGTCCAGATGACTGAGTTCCTGTGTGTGCCCACAGACTTTGCACAAGGAGGAGCCAGCCTAGCTTTCATCCTGACACGTCTGCTTTCTGTGTGCTGGAAGGTTTTTTAGGTATGGAGGAGCATTCAGTCCTGCAAGCCGCTCACTTACTGCAGTGAAAATTAGCGAGCAATCTGGGATAACCATCTCAGGTCTGAGAACATCCCATGTTACAGCACCGCTGAAGCAAAAATAAATGTGGACTTGACTTGTAACCTTCTCAGAGGCCGACCTCTGGGAACCTTGTGGCAGCCACTCCAAGCTTTCCAAGAACTGGATACAATAAACCAACATTTTGAAACAGACATTTGAATGTTTATGACGTTCGAGAGAGACAGTGCAACACTGCTGCTTTCTCTGTAGTTTCAACAGAAAAGGAAGCCCCAGAAGGTGCGTTAAGAGCAAAAACAGCCTGCTGAATTTTCTCAATGAGATCTGCTTTGCTTTATCAGTGGCCCTGAAGGTGGCTATTCACTTGAAACACGTTGGGCCTAATAATGAACATCATTTAATGAAATGTTGAGATTTCCTGTCCTCTTTCTACACTGGTGCCCTCCCCTCCAGTCCTTCGTTCTTCACCACAGTCTCTATCACATTTTATCCTTAAGTTCACAAAGAAGTAATCCTAGATTAATAAAAGGCAGCATTTTTCAGGCCAGCAGCTCCAATTTTTGAAACCACAGTGATAAAGCACACTCCCAATTGTGCCAGGTCATAAGGGGAACATGCAGGGGAAACTATTCAAAAAGCTGCAGAAGATTAGGGAAAGGAGGAGAAAGGCTAGTTGGCCACTAGAATGACTGGGCAAAGTAACAACCTGATTTTAATATGCACAATAAAAATAGAGCCATTATCACATTCCAAATTACAGGCTTGTCAAGTTATTGTGTAATTTTCACGATACAACCACCCCTTTCAGAAGGAGTATTACAAAGCTCCTGCAGATTTCATCCCTGGGACTTAACTTCCCAAGAGGCATGTCAATTTTTCAAGGATGAAAGAGAAGGGGGGGGGGAACATGGCTGATTTCAATTACTGCCTGTAAAACCTTGGTTAAAAAAAGTCAATGGACAATATATTATCTTCACTGAAGGAATTTAACTAGGATGAAATATTACACAATCAAGGGTAAATCGATTCTGATTTTTTATCTTTGTAGTCTTACTGTGGTGGCTGCCGAAAAAAGGAGGAGGGAACTCTGGCACAAGAGACATTTTCAGTCGTTAATGTTATTTTCTCTCTGGAAGACACTAAACTATTCCCAAAACTGAAAGGCATTTCAGATCCCAGAACTGCACACAATTGTTTACAGAATTATTATTAATTATTATTATCATTATTGTAAAGATAGAAACCTTTGGTGAAGAACGTCAGTAACAGGTAATGCTGATTCTAGACAGCAGGCTGTGATATCAAGGCCAGCAAACAAGCTGATGTCAAAACAAAAGGTGGGAGTGATGAGGATTAAAAAATACAAAACTCACAAGTAATATTCATAGCTGTGAGAATCAGAATAATGGAAACTGGGAAGTAAACTAGCAGAGAAAGAAATATCAGATGCAGAGAATTGACTCAATTCAAACACCACAGGAGGCTGAACTATGGTTTAATAGGATATCTGAGGGCCCAATTTATCCAACTTCCCAGCACCAATGCAGCAGCAATGCAGCCCCAAAGTAAGGTAACAAACGTCCCCTTACCTTGAGGAGGCCACCATAGGATGCAGTACATGCTGCATTGGCATGACTGCATCAGTGCTGGGAAGTTGGATAGAACTGGACCCTGAAGCAAACCAGGGTTTGCAAACAGCTACCTAACCAGAGCCAGATGTCAAGTGAAGTGAGCTTAGAAACCATGGTTTGTGAAAATTATACCTTGGTGAGGTGTCTGAACTGACTAGTTATAGCCACTGCTTCACCTGGAGAGGCAGGAGTATGGAGTTGGATGGAAACCTAGAGTGGACTGATTGTATTCCTAATCCTTGATTTCTGCCTGTTAAACCTTTGTTTATAACTTGTTGTAGATTTGGAAGTGAAAAAGATGGATTGGAACCATAACTAAACTATGCTCAGTGCACATGACAGTTTGTTGTGACCTCTGGGAATTGAACTAGTTTCTGCCATTGCTTAATCCTGATGTGAGCATCAAATAATTTGACAGTTCAGATATTTGATTCCTCGCTCCACATTCTGGAGGCCACAACAGAAAGAGTCCTACTTAGCACTGTACGTGTCTCTCTCATATCCTTCCTCCATCACTAAGGCAGCACACTTGTGTTCCCAGGGTGCCTCACAATCAGGTATTGAGCTGGCAGCCTCATCATATACCTCAGGCCATTCTCTGGGATATCTGCACTTAGTTAATTTAGAAAATAACCTTAGAGTCCTTCCTCCTTATATTACAAAACATTTTTACAAAACCAGGCAATACAAATGTTTAAAATACTGGAGAGAGAAACATGACATCATTTCGAAACAGGAACCGGGTGATTGCATTTAGCGACCACTGCAAGCCCCCATGTAAAACAAGGAATAAATAATTCTCTGGCAGTATTTTCATCATAGCTAAAAATTAAGTTTCCAATTCCCTGAGGCGATGATTTCATTAAGGTTAGCTAATTAGGTTTGTAACCAACTTTGCAAGCCAGGCGTGTGCATGTGTGTGTTTTAAAGAAAAAAGGAATTAAAACTCAAATGCTTCTCAACAGGCATCTTCACACTTTAAATTATAACAAACATAGGAAGCAAAGCCACCGGGAACTGCTGTCATGCGGAAAGACAAGACAAATGTATCTTAATCAGCCTTGGATTAAACATGGTATTTGTCAGAACCAGGCCCCAAACAAGAGGGGCACAAAGACTGACCTTTAGTTTAGCAGAGTAAGCTGAAGGTTTCTGGGCTTTTTAATGTCAAAGATGCCTGCTGTAAATGCAAATAAGAACCAGGCAAGAATATGATGATAACAAGGAAAAACCAGATGACTGTTCAGTGTAACTACAGACAGCTATAATTCTCTAAATGGGAAGATTCTACCCCAACAGTCACTGATCTTCTTCCATCAAAGAATGAACCATTCTTTTATGTAGAACCCCCACCCCAAAACTCTCCTAGGTCAGGGATATTCAGATGGCATCTTGGATGGGATGCAAACCCATGAAGGTATTTCACGAGCCACAGTTTCATCTTTGTGATTCATGGCTGGGTCCCAGAGAGACATGATCCTGACCCAGAAACCAAAACCCCTACAACAGAATACCCTGGTACAAAACAAGGCCCCCTTTCCCTATCAGAAGCCCAGGCAGAACTAGATGCTATGGCAGACATGGGAAAGCCACTGAACATAGAGTCCCTACCTCTAATTCCCCCCCCCCAATACTGTCTAGGGCAGTGTTTCTCAAACCGTGGGCTGGGACCCACTAGGTGGGTCGCAAGTCCATTTCAGGTGGATCCCAATTCATTTCAATATTTTATTTTTAATATATTAGACATGATGCTACCTTGGTATGTGACTGCATTTGGGGAAATGTTACAGACCTGTACTTTTAACAAGCTAGTCTGTATATTCTTTTAACAATGATAGTCAATGGGACTTACTCTTAGGTAAGTGTGAGATTTCTGCCTAGGATTGTAAATAATTTTCCTGCTTGATGATGTCACTTCTGGTCATGACATCACTTCCAGTGGGTCCTGACAGATTCTCATTCTAAAAAGTGGGTCCTGGTGCTAAATGTGTGAGAACCACTGGTCTAGGGCAGCATATCTCAAACTGTGGGTCAGGACCCACTTGGTGGGTTGTGACCCAAATTCTGGTGGGTCCTGCAGAGCTTCCAATAAAAACATGAGTGATGGAAAGATCAGATAACTCACTGCCTCAAGCCCTGAGGCTATTCAAAAATCAGATAGTTGCTAACTGCCCTGCAAAGAACTGAGCTCCTGCAGTCTGTAAGCTTATGGAGATAAATGTTTGAGAGTCTTTTTATCCTGGTATGTTTTTTTCCAAGTCCATCAATGATTTGTAGTAGAGGCAGGTGAAGGCTGGGGTCACATAACAAAGACACCCAAGACTCGTAAAACCAGGTGGGTTCCAATAGAGTGGCATTTTTAAAAGTAGGTCCCAGTGCTAAAAAGTTTCAGAACCACTGGTCAAGAGAAATGCACAGTGCGATGGAATGTTGCATGCTGCAGGTTTTTCAACAGCATGTCGGCAGCTATTACTGGCAAGGACACAGAAACACACAGAATCGAGACACTGAATTTCTCTAGATGCAAGAGAGGCAGAGAACTAGGCACAGGGATGGCAATTTCAGCAACAGCCCTGTCTACCATGTTGCCTCTTTCGACTCTGAAGAAAGAAAGGGCCATGGACACTTTACTCCCTTTGTATTGAGCATGAAGAATTGCCAAGATTTGTACTCCTAACCAAGTGCCTATGAATTTTGGCAATATCAATAGAACACACACTTTCAAAGCACAGTCAGCAGCTAAGAAGTCCATCTGCCATCCACCCCCAATGGCCAGATCGAAACATATGGCTGGTCAAAGCTCTTCCCTCTACTTCAGTTTTTGAAGTGCAGCTTGCCTGGGACTTTCTACAACATCAAAAGCATTTAAGTGACTTAGCAGTCATTTAGCAGCTGACTTTCTGGTTCTTATAATTACCAGCAGGGCTTTTTAAAACACAAGTAACTTGTCCTCATGGGGGAAAACACTGATGCACAGAAAACCAGTATAACAGCCAATGTCGTGGCTGTAATTCCGTGATGAAAGGAAGACAGAGACAAGGGTGAAGATGCACAAGGGCAGTCACTGGCCAATCAACCCCTTCAAAGAACAGAAATGCTGCCCTCCCCCATCAACCCTCTGAAGGAGGATTCACTGCCACAGAATTGGATTGAAAGCTGGAAAGTGCTCCCAGTGGTATGAAAAAAAGGAAAGCAGATTGAAAGTTGCCAAAAATACATATTAAGACATGGTTGTAGACAGATGCACCTCTTTATGATGCCATTCTGGGTTTATTTCAAGCATTGTTCTCTACTGCTGCCTTCATGCATCCTATCACATTCCAAAAGTCATGCAATAAAAAGAAGCAGTTTTATCTGCTTTTTGCATCATTCCCAGCTTCCAACAAGCATTCATTCTTGTTTCCATTTTCTCCAGTAGCAAATGCGATGCTTGAGAGTCATTGTGATACAGGGTTCAGCAGAAAGAGAAAAGGGTCACAGTTCCCTTAACTAGGTCTCTCACACACTGCGTGGCTGCCTTGCCAGACCTCCCATCTCCTAATCTTACCTCAGATAACATACCAGGTGATCTAAATCTTGGCTAAATGCTTTGCAAAATTTCCTGACCTTCATGGCCACTGTTTTTGGGGGTGATACATTATGGGCAGCCAAGACAGGTTTTTCCGGATGTCACAACTTGTAAACATTAAATCATGAAGAGCAGCTCTTGGAAAACATTGAAGAGAAGAGAGACAATTCCATAAATGTTTAGTGTATAAATATGCTCTTCATTAGAAATCTGACAAGCTGTCCATCAACTGAAATTAAAACAGATAGACAAACCTTGTGGAGAGGTAAGATTCTAGTTGATCCTACACAGCAGCAGCAAATGTATGCCCGGAGGATAACTTCACACCAGTGACATTTCCATTTAAGCCATCATTAAATGAAGGCTCCAGGCAGAAAATGGCATTTTTCTATCCGCATTCAGCATAAACCTCGATTAACATTCACTTTATTTATTTTCAAAATCAACAGGAAGCCTTCCCTTCGATTTTAATTTTTATACTCTCGTCAAGAAGATAGAGAGGAAAAACAATGGTCATTTATTCACATATCTAACTCCTGCTGGCAGAGCAGTTAGAATACTAATCATATTGTTTACAGTTTGTATTTATTTATGTGGATTCATAACCTATCTTGTACTACTGGAGGTAGCCTCGTGGAGTCTAACCAGTCATCTGTGGGAGCAGTGAAGCAGGTTTTGCATTCCTTGGGTAACTCCAGAACTCTGGAAGGCTGTCAGAGGCCCTGCCCCAGGGGGCAGGATCAAAGGAGGACAATCCATTTGCTCTGTCAAACCACCACCAGAACACACAAAAGGATTGCAAATGAGAGTAGAGGGTAGGAAACAGTGCGAAAACACACAATGCATTGCTAGGGATCCAGGTGTACGGGAAGGCCTGGCAGGGAGTACAAGGCCTTGGTTTACATTTCCAAGGCCTCAGGGATAGGGGTTAAATTGCTCCCAGCACTGCCCATCGTCCTTTCCAGTCTTGTTCAAACCAGTCTTGCTCTTGGCCTGGTGGCTTCTGGTTTTTGAGTGCTATAATCCAACCAAATTATTATTATCATTAACAGTTAATGCTACTTCCTGCTGGCAGATGCCTACTTCCTGCTTTATACGAAACAATAAAACTTTTTTTGTGTTAGGCTCCTCCTGACACTCATATTTTGCAAGACTGAGAAACATGTCCCTGTCACCTGGTGATGGGGGCAGGCAAAGTGGCGGGAAAGGAGAAAAATTGCCAGGAGCATTTCGTGACTTCTCAGAAGTCCTGAAAGAGGTAAGGAAGACTCTTCCTCCCTCCCAGTCCTCTGTACGTGGCCAAGAACCTGAGGAGCAGAGAGGCTGGCTCATGTCACATTCTCAGCAGAGCTTTTGCAGAAGCAGCATCTCTCTCTAGCTAGCAAGCCCCCTCCGCCCCCACAACCCTTGAGAGACTTGCATTTACTAATGACAAGAGGATCTGTGGGGCCTGGATCAATGCGTGCACTGCTTTTTATTGGATATTAGATAAAAGAGTCACACTGATTAATATTATGATGCATTCAGAAACGTGAACTCATAAGAATATTTTACATACTCCTTTCCACAGCAATCAACTCAGTCATGCGTTTGGCGTTTCTTACAAAAGCATATGCAGGAGAACTGCCGCAAAGCTTATAGGTCGTTTCAGAAGCACTTACACTGTCACTTTGACCCACCTCTCTCCGCCGCGATGCCCAGCAGCTCTGCTTAATCTTCCAAACTACAGCAGCCACAAGCAGCAGAGACAAAAAACAGCTGAAAAAGAGGAAGGAGAAACCAATAAATACTAACTCTGTAATTGTTTCCCTCTTGCTTGTGATGTAGGAAGACGGAGAAGCAAAACCAAATAACAATCTGCTTTGTGAACTTCCACCAACAGATAAAGAACCATAGAAAGTACTTGACAACATAAAGACTCGCACCACGATCTTCTGAGAGGGTGTGCAGAAGGCACTGCAAATGGGGGAGGGAGGCGGCTCAAGCAAGACTTGCTGTGGGAAAGGGCAAATTGCATCCCCACCCTTCAAATCTTGTGAATGTCAAGGTAATTCAGTCGAGTTATCACTCAACAGGCACGGCGGACAACCCCCAAGCATGCAGATCTTCTCGGGGTCTGAGAAGGGAAACGAAACTCCAATGTGCAAAAATATGCAACAACGATTATAAATAAGGAATGCCTGTCCTGTTTCTTTTTTAATCTCAGGTAACATCTTATTTATAAGACCAGCTGAACTAGAAAATGAACCCTGCCCGTATTGATTTATTCACTCGCTGAGATTTATAGGCCCACTCGCTCCCCAAGGCACCAAGCAGAGTCTAGCCAAATGTTGCCATTAATCCTCATAAAAACCAGCAAGGGAGGTCACATTTATCCCATTTTTCAGATGGCAAACTGAGGCTGAGAGAGAAACGTGCTGAAAGCCAATTAATGAGCTCAGGGCTGAGCTGAGAGCTGGACCCCAGACAAACCTGGTACTCTGGCAGTGGGACCACCCTGGCTCTTTAGTTTCACATATCTCTTGCAGAACTGCTCAGGTTGTTGTTTTTTCCACATCTGTGAAAAAGATCTAACAGCCTGAAAATGGCAATACTTTTACTTTCTGTATTTATTATTGATCCAGCTAAATACAGAGCTCCCCAACCCAGATCTGGCAAATACATTTTATCATCATTCTCGCAATAGCCTTCAAAATAGGAGCCCCAATAAATGAGATGGGCGACCAATACTATTCTCATTTTACAACCTAGAAGAGAATTACTTGTCCAAGCATTACTGTATATTTACCAGAGTAGCTGCCAAGTTCATTAAAAGCCCCTCCTTCATACACAGGTGTATGTATATACTGGTAGAAAGAAAAGAAAAAGAAAAAAAAAAAGAAAGACCTGCTGTTCTATACTGGAGGAAGCACACTCTGCTTATTTGTCCAAAGACAGAAAGAATGGGGACCAATATCCCTATGGACAGGGAAGGAAAACAGGGAAGGGAATTCTTTTCTCCAATCAAAGTCCCTTGGGACACCTTAAGGATCCACCTTACTTTCAATAAACAGCAACACCTCTAACCCCTTTCTAACATTGCCACCTTCAGCAACAACTCTTAAAGAGGCCCCCTCCCCACATACCTCACAACATCCCATGCCACATTTGTCCAACAGCTGGGCCAGATTTCATTGGGCTGGGACACCTTCCTTATGAGGAAAGGCTAGTGTTTGGGGCTCTTCAGCCAAGAAAAGAGGCGCATGAGGGGGGACATGATTGAGACATACAAAATTATGCATGGGAAGGATAGAGTGGATAGAGAGATGCTCTTTACCCTCTCACACAACACCAGAACCAGGGGACATCCACTAAAATTGAGTGTTGGGAGAGTTAGGACAGACAACAGAAAATATTTCTTTACTGTAGTTGGTCTATGGAACTCCTTGCCAGAGGATGTGGTGATGGCATCCGGCCTAGATGCTTTTAAAAGGGAATTGGACAAATTTCTGGAGGAAAAATTCATTATGGGTTACAAGACATGATGTATATGTGCCTATGGTCGGGCAGTTCAGCAGGGCTGTTCTTATATTGTTATGTTGATTCTATCTACATCACAGAAGGGTCTTATGGGAAGGCCAATGAGAAAAGAAGGGGGCCACAACTCAATGATCAGGCACAAGTTTTACATTTAGGTTGTCTTAAATTCAATCTTGGGTACTTCCAATTAGAGGATCAAATAGCAAGAAAAAGACTCCTCCTTAAAACTGGATAGAGCTGCTACCAATCGGAGTAGCAGCAAAGTAGGGGGGACCTTGATTCAATGACAAAACTCCACTTTGAATGGAGAATGTCCCAGGTTCAAACCCTGGCAGCATCTCCAGGCAGGGTTGAGAAAGAGCTCTGCCCAAAACCTTAAATAGCTCTGCTGGTATAGCCAATGCAGAGCTAGACAGTCTGGCTGGATGGAAGGTAGCTAACTACATCAAATAACCCGTCTGACCTTGGTCATGTCTGCTGAGTTTAATGAGCCTGTCAAGAGTGTTCATTGAATCGCCTCCTTCCCCTTCATTCACCACAGCCATTGCCTTAATTCCAATATGGAGAGGAGCCGGGAGCATAACTGCAGGTAATCAACACCTAAATTCTTTCTGCAGCATCCCCAAGTACACTTTACACTTAAGTGACACTCTGCCCAGATTTTCCTTTTGTAGCCGATCACAAGGAGGCAGCAGATCTCCACAAGTGCTGCTAAGGCTGCACAGAGAGATCTCTTTCTTGCAGGAAGTCTGTCATCAGCAGACAGGCAGGACCAGCCTGCTGTGGTGAGGGCGAAACGTCACAAGAGATAGAACTCTGAATCTCCAGGACTGGCCTTTACCTAACCTGAATTATTCTGAAATGAACAGGTTCTGCTGTACTTTAGTGGGATCAAAAACCAGAACGGGGGGGGGGGGGGGTTTGGCAGTTGCCAACAGAGAAGTGGGACTAAAGGACTTGCTCAGTTCTGAATGGCTTCCAGTCCTATAAGAACAAAGTAACTGGGGTGCAGTCCAGGACAACTGGGACTCAGCAAACCCTCCCCTTTAAATAGCAGCATCACCAAAGCAAGATTTTAGCCTCCACCTGCCCCAAATACTGCGAAGTGAACCCTGTTAGCTTCACAGATAGACATGAGTGGCTGTCTCTCTCTCTCTCTCTCTCTCTCTCTTTTTAATGCGAAATGTATAACTCATCGAAATACATAATCCAACCTACATGCAATTCCCTTTCACAATACAGAAGAGAAGATCTTCTGGTTGCCCATTTATCATCTTTTACATGAACAAAATGTTTTGTTTTTCACATTGCTACATAGACTTTTTGTTTTTGATAGTCAATTACTCCTGCGTGGAAAAGTAAACCACTGCACTTGTGACAGAAAGATTATGGGATTCTTTTACTGATGCACTGCTAAAATAGTCAAAGGTCTTTAGGAAGGTTTGGAAGCTTTATTCTTTACAACTGCAATTCAAATTAAAAGCCAATATAACCAGCAAAGTACTAATTAAGATTTTCAGGGTTCTTATTGGATTATGCCTCCTGCATCAGGAATCCAGGCAAACAGATTGGACCACCAGTGCCTTACTTCACGTTTTCCTGCTAAACCTTTTATGTTTTGTTCTGTTTTGTTTTAACCAGCCACTCAAACGTACCAGATCTCCAATCTGATACTTATAGCGGCAATCACTCCATGAAATTATTTTTTCTAAAAAGTTATATGCTTTTGTTTTAAAAAAAACACTCCATTGACTTTCAACTTAATCAGAGCATCTGTTCATAATAGCCATTTGCTCCCTTCATTCTTCATAAGCCTGCTCAATATGACTTCATAAACCTAGGAGAACCCAAAATCCCTCCTGATTCAAGTGGATTCTAGTTTTACCTCTTTATGTGAGTGGCACCTTTACAGGACATCTGTACAGGAGATCCCAAGTATAATGTTCTGACACACTTCATGGAGGGTACTGCAGCATCAATAACATGATGTATAGGCTCCCCACCCGATATTCTAAGTGGAGTATTTTCAAAGTATTAAGGAACTCAGAAGTACGGTAGATTTGATATGAATTACTAGAATTACTAAAACCACTCAAGGTGCAACATTCTATTTAAGGTGTAAGACATGGAAAGCTGACTAGATAACTCTGTTTTAACTATTGAAGTTTTAGGAACTACCTCATTCATGCAGGTATAGTGGAGATACAGTATCTTACTCAGATGTATGGTGAATCTAGTGCGTCATTTCAATGTATGTGTACACATATGCACCCTTGCTCGATTGGACGACTGCCTAATAAGATTGTAATAAGCTTTACACCTGCTTACTTTACGTTTTACTTTGTGTAATTTTGCTTTCAGGTGGTCCTTCTCAATATGTGGGGATATATGTTATTCCTACATATATCTCAGTAAGATATGTTCTAAGAAGAGTCCAAGTCAAAAGGAACAGCATAGGAAAATAGGGAAGCTCTTCTATACTAACGGCTGTAAAATTTAAAAAAAAAAACAGAAGAAATCAAGAAGAATTTCTCATGCTGGCATGTGCTCTTTCTACTGATGAGCAAAGCAAATAAATGCGTTATGTTCATCATCTAATTTTAATCTATTAACCACAAAACAAAGCCCTATCCATAACATGTGCAGACATCTTGCAATAAACCAGGCCACAATTTGGGGCCTTCTTTCAGGGAAAAAGCACCAGACAAGGTTATCTGAGGAGGATGCTTCTGATTTTCTAACAAGACGGCAAATTATTAAAAAATAAAAAATGTTCCAACAATTCTGTCTCCTTCTGTGCTGCCTTGCCAGTTGGCTGGGCTGTGTTGCTCCTTCGGTGTGTCGTTGACTTCTCTTGATAACTAATGCACTACTATCAGTTTGCAGTATGGCTTTGGCAAAGAGAGTGCAAGCTCAGGTTTATCAACGTAACACATGCTAAAATATAAAATAATAATAGGCCATATCAGCTCTTTTCTCAGAAGTTTGTTAAGGCATTGAGGTACAGGCCATGAGAATGAGAGAACACACCATAATCTGGAAAGTTGACATAAGACAGTTAACCATCCAATTTGGGAAAGAAACATACCTTACAAAACAAAATTCTTTTCCGCTTAATTTGCAAATATTGAGATAGACCTCAGCTAGCTAACTTTTCAAGATACAATTCTTCCGCAATGTTTCTCTTTGCCCCTAATCAATTTCTTTCATGCAAATCCTTCTGCACCTTCTAACTAACTTAACTAACAACCCTAACTAACTAAACAAAATAATTTTAAAAGTATCTACTAGTGTTTTTCAACTCTTCTCAAATTCACAAAACTCCTATATTCACAAAATTCACATTAGTCATCAAAATGCTTTCTGGTGCAGATCAAACATGACAGGAGATGAGAAAAAATAGAATTGGCTAAGCACTCTGGTCTTGTTTGCAGACTGGATCACCAGAGACACCTGCAGGGACAACTGTAACGCAAGAGTTATTTAGCTGTTAAATTTAGAGACACATGAAGAGGAAGTCTTTCACGTACACTGTAGACCTTGTAGGGAGCAATCCAGCCGTTGACTTGGGCTGGCGCAAGTCACTTGCACCAGCCCAGGAGGGTTGCAAATGTGCTGTAAGGCGCATTTGCGCCTCCTCAGGAGTCAGCTAGGCTGGCGCGCAGAGGTGTGCCGGCCTGCGGAAACTGGAACAAGCCTCCGTGCTGACGGAGGCATCAATGCTTGCATCAGCCCAGCTGGGCGGACCCAAGGCTCTGAGGCAGGTGGTGACGGGGCAAGAGGGAGGCATTCCTGGGCGGGGGGGTGGGTGGGGAGCAAGAGGCAGGACTGACAGTTATGCTGGATCCCAACCCCCCATTGCTGGGGAGAACAGAACGGTTTCAAGTTGCTCCGCTCTCCTAAGGCTTGTGCCACCTCAAGAGGTGGCGCAAGTCCGAGGAGACCCATAGGAGAAATGGCGCCTTTCCCAAAGGTAAGGGGAAAAGATAGGAAACAACCCAGAGAATACAAAGCTCACCCACAACAATCACTTTACACAAATTCAAGTCAGTTCATACTGTCTTTTCATACACATACTGTTAACTACATACATTCTGTCCAGGGACCACACTGCACACTACCCTTTTACATTTCAAGAGATAAACTTTTCATATATTTTAATAAGAAATTTTCAAGACTTAAACATATTATTTCATCTTACCTGCTCAGGCTTCAATTTTTCTACCGGGTAGTGTCTTGTTGCCTGGGCTACTTTATTTCAAATACTAAGATTACATTATAATTGCAAAAATCTTACCTCTATTGTCTCCAAACTCCTTAGTGATGGAGTCTGGCTGTAGTCATCACTTCAGGGACTATCCAGGTGGGTCCCTTGATATCAGAAACTAATTTTCGCAACTTCTTGCTACTGTTCCTCCCAAACTCTAAAGGCAAGTCATTCTAAATCTGCCCCACTCATACAAATACATTCCTCAGTTCTTCTTTGAGGAAGCTTGGTTTGTTCCTTATTTTGCTTTTATTCTACATCAACATCGAGTAGATGGTTCACTAAGTTCTCGCTGCCTTGGATAAAACAAGCAAGCACGACTCTTACTTGACTTGTCCCTTTCTTTTGGACAACTAAAAGAATGATTTATATTTTGTTTTGTTTTCTAGTTTTCTCTTCTGCCCTAACTGAGACGCTCCAATATTTCAGACTTTTGCTGCCTCTGATTAGGAATTCAAAAATTCCTAAACAGCAAAAATTCATGCTAACCATGGTCACACAGACTTCCACGACTTTGCTCTTGTTCTGTTCCTTCCCTTTTCCCCCCCCCTACTTCCTTCCCTGTCTACTCCTCCCTATGTTCTCTATAAAGACAGGGAGCAGCAATAGATCTCTATTTCTCTTCCAAACAATCTCTACAGGTTGATATTCAACCTGTAAACCACCCAAAAATTGGTAAACACCCAGAAACTTAACAGCAGACCTGGCAACTAATCTGGACAGCTCTAGGGACTGCCCTGCCAAAGACAGTCATAGATACCGGGGATACACTTCACTATTCCCTGGGCCTCCTGAGGTTATCACCAGACTTGTGAAAACCAGACTATATGATATAGAAAGGCAAGAGATTCTAAGTGCAGCACAGAAAAAATGTTCCCCTCTGAATTTTCATCTTAAAATTACAAGTGGTCAACAACCAAAATATCTGTCCCTCCTAGTGCACCCCCTGGAGAGAAGGGCCTTTACCTTGGCACGTTGTAACGTGACCCCCTCTAACGACTTACATGGCAGATTTAGAAACGCCTCCTGGGAAGATCGTTTATGTAGCTGCAATTTAGGTGAAGTAGAAACATCCACACACGTTATGTTGCACTGTCCCAGATGTCAAGCACTAAGACAGCAATTTCTCTCTCCCTTGCTCCATGCTAAAACAGGGCATTCTGAGAAAGCTATAATTCAATTCCTTCTAGCAGGTGATATAGAGCATACAACCCTCTCAGTCGCACAGTTCCTAAATTTGAGTAATTTGAATCGAGCCAAGCTTTCTGTAGCAAGTAATCACTGAGTACATTACATCTTTGGCAATATCTGCAGAGTAACTGATTGTTTTTGTTTTTTTTTTAAATAATACATGTTTGTATGTAAAATGTATTGTACGTTTGTATCTGTGAGTACACATAGGTGTGCATATATACATATATTTGTGTATTACTTAGGTTTATATTCTCTCTACGGTTTCCGTACAGAGTCTTCACCTACCAAATGTTTATGCCTAATAAAGGTTGACTTGACTATCCCCTGGGCCCTTTTTCTTACTATACACAAAACCAAGATACAAGACAGGAAAACACTTACCTGCTTGCACTTAACCATCTTGCACTTTACAACTCTATGGTCAACCAGCTGGAATTGGGGAAGCAAGACAACAGAGGAAAACTGTATCCAAAGAAATCTTCCTTTCTCATCTTCTTTATATTTTAATTTTGCCCCCCTTTTTTCTTCTTCTTTTCTTTAAACAACTGTTAAGCAGATAACCATCAGAAACCCAGACGAGTCCCCAGATTGACAGAAAGATTTTGGGATTCATTTACTGACGCACTGCTAAAACAGTCAAAGGTCTTTAGGAAGGTTTGGAAGCTTTATTCTTTACAAATGCAATTTAAATTACAAGCCAATTACAGATTTCTGAGGATACAGGAGTTCCATCTGTCTGCCACCTTCAGCCTTGCTCTCCAACGACCACTTTCATTTTCAAAACATTTATACCGTGCAGACAATAAGTTACCCATGTGACACTATATGTCACTTCTTATTGGGCCTATTATGAAAGCTTTCGGTTCTCGGCCCTGGACTTTTGCACATTATTTCATAATTAGGCAGTCACTCTGCCCTGAACCTTTCTATCAGCATCCTTCCTTATCTGGCATGTTCTTGGAATGTCCCTGGCGCACAGCCGACTGCAGCCTTGGTCATAAACATGGTTTCCTAAAACCATTCGTCTATGCAAGCAGGCTGAAACCATGGGCTGCAGCCAGGACACAAGGCCTTCATTTTAGGCCTGCACAGTTATGTTCATTCCTGGCCCTTTAGATGGGCCTAGCTAACTTTCATTGAATGAATATAAGATTGTGAATGTAAGAGTATATAGAAATGGGTGAAAACCACTAATTTCTCCCATACTTGGAGTTCATAACCAGCTTTTCCCCCTCTAGGGACCCACGGCAGCTTACAAAAAAAATCATTAAACCCAATCAAAACACTCACAAAATGAAATCCAGCAAGCAGCAAACCCAATCCAACACAGCAACAAGAAACATGACTAGAGGGGCAAAAAGAATTCAAAAGAAAAGGCAGTGTTCAGTCTGCAAAGAAATGTAGCATGTGGGGCAAATGGAGTCCCACAGCAGGTCACATGGCCTGCCCCACTGAAGACCCAGACCTTGCCCATCAGGTGTGCGTGTGGGGGGGAGGGGGTAATTACGAGGCAGATGCCTGGAATATGTCTTCAGAAGCAGCAGAAGGATGCTGTTGGCAGCATTAGTGAGGATGAGCAGAACAGGAGACGGGCAGTCACCCTCTATAGAGTGACACGGCTGTGTGACTCCAAGATGCGCATGACACATCCCACTTTTGATGGCACACAGGGAAAGCTCTACAACACCACAAACCACAAAGCAGCAGAGTGAGCTGCTAACAAGCTGAAGCTAAGAAATGCTTGTGAGTGAAGGTCAGAATTGCTTTAGGACCGGAATCTATTCGAAAAAGAAACCCACTTTGAAATTTCTAGAAGGAATTTAGAAACAGCAAAGATTGCTTAGGCTCCATGCCTAAAACAACGCAGGCAAACATCCAGCACCCTGAGTCAATATTAGCAGACTGCGTGAACGGCAAAGCCTTATTTTGATCTTCCAGGAGGAGGCACCTGATTGGGTTCTTTCCATTATCAGTTCTCCACCACCTGCCACTTGTTTGGCTGCAGTTTTATTTATTGTTTGCTTGTAACATACAATGCAGCTATACGAAGCCACAAGCAGAGGGAAGACCTCCTTTCATGCACATTTACGTATGGGAGTAAACTGTATTGTATGTATGTGCATTGTATGGAGAGCATTTGACTGGAAGACTGGAATAATAAGATAGCTACAGCCTGTAGAGAAATGGCTTGCAGGGGCAGTGAGGGAGAAGCAGGATGGGTCCCTAAAGCAACTTGAAAAATGAGATACTCCTCCAGGGCACCTGGGAAGGCTTCATGGTTGACAAGATCCAATTTGTTAAAAGTTCCTCCCCTCCCCTTCAGGGCTCCTGTTTAGGCCAAAGTGCTGCCACTCAGATGTCTCCAATCAGCTTGATTGGCACAGTTTTTGTGCCTCAATTCTCTTCTTTTTCTCCAGTCATGCAAATAGGTTGAGTTCAGTATCCAAGTAATGGTGGCACAAGTCCCCAGTCTGAAACATATTAGTCTCTAACTAAAGGTGCAATATCTCTTACTCTGGAATAAACCAGAATTTTTTTTAAAAAAAGAAAAGCAATAGAGCTCACTTAAAATAGTGCCAGAAAATCACCAGGACTGTTACTCTTTTAACAAAACCACAGCACAATGTAAGTTTTAGTTCATAATGAGTAAGCAAGATTTTTTCCTCTTCTATCATATCCCCTTGGAACATTGAAAGGAAGAATAGTCCACCAAATTTAGGGGATTGTATCCGTAGTTTGAGTGCAGCAGTAAACCTCAGCAGTTCCTCAGCAGTAAACCATAAAGCAGAAGTTGGCAACCTTTCCAGCAAGTGCTTTCCTGCTTCTGCATTTTCAGCCTTCTCTTCCATTTCCAAAGACTTTCACGATATGATTAAATGGAACCAACCTGAATCGTTCAAGTTCCCTCATCACTTAGAGGCTCAACGGCCTACACAATATCATAGCTAGAGAAATGCAGAGCACTGGGTTTTACAGGGAGCCTCACCACAGTAGCCCCAACCCTTTGGAGCCATTCTCCACGGTGGGAGCAAAACGGAGGCCTCCCTGCAAAACTTAGTGCTTTGCACCCCCTAGCTATGCCGCCAAACCTACATTATGCAGAAAACATTAACATATTTACTGCTCTTCAGTATAAGGTGGGCTCAAATTAAAGCATTCTGTAAGTTATTATTCATAAGACATGATTTTAGTTGCCTAGAAAGAAAAAGGTACCTGAAAAAGGTGACAAAGAACTGTACCAGGTCCATAAAGTTACTGTGCTGAGAAAACGCGATCTGCAAAAAAAAAAAAACACACACAATTACCTATTGTTGTCAATAATCTGCAGTGTGGTCAAGGCTACATTTACACCAGAGTGCTGCTCACTGAAAGAGCGTATGAGAGCTAACACTGAAAAACCATTTCATTTACAAATTAAGTTCCAGGCCTTCCTACTATTTGCCCAAGAAGGCCTGCAACATGTGAAACATTAAAAATATCTAACATTACATCACGTTAAAACTACAAGTATATTAAGTAGCAGAATAAAATGTACAACTCTCTCACGTGCACACACCAATGCAGTGTAATCCTAAACATGTCTACTCAGAAGCAAGCCCCACTGAACCCTGAGTTTAATGGGACCTATTTCCAGGGGAGTGCGTGCAGGATGGCAGCCAACTACTACTATGGAGCACTCCAGAACCCACAAAAGTCTCTGCTCCTTGGAAACATTTTACTTTTAATACAGTACACAAAAGGATTAAACTGGTGCAGCTGAAAATCCACCAGAGTTAAATAAAGAAGAATCCAGGATCTGGTCTTGGTCATTTCCCTCCTGCCTGGGCAAAGAGGCACATTTTCAACCAATGTTGTCACAAAAATTGGCCCTGGCTGGTCTCCAGATGTGATCAAGTTCCAGCCCAGCACCCTATCAAGGGGGTTTCAGCCCCTTCTTGACAGTGAGAGTCTGCCGGCCACCGTATTGACGTTCCAACTGCCCCCATTCAGCAGAGTCTTTCCTAGAGGCTATCTTTCTCGTGCCTCTTTTTAAATTGCAAGGCCTTTTGGGAACCAAAATCATTTATAAAACTAAGTAAATGGTTGAGTAAATGTTTTGTGTTGAAATATGGTACATAAACAGTCATAAACATAATCTCAGAAGAAGGGTTTGTACGCATAAAACGCCCCTGATAACAGGGAGGACGTGTTGGACCATCTCCAGAAGCATCCAGTAGGACAGACAATCCTTTCTTACAGGGACTTCTGAAGAGAAAGAACCCGAATGGCATGTGTTTCTTCTGCTCCCAGAATGCTTCCTCTCCTACACCCTCAGATACTGGTAGTACCTCCTTGGACACTTCCTCTGCTCTAGGCACCCCACTAATGCCACCGTGCCAGCCCCAGAGGCATCAGGAGACTCACCAGCCTGGCCGGAGAGCAGGCCTCAAACACAAAGCAGGGTCTCTCTTTAACAGAGAGCTGGTCTTTCCCAGTGAGTTATAGTCCACGGCACATACTGGTCTGCAACACCACATAAGCCCTCAGCAGGTATCGGGGCAGTGCTGCTGCCACTCTCCGGGTTATCTGCTTCCTGGCCGGGGCCTTGCCAGCCAAGCTCAGCCTTGGCTGTCCCAGGTCCTGGTGCTGGATGGCTGCTGCCTGCTCCTGCCTGCTCCAGGATCTGCCGGCCAAGCTCTGCCAGCCAGCCAGCCACTGCCAGACTGCACATACTCCACCGTCTTGTCTCCTGGCCACAAAGCAGCAGCTCCTCCACAGGCTCCAGGCATCACACAGGTCTGGGGTCAGTTTCTAGTGCCCCAAGGCAAAACCCTCTGCAGGATCCTCCCACAACAGTGCCAAGGTGACTCACTCCCAAGGTTCCCAAGTCCAACAAGCTTTCCAGGCAGCACTGGTTTACAGTCTTCTCTAACACTTTTTTTTTTTTTGGGGGGGGGGGGGTTTGGCGGCGGCAGGAGACCCAACTAGAGAGAGAAGTTTATACTAATACACTGGAGAAACGAGGGAGGAAAAATTATCCACAAAAATTATCCTTGCAATTATTGTATGTGAGACAACTTTAAACCACAGCACAAAAAACCTTTAGTGATCTGAATTTTAAGAAATCCCCCTTCTGCATCAAACCTGAGTCTTGCAGGTTTGTGACTTCCTTGGACTGGACAAAGGGAGAGAGCCATCCTAATCAAACCAATCTGCAGGACTCTGAGCACCAGGGTTCCCCCTTAGCCCCTCTCCCCCAGTGCTTGGAACTCTATTGCGGCTGTGCAGGGGCAGCTCTGGAACACTCAGCAATGACATCTTCATCGCCAAGCAGGAAGCTGCATGGGGCTTCCCTTAGAGCTCCCCTTGGAATCTAAACTGGTGAATCTGAGCTGTTGAGGGCAGTTTTCACTGCCTGGGTGGGACCTTTAACATCCGTGCCCTTCTTATGACTTGCAAAACCAGAATTATACAAGTTTGTCTAACTGGGATACTTTACACATCACAGAATTTGGCTCTTTTTGACACAGATCAGACTGCTTGCGTACCAAACATTGGTTTTGGTTCTTTTTTTCTTTTTCTTTTTTAATGTGAGAAGTACACACTGTCATAGCCACATATTAAAGAACTCATCACAAGGGAGGCAAGACGGGGTAAAAAACAAAAAAGTGAACCATCCGTTTCTCAACTGTTCATAGCCTTTATGAGTACATGTCCTAGTGTCCCATGTCTTCTCCTCTACACTGCAATTATCAGGAAGATAATTCAGTGAAGTGATATATACTGCATGCCCTTGTAGTTCCTTGCAAGACTTCACTGACTATACTTTGTCTATACTGTATAAAGCAGGGGTCTCCAAACTTTTTGGCCAGAGGGCCGCATCAAATACCTAGCACGGTGTTGAGGGCTGGGAAAAGAATTTAAATATAAAATTTAAATAAATAAATTAGAGATGGAACTTAGATGAGTGAATAAATGAATGAATGGGCTCATTTGTTCAACGTCTCTGGCCCTCAGAACACCCTCCAGACACAATCAGAGCACAATTCTGGTCATGTTCAGTTGGGTGGGCCAGAGCCTTCAGGGGACAAGAGGTTGGCCGTGGGCCGGACAGAGGCTTGCCGCAGGCCACGTCTGGCCCCTGGGCCGGGGTTTGGAAACCCCTGGTATAAAGGAAGGAGCTATAAGAGAAAACAGGGAAATCTTGACCTCCTGACTGCCCCTCAACAACATTCCAAGTGGGTGGCATGCCCTTACTCAGTTTGATTTCTGATAAGCCAGACTTTCCAGGGACAGAAGTGCATACAAGTGGACTAGAATTTCTCTCTCCTTATGTACACCTCCCTTAACCCATTCCTGCCCAGCCCACAGGTGTATACATTATATCCCTGTTGCATACATGCAACGTTGGGCAGAAATGGCTTAAATTCCTTTTTTAGTAGAGCACATAACATATTACAGGTTGATTCAACCCACACACTCTTCAACACTTAAGGAGTCAGACTCCTTGCAATAGGTAAGAGTCACATGAAACAAAGGGGGGAAAACTACACTTAAGTTTTTTTTTTTAAATCTGTAAAACTCACTTTTTCCAGAGCCGAGTTTGAGGAGGATTGGAGTTCAAGCAAGGAGACTTCCTGAGAAACCTTTAAAACATAAACCCTCCTCTTGGATCTTGTGTGCTTTTGTTCAATAAAGCTGGTTTGAATTATCTGCTACTTGGCAACACAGATATTAGAATTGGGTTGGATACTCGCCTGCATGGTTTTCTGCTGCCAAACATTTTGCAAGAGTAATAGGCTAATTTATTTTAACACACTTGCATGCACTTTTCTTTTTGTTTCCCCCTCCCCATTCACAATCTAACCACCATTGTAAACATTGATATAATTAGTTCAAAATAATACAAATTTATGTAACTGAAACCACTATAAGACAGCCACGATAACCAGAGTTAAAACAAAACCCTCATAAAAACCATAAAAACTTAGGGTAGGCAAACTTTCTGGGGCAAAATGTTCCACAGGACTGAAGCCACTTTGAAAACGGCCCCACCTTCAGATGCCTCTTTGGTAAGAGAGCATGGAGCAAGGCTCTTTCTAAACAAAAGAACACAGACTTTCATTTAAGGAAAGAGAGTCTTGGTATAGATAAAGAGGAATGCTCTTAATATATGCAGTATGTATAAATGAAAATCTATATAGCGAGAATACCTATAAAGAAGAGTGTATTCCTCAGGGAACTGGAAGAAAGGTCCATCACAGGTTAAAAACCACTATCACTATATGACAGATGCAAGGGAGTGGCAACAAGAAACGGGGATTTGTAGCCTTGTGCGCTCCCTGAGACATCTGGTGGGCCACTGTGAGATGCAGGAAGCTCGACTAGATGGACCCTTGGCCTGAACCTACAGGGCTCTTCTTAAGAACATAAGTGTCCTGCTGGATCAGATAAAGGGCCCATCTAGTACAGTCACTCATCATTCAATAACACTTGCATCTCGCACTGTCCTGGGTATCATACAGGATTTAGAGTCTTTACCCTCTGGTTGGTTCCAAGATCAATAGTTCTCAGGTGCAGTCATTCACAGCCTCATCCAACGTAACCACAACAGCTAAATGGAACCTCTAACGTGAGTCATGGGGGTGGGGGAGAGCTGTCACCTGCTTCTGCTTTTCCCAGAACAATCTGGACATTTGGTTGACCACCGTAGGAAGCAGGATGCGCAACTAGATGGACCTGCTTTGGTCTGATCCAGCAGGAGTCTGTGTATCTAAAACTTTGAAGATGCCTCACGTCAGCATCACAGGTCTATGTTTGCAGCTCCAAAGTTCATTCTTTTTCTTTCTATTTCTCCTTCTCACTGCATTAGCAGCACTTCCAGCAACCAAGACGTGTCCTTGACATCTGAACTTCAGACCGGCACACTGCAGCTTGTTGTCGCCACTTCTTTTAAGTATTCTGCTGTGAGCACATTGCCTGATGCTTCAATTGTTTCTGTATGAGAGAGACAGTTCCTTTTTCTAGCTGTCACACAAGTACATATTACTGGATCACTATGGATGTCACTTCACATATCCAGACTTGGGCTAACTGTTTTTCCCCTCCCCACTTCTCCATATTGGCTAAGTTTCTCATTCATGTGCTGTACTGTGTCACTTGTAAGTGACCTAAAGGCACACCACAGCCTGACCTCAATGTCTGAACCTCAAAGAAGTGTGCATTCCGAACTTTTTGGAAAGGAGTGTCTGTTGCATGGACCATCTACTTCTGTTTAGATTCTCCCTTTCATCCACAGTACTCCAAATGGAACACATGGAGCTGTTAGTGCCCACATTGTCTTGCATAGCTACAGCAACGTTCAAATACCTTTATATCCTGAAATCTGGCTAATGTAGACAAAATCACAAAGTCTAAGTCCCTTTTAAAGCCATCACCACATCTTGTGACAGGGAACAAAAGAATTAAATTTCTTTAGAAACACTTTCTTTATACAAAACAAGTAATCTTTATGCCCTTTTTTCCTATACTTTATTGTCTTCAGTTTCAGCTGCAGAACTAAAAATGTAATACAAAGTTGCCCAAAGTAACAATCTTAAAGGAACAACAAAAAGCCTTACAATTAATTGAGTTCTTGTTTACCCAGCTGGTGAAACTAACAGGAATTACAGAAGTCCTGAGTCTTTATTGATCCCTTGACAATTTCAGCTGAGACTATATTAAATTATATATCTTCAGTTGTCTACTATAGACAGGTGCTCAATCCTGGTTAAAACATCACAAAAAACAATCACTCTTCATATGTCAAGGCTTTCAGTCAACCTTGTGAAACTTTTGGCAGTCCAAATCCAGAACCATAGCCTACACTCCAATCCATCATGATGGTCAAACAATGAACCCATTTGAAGACTAAAACAAATCTTCAAAGAGATGTTATCACATATCCATTATCTTCACTACAGATCCAGTGGCATCAGTAAGTGCTGCAAGAGATCTGAACGCAAGGGAAAAAAGCTTGCGCGTACCGAAGTAGTTTTGGTTTTCCTGATTATTTCTGTTGCTGTATAACATACACACCCCTGGTTTCTCGCCCAGATGTTTTGCTTAAGTTGCTTAACTGGTGTTTTGGGATCAACAGAGCTGTAAATGGGTTGGGGTACTCTTGTGAACCATTTGGGGTCCTTGGACATTCAAATTAACTAATCCAACCGCTGAATCGGCAATTCCGATCCCCATGCCACATCAAGCGCTATAGCAGTAGGGTTCAACCTGTTCTATAAACTGCTGCCTTCTGCCTTACGGATGGGCTGCCCACTGGAATGCTCGGTTCCCTGCACTATTAACACCATTTAGCAAGAAAAGAAAAAAATCTGCTTATTGTAACGGGCTATTTTTCAACTATCTGCTTTTCCACATACACACACAGAGCACAGGAGCGGCATCACTGGTGATCTACATTTAGGATGACAAGCACCAGGCACCATCACTTACATGACCAATTACTCCACCTGTGACAGGGCCATGATAAGCATTTTCAAAGCAGCTCTATTTGATGTAAAATATTCGTGCTATTTAGTAAAAAAAAAAAAAAACTATATAGAATTGATAACTCACAGGGCAAAACACAGCTTAACTGTGGCGTATAAAACTGCTGACGCTGACTCATTCGGAGTAGATTTGAAGCGTTCTCCATTACCAACGGGTCAGATACAGTGCTTCAGTTTCAGGAGAAGAAAAGGGAGCCAAGGTAAGGGAAAATAGGGCTTTGTTTGAACTGAAAACCATCTGTAAAATTCCACTGCTAGTTTCTGAACCTCAACTTCCTTTCTACTTGGTTCAGAGGGTTCTAAAATTGCAGCGTTTAACCCTCTGAAATCAGTACCCTGTAAAAGCTCTCCCTGTTTCCCAAGCTAACAGTAAAAGGCTCTGAAGGCTCTTAAACTTAAAATAGCTCCACTGCTCTTTTCAGAAATGACTTTCAGGGAGATCGACACCAACCCCAGCTCAACAGCATTCACAAGATGCATTTGCCTGCTATTTCTGGCAGGCAGTCTTCATAAGACTCATTCTTCACAGCGCGTTCCAAACAGAAGAAGACCAGGCTGATCACAGGCAGGAGGCATTCCTAAAATCAACTATAAATTCCAGCGAACATCAAAGATTTGCAGCACACCAGACGGGGAGCCATCCCCAGAAAGAACTTACCTGCCTTTCCCCATAGAAGCTGAGCTTAAGCAAGTTTCACAACGCAGCTGTCACAAGCTGAAACCACAAGACAGAACCAACCTGACAGAAGGGTCAGTCCTCTTCTAAAAACCTACATTTTACCAACTTTAAAACGGAGGCAGCTTTTTAAGAAGATCATTCAAACAGAGGAAGCAGGGAGAGACATTCTACACTGAGACACTTTTAAAACCAACTGAAGTGGCTTTGAAGAGAGGTGGAGCAACGCTTTAAAGGGGGAGAGAGAGAGGAGAACTCAGCTGTGGTAAGAAGTGCAAACTATCAGAAGCACAAAAGAGCATTTATATGCTGGGAGCTTCCTTATTAAGGAAGCCAGAAACACAAGACAGCTTTCAGTCAAGAACATCAGGACCAGCAGCACTAACACTGACAGCGGAATTCTGGAGCAGACCGCCACATCCAGAGTTTTCAAAAGTTTTCATTAATGGCAAACTAGAAAGTGGACAAGCCAACTAAAGCAGCACAATTAGACTCCTCAAGTAAAAAGTACTGATTTATTTTTCCCCTGTACAATGGAGCACCCAAGAGGGTTAGGGATAAAATCACAATACAAAAACATAACTAACTTCATTGTTAAGGATTATAGTGTCAGTGATGTTTAGGATTAGAAAAAAACAAAGTGGCCAAGAATAGGTAAGTAAAAAAACAGAAGTATCATGTAGTTCTGTCCCAGTCTTGCACCAAGAGGTGTCTGTTTATCCATTCTTCACACAGCACTTGATACTGGGAAAGCATTTTACAATGTTGATTTATTCTTGTCTGCCATACAGGGACGGCAACAGGTTTGAGAGAGCCCTGGGCAAGTACTCTCCAGAGTTGCCCACCTGCCTTCTCCCCCTCTCCCCAGGAAACCAGAGGGTCCTGGCAGACTTACTAGACCACAGCAGTGCATCTCAGAGTTGGTGTGCCTGGAGCCACCACCCTCCCAACACAGCATCACTATATGATGGGGACACTGTAGTGAAACTCAAGAAGTGGTTTCTGTCACCCCGGCATTCTTCTTAGTTCTGTGGTGCTCTGCTGGACGTACTGGGCTGCAGGGGCCCAATTCTCAGGGCTAGTGCAGGTGGACACCCATTTAAATTTTCCATCTAAATCACTGATATACCATTACTCCAGAGCAATGTTAAGTCGAGGATTGCTGGGGAATTAAAAAAGAGCTCAGAGGCACTGGTGCTGATAGGACCACCAGGAGGGAAAACGTTTAAGAAAGGTTCAATACAAGCATCAATACCAGTAGGCCCTACTGGAGTCCTGGAACCTGAGCACTTGCTTGAGGGTTTTACTTGCTGCTACTGGGCCTGCCTCATAACTACCCTGCAAGGGAAGTCACTAGTGTCTGTGTATCACCTAAGGCTGAGTAGTCCTGGCTAGTCCAGGGTCATACAACAAGTCACAAACCAAAGTCTTCAGGGCAGGACAGAAATGTTTAAAATAAAAATAAATACATTATGTGAGAGTCCATGGAATAGAAACTTGTGCTGCCATGTTAGCTACAGCCCAGCACTTCCCAAACTTCCTGGGCTCATGACATCCTCTGTGCTGCAGAGGCAGTCCTTGAACCCAGAAGTAAGTGGCAATGACGCAAAACGACGATGATGCAATATCTGCAATGATGCAGATGCGATGATGTCACTAGCCACTTCTGGGTTGGGAGGCTGAACAGAGGCTAAAAATAGCAGTAAGAAGGCCAGGGCAGGTGGGATTTTTCAAGCACATTGTTTTTGCGCATGGCAGTTCTGCGCAAACAAGCCAAAGAGTCTCTTACCTGTATTTTAATTGGCCAGGTAAAGTTGCTGACATAGACAAAGAAAGTGATGTTGGGGTTGTTGCGGAAGTCAAATTTCTCATTGGAGAAGCTGTCCTTGTACTCTTTGATTTGGCCCTTGGAAACCACAGGAATTTCTTCCCCTGCCTGAGTACCAGCTGTTTGTGAAGTTTTAAAAGAAACGATAGGTCAGAGTGGCATAAGGCAGCACTTCCCGAACTCACCCAGCTGGCAATTCCCCTGTTCTCTTGCGCCAGATCCAGCCCACAGGCTGAAGTATAGAGAATGCTGGACTACAGCATTGGACTAGGGCCAGAAAGGTATGGGTTCAAATCCTAACTCAGTAATTAAGCTTACTGGTGACTTCGGACCAGTTATCTCATGGTCAAACCTATCTCACAAGATTGCTGCAAAGACAAAGTGGCAGGTGGAAAGGCGACCACCTATATGTGATTAACAAAGATACCAATTACTGTTAACTACATTTCAGCAGTCACAAGAACTCAAGATGTGGACATCAGATAAATGTTGTAGCACTTTATTTGTTCCTCAAATTATCTTTATACCACAAAACTGTGTGCCAAAATAAAGGTTCTGCACAACACAGAAGACTACTAAACATGTAAGTAACTCTTTGGATGCATACAGATTATAAACAGGAACTGGCTACATTTTACATGCAAGCCTTCATCCACTGTTGGCTGAGCTGCTATGGCGTCACAGAAGTTCTAGAAGAGGAGCACCCACTGTATGTTTAGCTAAGGAAAGCTAAATTTCCTATGAAGTTATGGGATCAGGGGTCCATACATAACAGCATAAGGTGAACATTTTGGTTCACTTATGTAGTTAAGACAAAACTCGCACACATCAAGATTCAGCCCTTTTCTGGAATCTGAGTGATTGTGGATCCCTTGTTGGACTGATTCAACATAACTGGCCCAATACTTGGCCAATGACTTCTGGTGGTGGGAGTGACAACAAGAACGATGATGATCTCATCAACCACTACCTCTTTTCAAAGCATTTCCAGTTCAAATAGTAGGCGTGGGGGGGGGGGGGAGGATTGTTCTCACCTGCAAAACTGGTTGACCAAGTGATGTTGAGATTGAAGTTTTTAGAAGCATTGATAAACATGTCCAAGTCTCGGTTTTGCTGATTTGAGGGGACAAAAGAGAAGATGCAGATTAACAGATTGGCTTCCATTAAAACTTGATCAGTCTTGCTTTAACAATCAACAGTGCTCACTAGGATTCCCATGCTTGATTCATACACTTTACCTATGCCACCACATTCCAGGGTCTCAGGTTGGTCCTTCCTTCATTGGCATACAAAGGAAAAGGTCCAACTTGAAGACAAGCAGCAGATCTACAATCTCCTCCACGAGGAAACACAGAGCTTGAAGCTACATCAATTCCCCACTAGTTCTGAATATATTATGGCTTTCTGTCATTTGACAACTACCAAAGCTACCCTGTTTGGACATCACAATACAGCAGTGAACTCCTTGGGTTAATTATGCACTGGGTAAAGGCGTATTTTCTTTCTGGTTACCTTGGGACAACAAAAATTTCCCAGCTGGAGTCGCCAATATGCAAAATTCAGACAGAAGCAAGATCTCTCAGAAAGCAAAGTGAACACAAACCAGTACCATGAGAGCTGCAAATGGTGTGAGACGCAGAGGCCCATGCATACAAAAAGCACTTGACATGTTCCATCAGCCACAGAGACCCAAAACATCTTAATCAACAGCGCGAAGTGCAGTGGGGAGAATCGACTAACCTCTTCAGGCGTTGCTACAAAATTGATTGCTGTATAATAGCGATCATCTTCCTGGGAAAGGCTGAAGGTGAACTGATAGTCGATCAGGAGAGTGTCTGTATAAAAATATACAAAAGAATAAGGAGATGTTTGGAAACAAAGGATGCTACTTTTCCCCTGCAGGGAAATAGGCAAACTTATTTTCTCAGTCCCAGTCCAACACACACAATATGAAGATACCTTCCCAGGCTGTTGTAAAGGTTACTAAACCACTGCAGGAAAGGTTTTAAAAACGATCCAGGATTTTATAGATAACATTTATTTTAATAATCATTCACATTATCACCTTTACTGCTATTTTTTTTAAAAAAACTTTTTTGTTTATTATTTAATACTTCTTTACCCTGTCCTTCAAACAAAAAGGCTCCCAGAGGTTGATGATTCTAATGTTACTATGAGGAGGAAGTTCAGTCTGAAGCGCTCACTTTCAAATTCCTCTTAACACAGCAGTCCATTAAACCTGACTTCAGCTGCAATTCTATCCACACTTACCTGGGGGTAAGCCCCATTAACTATAGCAGAGCCGCCTGAACCACGGCCCGGGGGCCAGATCCGGCATTAGTGCCGATCTTTCTGCCCAGTGAGCAGATCTTTCAGTTCTGCTCAGGCACCTCATGAAGACCCTCTTGATCCAGAGACAGGAACACTCTGGAGAGTTGTGTCTGACCAGACATGCTGTCGCGCGGCCTTCTGGGACACCGGGCAGATGACATGACTGCACAGATTTCCTGTTCTCTGAATGGGGAGAACTTCATGCAGTGCCCAAGCAGCACACTCAGATGCAGTCCAGATGGGGACTGCATTCCGGGCGCACAGTGGCCGCAACTTTGAGCGCCGCTAAACGACAGTGAGACTTACTTCTGAGAAGAAAAGCATAGCATTGAGCTGTTAGGTATAAATTGTACCATACAGTGACTGTACCTATCGCTTAAAGTGATAGTTTAAAAAAAAAACACAGAAAATGTAATATGGGAAAGGAACAAACAAGCCTAGAAAGATATGGCTGCCACTATGAATGTGCTTCAAAAGAGAGCTCTTGCATGCCCAACAAGGGATAAAGAAGCAGATTGTTTTAGAGTTCTGTGTGCTGCAGTTCATCTGTTGCAAGTGATTCGTTACAGAAGCACCAAGCAAATTATGTCCAGATGAAAGAAATGCAGTTTCTACTCACAGTAGCACGTTCCTTTGAGAGGATTGCCCTGGTATCGGTTTTCAACTTCACACCTAGAAGAAAGAAACATTCGCAATGTTGGCCTTGCATCTTAGTTTTCTCATGAGCTTCAAATCAAAGTTTTTATTTTCTTTTAAGTCACATCCAGCTAGGAAGTAACCTATGTTAATAACAGTAAAGAAGCAAGTCTAAAAATGTGCTGAGTTAACTAAAAACATGGCAGCACAGAAGACCAATACGCAGTGAAACAATCTGAAACACATGGGTAAGAACCTTGGCGCAAGCTGGCAATCAGTGAGTCGAACAAGTAGTAACTAATGTATGGAGAACTGAGCCAGGTCTGACTGTATCAGGAACGAGTGCAGCTGGTGTATCTGTCAAAACAGGACAAAGACCCTCCAGGGTCCATGTGGACACCTCGGTCTTTAGGTGCAAGGCGCTAAGTCCAGAAGGACCCCCAAATTGTGAACCTGATGATTTAAGGAAAGAGGAATTCTCATCCAGAACTATCACACTGTTCACAAACCAGTAGAACTCCCAACCAGGAAAGCATCTTATGCAGATTTAATTTCAGTTTGTTTGCCCAAATCCAGCCCCCACGGTATCCACAGCTTCTCCAGTTGGGTATGATAATGAGATGTATACCAGTGTGTCATCAGCATATTGATAATACCTCAGACCTAAGCCTAGATTATCTCCCCCACCAGCTTCATGCTCCCTTTCAGCAAGGCTGAAAAGCTATGTAGTGGCTCATCACCCTTTCCAATAGCTGTAACTCTTTTCAAATGAGATAACATTTACCTCCATGCCTAAATATCCACCTGTTTAAATTGGGTGGATGAAAATAATATTTTTGGTACAGTTCCATCATTCTAAATGAGCAAATCTTGCCATTTCTAAAAGCTGCTTGCTCCTACTATATGCTGTTGAAGTTGATCATTTCTCATTTCCTTGCTGGAATTTCTTTCTGCTTCCTAGAGCAATCCTAGTCAATCAGGAACCATATAGCAAATATGACAACATTATGATATCACACCAATACTGAAGGCAAATGAAGCTAATACAGGGTGTGAGCAGTGCTTCTGGAAGGAGCTGTCTGTGACAGATCAGGAGAGAGATCTTGGGGTGGTGGTGGACAGGTCGATGAAAGTGTCGACCCAATGTGCAGCGGCAGTGAAGAAGGCCAATTCTATGCTTGGGATCATTAGGAAAGGTATTGAGAACAAAACGGCTAATATTATAATGCCGTTGTACAAATCTATGGTAAGGCCACACCTGGAATATTGTGTCCAGTTCTGGTCGCCGCATCTCAAAAAAGACATAGTGGAAATGGAAAAGGTGCAAAAGAGAGCGACTAAGATGATTACGGGGATGGGGCACCTTCCTTATGAGGAAAGGCTACGGCGTTTGGGCCTCTTCAGCCTAGAAAAGAGACACCTGAGGGGGGACATGATTGAGACATACAAAATTATGCAGGGGATGGACAGAGTGGATAGGGAGATGCTCTTTACACTCTCACATAATACCAGAACCAGGGGACATCCACTAAAATTGAGTGTTGGGAGAGTTAGAACGGACAAGAGAAAATATTTCTTTACACAGCGTGTGGTTGGTCTGTGGAACTCCTTGCTACAGGATGTGGTGATGGCATCTGGCCTGGATGCCTTTAAAAAGGGATTGGACAAGTTTCTGGAGGAAAAATCCATTACGGGGTACAAGCCATGATGTGTATGCGCAAACTCCTGATTTTAGAAATGGGCTATGTCAGAAGGCCAGATGCAAGGGAGGGCACCAGGATGAGGTCTCTTGTTACCTGGTGTGCTCCCTGGGGCATTTGGTGGGCCGCTGTGAGATACAGGAAGCTGGACTAGATGGGCCTATGGCCTGATCCAGTGGGGCTGTTCTTATGTTCTTATATGTTCTTAGGTCCGATAAAATCCTCCAGAAGGCCGCATGTGGCCCCTGAGGCCAGGGTTTGGAGACCCCTGCACTATCCAAACACAAGAGCACCGTATCATGTTTTGTTTCACCCAAAGTACCCAAACATTTCAAAGCAGCCACTCACAGCTGACACTCCTCCCCTTTTATTCCTTTCGTGGTGCAGAAGCATTTTCCCGTGTTGGCATTGCAGATCGAAGCATGGCCGTTGCACTTGCAAGCTGGAAGAGAAGAACCACTCCAGGTAAAATAAAAACAATACTCAACAAGCAACAAAACTGTTTAGTCTGCACAGTGAGAGACTTTGCCATTTGGTCTACCATGTGAGACTAGCTGCTGCTTATTTTATATTCTATTGCATTATGTTTGTGCTATATGATCAAAAGGTATCTTGATTATTGTTTTCCGAAGAGTTCAGTGCTCTCAAAAGGACTGGGGGAGACCTAAACCAGAGGTCGTTTAGCAGGTTGTATTGTCCTATCAAGCAAAACATGACCAAGTGCAGCGGTGAGACGAAATGACCATTTATATGAGATTCAAGCCTTTGTTAAAAGAATGACTGGGAAATGCAACAGGTACCTCATCAATATTTGAATTTGACTTGAAATGACAATCATCAATATTAAACAAAATGGGGACTGATATTTGAGCAAAATGCCTCTGTGTACTCCTTTTATGTATGACTCTGCATGCAACACAGGTGCACTTGAGTACAGTTACATTTGTATGGATCCTCTTATCCAGTGGTTCTCAACCTTAGGGAGAGTTTTACTCCCTAAGTAAGTCTTAGTGGGGGAGGTGCCAGGGTAGTGATGCAATCCCCAGAATCGCATCGCTAAGGGGGGGCAAGGGGGGTGCTTTCACTTACAGTGGGCTTCAGCAAGCAGCAGGAGTTGCAGGGAGCCCCACACAGCCCTCCCCAAGGCTTAAAATGTTGAAAAACAGCGCACGCAAACCATCTCCTGGTTGCAACATGAAACCAGAAGTGGTTCGTGCACCGTTTCTCAACATTCTAAGGCTTGGGGAGCATGGGGAGGGCTGTGTGGGTCTCCCCGCAACTCCTGCTGTTTGCTGAAGCCCACCGTAAGTGAAAGCATTTATGCCTCACCCTCCTTAGCGACGCATTCCTGGGGCTCGCGCTGCTACCTCCCCACTTCCCCCACCTCTTAAAGGGATGGGGAAGCTTTACACAAACTGATGGGTCACAGCCAACCAGTTTGAGAAACACTGCTCTAATCAAAGGCTTGGATTCAGAAGGACGCTATCACAAGTGGAAAGTACATCTATTCACACAGAAGGATCTTTCGATTTTTGCCATTCCTGCCCCCTCCCCTTCATTCCCTGCAGTCTTGAGCAACATGAAACGCTTGGTTCCTGTTCTAGGGAGTCTCCCAATTCTCAGGAACAGTTTTTCTGGGTGTAGAAAGGGGTGAACGACTGCAAAGAAGTGATAAAACACCCCTTTCAGTGAGCAAAGTTCTACTTGCAGTTCTTAAGAATCAAGCTTCAGTGACTGTCAAGGCTCTGAATGCTACTGTGTTTTTGGAGTGAAGTAAATATGCAGAATATGGTTCTGGGTACAGAATTCTGCTTCCAGTGAACCCTGGCTCCCAGTATTATTATTTCATTTATTTTTATATATACTATTTCTGAAAAACAAAAATGCAATTCCTAGCACATGCAACTAGGAAGATATATTTGAAAGTGTTTGGTGGCAAGACACATGGAAATCTCAGAAACCGGAGAGATGGTTGGGCATGATTTCTTGTATTCGAGGACAGAACTTCAGTGCTTCACTTTTGTAGAGGCCTCCCCGTGACTGACAAAGCCAGAATTATGCACAGTAAGAGGAAATTTGCTCAATTTGAATAATTTACATGGCTCTACGCGTATACTCAGTGCTTCTCTTGCTACAGAATTTTATTCTTCGCCTTGTCTTTTTCTGAATGCAGACCACATGCAGACTGTCTACATACTAACAGGATCAGGCATGACCAAGACGAAGAAGGGAAATATGCAGTCATTTACCATGGGCCTGGAGTGACTGCAGCCCAACTTACGTTGACAGGTCCCTCCATTTGTAGGGTCTCCATAGTAACCAGAGATGCAGGTCTCGCAGTGCTTGCCAGTTGTCAGGTTCGCACACCTCTCACAGATGCTCTCGTTGACACACTGACTATGTCCATTACACTGACAGGCTGGAGTGAAGACAAAAGGGATACTAGGCATCTCTCTCTCCGCCCCCCTCCATTCTATCATCATATGGTACCACAGTTCACTAGAACTCCTTTGGTACTCAGTGTTTCCAGATGAGAAACAGCAGGTTCCTACAAGATTCAGCTGCACCTAAACAAGAGCTGCCACAGATCGCCTCAGCAAAGCTTCCATTCCCAGCATGGACTGTATTACACACATTCCGTAGTTCAACACTTAAATTATATTGACAGTGCCAATGTAGCAACTCCCTGGCGATATACAGTAACTGGCAAAACCAAGGACTGCTCTCACATTAGAGGACAACACTGGCCAATTTAGGTGAGGTGGAGAGCAGATGGACTGGAGTCTGATTTCTCACTTTCTTCTTCCCTTTTGATCTGCCTCCTCGTTTGCAATACTTTGGCATTTGTTATGCTGCAGAAGACTCAACTGACTTTCTTTTTATTTGAGGGAATAATCAAAACCAAATAAACTTGAAACCGATGGTCCCTTCTCAAAATATTCTGCATCCTCTTTCGTATCCATATTAGAGCAGAGTTAAATGTCTTCTCAGTTTTGTTTTTTTGTGCCTTGAAAGCAGGAATTTAATGAGCAAAACCCACACCGTAAGTTTTTAATGCCACTTTTCTGGGCTGTTAATGGTCCCTGTTCTCCCCCCCCCCCTCCCAACACACACACACCCCTATGGCCCTAGTACTCATTTTTCCCCCTGCATCATTCATCAGTCAGAGATCATATCCCAGATGCATGCAATGTACGGCTGTGATGTCATCACAAGTCAGATTTAACAATGCGCCAGCACCACTACACACAAATTAGAATACAGGATAATGTTTCTCGTAATGATGGCAATCTTAACCAATCAGAGATAATTAATAACTGAATAGTTTCTCAGGCCTCTAGCAATGATCTAAAACAATTCACTGGGGGAAGAGGAGTGCTCAAAGTTCTGCTAATTGGGCAAGATGCACTTTTGAAAGTGGTGATCCTCCTGCATTGGTGAGAGAGTGGGTAGGGAGAGGGTGCAACTGTCACTATTCACCCCAGTATAACATCTTTTTTTGTGGTTGTTTGCTGGTTTTCCTTCTCATTTTTTTAAAGAATACGAGCCTTTGTGAGAGAGAATAATTTTCTTTCGCTATGTAATTGCTTTGTGAACTGTGTTGAAAAGTAGTATTAATATTCTTAATGAAACTTTTCAGACTGATCACCTCTTTCAGCTCAACACTAATAGGTATCTGCATTACTGTATTATTATTAAACTGAGTTACAACTTTCCACTTTTCCTACACTGCAACCAAAATTTACACTGAATCTCTTACTTAACATCGTTGATTGTACTCCACGTGAATTAACCTGTCACAACCCCATTTCCTTGGTTCCATATTCAAGAATTCATCAGCAATCACTAAAAGATGTTAAGAACAAGATGGCAAGATTTTTTCCCCCCAAGTCTAGTGAGAGTGCAGGGGGTGGCTTAAGGAGTTTAAGGAACAATCACCTGCAATAAGCAATCTCAAATATGCACTCTTAATAAACATACCTGGACACTGAATGAAAGACCAGTTATAATTGTTTGCAGACAGGCAGAGGCTGAGGTCAGGTTCCACATAGGATTTTCCCGACGGTGGTGGTTGTGGAGGTGGTAACTTCACTGGGCCCCTAGAAGAGCCTTCAATGCACTTTCCCTTGCCTGTATTGCTGGGGTCTGTACACCAGCCACAGCCAGGCTGTTCTAGACAGTGATTACAAGTGAAGTAGCCAGAACAATTCTCAGCTGTGAAGAGAACAACATTCGACAGTTAAAGTGGAGATTCCACAAACCAAGAGTTACCTGAAGGCTTCACACTGGCTCCGTTCATACGCGACATCAAACCCTGCTTTGCACTCACCACCGTTTAAAGCACAAACCATGACCTGAGCTTCCACACATACATGCACACCAGAGTTCAGAGCTGCTTCTCTGCTTTCAGCATTCACTTATTCAGCAGTCCCCAAGGTTATGCTGCAGCAGCCTCTAGAAGCCAACTGCTGAAAGCAGTGCGTTCATTCATCAGACATAAGGCCAGCCTATAGTTAGCGCAAACCACCCTCTGCAAACAGAACCAGGTTCTGACATTGTTCTGTCAAGTTGATAATGTTCCATGGATTCTCAACTTAGACATCATGCCAAAACCACAACCAAGCTTCCTTAACATAGTTTGCCATGATGTTTGGACTGAGCCAATGTTTATCACCTTAACCTCAACTGACTCCCTTTTATTTAAATGGCAACATCAACTTGCTTTCCTGTAGGCAGAGCCTTTTGAACGTTGGCAAGAATGCAACAATCAAAGTGAGCAGGATCTTTAAAATTACATGCTGGATTTTATCTGCCTATATCTGGTAAATGCCAAGTCACTGCATGCAGGTAAGTGCCCCAGAAGACTTGAGGAGAGGGGCTGTTCTTGGAAATTCTCAGTCATTATGGACTAGCATGTCAAGAGGCACCTCTGAAGCCTACTTTGACAAGGAAGTTCCTAACACAGCTCCCTGATCCAGGATGTGCAAAGTTGTACCAAGTTACTCTGTGGCTGGACAAAGCTTTGAACACTGCTATGTCAAATCTGGTTTAATATGCCACCCAGTGTACTGAACTAAGCTACACACACAGTTGGAGCTCGTCCCTCATTCCAAGAACAGTGCACAAACTGCTGTGGCCAGTAACCAAACAAACCGAGACCACCCTTAGGGAACAATTCCCCCCCACCCCCATCAATCAAAAAGTTACTTACGTGGGCAGCTGCTCACAGTATGCCACTCCATGCATTGGCCGTAAGGAAAGGAAGCCACGTACGCATTTGAATCTACACACTGCTTCTTGTTACTGCACCACATGCATTCAGAATTGCTGCTGGTACATTCGCTGCACACAGTTCTCAAGCCACAAGGGGTACGGCACTGTTTGACACTGTGGTTAGCTGTACATCAAGAAATACAGGATTACTGGGCTTTGCTTTAATACATACAATGTTCCAAATGATTCTCATTTTCCATTTCCTTTGTGAACCCAAGAAAACATCACAGTGCAGGTGTATGTAAGGAGAAGGACCTCACCTTTCTCCTTCCATCTCCAAATCCAGCCACCTCCTTGTCGTCCCTATAGCCTTTCGTTTTCTTACTGCTAAAGCCCTTGCCTATGGTTCTATAACCTACATGCCACCATCTTCCCCTTTCCAAAATGATGTAAAACAACTGTCTCCGACCCCAACACTGGGAATGCCTCCACCTGACTATTCCCCATTGCAATTTCACTGCTTTCAACCGGGTCCCTCCTCCTCTCTGCTCTGTATTGTCTGGTCTAAAACAGGGGTCGGCAACCTACGGTCCATGGACAGGATTCAGCTCGCCAGCCGAAGTCATCTGGCCCACAAGGAACTTGGTTTGGGAAGTGAGGCCTCTCACCTGGCGGCACATCACAAGGACTCTATGAGCCTAGGTGGCACACTGCCATTCCTTGTTCAGCATGCAGCACACTGGGCGGGAGGTTTTGTCTCCCAAGCTGAGCTCTGTACAGCTGCTTCCAAGAGCTCAGCAACCCGGAAGTTCAACAATGATGTCCTCGCTGAAAGTCCAGCCTCTTAACAAAAATGTTGCCCACCCCTGGTCTAAAGTTTCTGAAAGGGGAGGCAGCGGGACAAGGGTTTTACAGAAAAGAGAGCTTGGGAGGTCTTCCTGTAGAACTGCAGGCTTCCCAAGAACAAGATCTCCTCATTTATCACCAGCAAAAGCAACACCGATAAGTATTTTACCTGGTCTTTCACAGACACTGCCGTTAACTAGGTTGATGCACGTTGCAGCTTTCAGCCCTTGATTGCTGGGTTCTGCTAAGTAGCCACAGAACCCAATATCGCTTGGCTCCCCTGGCAGCCACTGAAGCAAGGTGTTTGTGAAAGGAGACATGTCCTCCCAGCACCAATAGGAAATGTTGATCTTTCGCAATCCAACCCACGGAGTCAAGGCTTTTGGCTAAAAAGTGAGAACAGAATTGAGTTTTATGGTGCCAGTGCTTTCCAGAGAGCCGCACATGGGCACTTTCAATGAGCAAGAACTTACTCTCCATCAATACATCCCGTTTACTGCCTAGTAAAAGCTGCCATTTTATTGCGAAACCAGGAGTTTGGTTCCCCCCCCCCCATGCATCCTGAGGCCTGCAGCAGCCTCTGCGGGCCTCAGACAGCCTCCAGTTGGGCTCAGAGATTGGGGGGGGGCATTCGGCACCCATGGAGGCTGGAGATCTGTGGATGCTGAACCCATGGATAATGCAGGCTCACAGCGCTGCTGATGATAATAGCTACGAGTTGTAAACCCTTCGCACATTTCCTACGAAAACAAGCAACATGTGATCAACGGGACAGGGAGAAACACAAATCCCAGCCCCACTGCAGTCAGCATTTATCTGCAGTGGCAAACACTACACAAAGAGTGTATCTCCCTGCAATCACCACTCTGGAACGTTCAAGGATGGCAATCATGGGGTCACGTGGTGGGGGCATCTCTTCGTGTTTGCTGCTGCATTCAAATGCTGCAGGCACTGAGGGCGGGCTTGCTGGCACACTCTCCCTCCCCTTCCATGGAGTCCTTACAAGCACGAATAACATCTACATAGGGCCACGGGAATGGCCTGGGTGTGGAATCAGTTCAAAAATGAACAAGATTAGATCACACTGAGTTAATCCACGGAACCACAGGCAGAGCTGTCAGAAATGAGAGGTGGCAATGGGTGACATAATCGGAGCAAAGAACTGCAGTAACAGATGTCAAAATTTACCTTGGCTATAATCCCACTTCAGAGGAAATTATGAAATTTTAAAAGCTCCCTTTAAGGGTGAGTCTTATAAGCACCTTCATGTACAGCATCTTTGCTCACCCTGCTGTAACCTCACAAGTCCTCCCAAGCTGTTTTGACTCATCTGACTATCAATGGCTAATAGTCAAGATGGGCTGCATGCTACCTCCAGCTTCACAAGGAGGACACCTCTGAATACCAGCTGCTGAGAAGCAACATCAAGAGAGAGCTGCTGCCTTTCTCCCTTAGCTGTGTCCTTCCCAGTAGTATCTGATTGGGCATTGTAGAAAGCGGATGTTAGATAGGTCTTCGGTCTGATCCAGCAAGGATCTCAGGGCATTATGATTCACTCACTGATGACTGTGTCTTCTGCAGTTCCTTGAGAAGGAATTCCACCTTCTTCTGGGTGGTGAGTGATGCCAAAGCAGCATTTTGGTTCCTGCAAGTCAGTTTAGCATTGTCATAGCTATCTTTCGTGTTTGTGATTTTCAAACAAGAGTTGCCAACCAAGTGCCATGATGCCCCACAGATGTTCTCTATAATAAAAAAAAAAACACACACACACATATAGATTTTCGTTCCTTTGTTAGCAGTGATCACCTGCAGGTTGCCCACTTCCTTCAGAGGACCACCATCCCAAATAAAATTAATCTATCAACCAAAGTCAGGTAGACTATTATGTCGGGACAGAGGTAGACAGGCAATCTATTAATTCTCTTCAGGTCTGCAAACAGCAACTCACCCTTCTCATTTGTGCCAGATTCCACCATCTTCCACCATCTTCTCTTGGTGGAAGATTTTGGGCTTACCCAGGTGCGTTCCCTACTCAGTTCTGTGTCTCGAGGTGGGGTTAATTCGATTAAGGACTACTGCATGGTTAAGACTTCTGAAATTTTGGTTTAGGATTTTATTTAACCCTACCTCTTCTGATCTAATGCACCAATTATTATCGGATCCAGTCCTGCCTATAGAGATCACTGATCTTCTAACTAAAATTAAGTCAATAGGGCTGGATACTGCAGAGTTAGGTATGATTGGCTGTGATGCAGCTTACAGAATCGTCAAAGGAAGAATTCTTGATATCGAACAACAAGAGCTGTTTAGTGCCACCAGAACCACATGTTCTCCACTCCATCTCCATATTCCAGTCGGTTTGGGAAACCGGCCTCCTTCTTTTACCACCTGGTGTGCCCACAGGCCCGGAGAGCTTTCACACTTGCAAGGCGTAATGCTCTTCCATCTGCCTTGTTAACGGGCAGGTTCAGCGGTATCCCCTACTCAGAGAGGAAATGCAAGTGTGGTAGGGATTGCGTTGAGACTTTAATGCATACCTTTTTTTACTGCCCGCTACATGATGCGTCACGCAAGAAATATCTAGGCCCATTGTTAGCTAGGATGCAGGGCTGGGAGGATTCAATCATGCTTCAGTCTCTCCTTTCCACACCTGATTCTGAGACTCTGGATAATGTCGCTTCCTTTTTATCTGGGGTAATAGCCAGGCAGAGCCCTGGGACTCTGGGCAGTGACTGATGTTTATGCTTATGTTGTGTTGTCTTTGTATATTTCTGTTTTGTTTTGTTCTTTCTCTGTATTTTATGCCAATAAAGGTCTTACTGAACTGAACTGCCTTTGGGTGACCAGGGAGGTGAAAATTTATGAAATTTATAACACATTTAGGCCACAGTTAAATAATTGATCTATATTATGAACAGACCCACTAATTAAATCTTGAGATCTAGCTACTTCTGCAGAAGCATTTGCAAGGCTAAATTGGAAAAAAAAAAAAACCAAAGCCACATCAAGAAACAGATAATTTAAAAATGAAAAAAAAATTACTTTGCACCTGAAAGGAGAGATCAAAAATTTGGCAGACTAAAAACATAGAGAAAGAAGGCGCTCACTGCTCCCTGACATCAGTAGAAGGTCACTGCACCCTCATTGTCCCATCATCCTAATGAGATCTGGGAAGACAGGAGTTCGGAACGAACTGCTGCTTCTGCTTTTATGATGCTGCCCGGCACGTGGTTTAGAAGTGCTCAGATACCCACTCTACTCCTCTTCTAATGCTAGGTGAGAGCACTACTCCAACCGCTATGTGCATGCATTCTTCTGCGACATACAACTGTGTACAAAGAACTTTGAACATGCGAGCCTGAACAGATGATCGGTGCTAGACTGGATGTTGCCAGAAGGTTGCCAAAATTCAACAAATATCAGAAAAGTGAGTTAGGCCAAAGGCTAAACAGAAAGGCAGGCTTTGAGGAGGAATGTGAAGGAATCACAAAGATACTTTGGGAGGGAGCAATTACGTAGCTCTGGGGTTCCAAGATTTTGATCCTGCCCTATCATAGCACCAACCTGAGATCTCTATGCAAAACGAGACATAAATTCAATATAAAAACAACCAAATCGTAAGCGGATTATTCATTACGCATATTTGGATTGTGTGAATCTGTGGAAGGCAGGGAGACTTTAGATACTCCTTATTAAAAACATAGCCAACATTCCAAAGACTTGCTGACCCTCTTCACCTCCTGCCTCCCTGTGCATTTCCTTACAATCCTCTCCAGCAGAATTCTAGCCAGAGGCTGGCTTACAAGTGGCTTCTTTTTATGTGATCACGTATAGCCAGACTAACAAATATACAGCTGTTCAAAAGGACTTCAAAGAGTCTCTCACAGTAGGTACAACCAGTGTTATTCATTGCTTTGTACTGCAGCTTGCCCTTAGAAAACCAAGGAGGACCAACAGGGTTTGGGGGAGGGTAGGTTGGAAGAACCACACACGGTACAGACATACCAGGCAGAGCAATGCACTCTTGATTCCGGCCCTCCCACTGGCAGTTCTGATCGAGGCTACAGCTCTTACAACTCGTCTTTTTGTTACAGTAAAATGCAGGGTTATCCTTGGGGCAAATGGAGTATGCAGCAATGGGAGTCTAGAAGACAACAAGCCAAAGATGAATGCTTTTCTTTCACAATACGCCCAGGAAGAAAACAACAATTCCACAAGAGAAGCAACAGATTGAACACATCAAGTAACATTCTTAATATAATCTTAACAGTGTCCTTCCCCGGTAATGGGCATGAAGGAGGTTCAGATGCTTCAAACTGTAAAGCAGAAACCATTACCTGGTCTTCTGAGCAGTTGTTGTTCCTCGAGATACACTGATCCGTGCACCAATGGCACCAGTTTGTGTTTGCTGTACAGCTGTAGCAGTCTGTATTCTGATCACATTTTTCATGATCCACAGCTACTAAACAAGAAACACAGGCATGTCCTGACAGAGTCTTGAGAAATTTGCTTTTGTCCCACACATCAGATGCAAGCAACAGGCACACTACTTATATCCAGTTCTCACTAAAGTGGTCAATTTGTGTCTGGGCTCTACATCATGCAGCAGGAGGAGGAATGGTGTCCCATGTGAAAAAAAAAATTCCTCTGCATCAAACAGATGTCAGGGGAAGCCTTTGACATGCCAGTTTTCTACAGAACAGACATAAGAACAGCCCCACTGGATCAGGCCATAGGCCCATCTAGTCCAGCTTCCTGTATCTCACAGCGGCTCACCAAATGCCCCAGGGAGTACTCCAGATAACAAGAGACCTGCATCCTGGTGCCCTCCCTTGCATCTGCATTCTGACATAGCCCATTTCTAAAATCAGGAGGCTGCACATACACATCATGGCTTGTAACCTGTAATGGATTTTTCCTCCAGAAACTTGTCCAATTCCCTTTTAAAGGCATCCAGGTCAGATGCCGTCACCACATCCTGTGGCAAGGAGTTCCACAAACCGACCACACGCTGAGTATAGAAATATTTTCTTTTGTCTGTCCTAACCCTCCCAACACTCAGTTTTAGTGGATGTCCCCTGGTTCTGGTGTTATGTGAGAGTGTAAAGAGCATCTCCCTATCCACTCTGTCCATCCCCTGCATAATTTTGTATGTCTCAATCATGTCCCCCCTCAGGCGCCTCTTTTCTAGGCTGAAGAGGCCCAAACGCCGTAGCCTTTCCTCATAAGGAAGGTGCCCCAGCCCAGTAATCATCTTAGTCGCTATGTGCCATGTGAAGCACTGCACAGCACAGACACAGGTGAACTTCCTCAGTGACAACTAGACTTTGGGCTTCACTAAGTCAAAAGGCAACCATAGCGGATGTCAAAGAGGTTTGTCAAACAGGCTTGTTCTTAATATAATCCAACAGCGTTCATCCCCTGTGTGTCACCTTTGATGAGTTGCATGCTGTCTGCATACTTCTCCCTAGAAGAACTAGAATGTTTAGTTGATCAAGCAAGTGAGATCAATGAAAAACCTTCTCAATAAAAATGTGTCCAGGAGGGATCAGGCAGCAGGTATCTTGAAACACAGAACAATTTTTAAAACAATTCTTCCAAAAACTGCACAGGGCAGGGACCATTTCTAGAAGAGGCAGTTCCTTTTCCTCATTCTATGCAGCTGAATTTTCTGAAGATAAGAAAGCTTTCCTTTTACACCTAATCTAGACTTCAACATGTATGTAAAATTAGGGGATTCTCTCTCAGTGCACACTTGCTTTTACTTATACTGAATCTGCCTGGTTATCACGCATTCACACAGCTTGGGAAAAACTTTTTAAAATAAATTTCTTCCAGGTTTGCTTGGCATTTTGTGATTTTTATTAATTTGGTGTCATCCACAAGCTTCTCTACTTCACTGCCCACCCTAACCAGAACTTTTACAAATGTCCCAAGACAGATCCACTGAGGTAGAGTATGAGAGGGCTCTACCTGCTAATCTCCATCATTGTGAAAAATATAGATTGATACCGTCTCCTTTCTGTTTTTTTAACAAGTTATCGAGTCAAAAGATAACTCACTCCTTTAATCTATGACTGCTAACTTTATTTAGGTGTGAAGGATGACATGGGTAACAACATTCTTTTTGGATTCCAACTTTGAATGCATCATCTATATCTACATTATTTATTTATAAATAAATATATAAATTTTACATGCACACACACAGAGAATTCAAAAACACTAAACAAAGCAAACACTAAACAAAGCAAGACCATTCCTTTGCAGAAGCTAAGCCAATTCTTCCTCAGCAAAGCTTTTCTTAGGTTTACCTGACAATCATTTTTTAAATAAAATAATCTGCTATTCTAGCAATTTACCTGAGACAGTCTGACAGGTCAGTTTGGATTTCCTACCTCAACTAATCTTCTCAAACCAAGGGCCCAATACACCAGGAATTTCTGTCTTTTTACTGAAAAGGGTGGGAGCTGCTCAAGAGCGCAAGACAGACTGATGATATAACGCCACTTCACACATTCAACAGTGTCAATAGAGCCAATGAATTGAGACATTTATGGGCCAGCCAAATTGTATCAGATCTTTAGAAGAAATCTCAACAATTTTACATACATACAAAGTTTTGAGGGAATGCATCTGGCAATAACATACATTTTACCACCAAATCTTCCCACATCTGACAACTACAAAGCAGTCATCAAATATACAAAGCTCAACATCAAATATATCCCTCATCAATATAAGCCAGCAGAAAGAAAATGTGCAGCCTACCTGAGGGAGGGCAGTCCTCCATGATTTTTTGTTGTTGGGGTGCTGTGGCCATTTCCCATGGAAGACATTGGGCAACGGAGCCAGCCCACACGCATCGGAGTCCAGGGCCCGCCCGCAAACAGGAGGTTTCATTGTTGTATGTTTCACAGCTTCCCAGAGTGTACTTTACAATGTCACTTAAGAGCAGGCTATTGAAGCCTCCGAATACATACATAGTGCTGACAAAGGGGGGGAAATGAACACATCCGTGGTTTGCGGTTTATGGCAAGGTGTGCAGCATAAATCACTTGGAACAGACTTATCTATGTACTGAGCACAGATGAACAATGTAAGACGTTTTCCAAAGACTCCTCACAAACAAACGCTTGGCCCACTTCCAGTCAAAGTACTCCCACCCTAAGTTCCCTCCTTGCAAAGCATCCATTCCCGGCCATTCAATGTTAACAATAGACCAGAACACCTGGTAATCTACCCATCTTGTAGGGTGCCCTGCCAGAGCCTCAACAATCCTGCCACATTTTTCTGCCGGCAAAAAAACAAGTAGGGATCACCAAGTCCCTGGCAGGCCACCATGCATGCCAGCTTGTTGCAGATGCCTTGGTGGGTCACAAGGCATGGCTTACAATAGATATTTGCACAGATCTCATTGCTTCCACATAACACACCTTGGGATTGCCCCTCCCACACTGGCAAGGAGCTTGCTGTCCCTTGTGTTTGACTACATGGGAAGGACAATATCAATTACGGAATGCTCCCCTTCCTCTGACCGAGAACAGCTCTTTCCCCAGGTCTTCTCACCCCCCACACTATTATTCCCTGATCTTTATGTACAAAGACCACCCATAAACCAATTCCCATAGGCTTCCATTTCTCCAGCCTGAACACTAAGATATGAAAACCTAGCTGTGGTATGCAAAAGTAGATTTTTTAAAAAAATCAATATGTGAATAGAAGCATGATTCACAGAGCCCTGCTCTATCTACCAAGGGTCTTATCCTAGACCTGCTTCCCATAGTGACTAATCAGATGCCTTAGAGAAGCCCATAAGCAGGAATGAAAATAGCACTCTCCAACTGTTTCCCATCCTCAGTGGTCTTATTGCTTCTGAAACTGGAGGTTCCATTTAGCGATCATGCCTAACAGCAAGTGGTGAGCCACTATTCCCCCATGAATTTGTCTCATCCCCTTTCAAAGCCATTTAAGCCATCATTGCATTCCACTGTAGCAAATTTCATACAGGAATTACAGGTCCGCATTCTGAACGCAGAATTCACACTTCCTTGATTCCCTGCACAAGGAGCAGTGTTTACAACCTTGGTGGGCAATACCTGAACAGAAAGGGTTTTAAAGGCAGCCTTTTTGTCTAAAAGGGTGAAAACTGTTTCCATTGAGTTTTTAAAATAAAATTTTGTGGCTGTACAGATTAAATGAAAGATGGCTGAAGAGCAGTGCAGTGCAGTAGAGACAAGGAAGAGTTCAAGAAGGGGCCAACAATACCATGCAGGAACAGTGAGTGGCTTTCTCCAAAGAGAGGAAGATTTAAGACAGACACTCTTAGAAAGGCGATAAAACCATGTTGTTATGATAGGAGGTACATTAGTTAGCGAATGGGGTGGAAAAAAACTGAGCTGGAAACTGTTGTTCAAAGCAACGATGAAGGCAAAGCACAATGAACTGAACAGTCATGTTTCAGGACTAGTAAAAGTCAATTTTCACAATTAACTCATGGACCTTGTTACCAAGAGAAGATAATTTTAAAAAAAACAGACCTAAGCAGTAAAGTACAACTTTTACCCAGTCTTTTTACCACCCAAGGTGGCTTACAATATAAAAGGAACACAGAAGTACAATAAAAAAAACTTAAAACTTAAAACTATTAAAATAGACCCCAAAAGTTCACCAATTAAAATCAGATTCATTAAAAAAAGTGCCAGTCCAATATGTCAGCAGTTAAAAGCCTGTTAGAATAACAAAAAGTCTTAAAGCCCGGCCTAAAGGTTTCCAGAGAGGAAGAAGTTAATAATTCCAGGGGAAGGGAATTCCACAGATATGGAGCCACCACCAAGAAGGCCCTATTTCTAGCAACCACCGCCCCTCACCTCTGCTGATGGCAGCATAGTCAGAAGGGCGCCCTCTGATGACAAGAGAGTGCTGGTAGGATTATACAGAAGGAGGCAGCCCTTCAAATACCATGGGCCCAAACCATATAAGGTTTTAATTGTCAAAATTAACACTTTGAATTGGGACAGAAACAAACCAGCAGCCAGTGGCCCGAAGAGCCACGAACCAACAAGCCCCAGCAACCACACGGGCTGCCACATTCACTAATGGACTAATTGCTGTTTCTGGACCATCTTCAGAGGCAGCCCCATGTAGAGCATGTTGCAGTAGTCTAATTTGGATGTCACTAGGGCATGGGTCCCCGTGGCCACGTCTGACCGACCCAGCTATGGTCACAGCTGGCGACTCAACGAAAGCTGAGCAAAGGCTCCCCTAGTCACAACTGCCACTTGGGAATCCAGGAGCAGATGCGGGTCCAAGAGAACCCCCAAGTATACGTTGATATAGAGCGCAATACCAGTCTTTCGAGACTGAAGGTTGCCAACTCACTTTCAAAATAAATTTTATTTTCCTCCATAAGAAGTTAAGTTTGCCACATTTTAAGCAGCCCTCATGCATTAATGGTGTTCCTATTTGTACTCACAAAAGTAGTACAGGTATGCATCCACTTAACAGTGGGAATATATTCTGCAAACCCCGTCATTATGAGCATTCATCCTTGTCCGGACAACCTCAAAGCCAACTGGGTAGTGCCCCAGAATGCCTTGCAGCAGCCAAGTAGTGCCCCAGAACACCTTGTGGAGCTGGAAGGAAGCAAGTTAGCAAAGGCATGAATAGAAAGTACACAACGCGCTGGTTAAGCTGGTTAAGCTGGTTAAGGAAGGAGGTAAGGAAGCTAGCCTGGCGAGTTTGGTGGGACCACCATCATACATGCTGTCAGTTGCTGGGTGGAAAGTTGCTACGTGGCACATACCTGCACTTGGCACCTGGACTGAAAGGAGCAATGCAGCATACAGGACAAGCTCTGTCATGTCAAGGACTTCCGAAATCCGTACACTGACTCATCTGTCCCACTGACGAGAAACAGACTGCAAGGCCAGGGACATGCTCCCCTCCTCCCTGCACCCTCCCTCCGCAACACAGAAAACATCTTCCCCTCTTACTTGTTGCTCAGCTCAGCAGAGTGTCCAAATCGGTTGACATCCCGGGAAAGATCAGGTTGAGGAAGCACAGACCAGCGATCACAAGCTAGAATTAAGCAAGTCAGAGAATGGTTTCTTCTAGCACCGAGTATTTCAGGTGGACGACGTTTTTGCATTATTCCAAAAGCAATTTAATAACGTAGGAACCACAATGACCATTCCAAAAAGCACAGACTTGTTATGGCATTTCAAAAGGCACAACCCAAACTACCTCAGGTGACCGTACGCAAGACCAGAGTACACATCACTGCAATAACTTGGGCCATTCTCTTCACAAACGTGTATGCAAACCAGCAAAATCCACTCTATCATAGAAAGTACCTTTTGCACAAAACTGGGCAAGGAACAAGCCTGACCTCTGCAAAACATGTCCTTAGACTAGATGGTGTCATAAAATCCAGACGTTTATTTTTTTATCCAATTGCACATCAAGAACACCTGATACCCTACACTGATGTCCTTAAGGGATACAATTCCCTTGCCTTCCAATTCCCTGGACCAGGGTGCTCACATCTAGTTAGAGGAGTTCCTGCTTCCCTTGTAACAAAGACAAGAATGGAACAAGCACCCTGCCTAATGCAGAATATTTTGTCTTTTTTCTTCTGTTGTCCTAATATTTAGAGACAACGCTACACATCTGCTTTCCTGGTTTCTAATAGTTTTTCCCTCACTATGAAGAAACTCAAGAAAAGTCTCTAGTTAAGTTTTACTGTAGAAGATACTCTGTGTGCTATATTACTGTAATACAGACTATATTACTGTGTGTATTAATTAACAGATGTCACTAGAAAACAGGATAACATATTTTCTTCAGTGAGAAACAGGCACCTGTGGACAAGATGTGCTGTGCTGGGTCATAGGCATCAATAGACTGATGCTCCAGCTTGGACTCTGTGGGCTACTTGAACTGCTACCATAAGAAGATCCCAGCAGGATCAGGCCAAAGATCCACCTAATACAGCTTCCTGTATCTCACAGTGCCCCACCAGATGCCTCAGGGAGTACACAAAACAACAAAGAAATCTGCATCCTGGTGCCTTCCCCTGCATCTGGCATCCTGAGGTAGCCTAGTGGTTGCTTATAGTCATCATGGTTTGTGACCTGTGATGGATCTTTCCTCCAGAAATCGGTTCAATTCCCTTTTAAAGGCATCTAGGTCAGACGCCATCACCACATCCTGTGGCAAGGAGTTCCACAGACCAATTACATGCTGGGTAAAGAAATATTTTCTTTTGTCTGTTCTAGCAACGGTTTTAATATTTTTTAAGTTCACTGCAAAAGTTTAATTTTTTGATGAACTGCTCACAGCTTTTTTAAGATAATAAGGAAGAGTTAGAGTTTTAATTTGTCCTCCTCCAATTCATCCGATAAACTGAGAGTTATGTGGGGCTAAGAAATATATTCCACTAGATTAGGGTAAATACTCAGAACATTTTTTTAGCTCTCTGTTTCCTTCTCCCTCTTCAACTGGGAATCAAGTACAGAAGGGAAAATCTCATGGCTTTGAAATTAACAAGAATTATTTCTTTCCTGACCTATGAATTAAGCCAACTGCAGATTCACAGCTCAGACAGCCACAAGAATTTATAGCTGTGTGTGTGCTGTAGAAAGAGATTTGTGTTCTTACAAAATGTACTCATTCTCAGGGAAATGGTTGCCATTTTTCAATACATACTAATAGAAAGAAGAATGTGCAGTCAACAACTCTGATTGCTTTAAACAGATACTTGGACGTTGAATCACATACGTAAAGCTAGAAAGGCAGGCTGAAATTCTCCCCCCAAAAAGGAAAAACAGAAATAACTGCTGCACGTGTAAATAACAATCATTCTTAGCCGTGGTCTGGTACTAAGATACCATATGGATTAATTCTTCTGTGTATAACGTGATCTTCATTCTGTTTAAATAGAATCCAAACCATGGATCTGTTGATTGCTGCCCTCTTCTGGCCATCAAAAGCCTGACTATTTCATTATCAATTCAATACACCCTTATAGAAGGGGAATGTCTCCTTCTGTAACGCTCTGGCATCAAAGAATGTAAGAAGAGCCTTGCTACACTATATGCCTGTAGGTCAGTTTTTGTTGCTTTAATTGTACTTCTAAAGGGAACTTACCTATATCATAAGCCATAAAGTCTGAAGAAAAACACTTAGCACCATGGCTCATAGATGTGTCGTTGTGTGTGTTTCCTCCAAACACCAGCATAGTTCCACTAATGATTACAGCAGAATGCAAATAGCGAGAAAACTTGCTGTCCTTAAGAATTGTCCTGCGGAAATATCATTTAAAAAAAAAACAGGATTGTGAAGTCACCACAATGAAGAGAGATAACTAAAATCAGTTAGGGTGAGGTCTGATCTAAGAATGGTTCCAAAGAAGATGAAACTGATCTTCCTTTTGTCTATTTCTCTATAATGTTCTCTCAAATGAATTGCCAGCACAAGCAATTCAGATAACCAGTGATATAAATCACGAGAAAATACGGTGCTTGACCACTCCCAGTGCTCTAGAAACCCACAGTTCAGTATATTATTGAGACAGGCCCCAAATGATTGGGAAGTAACGTAGGAGAGCATGCAAGTCCTGGGAGGTACCTTTATGATTGCAAACTTTTAAAATTATGTTCAAACACCTTATCCCAGAGAACAGCAGCTGTGGGACAGCTCCACAGTGTGTGACAGATGTGCTGTGTCTTGTGTTGGATAAGCTATAACCTGGAGGTCAAATGAAAAATGAGCCACTTTTTTTTTTTTTGCAACAACATTCAATTGTAAGGGTTAAATCTGACATGATTCCCTGTTCCAGGTCTCTCTTAAGTATGTGAGATCTGGAACCAATAAAGAATGCCAATATTTGTAAAGGAGAGATCCGAATTTTCAGAGAGATGCAAAAGAGATTAGGGAATACAAAATAAGGTGGGTCTCAGAAGGTGTGCCGCAGGAGCTTGGGAAAGGGCAATTTATTAGTAGTGCTTTGGGGGGTGCAGCATGGTGTGTCTTGTAAGAAAAAAACTGATGGCGTTTCCTGAAAATTTTAGCACCATGTCAGTGTGCCATCAGATGAAAAAGGTTTAAAATCACTGCTTTAGCTGCATCCCAGATCACAGCCTGGGTATAAAACCTGGAGTCTTCATAATCAGTAAGCTCAATGTCATCTGAGGACAAATTAAATAAATATTAAATCTCCATCTCAATGGCAAAAGGCACACAGACCAGATCACTGCTGCATGATCTAAGACAGATACAGTGTCTATTATATAGTCATAAGAATGTCCAACTAATGCTTCAGAAACTAGAAAGAAGTCCAGCTGAAACAGGTTCTTAAGAGAAAATCACCTAGCTTAGCCCAAACAGTAGGCTGCAAAGAGCAAAGGAATACTTTCTGATCAAGGAATACATCGTAAGACAGCAGAGGAAAACAAAAACGACAGATGAAAAGATCTTCTGATGAAAATAAGTCTCCATTAAGGACAGGAAGTACAAAAAAACAAAAAGAACCCTCAATCTGGCAGGTCCCCTGAAATCAAACCGAAATTATTACTAGAAGGACGCAACGTGGACAAGCTCACCATGTGACATTCACTGCATTTGCCGTCTTAGCCAGAAGTCACCTGTCAAATTTAAAAGTAGCAGCCATGTTTTGTTTGGTGTTATATCAAATTGAAATAAATACATCGGACAATCCAAAATCGATTTCAGTGCCAGCATTCTTTCTCTGGTCAGGAGACATGGTAGCACCAAAGGAGAAATTATAATAACTATACATACCACATGCGTGAATTCACTTCATACTTATATAAATCGTCTGTCAGTCTGTATTTGTTCGCACTGAACGCCTTGTAACCCCCGTGGGTATAGATGGACTTGGTGTTTGGATCGTACACACTGCTGTGACCATAGCCTCCCTGCACCAAAGCTCCACCCGTTTGTAAAATGCTCCATGCGTTTGTTGCTAAGAGAGGAAAAAAGGCAGATGTGAACGAACCATCTTTGACCTATGCATGGTCCATATTCTAACAGAAAAGTTTATCGTTCCTAAAGAGATCCCTCCTATTATCAAAAAAGGAATGACACTCTGCTCCACAAGCATTGCCGCTAAATGGTTCACCACCCACAAAACCAATCAACGTCTAGCAACAAATGTACGCATTTGAATTTAAGTAAATTTATATTACCGTAGATCAGTGGTTCTCACACATTTAGCACCAGGACCCACTTTTTAGAATGAGAATCTGTCAGGACCCACCAGAAGTGATGTCATGACTGGAAGTGACATCATCAAGCAGGGAAATTTGTAACAATCCTAGGCTGTGATCTTACCCACACTTACCCAGGAGTAAGTCCCACTGACTAACATTGTTAAAATATACATAGTAGTCTGTTAAAAGTACATGTCTGTAACATTCCCCCAAATGCAGTCACAGACCATGGGAGTATCAAAGCTAATATATGAAAAATTAAAGGACCCACCTGAAATGGGCTCGCAACCCACCTAGTGGGTCCTGACCCACAGTCTGAGAAACACTGCCGCAGATACTTGCCTATAAGGTGAGAAATTTTTACCAAAAAATCCAGCAAAGAACATCTCCTTGTCCTATCTGCGGGTCACTCAGGGGTCAGGGCAGTTCAGGGGTGTTGCAGCAGTCAGGAGAAGCCCAGAGGAGCAGCAGGCACAAGCTCACCCTGTACAATGTAGCTCCAGTTGGCCATGCTTCCTCTCCTGATGCAACTAGCCAGCACGTTACTTGGCAGGCAGGCAGGCTGGCTGCTGTTAGGTGTTAAAACCTGCCATCTACAAACTCAGTACAACTGCAGATTGTGAAAAAAAATTCCCCTCGCTTCCTCTCTCCTCCCTCCCGGCTGTTCCTTTACACAGAAAGGGGGAATAGTATACAGTACTGCATAAGCACCTTGCTGATATATTCAAAAACAGTGGTGAAGTTCAGATTCTTTCCCCTCTTTCAATCAGGTCTCTGGGCAATCAGGTTACAGGGAAAGTTGCAGCTCTTTTTCACAAGCACCTTTCCCTAACTTATCCAAGGGTCATAGAACATTTCATGATTTTTGGCTGAAAACCTTCCTCGACTTATCTGTGAGATTGACTTATTGGGGGGGGGGTCTGCGGTAGTCAAGAAAACAAATTCAAGGATTGTGTTGGAACATTATCAGGCCCTTTTTTAGTATGGATGTATTTTTTAAAAATTGTTACGACTCCAAAATGAGGGTGTCTGGGAGATCAAAAGACTACAAACAAAGCACAGACCACTACACAACATTTATTTATAGCCACGACACATCCTCGGTATCACCTAGCAGGACAAAGTTCCAAACAACACAGTCCTGGAACGAGCTAGAATCCCTAGCATGTATGCACTGCTGAAACAGAGACGCCTGCGTTGGCTCGGTCATGTCGTGAGAATGGATGATGGCCGAATTCCAAAGGATCTCCTCTATGGAGAACTTGTGCAAGGAAAGCGCCCTACAGGTAGACCACAGCTGCGATACAAGGACATCTGCAAGAGGGATCTGAAGGCCTTAGGAATGGACCTGATCAGATGGGAAACCTTGGCCTCTGAGCGTCCCGCTTGGAGGCCGGCTGTGCAGCATGGCCTCTCCCAGTTTGAAGAGGCACTTGCCCAACAGACTGAGGCAAAGAAGGAAGGCCCACAGCCAGGGAGACACACCAGGGACAGACTACATTTGCTCCCAGTGTGGAAGGGATTGTCTCTCCCGAATTAGCCTCTTCAGCCACACTAGACGCTGTTCCAGAACCACTTTCCAGAGCGCTATACCATAGTCTCCCGAGACTGAAGGATTCCAATGATGATCACTATATGCTGCATAGATGAGACACTGTCCCAAACCAGATGCTGTACAAACAACATGAGATCAATAAGACTAGGATTGGAAAGAAAGAGAGAACTGAAGCAATAACAAGAGCAGTAAAGCTCAAATAAGGAAGAGGCTGACAATGGAACATATACAAGGGAAGGCAATAATAGTACCAGAAGCCAAGGAAAAGAAAGAGAGTGAGCAGAAGGACATAAGAAGGTGGAGGTACTGACAGACAAGCATAGAAAAAGGGGGATAACCAACAAAAGCCAATATATTGGAGGCCCACATTAGATTCTGCTGGTATTGACAATATTGACTGGTATTGCCAACAGTCAGAACAAGATTGTGGAGGAAAGAGAGGCATCAGATTGAAGGGAATCTGTGTACAAAATAAAGGTTAGTTCCTCTTTGTATAAGAAATTCTTTTAATAGACTTATGGCAATACCCACCCAGATTATATTCCTGCACACTGCTGATGTAGCCGTAAAGAGGACAGTGCCCAAAAAAGACCAACATCACGGAGGTGCCATCGTCCAGTGTGACAATGTGGGCGGAGTGGCCAACCACAGCATATTGCTCCTTGGCCTTTGGGATCACATGAACCCAGGACTGGTTTGCAATATGGAATACCCACAGCTCATTGGTCACGTTCCCCGTTTCATCTATCTTGCCTCCATACATGTAGATTTTATTCTAGAGAAAAAAAGAGAATTGCATTTTTATAGTAAAATGCACTGAGTTAAAATGTGACCACACAAGAAAGCAAACTCAAAAGTGTTCAAGTAGCCTAGCATACAGACGTGCATATAGGTACCCAAAGATGTCGATGGCTGCCTTAACACAAAGATTTCTGGTATCTATCAGTACAACTCCAGAATTACCCACAGCCTTAATAAGTGATGCAGTTTCACCCTTGTTTCCATCATTTACTAGGAAAATGTATGCATTTATCTGGACAAGCTGAAAAATGCCTAGAATTATGAAAAAAATTATTCTGTTTATATTTTAATGCATGCTGTGATTTATTTAATGGCATTAACAATGTCAATTCTCACCACCACCTACAATTCTATTTCGGGGGGAGGGGGAGAGAGAGACACGGAGAGGAGGTATGTATGAAGGAGACAAAATACACCAACCAAAATCATATAGAGAATTGAAGCTCCTCTCTTACCCAGATGAGCGCTAATTGAGATATTCAACAGAAACAAAGCACGTTTATCCCATGCTGTGATGGACCCGCTGAGGATCAGGCTACAAAAATATTCAGGAACCACTAGAAGCTGCTAAAGTATCTCTACTGATCTCCTAAAGTTTTTCACTTTTAAATAGCTCCACCCCTCTCTCTATGGGGGATTACCCCTCTGACATCTGTATATATCCCACAAGAACTGCCTTTTAGCCTCCTTTCCTCTAAGTGAGAACCAAGCTGTGGGCCTCAGAAAGCCTCCAGGCCCAACCAGAGCTCTGCTCCGGTCAGGCTCGGAGACGGGGGGGGGGGGACCATTCGGCTCCCACAGATACCTAAGATCCACGGATGCTGAACCTGCAGCTAACACGGGCCTCCTGTACATTCCTCTTTCTTAAGATTTAGCATGAAAGTGTGTCAGCACATTTGACCCCTACAGAAGAGCGCCAACACACACTCATATATGGAGCCAGATAATTTCTCCTCCCGGTATGAGCTCCCACTCATCCACAATGCTGGAGGGCCCCTGTTCAGAGTTCCATCTCTTCGTGACACCAGACAGACATTTCTAGGGATATCACTACTCAGGGGTTGCCAAAACTTGACCCTATCTATCACTGATTACTTCCCAGAAAGGGAGCAAAACTTGTTTTGCCTGGCCTCCAAGACTACTGGAAATGGTTACTTCCCATTTTTCAACTCAAACCAGAGAAACACGTCACTGCTATTTTAACTGCAGAAGTTCTATTAGCATGTTATTTTGGAAACAGCTTTGTAGATTGTTTGATAACATCTTGATAAACAAGACTGAGAGGCATAGACACAAGAAGCCCAACCAAAGCCACCTACTTCATGTAAGGCCGCAGAGTGCCCGTATCGGATCACAACTGCATTCACACTGCTGTTCAGGGGTAGCCATTCTCTGGAAAGAAGGTTGTACCTGGAAAACAAAAAAGGCTGGTGTGTACACTGGTGTGTAATTTTACACTCAAGTTCAAAGCTGCTAGTCATCCTTCTTGCAATACTTAAGGGAAGGGGGAAAAGGGGAGACCAAGAGAACATGATAAGAGGGATAGTTATGGGTAAACCTAAACTGACTGGATTAAAACTGTTTTGCTGATAATATGAGTTGCTCCATTTAGTTTTGGGTCTGTTTGGGGTTTTTTTTTTGCCATGAAAAGGTGCCTTCTCAGAAAAATAAAATATTGAATAAGATATATTCAATACTCTTTCCTCCATAAATGGTTAGAAACAAATGGATTATTCCATTTTGTTCAGCACAACCTTTATATATTATCTTAGGATTTTATTCAGTCTAGAAAACTAACTTTTTTTGCTCTGAAATCCAGGGCCTATAGGTGAGATGGCTTGAATAAATCATCATTTCATTCCATGCCCTCATTGGTAAGTTTTGGGGACAGCCACAGATATATAAGACAAAGGGCAGAACCCTCAAGCCTACATCTGCCGAAGCTGAAGGGTAACCATGGTACCACTTCCACCCCCCACAATGCTTCCTGCAACTTTCCAGTCTATGGTACCTGCCTAACTTAACCATGAGATTGCCAAGGAAGGGAGAGTGCAACAGAAAAAAAAAAACATGTAAATATACCCCAAATGGAGGAAAAATCTTAACCACTGAGTAGACAAGTGGTAACAAGCTAGAGTGGGGGGGGGAACAACGGGTACTTCACCCTGAGACATAGCGCTTGCATCTAACCTGGCCCCCTTCCTACTAATCACTTCCTGTTCCAAATTTTCTAAGGATTTTAGTTTACTCACGCCAAAACCATTTGGGAGTCGGTGTGGTTGAACAAGTAGCCACCAACCACCCACATGACATCATCTTGTACTACGGCTTTATGAGATGCTCTGGGAAGTTTGGGAATGTAGAATTCCTCGTGCGTCCAAAATGACCGGTTTGCTGGAATGGGAACTGAGCAATCTGTACCTGGGATGAACAAGGTGTGTTATCTAAAAGCACAGTTGACTACATGCAATACAAATCTGCAAGCTTGCCAGAGCAGAGGAGATAAACTAATATTTAGGTAGACTAAAAACTGTTGGGAATGACACCTGAACAGTTCCTTTAGCTGAGATACCACAGAACATTCACAATTATTCTAACTGATGAAGGGAAAGGGTCAGTGACAGAAACTGTAGACATTATAAAGAGTTCTGTCAAGCTGGGATACAAGTGACTTCTGCTTCTGCTTTCAACACTTCCACTACAACGGCCAAAAGGGGAAGCTACAACGTGCATTCTTCCACCGAGTGCATATTCATCTAAAGCCTGCACATCCCACTTATGTCACCTCTCCTTCTACATATTCATTTATTTATTTGAAAGATTTATATTCTACTCTTCCTCCCCCCCCCCCAATAACAGGGCACCAAGAGCAGCTTACGGTGTTTATTAAAATACAAAGATAAAAAGACAAAACAATAAAAATGAAAAAGGAAGCCAGCATAAAATATATATTTTAAAATGCATTCAAAACTGCAACAGCACCATCCCATTGCCACCCCAAATAAATTTTAAAAAGCAGTAAGAAAAATAATCCCAATAATATCCAAACCAAAATTAAGGTGGGAAGGTCAACCGAAAAGAAAGGTTATTAGTCTCTACCAGAAGGCAGTACCAGCCTGTCTTCAGTTGGGGCACATTTACAGCAGACATGTAAAAAGTTCAAGCACGCTACAACTGTATTAAGAACTGAATGCATTTGGCCCAAAACCGCTGCAAGTGAAGCTAGTATGAGGGACACAGAAGAAAGTTTGGTTGATTGAAATCCCTGGCACAGACCAGTGTACCATCTGGAGAGGAGGGTCAAGGATGATGAGAGTAAGGCATGGGGTCCTGAAGCTGCTGAAAAGCCAGTGGATAGGGGGACCCAGAAAGAAAAGAAATCTGGCTAGGTTTTTGAAATATCGAGGGCTGCCACTCTCATCGGTAATCTGACATTACTGGTTACTGATTACTGGTTAACAGTACAAACATTTAATGGTGAACTATAATTCAGGATGTTTCCAGACTCCGCAAAACCTCACACATGCAATTAAATCAGGAAGCCTTAAAAGAAAATAGTATTACCTACCTTGCCAACCAGAGTTGCACACACATCCTTGTGTCTCGTTCATGCTACACTGCCCTCTCTCTGGGGAACCGCAACCTTTGGGGCAATAGGGAACATCACAGGATTCTCCTTTCCAATGTTCCAAACAGTCACAATCAACCACCTTGCTGCTGTTGGTGAGCCTGCAATCTCCTTGGTCAGAGCAGTTCCGGGGAACACAAACGCTGGCAAAAGAAAGGTAAACTGACAATAAGGGATGCAAAAAAATACTAGGAGCAGCATATAAATAAAAACAGCAAGGCAAAGGGAAAAAAGTTTTAAATACATCAAAAGCAGAAAACCTACCAAGTTGGACCATCACATAATGAGGGAACTAAAAAAGAAGCCTCAAGAGGATGCACAGATTGCAGAGAAGTTGAATGAATTCTTGCATCTGCCTTCACAACAGAAGACATAGGGCAGACACAAGTGCCTGAAGGACTGAGTCACCTAGAAGTGTCAAGGGGCAAGATTCTAGATCCTATTGACAAATTAAATAATGAAACAGTGGATCCAGATGGCATCCATCCAAGAGCTCTAAAGGAACTTAAATATTAAGTTGCTGATTTTCTAACACAACTATCAACTTGTCCTTGACATCAGCCTCCATACAAGACAACTGGAAGGTGGGCAATGTGACATACGACCCAACTCTATCCAACTTTCCAGAGCTGATGCAGCCTCAATACAGCCCTAAAGGTAAAGGAACAAACATTCCTTGGCTTCCCTGAACCTGGATGGTATTGTGCAGCCATCCTAACTAGTAACAATTTGGTAGATGTATCCTCCTCCGCTTCCTTCTCCTTCATAAATTTGCCCAATCCCTTTCTAAAGTCATTTAGACTGGTGGCCATTACCAAGCTAGTAGCTATCTAGAGGCAACAGATTGGCCCATCTGGTGGCAGAGTGTAATGCCTTTCTCTCCTGCTTGTGGACTGGCTGAACACTGTGGGAAACTGGTTAGATGAGCCTCTGGCTTGATCTAATTCAGAAGGGCTGCTCTTATGATTACCTATGGGGATGCCTGTTAAAAAAGCAGACAGAGACAGGCCAGTGAAAACAGAGATCATCATTCTGAAGGGCACCAGGAACTGGGCAACAGTGATAGAAAATGAACCAATTATGCCAAGCACAAACAACTTGCTAGTGGTTTGACTATGGGAGAAAAATACAAGATTACTGTATACTAACCCCTAGCAAACTAATCATACTCACAATGAGAACCATGAGAGTAGATTTTTCTCCCTAGGCTTTTGAAATATGTTTCTGGAGGTTCTATGTCTACAGAGCTAGGGAACATTGGACCTCCTGGATTAATTATCACAGAATATAAATGTAAAACCTTGTCTATAGAGTATGGGACAGATAGAGTCCAGAAAAAGGAGGCAGGAGTCACCTGCAAAACTACAAAATAGTTGACTATGTTGGAGTGAGAGGAAAATACATTTTTTTTCCCCAATATTTGCACCTTTCCTTTCCATATAACATACGCAAGGCAGCTGACAAGACCAGACCAGTCAGGACAATTAAAGCAGTAATAAATTAAAACAACAGTTAACCCAGGCTATAACACTAAACACATTAAATACAGAAAGCGGCAATACTTGTTTCAGTAGGAAAACTGGCAAGTTGCTATGGAACCAAAATACCTCTGGAATAAGAGGTTTTCAATTCTCTGCCAGAAGGCTTGAAAGGAACAACGGGGATGCCTCACCGGAAGTTTTCCAGAGCCTGGAGGGCAGCCACTGAAAAAGCCCTCTCGTGCACTGATTATATCTTGGACTTACAACCTTTTTTCCCTATTCAGGGACCCTCAATGCAACTGCTGTCAATCAACAAGCTACAGCAGCCCTGGGGTGCTTCTTCTCCCTCCACCTCAGGAGGCCAGAGACCTTGGAGCAGCGCCAACAGTGATGATCAAGATGCTCAGGCAGGCTCAGATTGGATCCTGGGTCAAGACCATTTCGGACTTCTAAAGCCAACACACACACACTTCTGGAAGCCACCAAAGATGGTCAACTATGGGAGCAACATGGTCCACGCAACGGATCTTAACTGGGATCCTCCCTGCTGCTTTCGCCAGCTGAACTTTCTGGACGCTCTTGAAAGGCAGCCCGCATTCTAACACACTGCAGTAGTCCAAACTGGATGTCACCAAAATATCTGGAACTGGCCCAAACTGATGTTGGCAGCAGTGATCTGTCAGAGGGGGCAAGAACAGTGGCATGCAGCTTACATCTGGGGGCCCTCAGCAGAGAGATGAGTTTGCTAAATGGCTCACTGGCTGAAGATTCTCAGCCACTCTCAACCAACACATGCATCACAATCCTTTCTTCAGCCTTGCAGGTGCTAAATGAGCATCTCCTTCAAAGCCATTTGCATTGTCAAGTCACAGAGTGCAGTACTGATAGCTGCCACAAGATGGTGCTGTGGTTTCTAGCAATGTGCAGCTGCATCCAGCTCCAGCACCACCACCCACCCAGGAAAGCTAGTTGCTGTCCACAGATATGGATTCCTCTATCATGATTTCTAGAGTGAAATTCTTAATGATCTAAGTTCAGTGTGTAGAATTCACATTAACCAATGCAGAGGGAAGGAACTACCCAAATACGAGGGATGCAATATAAATCATGGTACAATTCACTACTCATATTCCCACAGTGCCTCAATCACCTTCTGATCTATTAAATCGATAAGAGTTTTCTGGGCATTTTCTTCCAACAAAATAAACTGAAGACTTAGATACATGATTTCTTATCCACTTGGAGTTCTTATGTATATTTTAGCGTAAATGCAAAGAGAGAATAAACTACCAGACTATTTTAGCACATTCCTTTAAAATCCTTCTATTGTGTCTTGTAAGTTACTTACTTGTAAGTGATGTTAAACCCTGTCAAATTGTAAGCTGCATCGCTAAAGAAATGCAGGAGGGCATAGCCTGAAGTGGCTACAACTTCTGGGACTGTCTCATTACTCTCCCTCTCTGGAACGATGAGGCCGCTGGAAGACAAGGTAAGACAAGACTGCTGTAAGTGGAGAGGTAATCAACAACTACAGGAGGCAGCCCAAACTACCTGCTTTGAGCACCTGCAAAATGCTGGCACTCAAAATTTAAGCATACGTAGTTCTGGGTAGCTCTGGCAAAGGTCTTCACATAGCATATATTAGTGGTGGTGTTTGTCAAACGGTTAAAATACAGTATAAAACTCCCCCCCCCCCCAGTTTTCACATACTATAAAAATTAAATGAAAACAATTTATACAAGCTGGTCACTAGAATGAAATTCCCATCAATCTGATTCAATATCACCTGCTTTTAGTTGTAGAGGCTCCATATTCCCCCATCATCTATGTAAATATGCAATGAAATCTATATAATCTTAACAATTCATCAAATGGAAGTGAACACAACTCTGGGAGCATTAGATGAAGAGGAGAAAGGGGCAAACTATGCATCTTGTTTAAATCCTGCCTCTTCCCAAAAGCCTAGTAACAAAGTGTTAAAAAAAAATGCCAACATACACCATGTCTGCTTGGATCATCATTCAAAAAAATGAAATATGTCACAAAATTTTTGTAGCTGTGAGAGACAAAAACACCGAACACGGTGCACCAGGAGAAATTACTTTAACGCATCTTTCAGATTATTAGCATGAGCATGTCCAGCTATTGGAAAGGGCTGGACAAGATTACAAATATGAACCAATATTCTTTGTGCTGGCTGCAGCCATAGCACATTCGCAAAGCAATCCTGGCACCAGAGAAACCCTGATGGGCGAGGAAACTGCCATTTCTGCAATCTGGTAGGAAGTTCATCAAAGAGCTACACTACAATTATGGGTAGTGTTTAAGGGCACGTTATATACAAGTGGAACAAGACATTGTAAACAGCAAAATGCAGTGACTGAATACTGACTATTCATATTCAATGGTTTGTCCTTGCACACATTTAAGTTCTGTGTTCACGCATTTAAGTTCCCTATAAACAAAGGGGGAGAGGGGAACAGGAAGAGAGAAACAGTCGTCAACTTCCTGGTAAGTGTTTGAAATGGCTCTCTCATTGCCAATATTAAAAAAGAACCATTTTCTGACACTGCTTTGGAAGTTGGATGATATTCTTTTCAAATCCAAGGGTTTGGGAAAGTTCAAACAAAAAAAGGTAGAATGGACAGTGCATCGTGTGCTGAAGCTCTCTGAAGGGACAACAGGGGCAACCAGCAGGTTTTGAGTGTTAAGTGGGGCAGAGCTGTGTTTATGCACTGGGGGGGGAAGAGAGATTAAATTGGGACAATCACTGAAGCAATGACTTCTGCTATAAACAGCACTTTTCCTCAAGACAAAAATGTTCTTAGATCATAATTTCAGTAGTCCCTTTAACAAGGGCTGGCATTGTGCCCATATTATTTCAGGAGGAAATGGAGGGAGAGCCTTATGACGAGATACCGTCTTGTCTTAAGAGCTCACAGGGTTGAAAAAAACGAAACCAGGACTTTCTTCACTGACATCACCATTATTACATGCTAGTCTCGAATATCTAATAGGTTTCAGGTCTACTTTGAGTCTCTGAAACCAAAGTCCTTCTCTCACGTCCGAAAACAGGTCTGCCAACTATATAGTTTTAGATGGCCCAGACTCACGCAGTCTTCTGTATTTTGGTAGTTCCCAGTTTCTTTCAAGATGCACAAAGAGCAGTAAAGCCACAATTAAGAAGGATATACCAAGCTGTTCCCTTGTATCTTGGCACAGAATCATTTCATCATGTTGCCACTGGGCTACTTCCACTGTCCTCAGTGGGTTATTTTAACAAATTCAGCTGTTGAAGAGTTTGCTTTGCGAGCAACACAAGACTGCATCACAGATGTCTCTATTGGCTCCCCAATGGCAACAGAGCATCTTGAAAACACCCCTTACAGTGCATGCTCCCTTTTCTGACTTTGTTAGATATGAACACCATCTACTTATGCAAGAACAGCTTAAGATATGAAAAATATATTATCCCATGTTAGCTTTGGGTTCAAGATGTACTTTTCGAACTGCCTATAGCAACATTTTAAAAATTAACGTGTGAATCTTTGATTCACAATAAAAGGAATTTTCCATCAAGGATTATGAAACTTGTTTCAATTATCAACAGGCAGAAGACATGTGAAAACCACAATGCAACCACATTCTAATATAATCTTCTGGTTATAAATCCCTTGTTCTGGTACATGCAGAGTTCTGACATATAGGCCTCTGTACCCAAGAGCAAAACTGTTCCTGTTCAACAGGAACACACATACACACGGAAATAATTTCACACTAAATGCACCCCAGGGACAAATCAGGTTCTGAAGCTAATGACGCATCTGTGGCCATCTAGGCCTTATGCGCTCAAGTCAATGTTTCATCACAGTTTAACATCAAATGAGCTCAATTGTCCACCAAGGGGCAACTAAGGACAACAAGCTCATTGTTTTCACATCACAGTGAGACCTATTAAAACATCTCCAGTGTGTTGATGGAGTTGTTCACAGACAAACCCATTGTGCTAAGAGAGTTAACCTATATAGTGCCATGAAGGTTTTCTCTAATGTGACCAACTTCATGTCAGCAAAGATTCCAGACCGGACAAATGACTGAGGTACCTCAACCACCCAGATTTCAATGTTTAAAGTAGAAGCAATGTTAGAATCCCAAAGAGCCAAACAGGAGCAAACTGCTTTGGACAGCTGTAAAGTACCTACTGTGATTTGAGGGTGGGAGAAGTATTTGAGGGCGAGGAATACAGATTTATAACTCAGGCTAGACATGGCGGTCTTGGTGTTGGCTCCACCAGTGGTCACATATATGTGACTGCACATTGCTAAATCAGTCGGGCAGGGACCAGGTTCTGAAGAAGACAAACCACACTCCCTCTGGCTGCTGCAACCAAGTGACGCTGTGCCAGCTTTGACAGGAACTTGGCTGATACCGTCCAATTATCACCCCACACACTAGTCCTGGATGATCTCATTAATCCTTTCTTTTCTATAGTCATTTGTCTTGTTGATCCTTTTTCCCTTCTATTGTCATTTGTCTTGTCACAGTGCCTTATAGCAATTGCCTCATTCATCTTCACAACCCCTCAGCAGAGAGGAGCATTAAGGGCCTATTTCACCCATGCAGAACAGAAGGTGAGACAGAGGGCCTACTAAGATCAGCCAAACATGGACCACTGGAGGGACCATCCCCTTTGGCCCTTGCAACCCCTAGAGGCCGAGGACAGGGCAAACAGAAGTGCTCAGTATTGCAACTTCCTGAATATGTGGAGGAACCTCCCATGGGAGGACATGAGAGGACTGTGGAGATGGATCTCAGGAGAGGTCTACTGGTGTCAGGAGACACTCTGTCTCAACAGCACTAGAATGGATCTCAGGCTCTCCATCCTGAAATGCAGTTTCCATGTCCAGCGACTTAACCACTTCAGGTTAACCAAATATTGCCTTGGAGCCCTTAGGTTTGGGCCAAAGTTCCTTTCCCCAAACTGTGAGAATGTTTGAGAACTCAGATTATCTTAGTAAAGTTTTGGAAAGAGTATGGGGAAAGAGGTGTGGCCTTGGCCCTCTGACTTATTTGGCCCACTCTATGAAACGAGTTTGACATCCCTGGTTTAAACCAATTCAGTACTGCCATGAAGAGTGTCAAAATTTACAAGTTACAGCAACCATCTTCTGAAGATATCATAGAAGCTAAAAGTCTATTTTGATGTACCAGAATGCGCTTCTCCTCAGGCATTAAACTCCTATTGTTTTATGTGGTTTGAAACACACAGATTTTCAACATTCTGAACTACACAGGCAGCCAATTAAAACCCCATTAATTTGAGAATTAACTAAGCACAGTCAGCTCACATCAGGAGCACTTTACCTTTGCAGATAAAAACACAATTCAAAGTAAGCTTCTGCAAGGTCTATGCTAGTGACTGAAAAGAGAAAGCCATGTTACTTTCCCAGATGAACCAGGGGCTTATTAAGCTATTACTGGGCAAATACCTTCACATTCTCAGCCCTGGCCATTCCCTAAATCATGCTAATAAAATTGGTCTTAATAGGAAGGGTCTGAGGACCTGAAGACCAAGAAAAGGGCATTTCACGGGTCAGTCTATGGGAGGCCACCAGCCTGTAGTGGGTCAGACGTGCTACTACCTGCCTCATAATTCTAATTCTGGCATGCATTGGGAAGCACAAAGCCTCTCAACATTAGCTGAAAGTTTAATTGTCTGCATGGTAGTAGGTGAATATAATGAGGCTACCACCATCACATTAGGGTTTCTCTCTGTGAACATCAGGTACCAGATAGTCATAGGGAAAGAACTTCTAAGTTCTGAGAGGCATAGTAGAACCTACAATACACTAGACCAGTATTCTTCAACATATGGGTCAGGAAGGACCCCAATGGGGTACTGAAGCCTCTTTTGTATGGTCACGGCAACCTTTCAAAATCCGGCCTGTGACCTCCTCTTCCCTCTTTCTGCCACAACCTATCTGGAAGACGGGCAGGAATGGGCAAATTGGGTTCTGGGAAGGGCACAGGATCAGCTTTCGGTCCCCAGTCTCAAAATTTATTTATTGGAGATGTGGCAAGAAGAAGGTTGAAGACCACTGCACTAGAAAACACTTTCCTGATCTTGCTACTTTGTATCAACTTAAGAATAAATGTGCCTAATAAGGATTATTATAGTTATTTGGAGAGTACTATTAGAACACAAATCTTAATATGCTTTTATGTAGTCATACACCATGTTCAAAGCTCTTCCTTAACCTAAACCACTACATATTTATCAAAATAATCACCTGCCTCAATGAAGATTCCCAGTCTCTGACTCTGGTAAACCCCTATGTAAGGTTCAAAGGTGCAGAACTACCATCAATATGTTCTACTTTAGGCCCTTCTTGTCGGCACACAGATGGTATACTGAAGGGGACAAACTGTAGTAAACAATAATATTCACTCACCCACACAGATTATCTGAATTTTCACACCACCTTTTTTATTACCCCTCCAAAACTGGAGGGAGTTTCTGCCAGGCAGTGGAGTGCCCCAAAGATACTCTATCACTATGGTGATCCCATTCATTGTCAAGAACATCTACCACATCCATTAAAGATAGACTATGAAGAATTGTATTACATAAGCAAGATATACCAATTAGTTTCATGCTACGGTCTTACCTAAAAGCAGCCAGTAACGGAGCATAAATTGAATCCCCATCATATACATACAAGTGGTCCCAGCTGCATTCTGTTGCAAAATGATTGAAGCGGAGCCTAAGGACTGTGTTCGGGCTGCAGAAAAAATACACAGGGTACATTATTACCATTAAGGGAGTCGACTGATGGTTCCCCTTCTAAAGCACTGTAGCATGCTGTGTTGTCCCATATGGCCACCCATATCTAAGTCACTGAGACGCAGGCAAATTTCTTGGAATGTGATGACTTGACTCATAACCAATGGCTCATTCCCAGTTTTATGTGGTGAGCATGTCTTCTGAGTCAGTCCCCACACAACAAGATTGGTGATTTACGTACTACACCCTGCAGAACTAGGCAAGCTCTGTGCTGCAGAGGCTTGCTCCAAAGAAACATTTACTTTGCTAAAATGACATATAATTGTGCAAACTATGCAGTCATGCCACACTAATAATTAATTTGGAACTCCAGCCTTTTGGGGAAAGAGTATGTTATCAGAGCAGCCACACTGGGCAGGTTTGGCATCTTTTCAGACTGCAGGGAAAGGACACTGCATGCCTAAATTAAGAACACCATTTTTCAACAAAAAGGTTCACTAAGCAGTTTACACAGCCAATGTTTAAAGACATTAAAACATGATTTCCTTGTCCCAAAAGGGCTCACTAAGTCACAAGGAGGACACTGGGAAACGGCCCCTGGAAAAAAATGCTGCTGTCACAGACAGGAGAGGAAAACGGCTTTGAATATGAAGAAATGAGTGTGAGTCAGTTATGAATTTTGATTCAACTCCTGCCCTTCTGGCTCTGATTCAACTTCTCATCTCAAGGATTTTCTGCCTGCAAGCAAAACAAATCCAAGGGTCACTGGCTAAAGAAAAACTCTCATACACTCCCCTGTACCTTTGCTGGGATTAAACAAGCTTAGGAATTAAGACGAAATGTGGTTAGCTATTGAAGATATTCTGGAAAATAATAGTTTTATTTCAAGATAGTGGACGGAACTCAGAGTTCAAAGAGGCTAATAAACAAAGCTGATTTGAGATCACAGAAAAGGATGCAAACACCACCTGGAGACCTGAAAATTTAAGGAAAGAGTTTTAGATGGGTGCCAAGAAATTTGATCTGCCCTTGAGAAATACGGTTTTGGCATAAAATGTAAGCTGTGCACTTCCAGGGAACAGATTGAAATGAGATCATTCATTCCTCCTCACTCTGGTTCTGAAGGGAAACCAGGGGAGAGTACCTCATCCCCTCCCCTGACTTGAGCAGCAATCACTGTGATAAGGTGTGTGATGAAACTTAACAATGTTAACACGGCATTTCTTGAAAGATCTGATCAAGGACCTCAATATTCTCACTATGGTATGTGCCAGGATTCTACTGCTTTGTTAACTTTTTTGGTTGAAAAGCCAGACAAGGCCTGGCTGCTAGGAAGGCAATTGTTTCATCTCAAGATCTCTTCACATTTACACTCATCTCTGTTCTCTCCTTCCATCAGAGACTGCAATGATACCATCAACTGCAGAGATGCTGCTGCTTCTCAGAAAAGGATCCTGCATGGAAACTTCATCTGTGCATATAACATAGATCATATGTGCTTCTAGAACAAAATTATTTTATGCCTAATGTAATGCACGCACACACAAAAACACATTCCTGCTCTAGCATCTTAAATATATAGGGCGGATTTGCAAGAGCCCAGGCTCAGGAAGCCCACACAGCATGGCTGAATATAATCATGAGCATCCTTCAGAGGAAAGAACAATAGAAGTTATATTCTTTTTTTTTAAAAATCCTGCCAAGAAACCACAAAAAGCAGCTGGGAAAGATCAAATATCGATGTCGTCAACTAAAACTTCTCTTCAGGGCCTGAAAGACGTTTTCTAAAAAGTTGACAGTTTCTTTGAAGGTCTGTGAATTAAATGTGAATTTAGGACAGGATGAGAGAAGTTCAACGATTCTGGGAGGAGGGAAGGCAGGAGAATGGATTTTCTAAATGCTTTACTTTTACAAAGTCTTATCTTTGGCATGATAAAGAAAGTGGAAAGCTGGGCAGGGAACAAAAGAGATTAAGTCTGAGAGAAAGCGATTCTTTTGCCCTACCTTTTCCATCCTAAGATCAGCCCTAATGCAAGCCAATGAAACACTACTCCAAAAGCAGAAACACATCCCCAAAACTGCAAAAACATGTAAGTTTTGTCACCAGAAGTTTAAACTACTCAGTCATAGTTGCAGCACAACTCAGACAAAGCAGGGACTTCTAGTGAAGGAGATGCTTCATGTACCACAGCCACACTATTAGCTACATTCGCTGCCGTAGCCCAGAAGAAACCTGATCTCTACTTACAAACGCAGCCTTTGTATGAACCACAGTTCATCACACGCACACAAAAATATGTGACATGATGAGAATTATAGTGGATCTTGTTTCAATAGTTGATAGTCAAGAGTAACATCTTTCCCATTTAAGAACTGTAGAAGTAATTTTTTCTGTCTCTCCAACTTCCCTCCCTTCCTCAATTCACGAAGAGGCAAAAATACATGGATTTAAGTACATGCAGAAATGGAGGTATTTGCTGCTCACCTTCCTTCAATAAGCCATGTGCACTTTGTTTTGTATTTGTAGTTTCCAGGTCCATCTGTTACATATCCTGAAGGTCCAGTAAGTCTGCAATGAGAAACCAAGAATGTAGTAAGCCATCATGATTAAGTATTCGTTTCATCAAAACCCTCCTGTTTAAGACCTCTGGTTTGTAGACTGAAGTTAGTTAACAAACCACAGGTCTTAAACAAGTGGTCTGGGATCCAGAAGTGGGTTGTGACCCAGCCTCAGATAAGCTATGGCAGTGCTATCACCCCCATTTTGTTCTAGGTTTAGGCCTCAAAGTTGCCCAGACCAAAAGGTCTTAGGTTTAGGAATTCTGGTTACGGAAGGATTTTTTGGACAAACCCTGCAATGATCAGTGGGCCCTCAGAACCCCACCCCTCCGTCTACTCTCCACAGCACCTCTTCTAGTCAGCCCAGGCTTGCTTCCCACTTCTATTCCTTCACTTTTCAAAACTCAGCAACTCTTTCCAACTGGCCTAGAAAGGAGCAAAAGACATAGCAGTAGTACATACTACTTGGTCATCACTGGGCAGAAAAAGAAGATGGGAAACAAAACTGTAGCTGTTCACTTTTCCACCCCTCTCAGCTGCCAACCAACATGCCTGCCCACATCACAGGACAGCAGGTGGAGCATAAGAAATCTGCCACCATAATGGGTGCACACAAGACACGTACGGGGCCACTGGCTAGTATTCATTAATACTAATAGCAATCTTCCTCTTTTTCAAAGGGGTTTTACACCTTGTCTGAAGTTAAAGACCATCTCACATGCACATAAAAGTTAGGAAAACCTTCAGTGTTGCATCAGGTTTTTGTTCTGTGGCATCAGTGACCCCCCAAGATAGGTTTTGTAAGAAATGCCTTTTGAAATGTCCCCAAGTTTTAAGGATGCATGCTACACTTTTTGAAAATCCAATCTACTCCTAGGATCACAATCAACTAAGATGACAACATACCAATGTGAAGTTGCTATCCCACAAACTTTCAGTGTTCTGAGGTTTTCTGGAGGGTGCCAAAAACCAAACTTCAAGTCAAGGAAACTGGATTTCACCATTACTATTACTAGGCAAACTGCAAGCACTGCAACAATGCATCAGTCAGCATTTTCTAGGAATTCAGATCCACCGATATAACACATAAGCAGCAAACAGCTACTGAAGTTTGGCAATGTGGACAGCTTGGTGACCTGGCTACATGAAGCAACCCTTCTACAATACAGGCCTTACAGCCGTCATCAGAGATTCTCCTTAGAGTCATTCTGCTTCCTAAGGTTAGGTGGGTGGTGACCAGAGAAATTATTGTCCTCGCACCTCGTATTTGGAATGCCCTCTACAGAGGAACAGGCCTGGTGCCAACTCTGATGTCTTTTGGATAGAAGGCAAAAATCTTTCTTTACCCAGGCACTCAGTTCAGTATGCTGTGCAAGTTATTTTAACTGATGTTTATGGTTCTGCTGGATTTCACTGAATTGTGGTATCAGCTGCTTCTGCAGTTTTATACTACTTTGCTATTTTGTTATTATCATTTTTATTATCTTACACATATGCTATCCTGGGAGCTTATGCTGAAAGGGTGGCTTACAAATACACTAAACAAACAAGTTATGCAATATTTTTAACAAGCACGCCAAATGACAACTTTTTAGGAATCTGGCACAGCCCACCTCCAGAAGCATTTCTCTACAGCACTCAGTCTCTGCAAGCACAACTCAGAGCTTCAGCCCAAAACAGATAGCTGCTGTCAAATTGAATTTTTAAAAAATTCAAGGACTCTGAGGCAAAGTTAAATACAAAACTGCCCTCCATCTTTCTTAATACACTGAATAAAAACCAGAGAACACTGTTCACTATTCCCAATGACACAATCCAGCAGTTCCCAAACTGTGTGCCACAGCATACTCAAGGGGCAATGTGGGATGTCCCCAGTGGCCCCTTCTACAGGTTCTCCTAGGCGCTGCCATCTTGGGTGGCACAAAATCTTGCAAGGTCCAAGATGGCAATACCTAAATGTCACAAGATTTGGGTGCTGCCATCTTGAATTGCATTTTTCAGTTGAACCAGGAAGAAAAGGTTGTGGGGGTGCCACAACCCTGATAACTTCGGGAACCACTGTCACAATGCATACACGACAGTCCCCAGCCGTGCAGCACTGCCATTAACCTACATGGTGGATACAGCAAATGCTACATCAACATATGTTTATAATGCTACAGAGTCACCTCCCCACTGTCTAAGCGAGGAAAAACAGAATCTGCCTTTTTCCAAGACAATGGCTGTTAGCATACAGCAGCGTTTCTCAAACTGTGGGTCAGGACCCACTTGGTGGGTCGCAAGCCCATTTCAGGTGGGTCCCCATTCATTTCAAATATTTTATTTTTAATATATTAGACTTGATGCTACCATGGGATGTGACTGCATTTGGGGAAATGTTGCAGACCTGTATTTTTAACAGGTCATTTTGTATATGCTTTGGGACATACTCCTGGGTAAGTGTGGGTAGAATTGCAGCCTAAGATTGCCAAAAATGTTCCTGCTTGATGTCATCACTTCCGGTCATGACATCACTTCCGGTGGGTCCTGACAGATTCTCATTCTAAAAAGTGGGTCCCAGTGCTAACTAAATGTGTGACAACCACTGGCATACAGAATCAGATATTTGCGCAACCATACTTGCAAGCAAACACCAAGCAATTCTACCATCGGCCTTTATCTTTTGGAAAGCTAGAACTCCACTTGCTCAAGCACCACTAAGAATTCTCTGTCCTGCAATGAGGGGCAAACCATGTTAGACTACCACAACAGGCGCAAGAAACAACCTTCATCATACCTTACTGCAAAAGTAGTCCATGAAAATGTATGCCACAATAAATTGATTTGTCTTTAAAATGTTACAAGGCTCTTCATTGTTTTTGCCCTGCATACACTGAATCATCCCTATTCCATTTTGGGATGCAACTCCTGCTAAATTCTCTATTCGTTCACAAAGTCAAGTTGCATCAATTTCACTGCCGAAATAGGCGGAGGCTCTTTTGCTGCAATGACAAACATGATTGTGGCCACAACTATACATAGAGTATAATTTAGAAAGTTAAATGCAATCCAAAGAACATCCAACTGTAACTGGTATGGTATGAATTAAGCATTCCTTGCCAATCTATTTAGCAATTTTCTGTTTCTGCAGCAAGAGACTTTAAAAATACCGTATTTGTACAAGATCAGCAAGACATGCATATTTCTTCCACATTTCCCAAACTAGAGAGAAGTTAAGAGACACCAACATTGGAAGACAAACAGAGATGTGAAGGTTCAGAAAAAACTTGGAAAAACAGGGAGAACACACAACTTTTTTTCTGTTCCTCTCGCATCCCTATTGTGTTTTGCTTTTCAGTATTTCCCATTCAAGTTTCAACTGTGCATTCTATTGCGCCTACTGAGAAGACTCACTGAACTCAAATTTTTACTGTCACAAAATAGTGCATAAGACTGCACCCTAAATTTAATATGCCAAGCAGTATGATCTTAGGTGCTACGTTACATAGAATGCTTTTTTATGTCCTTAAAGGACTAAAACAAAGTTTAGATCCAATAAGAAATATTGCATGCATTTCATTTTCTCCAAAACAGTAAAAAAAAGTTTTCTACAACTTCAGTACTTCCAGAATGTTGAAGCCCTACTACTGCATCTGCATCTCTCACTCCTAATAAATTTCAAGCAAGCCTAAATCTCAAGCATAACTATATGCAACCTCTGGGTTGACGCTGCCAAGGTGCTGGGAGAGCCAAATTACCACAGAGACTGCCCTTTCAGCAGTACTGCTTCTGCCAGCATGTCTTACGTTGCTGAACTGCAAAGTAACGCTGCAGCAGAAGCAGTGCTGCTCAAAGGGTGGCCCGTGTGATAACTGGGCTCTCCAACATCAAGAAAATATTATCAAGGTTTGCACATTTTCTCTTCTGTCATTTGCCGCTAATAAGTTTCTAAATGAGAACAAATTGCTTATTGCTGGCCATCAACTGCTCAATGACATCACTTCTGGCCTAATGATATCACTTCTGGCCCTCAGCAAGAAGAATGCTATTTGGCCCACTATATGAAATGAGTTTGACACCCCTGCTCTACAACCCTGAAGGGCTCAGAATATGAATGTACATTCCTAAATTGAGGCTCAGGTGCCTAATTTAGACTTGTTTTCTCGAAGGTTTGACCTTTTGAGAACAGCATACTTCCCAGACTCTAAACGTGCAAAGAGCACCCTTGGATTAATTCTGCCTGTAATTGATAGCAAACAGATGATGGAAGCTCAAACAGACCTTATCTAAACGAAAAAGATCTTTTACAATCTGCTCTTCTCTCAAACAACTCTGCACAAAAATCATTACAACTGACCTAGGCTGAAAGCAATTACTACCAGGTTCACAGCACAAGTAGCATCACAGAATGTGTCTAGGATTGCTAGCAAGACAGGCGGAGGGGGGAGCGACGACAGTGCAAGTCATCAAGTGTTCTTTTGTAGACACAACTTTTCAAAAGATCTCTTCCGCTAATATTCCATCTAAATATGGTGAATTTCACTATCAGCTATCAATGATTTACTCACCTTGGGGTTGCTTTTAGATATACCTCAAAGAGCACAAACAAACCACAATTGTGCAAGCAAGTTGAACTTTTATCAAAGCAAAACAAATCGCGGACTGTTGTAGCTGAAACCATTCTTGCCTTTCAAACTGAACAACAGGACTACCCCCGGGGTCATTTTGGATCACACGTATCTGGCTTCTACTGAGGAGTATGCAGGCCACTGGGAGGTTAGACCCACCCTCCCCTCACAGCAAGAGGAAAGCAAGCGCAGCTCAGCCATTGCCCAGAGGAGGAGCAGCTGCTTGAAGCGTCCAGTGCCCATCTCCCTGGCACTGCAGGAGTGTGAGGAGGCCTCTCCAGACTTTGCCACTAACCAGGACAAAGCTCCCCCCCCCCACCCACTAAAAAAAACGGTGACTAAAAAACTGACTAAATGTTATGATAAAAAAATTCACAATGCATCATCTATTCCTCTTCAGCAGGGAATCATCAACCATTTCCATAAGTTTCACAACAGAGTCATGTTTTTATCTAGTCAATGGATTTCTCAAGGGGAGGCATTTTAAGGCTTGCTACACTATAAAATGTTCCTGCTCCTTGTAACCAAACACCACCAAACCAACACTGGTTGAAGAATATAGAGCTGGGTCACAGATGTTGAATAGGTACATGAAGAAGCATGAAGTCTTAAGAAGCAGGCAGCCCCAAGCCACTTAGAGAGCAGTATTTATAACTAGTCTAGCCAATCCAGAGGTCTCATGGCACTTGTCAGTCACAGGGTCAATATGGCACATGCCTTACCTAAGAACAGAAAAAGAACCCTGCTGGATCAGGCCAAAGGCCCATTTAGTCCAGCTTTCTGTACCCCAAGTAGCCCACCGGGTGACTAAAAGCACCAAGACAACAAGAGACTTCCATCCTGGTGCCCTCCCTTGCATTCGGCATGCTTAAAGGCTCTGGGATCTGCTCACACACAGTTTTGGGTAGATCTCCAGGAGCCCAACCTGGTGCAAGCAAGTTAGTTAGATTTAAATTAAGTATACATAAATTTTCACAGGTTTGGCTGATAGGCTGGGTAACAGATTCCAAATGAGATTCCCAATTCCAAATCCAACTGTACTATTAAATGTCACTCTTACTCATCTCTTGCCCATGCTTCCAACTCTTCTCCAGCTGACTGTCAGCTCCCTTAAAATCAGCATCTTTGCCAATCAACATTGCTTTAACATCTTCAAATCTCACTTTATTAAAGTGTGAAGGCAGCTAACAATACAGTGTACCTTATTTTACTGCATTACTGAGTGTACTCTGAGAATCTGTACAGTTTGCCCAATCCCCAATTCTACAGCCAGCATGACACCAAGCAAGACAGATCTGTACAACATACCAATTATTTCCATTTCCCTATCAGTCGCTCACCTTAACTACCCAACCACCCTGCATTAGAAATTCCAAAACATGGCAATGCCAGCCCCCTCTGCCAGTCTTCAGTTGTTAAAATTTACACTGCGTACCTGGTCTTTTAACAACTGTCTGAAATTGATTTAGAGTAGGGCTGCAACAACAAATTAATTGGTGTAATTCGTCAATGAAGAAAACCTTATGATCAGCTAACAAGAAGCCCAAATTAACTGGGCTGATTTTGCTGTATACAGAAAAACATATGCTCTCTCTTCCTCTGACATAAATGTAAGCTCTTTAAAAAAAAAAGTGCAGATCAGATCATAGCAAGCAACCTAATAGGCACTACCTTTCTTCTTGCACAGAAGGAATGCTAGGGTGCCTGCTCCCTCCCCCCCACACCCCCCACAAGAAAATCATGTTTTGCTTCAGAACTATTATTTGACTCAGATGTAAACAGACTTGACAGATTTCAGATATGCTATGAAAAGAAAACGAGATGATGATATCATGAATCCACTGTAATAATTTCAACAGACACAACGGTAAGCCCAAGCTAAAAAGAATGAAACTCTTCTCATTTTAATTAATTTTCACCAGAAAAAGTCTGACTGTCATTAACCATTTGTTTTGGTTAGTGCATCCAAACAAATCCATTGACTAACAGAGTTGATTTGCCACAGAAAATTCTTTTCCGACTTTTCCAAGACCAGTCTCATTCTCCACTTTGAGGCATGTTAAAACTGATACAAACAACTCTTTGTCTATTTATTGTGGGATGGGCGAGGACACAGATATACACAATTTAAGTTGCTGGAATGAGGAGAAATTCATAGGCTTTCAACCTCGCCCTCTCTCACTCTCTGAATGCTGGAATATTTCATACATCAATGCCGGTTTTGGAAGAAATTAACACCAAAGATCATCCAACCGCAAAGGTAAGCCTCCCAAATGCAACTGTTTGTTTTCAGGGTTTTTTTTAAAGAGGATATGAAGCAGGTGCATCAAACATATAGCCTGCAGATTGGATACAGACTGCAGAAGAAATCTATCCAGTCCACAACAATCGGGTGGATTTTTGAGTAGGATTGCTCTAACTGGGCAACCACGCCTTTTCTGTATCTCGCTGACCAGGACGTAGCCGGGGGGGGGGCAGAGTGCCCCTAGTTGGCTCCCCAGGAGGCATGCAAATGGCAAGGCCACAGCCCTGAGGAATCAAGCTGAACCGGGGGGGAGGGGCCAGCCAGCAGCAGAACAGACATGCCTTGAGCTCTTGAAGGGCACTCTATTTTTTCCCAAAAGCTGCGGATCCAAGGAGACCCGGGGATATTTGTCAGGAGAGACAAATTCCTCCATGTGATGGCACGATTCCTGAGGAGATAAGCCCCACCAGAGGGGCTTTCGCAGGAGATTTCACTGTCTGGCAGCAATGGTGAAGAATTCATGCTGAATCAAGCTGAAGGCCCCAGCAGGGAAAGATGTTGAAAGACTTAAGTAAGTGTTATTCCGTTTGTGTATGCCTGGTGTGGACTGAGTAATTGATTGCCTGATCTGGTTCTTTTTTGCCGTGAGATGAAGAGGAGGGGGGGAGGCTTCCCCCCTCAGCTGTCTATCGGTGAGAGGAGAACCGTAGAAGAGATTTGCCAAGCTTGTTATGGATATATGAAAGTATAATTACAACTTTATAACTTTGAATTTTGGTGGATTACAATTTAATTGTCCTTGGATAAAGTTTGTGCATTGGAGTGTTTATTGCCTTGGTTTGATACTATTGTTTGGGATTGCCAGAAAGAGCGATTGGATGTTTTGAGATTGCGAAACAGAGGAATGTGGTTGCCAAGGCTACAAATATAAATAAGATAAGAGAACAAAAACAAGAACACTGCATCAATGACATCTAGAGACATCTAGTGGATTTAAAAAGGCATTGCAAGAACTGGATTTGTGTCTATAAGTGGAGCAAGGACGATAATACGCTGAGGACATCTAGTGGTCTTAAAGAGCATTGCAAACAAAAGATATTTGAGTTTCAAAGGAAGGAAGAACCAAGATGGCAGTAAGAAAGTCTGAAGTTTGCCAGCCTCAGAGATGGGATTTGAAAAATTAGTACAAGAGGAAGCAGAAGGGAAAGACTGGAAACAGACTATGCAAGACAACATGGAAAAACTGTTGGCAATGGTACAGCAAAAAATAAATCAATCTGCACAGACCCAACACAGCATGGCTGCTTTAACTAAACGATTAGATGAACTTAGTGGACACCTGATAGATGTGAAAATTACATCAGAAGAAGACAAACAAGAGATTGAGAGATTGGGGGGGGGGGAAAAGACCAAGCTAAAATATCAGAGATAGAAGAAAATCAGCATGACACAGAGACAACGTTAATAGAAACTCAGATGGATAGTGCAGCTCGAGTGGTGAGGATACAAAATATACCAGAAGAGAAAGGAAAAGATATGTCGCAACAGATTGTCAGATTAATATCAGAATGGATTGATACACTGATGAAGATACCTAAAGAATTGGATTCAGTGAGAAGAGTGAGCACTTTTTATTTGAGAAAACCTGAATTACCAAGAGAAATTCATGTGAAATTCATCAGAACCTTTTACAGAGATCAATTACTGAAGGCTCCACAGGAAAAGAAATGGACAGTGGATGATAATAAAGCTAGAATTCTGAGACATGTTCAATGGAGAGTGAGGAAGAAGAGAAAAAAGAAGAATTGTCAAGGCAAGGTGTGGAGATGGACTGGTGGACGCACCTATAATTAGATTCAAGATTTGGGGGAGACAAATAAGAAGATTTCTATATGGAACAGATGCCATTTGAGAGACTATTGTTAGAAACAAAAGAAAAATATACTTTAAAAATGTCTATGTTTTTATTGGATTTTGAGATGCAAGAAGAAATAGTAAAACATATGATAAAATGGGCACAAAATATAGGTCATATTATCATAATAGATCAATGGGAACAGATCTGGAAGCATAATATAAAACTTATTAGAGCAACACATTTTAAAGACCTGAATTATTTTGTTTAAAACTATTTTAGATGTTATAGATAAAGAAAAAGATGTGTATTTAGTTATTATGATTTTAATTGTAGTGAGGATTTTATATGTTAGATATTGGAAGGATTTTTAAATATCATTGAAAGATCAATTAATAGAGAAAATAATGAATGTGGAGGAAATGGATAGGTTTTCAGAAAATCTGGATCAACAACGAAAACAGACACAAATTGAGCAATGGAAATTATTTTATGCTTGGTTGAAAATGAAGTTTTAGAAATATATGATAGGGCATTTAGATGACTGTATTACATATATACTATGATATGATATAATAGATGAATGATGAATGAAAAATGATATTAAGAGGTAAATTTAGAAGAGGAAACTGATTAAGATATGTAATGATTTATTACTTTTAGGGATATATGATAATGATAAATGATTTCCTGGACCCCCTTTTTTGTGCAGTGAAGTTTGTTGTGTTTTTTGTGTTATGTGTTATGTGTGTTAGTTTATTTTTGTTTTTGGAAAATAAAATTTAAAAAAGGGGGAAAAAAGGAATCAAGCTGAACCAAGAGGCAGGATGACAGAGCTCCTGGAGGGCATGAAGGGACTCCCTTGGGCAGAGAGCCTATCACACCCCCAGCAGGCACTAAGGACTTTTGGGGGAGCAAGGCTAGGCTTCCTCAAAAGCAGTGCATGCCAAACCATGGCACAGCAAGGTCCAAAGTGCCCCCATCTCCTGCCATGCTTTTGCTCCAGTTTGGCAAGCCAAATGGATCAAAATGCCAGAGGCCTCAGGGACAAGATTGGACCAGAGCTGCCACAAAATGGGCCCCCCATCCCACCTGAGCGCTTGCCTGGACAGTGAAAGGCATGGGCTGGGGGAGAGGGCAACTGGTGTTCTGGACTTGGGTCAGGAACCCACAACAAAAGGAGAGCAGAAGATGGACATACTGCTAGAAAATCTATTCCTCAAAGCCCAGAGAACGTGCAGAGTACTGCTACCTGAGAAACTGCCCCACCCAAGACTTCTCAGCTACAGCTCCCCCCCAACTTGTGCAATCACTTGGAAGTCTCTTCTGTTGATGGGACACACTCAGGTCTGTGGCAAGAGGGATGGGGAATTCTGCCACTTCAGCTGAATGTTTTGATCGGGTCTAAGCCAGGATTGTACTACTGGAAATGAAAAGCTTTGTTCAGCAAGAGCTGCCCACTAGAAGTTAAGAGGAAGATTGAAAACTACAAGGAGCAGAGAGTACAACATACCTGGGGGAAAGAAAAATAATTTCTCTGAAATTGTATAAAGCACAATTTGTAAGACAAGAAAGGTCAGAGAGAGCCAGCTACAACAGGGAAAACAGTATTAAGAGAAACCACTGGATGTACTTTTATTTCAAAGAAAGACTGACCTTCGCTGCTTTGCAGTTTTCCATATAAGAAATAAGAAAAATGCACCATTCTACATAGTTTACTCCTGGTGTCATGCATAGCAAAAAAAACTTGGCTATACAAATTCAACTTAAATTCTGGTTCATAAAAATCTTTGTTGCTTAAAGCCACACCAGTCAATGAAAAGATTACACTGCAGCAGAGAGGGTGTTTTCAAACAAAGGGAAAAAAAGGTAACTAAGCCTAGGCAAAAAGGAACTATCCAGCTCTTCTCGTTATCATTCCAACAAAGAACCTATGTATATTTTAATTTGACTGGGTGGTATTTGGAGTTACACACTTCTGTGAACAGAAGCTGCCTCTGAGAATGGAATGCTCTTTCGGTTCTCAGATGGAGCTTCTGAGAATGCAAGCAGCCCTCTGGGTGCCACCCATTATTTTAAAATGTATTTTAGTTAAATGGTTTTTTTTTCCCCTTTTGGGGGGCTATACTAGCTTTGTGTTTCGTCTTCTCTGTGTAGTGTTTTTTTAATTGGATTTTATTGTTTGGTTGTTTTACAGAGATTGTAAGCCATTTTGCTGATGCCTTGAACAGGGTGAGATTGTAGCCTATGCATATTTAAGTAAATCCAATAAAGTCAACAAAATGGCCACAGAAGCACATAAGACAACATCAGCAGTACCAGTTGGATATAACACCCATCACTAGTTCTGTGCAAGAACACCCTTAACTATTATCAAGCAAACAAATGAACAAAGATTGGTCACCCAGTAGCCATCACAGCATACCACCACCTGTGGTATCAACTCTTGTGCGTTAATGCTAGGGTCTCCAAAATATAATTGTTATACTACTACTGCAGGAAATGGTGTGAGATGTTCAGTTCCATTTATTCTCTGGAAATGCACAAACCACCAAGTTTTTTAAAAACTACCCGATCCCTTGATACTAGGCCATGTTGTAATTTATACTGCACATAGCACTTTACAATATAAGCAAAAGCAATGGGTTCCTGCTCAAGGAGCTAAGCACCAACATTTCAACAGCAGGTAAGACGGAGCAGAGCGAAGGGAGAGGCAAGGATAATGAGAGAAAAATCTACATGGAGCCTAACAGATCCTGTTTGTAATCATGCCTCTCTCTTTATGCAACCTTTGTTCCATTTCAAAAGCTAATTGCAATCACCACTCAGTTATAAACAGAAAGCGTGAATGCCTACCGACGCAACAGCCAAGTCCCAGAATTAGAAACCTACATTTGCCCCCCAAAAATTACAACCCTGAAATACTCAAGCTGGTATCTAACCTACATTATTCTGCACCTGTGCACCTTCCAAACATTGGCTGAGATCCAAAATGCCAGCCATGCTGCTCTGCACATACTGGAGATGTTGCCGCTCTTCCAGTGGCAGCTCTGCTCATTCACTGCTCCCGAAGATCAGTTGCACTCACACAGAACTACCATAAAAAGGGGGGGAATCAGCAAAAATCAGCAAGCTTCCTGTGCACATGGAAAACAACTCTGCATGTGTGCAGCAACCTTTCCAGATTTCAAGCCATTCGGTTTTAATTTTTTGGACCACATAAAATCTCTTTCAGGGCTGGCAGCCACAGCTAAAGAAAACCATCATGAACAAGTCTTTAAAAGATGCAAACGGAAGGCTACACTTTGTCTGTGCTATGCACATTAAAGAAGGGTTGATTCCTCAACTATGTGCCCTCAACTATAAAAGACCAGCTCCTCTACACAAACACCAACACACCCCATGTTTTAAAAGACCAGAGTTGGAAGAGTCCAAAAGAGCCTCCCTGCCCACCATTACACACCCTCCCAGCCCAGTTTCATCTCTCCCTGTCCCTTTGCTGCCCACCCCACCCTACCTCTCCCACTAACGAACTTGCTCCAGCAGGAGAGCCAGCCACATGCACAGGAAGCAGCCTTCCCACCATGACAGAGTAGACAGAGTGCTACTGAGCGTGCTGCCAGAAAAAGTTTCATAGTGGTTTTTCAGCAGTTACCATTGGCAGAATGCTCATTCCAGCTGTGCGAAATCCCAGTAGGATTGGGCTGCCATAGGCCTTAGGAGAAAAATATGGTAATACTTTAGCCGGGTTTTAAACTACCAATGATGAGCTCACACAACTGAGACTCTAATGAGACTCAAAAATATCACATTTGCAAAACAAGACAATATTTTCCAATGTGAACGAACAAAGAATCTAAAATCACTGAATGTTCCTCATCTGAACAGTCTCTCTCAGAAGGCCTCGATCTCTACAAATGCCTTGGAATTTGGCTTCAGAAACAAGGCTTATCGAGTGACTCTTCTCTGTAAAGAACTGGTAATTGAGGCATCTGACACCAAAATAACACTGATGATAAAAGTGTACAGCTCTCCTTTAAGTCACAAAATCACCAGATTACGGGGCGGGGGGGGGGGGGAATCAGTAATTCTTTCAAATGCATAGCACTGTACAAGATGAATTCAGTGCACAGAATATATATTTCATTAGCATAGATTTTAGTTTTATTATACTTTAAAAGTATCAGCCAAATGCAACACATGCTCAAACTTTATTCAAATAAGCCTCACTGTTTTCATAAGAACATAAGAACAGCCCCACTGGATCAGGCCATAGGCCCATCGTCCAGCTTCCTGTATCTCACAGCGGCCCACCAAATGCCCCAGAGAGCACACCTGATAACAAGAGAACTGCATCCTGGTGCCCTCCCTTGCATCTGACATGGCCCATTTCTAAAATCAGGAGGCTGCACATACACATTCATGTCTTGTAACCCGTAATGGATTTTTCCTCCAGAAACTTGTCCAGTTCCCTTTTAAAGGCGTCCAGGCCAGATGCCATCACCACATCCTGTGGCAAGGAGTTCCACACACCAACTACACGCTGAGTAAAGAAATATTTTCTTTTGTCTGTCCTAAGCCTCCCAACACTCAATTTTAGCGGATGTCCCCTGGTTCTGGTGTTATGTGAGAGTGTAAAGAGCATCTCTCTATTCACTTTATCCTTCCCATTCATAATTTTGTATGCCTCAATCATGTCCCCCCTCAGGCGTCTCTTTTCTAGGCTGAAGAGGCCCAAACGCCGTAGCCTTTTCTCATAAGGAAGGTGCCCCAGCCCAGTAATCATCTTAGTCGCTCTCTTTTGCACCTTTTCCATTTCCACTATGTGTTTTTTGAGATGACACAATACTCCAGGTGTGGCCTTACCACTGATTTGTACAACAGCTTTATAATATTAGCCGTTTTGTTCTCAATACCTTTTCTACTGATCCCAAGCATAGAATTGGCCTTCTTTACTGCCGCCGCACATTGGGTCAACACTTTCAGCAACCTGTCCACCACCATCCCAAGATCTCTCTCCTGATCTGTCACAGACAGCTCAGAACCCATCAGCCTATATGCAAAGTTTTGATTTTTTGCCCCAATGTGCATGACCTTACACTTACTTACATTGAAACGCATCTGCCATTTTGCTGCTCATTCTGCCAGTCTGGCGGGATCCTTCTGGAGCTCCTCACAATCACTTCTGGTCTTCACCACTCGGAAAAGTTTGGTGTCGTCTGCAAACTTTGCCACCTCACTGTTCAACCCTGTCTCCAGGTCATTTATGAAGAGGTTGAAGAGCACCGGTCCCAGGACAGATCCTTGGGGCACACCGCTTTTCACCTCTCTCCATTGTGAAAATTGCCCATTGACACACACACTCTGTTTCCTGGCCTTCAACCAGATCTCACTCCAGGAGAGGACTGCCCTCTAATTCCCTGACTGTGGAGTTTTTTCAGTAGCCTTAGGTGAGGGTCCATGTCGAACGCTTTCTGAAAGTCCAGATATATAATGTCTGTGGGTTCTCCTGTATCCACATGCCTGCTGACCTTTTCAAAGAATTCTATAAGGTTTGTGAGGCAAGACTTACCCTTACAGAAGCCATGCTGACTCTCCCTCAGCAAGGCCTGTTCGTCTATGTGTTTTGAGATTCTATCTTTGATGAGGCATTCCACCATCTTACCCGGTATAGATGTTAGGCTGACCAGCCTACAGTTTCCCGGGTCCCCCCTCTTTCCCTTTTTAAAGATTGGCATGACATTTGCTATCCTCCAATCCTCTGGCACCATGGCAGTTTTGAGGGACAAGTTGCATATTTTAGTCAAGAGATCAGCAACTTCATTCTTTAATTCCTTAATAACTCTAGGGTGGATGCCATCAGGGCCCGGTGACTTATTGATCTTTAATTTATCAATGAGGTCTGAAACAATGAGGTCTATGGTAAGGCCACACCTGGAGTATTGTGTCCAGTTCTGGTTGCCGCATCTCAAAAAGGACATAGTGGAAATGGAAAAGGTGCAAAAGAGAGTGACTAAGATGATTACGGGGCTGGGGCACCTTCCTTACAAGGAAAGGCTACGGCGTTTGGGCCTCTTCAGCCTAGAAAAGAGGCGCCTGAGGGGGGACATGATTGAGACATACAAAATTATGAAGGGGATGGACAGAGCTGATAGGGAGATGCTCTTTACACTCTCACATAACACCGGAACCAGGGGACATCCGCTAAAATTGAGTGTTGGGATAGTTAGAACAGACAAGAGAAAATATTTCTTTACTCAGCGTGTGGTTGGTCTGTGGAACTCCTTGCCACAGGATGTAGTGATGGCATCTGGCCTGGATGCCTTTAAAAGGGGATTGGACAAGTTTCTGGAGGAAAAATCCATTACGGGGTACAAGCCATGAAGTGTATGCGCAACCTCCTGATTTTAGAAATGGGCTATGTCAGAAGGCCAGATGCAAGGGAGGGCACCAGGATGAGGTCTCTTGTTATCTGGTGTGCTCCCTGGGGCATTTGGTGGGCTGCTGGGAGATACAGGAAGCTGGACTAGATGGGCCTATGGCCTGATCCAGTGGGGCTGTTCTTATGTTAAACATCTTCTCTTTCAACCTCTATCTGACTTAATTCCTTGGACAGGAGGGGTCGTTCGGGCAGCGGTATCTGCCCCAGGTCTTCTGCCGTGAAGACAGATGCAAAGAACTCATTTAATTTCCCTGCCATCTCTAAGTCTCCTTTTATCTCCCCTTTCCCTCCCTCACCATCCAGAGGGCCAACCGCTTCTCTGGCAGGTTTCCTGCTTCTAACAGATTTGAAGAAGCTTTTATTATTCCCCTTAATGTTGCTTGCCATGCGTTCCTCATAGTCTCACTTGGCCTCCTGTATCACCTTCTTACATTTCTTTTGAAACAGTTTATGTTCCTTTTTATTCTCTTCATTAGGGCAAGACTTTCATATACGGAAGGAAGCTTCCTTGCCCTTTACAGCCTCTCTAACTTGGTTGGTTAGCCATGCGGGCACCCTCCTGGACTTAGTGGAACCCTTCTTCCTTCGCGGTATACACTTCTGCTGGGCCTCTATTACTGTTGTTTTAAGTAGCCTCAATGCACTCTGGAGAGATTGGACTCTTTCTACCTTCCCTTTCAACCTCCTTCTAACCAGCCTCCTCATTTGAGCGAAGTCCGCTCGTTGGAAGTCAAGGGTTTTTGTGAGAGATTTGCCCAATATTCTTCCCCCAACATGCATGTCGAAACGGATCGCAGCATGATCACTGTTCCTTAACGGCTCCGTAACATTGACATCTCTAACCACGTCCTGAGTACCACACAATATTAAATCCAGAGTCACCTGTCCTCTGGTGGGCTCCGTGACTAGCTGCTCTAAGGCACAGTCACTTAACATGTCAAGGAAACTGGTCTCCTTTTCGTGACCAGAACACAAATTGACCCAGTCTATAAGAGGATAACTGAAGTCCCCCATGATTACAATCCTGTCTCTCCTTGTCACCTCCCTGATCTGTTTCCTCATTTCAAGGTCCCCTTCTGGTTTCTGGTCTGGCGGACGACAGTACGCCTCCAGTATTACATCGCTCCTGAGGCCTGGTAATTTAACCCACAGAGATTCTATGGTGGAGTTGAACCCGCCTTCAATCTCTACTTTGCTGGATTCTATCCCTTCCTTAATGTAAACGGCCACCCCACCTCCAACACACCCCTCCCTGTCCCTCCTGTAGAGTTTATAGCCCGGGATTGCGGTATCCCACTGATTTTCCACATTCCACCAGGTTTCTGTTATGCCCACTATGTCAATGTTTTCCCTAGTCAATGTTTTCCCTAGTCACCAGACATTCCAGTTCTCTCATCTTTGCTCGGAGACTTCGGGTATTTGCATAAAAACATTTGTACATGGAATGTCCCAGGATGGGCTGCTTATTAGCTCCTTTGTCCCCGCATCCTCTCACTGTGCCAAACCGTCTATCACATCCCAGCATGCTACCATACCCAATTTCTTCTACTACTCTGCCTTTACCTTGTTCTCTAAATTTTACATTTTACATTTTAAACAGTTATCAGTTCTGAGTATATGCACATAAAATAAACTATGCTGACTGTGGAAATGCTTTCAATCAATACTACTTGAACACTTTCACCCACATTCCAGAGCCATGCTTTCCACAACTACCTACTGCAGAAGGTTCTAGTACAGAGGATACTGCTGAAAGGTGTCAGCCCTACCTGTGCCCCGATGATGTTTCAAGTACTCTTACAAGAGTATATTCAAGTCCCTATTTACCTCACTTCTCCATTTCCAGTATGGATGCTCAATACATTTGGAGCCTCTTCTGTATAAGTGAAAACTGAAAAGCATGGCAATTGCAGACTGTTTAGTAAGAACATAAGAGCTCTGCTGAATTAGGCCAAAGGTCCATCTTGTCCACCATCCTATATATTTTTATATATAAATGCTATCAATCTACACTTTCCAGACAAGGAATCAGATATTTTCTCAGCTGCCATCACTTTCTTTCAAGGGTTTAAGACAGTGCTAATATTTTAAGCAACAAACAGAAAAGTTTGCAAACTTAAAAGAATCACTGAATTTCTTCCTTGTTCTTCCAGACACTTTAAACATATTTGACAGGAGGTAAAAAGTGTAGACTACTCACGTAACTAGCCTGCTAAAGCCATTATCCATAAGACAATTAGGATAAACTGTTTATTTCAGATATATTGTCAGCTTTCACTACACAGTAGTTCCTTGCAGAGCTTTTAAACAGGGAGAACCTGAAACTGAGTCTGCTGATGAGTGTTTAATTCTAATGAACAGCTTCTGTCCAGCAGGTACATCTTTCTGTACTATTTTAAATTAAACTTCCACACAGCAGGTTTTATCTTCAATATCTGAATGCATTTCATTATTTTTATGACAGCAATAAAAACAGAGGTCTTGAAACATGTGAAGCACAGGCAGTCTTGCTGTGTATACTCTCAACCTCCAGTTAGTTCATTCTTTCCTGCCTTACTTATGAACTAAGAGCACACAAAAGGTGCAAAAGAATTTACACACCTTTTTCTTTAAGCCTCACACAGTTCTAGAAATTATAACTAGAAGTTCACAGAGTCAAGAAGTAGGCTGCAAATGAGGCAATTGTGAGGGCCTGAGGCTTTGAGAATACAATCTTCAAAGAAAAAAGGAAGCCTTATTCCTCAAAGAAAGCTGGTTGTTAAACAGTGGCTTGAATCAAAACTCCTAGAAAGGTTGCAAGGTTGTTTGTTTTCTGTGACCATGCTACTTAAGGGAAGAATTGGGTATTAAGAATATTTATAGACTGCATTTCAACAAACAATTCAAAAAAAATTCAAAAAAGTGATGGTTTCCTGTTCCAAAAGGGCTCACACTCTCACATGAGGCACAAGAACAGTCACTAAAAAAGACATTATGCTAGGATGAACAAGGACTGTTTTCCCCATAATAGATAGAAAGCACTTTAAAAGATGCTTCTTTGCCAGAATATAAGAGCAGTGCTGCTGAATCAGGCCAAAGGCCCATCTAGACCAGAGTATTGGTTAGATACACTAGGTTAGAGCTTTGGTTAGAATATACAGATTTCATTATCCTGAGAACCTCTGCTTTCAGGTGGTGGTGGTGGTGGGGGTTGTTAAAGCAGCCTATAGTGCCTGCTAAGGTAACCTTGCATCTGGGAATGTTGCCATTTCAGAAGTACGTGTGTACACTCGCACATTCCCAATTTCTAGGAGTCAGGAATGGGTCTCAGCGTTCTGCTTAGCTCCTTCTCATCATAAGCGGAAATAAGACTTATTTTTTTAAAAGATTGATTTTTATAAGTTGTACAAAGGGTCAGAATTTAGGCTGTTTTTTCCTGAAGATTTTTCATGCTTCCTGTTCATGCAGAGTGGATGAGAAGACGACCAGAAATTATTTTATCACTGCCGATACTTTGTAGATGAACTCTTCTGCCATATATTCACTAGTGTTCCCACACTGGGTTCTTGAATAGTTAGACAGAAGGGGGAAAGAGTGCAGAGAGCTGTCACTCAAATCTGACAGCAGTGAGGCTAGATGGACAGAAGTCTGGCTTTGTATAAGGCAGCACAATTAGGAAGTGCCACTGACCAAACTCATTGCTTCTTTTAAGCATTACATATTTACACAAAACAATATAGCAGTGTGAGTTATGCAAAATAAGTATTCTAACTAAATACTGTCAATGAATTTTTTTAACACATGCACCAGCAGGGGTGCTGCACATACACACATCTGTCACTGGCCCCTCTACCTAGTCTCCACCCTGCCAGCTTCACAGGTAAAAGAGGAAGTGCAAAGAGCAGAATAGCGTGTAAAGTAAAGCGCCTTCCACTCCTCTCACCCCGCTGCCTCTTCTACTCCTTCCACCTAAAAACACAAGTGTGTACTGAGTCAAGCAGAGAATCAAAGTTCAACACGTAGGGCAGGACAGGCGGAGGTGAGGATGTGGCAACAGCAGAAGGGGGTGGAGGCAGGATGGATCGAAGGAGTGTGCACATGCTGCATGTGTGGCTGTATATGGATGGGATATGTATGCCGTCTGATCTTTGTGATTAGCCCTGTCATTGGCAGCAATTTTGCAGTGTGCCCAGAGAGTGCACAAGGTTAAAATCCCCAGGCTGTAGTCAAACAAGGGGGCAAAAAAAGTCCCCAACGCTTGTGAACACCTGGAATTTAAAGCAGTCGTTTAAATCTCAAAGTATTTTTTTAAGTTTGTTTCACAAAGCTTTTGAAGCTTTCCCCAAGGTTTTAGAATCATGAGCAAATCTTTCCAGTGACCTTAAGCATAAGCCAAAAACATTTTAAAGGGATTTTCTAGTATACACACAAGTATATACACAGTTTGATACCTCCTTGAAGTTTCTTACCATAAACCTCTGAGACCTCTCACCTAAATGACCTAGGACAGGGTTATTTGGTCTTCAAACTTTTTCATGCTACGAGCCCAATAAATAAATAAAATATGAGACTGGGAAATATCAATGAGACTGGGGTTTGGAGTGGGGTGTCATCAATATGCTGATGACACCCAGCTTTATCTCTCCTTTCCTCCAGACTCCAGGGTGGCGGTTGAGGGCCTGGAGCGCTGTCTGGAAGCAGTGAGGATCTGGATGGGGGCTAACAAGCTGAAATTAAATCCGGATAAGACAGAGGCTCTCCTGGTTCGGAAATCCTCGATGCAGGTGCTGGATTATCAGCTTGCTCTGAATGGGGTTGCACTCCCTCTGAAGGAGCAGGTCCGCAGCTTGGGGGTCCACCTGGACTCGCAGCTGCTCCTGGATTCCCAGGTGGCGGCTGTGGCTAGGGGGGCCTTTGCTCAGCTTCGGCTGGTGCGCCAGCTGCGTCCGTACTTGGATCGTGCAGACCTGGCCACGGTGATCCATGCTACGGTGACATCGAGGTTAGATTATTGTAACGCGCTTTATGTGGGGCTGCCCCTGAAGACGGTTCGGAAACTGCAATTAGTGCAGAATGCGGCGGCCCGTGTGGTCACTGGAGCTAGGCGGTTTGACTCTGTCAGCCCGCTTCTCCGGGGGCTACATTGGCTGCCCATTCGTTTCCGGGCCCAATTCAAGGTGCTGGTTTTGACCTTTAAAGCCCTATACTGCTCTGGGCCAGGTTATCTTAGAGATCGCCTACTCCCATACAATCCGGCTCGTCCTCTCAGGTCATCAGAGAAGGCCTTTCTACAAGTGCCGCCGCCTAAGGAGGTACGTGGGGCGGCGGCAAGAAATAGGGCCTTCTCAGTAGTGGCACCAACGTTGTGGAACTCCCTTCCCCTTGACTTGAGAATGGCTCCCTCTCTTGAGTCCTTTCGGCGAGGCCTGAAGACCTTGTTGTTTAACCAAGCCTTCTGACGTTCTGACCTTTTTAACATCTTTTATATATCTTTTAGTTGCTTTTTTACAGGCCCGATTCCTCTAAGAACTGCTGTTTTATGCTCTTTTATTCTGACTCTTCTGACTACTGTTTTTATGGGTTCTGCTAATGTGTTTTTAATATGTTTTTATCTGTGAAATTATGTTTTAATTTGTTTTATATGTTGTTAGCCGCCCTGGGTCCCTTTTTGGGAGAAGGGCGGGATAAAAATAAAGTTTTATTATTATTATTATTATTATTATCAATCCACCCCACGCTCAGGACACTATCCTCCCAGCACCATCTCTGCCCACTCCCCATCCCCCACTATGCCCTCCCAGCACTGTTCAATATAACCAAATATTCTTATTAGAGAGAGCAGAAAAAGCTACCATGAAACCTGTCAGTTGTGAAAGCTATTTTAGCACAACTGCTAAGAACCTGAGTAGGACCGAAACACCTTCTCCTGGTACCTGAGGGGGTACACCAGATGGCTCCCCCTTTACCTGGTTCTAGTTCAAGTGTCTTCAACCTTTTTTATTCCCGTAAGTTGCCATGACCCCACACCCACGATCCCATTGGGATCATGACCCAAGGTTGAAGAGTACTCATCTAGAGTAATACTTCAATCCCAAGTGAGCTCTGCTCCATGTGCCAGTCCTGTCTGAAATTAGGTGGGAGACCAGAGGAGAAAAGCTTTTTCTTCTGTTACCTTGAGCCCAAGTTGCCAACTGGCCCCCCTCTCCAAAGCTGGTGTTTTAGCCCAGTTTATACAGTTGTTTTTATGAAATATATTGCTTTTAAAGTCTCATATTTATACTTGGCAGACAGGGACTCTTAGTGCTGATAGTTGTCTTTGAAGTTTCATGGAGTCAGGGGGTTAGGGTATAGATGTTTTTAATAAATATTCATAAACCCACAAAAAAAAATTTAAAGGTCATTTTCAAAACTCAATTTCCTTCTCTGCTACAGGATATCTGTGCAGCATCAATGGTTGATAAAACAGACACCACTCAAAGCACCAAGCCATTATTGTTTCCCTCTGCTGCAAGGTGAATATAGTACTTGAACGCAGTGAAGCAGTCTGTTTGCAAAAGCTGCAGCCAGAAGCCAGCAACATTCAGATATAAGTGCAAACCTTATCCTACAGACAGATCAGATTCCAACTTCTTAGATATTGAAAGCCCTTGACAAAAGTCTTTGGTTGAGCCTTGAATTACAAAAGGGACCCACAAAATCATTTTCATCAATAGCTGACCTCAAGAACCACTATTTCTTCGCAACATTCACATTCCATGCTTCCCTGCCAACGCTGCCCCATCTTATGATTGTCACATTTTAGTGCCTGTTATTGCTTTTTTTAAAATCAAAGAGATATCAGATTTGATAAAGCCTGGGGAGCAATTCCTTTAACATATTAATACAGCCATAATTTGGCTTAAAACAGTGACATTGGAGGAATCATAATTTATTTTATAGGAATGCAGGAGCTCCAACAGGTTAAGGATGTCATCTAGTGCAACCTGCCTCGAGGGGGGTAAAAACTCTCCCCCCCCCCAGTTCGCACAGATCAACCCACAAAACCAGATCTTTGCACCGAAGACAATGGCAAGTGCACTGCAATGATCCTGAGCACTGTAGGCAAACAAGGTGTCAAAGCGCAAGATGAGCACTTAGCTGAATGGCAAGTTCTAGAAGGCACTGTGTCAGTCTCCTGCAGCTCAAGCCAGCAGGAGAGTTGTGGCAACCTGAACATTAACAGAGAATGCATACGTTTTCCTAGGCTCTAGTCCAGGGGTGCTCAAACCTCGGCCCGCTGCAGGTCCCCATCCAGCCCCCAGGGGGTCCCCCCACCTCCAATGGGCACTCGGCCCTCACCCCAGCCCACGCTAGCCCGCCGCACGAGCTCCACACCTTGCTTTCCCTCGCTGCCGCTGAGCTCAGTGGCAGCGGAGCCCAGCCAGCGTGCAGGGCCTTTTATAGTGGGAAGGTAACATGAGACTTGCAGGTCTCGCGTTACTTCCCACTATAAAAGACCCTGCGCACTTGCCTGCTAGTCTATTCTTCCTTGCCCATGGGCTGGGCTTCCCTCCTGCAACCTGAGCCAGGGGAGAGAAAGAGAGAGAGAGATCACGAGGGAGGGGAGCCCAGCCCAGCTCGCAGCACGTCTCCCTCCCGAGGGAGGGAGGGCTGGTTGGCTGGTCAGCCGGCCAGGCAGGCAGGCAGCACATGGGCAGGCAGGTAGGCATGCAGCTGGGCAAGCAGGCAGGCAGCCCAAGCAAACCAAGGAGGGAAGGAGGGAGGGCGAGGGGGCAGGTGAGCAGGCGGGTGTATGTGTCTGAAAATGTGGACGATTCCCCCTCCATTTGTGTGTATGAGAATGAATCATAAACTGGCATGAAGATCCCCCCTCTTATTAGGGTGAATGGGATCATAAACTGGCATGAAGATCCCCCCTCATTAGGGTAAATGTAATCATAAACTGGCATGAAGATTCCCCCCCTCATTAGGATGAATGGGATCATAAACTGGCATGAAGATCCCCCCTCTTATTAGGGTGAATGGGATCATAAACTGGCATGAAGATCCCCCCTCATTAGGGTAAATGTAATCATAAACTGGCATGAAGATTCCCCCCCCCCATTAGGATGAATGGGATCATAAACTGGCATGAAGATCCCCCTCTTATTAGGGTGAATGGGATCATAAACTGGCATGAAGATCCCCCCTCATTAGGGTAAATGTAATCGTAAACTGGCATGAAGATTCCCCCCCTCATTAGGGTAAATGTAATCATAAACTGGCATGAAGATCCACCCTTATTAAGGTGAATGGGATCATGAACTGGCATGAAGATTCCCCCCCCCCCCATTAGGGTGAATGGAATCATAAACTGGATTGAATTCGTTCATTCATTTTCCGTCTCTAATATTTATTCGTTTATGTAAATTTATTCAAATTTGAAATGTAAATTAATTTTTTCCCAGCCCCCGACACAGTGTCAGAGAGATGTTGTGGCCCTCCTGCCAAAAACTTTGAGCACCCCTGCTCTAGCCCATTGCAGCTTACACTCCAACAAAAGTGGTGAAGACTCTTGGGGCTGTATCCATAGAAAATCAGTCATGCTTAAACACTGTTGAAATCAATGAGCCAAGTTAGTCACAACTAGCATGGGGGTGATCACAACTAATGTAGGGGTGGGAGGTGTTGACTGCATTCAGCTGAGTACTACAGTTCCCTTTCCTGCTCTGGAACAGAAGAAGAAATCACAAGGACCGTGCTCAGCTAAGGGACCCCAGCACAGGGCTCAGCTGCACTCAGTTAGAGGGGCCCGGGGTGCCTCCACCAAGCACAACCAAAGTTCATGTTCCAGCCTCACCATAAGTGCCAGCCCACTTGCCATGGCCAGCAACACTGTAGAGGCCTGCATCCAAGCACTCTTGAACAAAGTGAGGAAAAGAGGATTGAAAATTTATTATCATAAAATAATATTATTATTATTATTATTATTATTATTATTATTATTAATACAGGTATTTCTATACCGCCTTTCTTGGTCCTCAGATTTCTCCTCAGACTTTATTCAAGGCGGTTTACATAGGCAGGCTATTTAAATCCCCGTAGGGATTTTTACAATTGAAAGAAGGTTCTATCTTTCAAGAACCACAACATTCAGATGTTTCTTTCTGATCTGGTTTCACATTCTGGCCTCCATCCTCCCACGCTCAGAGCAGATGGAATAACTCAGCTCAGCTTGTCAGCTGCTTCAAGGTCTCGCAGTTCACGGTGCCGATGGCCTCGAACTGGCGACCTGTGGATGTTATCTTCAGGCAAACGGAGGCTCTACCCTCTAGACCAGGGGTGCACAAACCCCGGCCCTGGGGCCACATGCGGCCCTCGTGGTCTCTCAGTGTGGTCCTCAGGGAGCCCCCAGTCTCCAATGAGCCTCTGGCCCTCCAGAGATTTGTTGGAGCCCGCACTGGCCCAACGCAACAGTCTGAGGGTGACTGTTTGACCTCTCACGTGAGCTGTGGGATGAGGGCTTCCTCCACAGCTTGCTGTTTCATGTCTGTGATGCAGTAGCGGCAGCAAAGGAAAGGCCAGCATTGCTTTGTGCAAGGCTTTTTATAGGCCTTGAGCTGTTGCAAGACCTTCATGCATTCATATAAGTTCATCTTTAATATATTCATTTATGTAAACATATGTAAATGCATTCAAATTTAAAATGTAAATTAATTCTTTTTTCCCCTGGCCCCTAACACAGTGTCAGAGAGATGATGTGGCCCTCCTGCCAAAAACTTTGGACACCCCTGCTCTAGACCAGACCTCCTGCCTATCTAAACTATCAAAGCTCTAAAAACTCAGTGACATTTACTTTAACACTTAAAAAAAAAATCAAACCCAATCATGTTAATCTTTAAACAATTTCTTCAAAAATAGTTTAAGCACACACTTGGAATAATCTTTACTTCCCTGCAAACAACTGGAACTTATTCTCTCTTGGTTTCCTTAAAAAGAAAAGCAATCTGCAGGTTTGCAGCACTGATAACAAAGAAGGCTGCAAGTATCTCTACACTTCACCTATAGTGCACCAAGACATCACAACAGCCCTGCTAAGTATGTTTCCACTAGACTTCAATTGCAGAATGGGGGCTGAGAAAGAAGTGGCTTGCCTAGAGCCTTGTCATAGCTGTTTGTGGTACTGCTTGTTACTCCACCTCTCAAAATAGCAGGGGCTTAAGGGAAGTACTTGCACGGAAGCTGTGCTGAGCCACCAGCCCACTGGCAATCCAGTCAAGCCAGCAGACCCAGCTCACTGAGCGCATCACAATCCACCACCACTACTGTGCCCAATTTGGCAGAACCTGTGACCAGAACCTTTGAACTTGTGACCAGAAGGACTTCTCTGGATGCATTTTCCTGCAACGCGGGTGCCAGCTTGCAGCAGTGACAACCAATCATGAGAACAAGGTCTTAACAGAAGCTGAGCCAAGGCTGTGGTGAAGAGTTTCAACTTCAAAACATGGAATTAGCAGCCAACACGAGGTGGAGGCAGCAGGAACCATAATTAGCAACCTAGAAAAGGATGATTAATAACATGTCTCACCCAACCAAAATCTGCTCCCAAACTGAAAGCAACACGCACAGTCTAAAGCAGCAGTCGTATGCACATTTACCTGGGAGTAAGTCACACTGAATAGAATAAGACCAACATGCATAAGGCTGCAAAGTAAATAAACCAATTTAGGGCCCAATACTATCCAACTCTCCAGTGCTGATGCAGCCACAATGCAGCCTGGAGGTAAGGAAGCCAACATTTTCTTACCTTGAGGAGGCCTCTGGAACTGCCTCCTCACCACAGGATGCAGCACACACCCCAATGGCACGGCTGCACTGGCACTGGAACGTTGGATAGGATTGGGCCCCTACACATTATATCTGAAATAGGTACAAGTTTCCAATAAATTTCAACATACCTTCCTGAGGCTCCTGAAGGAAGGAAACTGCTTAAGAACTTACAAGTCAACAAAAATAAAAGTATTACTCATGGTTAAAAATAACTCCATCTAATGTTTTCTTTGTCCATACAATTTCAAAATGTGAAATTTTACCTATTGACAGTGACAGAAAAAAGTTATGTTTTAGATTTGGAGGCCACTTCATTTGCTAAAAAAACCTGACTGATTCATAGCTTCAAAGAATAAAAACTAAGAACAGTCCAGGAAACAGTGATGCCCCAGTCCAGGAAACAAATAAAAACTAACAAATAAAAACTAAGGAAGCAAAGGGATACAAGAGTGATTCACACACTGCATTCCATGCAAAGGGAGAAGCTGCTCAATGTCACCCCCATACCTAGATGGGGATCAAAGGTTCCTTATTGAGGAAACTGCACAAGCTCGTTACACAATATTGAGGAATCCAGAAAGAGATCATGCCTGCACCTTCTAACATTACGGTAGTAATTACTGTCAGAAGAAAACTCACAGCAGTTTCAAACCACTGCAAAACAAACCACACTACAACCTAACATTCCCTGCTGATGTACGGTTTTTGGCAAACTGCAAGTAGCTCCCAAACACATTTTGGGGCACTTTAGAGGTGCAGAGAGGCACACAGAGGGGTACATAGGCTCCCTGCACCCTCCAGGAAGCAGCAGTGCCACACCAGTAAGGGTCTGAAGTTCAAAAATAGAACTTCCTCCCGGGCATTGGCATGATCGCAGGAGTGCCAGCACTGCTGTCAACGTTGCCCTGCCCCTTAAGGGGGCAGAGACAAAGTTTCCTGGACTGGGGCATCACTGTTTCCTGGACTGTTCTCAGTCACCCTGAGCCAGTACAGTTTCTTTCATATGAGGTATAATTAGCCGCTGAAACCCTTTGTCTGGCACTCTGCCACTCAATCCAAGACTTCCTCGTGCCTATTTGAGTCACTATCCAGGGGCCTATTTTCTTTAAACAACAGCCCCTTGGCAAGGAATTCAAGTTAACCCACCCTTTTGCCTGCCATCTCCCACCATGCTGCTTGGAACTGTGTCAACCAGCTACAGGTCAGCACAACCACAGGACTAAATTTAGCTTCTAGCCCTTTTTGCCATCTTCCCCTTTTCACACATGCAGCAAGTGTGCTGTGCTTCAGTCCTTCCTCTTCTGTGTCCTTTCCTTCTTTTCTTTTTTCTTTTCCAAGAGTGCAAAGATCTTTTCTGATGGTGGTGTTGGGAGAGCCTGAGGGCAAGATGAAGAGCTTTTGTGGGCTGCATCCTGCCTAGAGTCCTTATGTTTGACACCCCTGGCTACACCATGTTTGAAACAGACTCCTTTATTACAGAAAGCCAGCCTGCAACTACATCCCTGCACCTCAGTTCACTCTGCTCCTAATCTAGGATTTCTTGCTTGTCCTAGGACCAGTTTGGTCCACAAGGGATTGCTGGGCAGACCTGGACTTTCAAAAGTCCTTTCAAGGAGTCAGCATCACTCCACTAATTCTCTCACAAACATTGCATACCCCTTTCTCCCTTTAGACTTATTAAGTGGTGTCACAACCATTAACCGTTACTGCCATCAATTCACATGTTTTCCTACCCCCTCCTGATCATTGTGAATTAATCCTTTCAATAAAAGGTATTCATTTTGCACACTATTTCAGACACAGCCTGGACCTTTTGGGGGAGCAGACCTGGAGCACACAGCACCTACTCCAGTATTCAAGGGCTCACACACATATCAGTGGGTGCATGTTAGTACATATCACCAAGAACATGTGGTTACAGTATGCTAGGTCTGTACAATAACTAGAAGAAAAGGTATCCTTATGTCTCTTTCCCATCAAATGCAAGATACAGCATGCGTGAAGCCTGAATGGACAGGAAAGTCCCTTCAGGAAAATCCTAGAGGTCTGTTTGTTATCAACACCACTCAATTAATCAGGACTGCCTCACGATTAAAGCCTTAGCTGCTTGATTACATAAACCAAGATAAGAATGAGGCCCTAACAGGAAACCAAACAAAGTATTACTGGTCCCCGAAGAAGACCTGCGTAATAACAAAAAAAATCTCCATGTTCAGAGGCAACACACTTCCCATTACCAAGTGCTGTGGACAACAGAGAATGGCAGCCACCTTCATGCCCTGCTTACAAGTTTTACAGATACATGCAGCTGGCTACTTTTTGAGATCAGATATTGACTTGGTGTCTGGTCAAGTAAGGCAATTCTTATGTTCTTACGTCAAGTACCAGTAATTATAATAAGTTAAAAGACACACATACCAGCAGGGATCTTTGACATCCCCACCAACACTCATAAATGTTTGTTTAGCAATGAAGCAATAAAACAATGTTCATAAAGCAATAAATTCAGGTTGCGAATACATGGGTATGAACAGAATGCTCAACAACTCTATGAGAAATTACTCTGTTGAATGGTATTAGTAAAACCAACATGACATACCATCTTCTTATCATTAGTACCACTTTCACTATTAATCTAAGATAGAGGGTGAGCAAAATTATTCCATAAGCATTTTGATCAGCGATCCAAAAACTTACATACTGCTGTGGAAAGTAGGAGTAGTGCTAAATCAGGCAGATTTTATGTGATATGATTTCCATTGATTCTTCTGAGAAAGAATTAAAAGCAAATCAAAGCAAACACATTTCACTGTTCTGATAATGGTAAACTTAAATGTTTATTTTTGTTTACTTATTCTGTTCAATAAAAATCAACAGTTCAGTGTAGTAAAAAAAGAATGGGGGAGAATTCTATTCACCTGAGCAGAACAAGGTTACTCCAGGCAAGAAGTACAAGGTAATACTTCATGCTAAAACTATATTGACTAATATTTCAGCATCAGAACAAGCAAAAATGAAGATCTGATCAGGTCAAAAGTTAGCAAATGAAAAGGAAATATAAAATACAAGTCTGAAAAGCAAACTATGGTGTGCGGCTATTACAATACTATATTCACTGTGCTGATGGGAGCAGAAAAGGAAGGATAAACAAACAATTCTCAAGGTGAACATTTTCATTAAAAGAAGGCTAGCAGCCTTCCCAAGATGGGATTGTAAAGTACAGTAATGGCATGGCCAAAAAGAAGCACAAGGAAATACAAGGAGATGAAGCAGAGTGAAACAAAATGCCATCAGCAGCAATGTCAGCCCTGAAACTTATGGCTGCCCTTTAACTGCAAGATTCCACAAGAAACAGCACATTTACACTATTACACTTGCATGCCAATGTAATTTGGTCAACTTTGCTATGTAGTTTCCAAAACACTAGAGATACACTGAAAATGGATAGCTCTTGCTACTGATTTCAAAGGATGCTTTTGACAAACAACTTCTATGGGTCAGCATTTCCCACATTTGCACAGTGAAGCCATGCCAACCCATACTGGCCATGCTTCTAAACTTAACATTTTCACACTCAAATGCCAAAGCCAGGGAAAAATGTACTTGAATAGCAACAGAGTCTCTATAATTGATAATGCACCTCATAAACACCATGCCTATTCACAGGCACACACAAAGGCACAGCCAACTAATAATCTGCAGGACCTCACCTCAAAATTTAGTTTTCAGTTAAGACCCCGTGTTTACAAGTTTTAAAAAGGGTTCAAGGCCAAGAAAACATTTCTATAGACCCCTGCACATATTCCCTTAGAGAAAACAGCCTACTGAGTTTGAGCAGACTTATTCCCAGGTACAGTTATGTTGTTGTCAACTTGTGAATTACTTCAATTCAACTCCACTCAGATGCATGGTACACCTGATAAGAGTTAAATCACTATCAACTCTTATAAATCACCAGGCATTTTTCAAAGCCTCCAAGCAAATTAGTTGAGTCATTACAAGCATAAAAATGTGATTAGGTAGGAAGCACCTCAAAAACAAAGACAAATTATGAACATAGTAATTATAAAGATACTATTTAGTGGAAACAAAAGACAAATATTAACAAAAAAAATTCCCACCCTTCCAAAGGTCACACAAACCGTAGCGGGTTAAAGAATTTTTATTTCCCCGTATTAACCAGCATAGATAATTCTAACTGCAGAAGTTGTTTTACTTTGCTCTGGAATTAATTTTTGATTGACAAAAACTGGAATAGTTGCAGGGAAGCAGAGTGTAAGCCAGGTAAGGGGGATGAGGGCCTTCAAGATGCCATATAGCAGGGCTGGCCAAATCTCCTTAACACAGTGATTCTCAAACAGTTTAGCACCAGGACCACTTTTTAAAACAACACTACCAGGAACCTCCTAGCTTTACAAAGTAAGGTTCCATTTTACCACTCAAGCCTCGCTTTTATCCTTTTTACTATGGTGGAGGGACCACCTTCTGGTATGTTAGTTGAGCTCCACATTCATGGAATCGGGACCATTTCAGTAGCATTGCTTTCCGCTTCATCTGGCCTTCAATACTCACAAGTAGATGAACGTGCTTCAGTTCTTATTGCTTTCCATAGGGCTCAATACATTTTCCTTATCAGCTATCAGCTTATTAGTGACCCACCAAAAACCAGGTCGGTTTTTGGGACCCAACCACTAATGGGTCCCAAACCACAGTTTGGGAACCACTTGCTTAACATAAGAGCTACATAAACTTCAGGTGTTTGAGAGCAACAAGAGAAATGTTTGAGAACAAACTATTTAAGAAGCATTCAAATTCTTAAATATATTTACTCACCATGAAAAGTAAACCTGGGTTTTAATTCAGTGGACTCTCAGTTTATACCCAGTAAATAATTATAAAGATTGAAAATTTCTGATTTACCTTGTATATTAATTGTACCTTTTATATTAATTGTAGCTAAAAGAGCTCAGCCAGTATACTTCCAAGAACTGCACATTTTGCCACCTCTGCCACATTTTAAGACAGAGGAAGTCAGACTTCAAAGTGGCACAAAGGAAGCAATAGCTCATAAGCATTACAAGGCAGCAAGAACTGCCGAAACTGTGAGCATCAACACAAAGACACAAGATCACAGTCCTATCGTGGGGTTTACAATCTCAAATAAACCCTGCTCCTTGGTTCAACACTTGGCCCCGAATGAGGATTAAACTCACCATTCCCATACATCCACACACTGAAAGGGTATGACCCATTCATCTTAGAGCAACTCTTTAACCACATTGCTTGTGTGCAGAAAAGAGGGCCCATATGCATTGTGGAAAGACAATCTATGTTTAGTAGCCCTGAGCATATATGCTCACAACAGAAGTAGCCTCTGGAGCCTTCTAGGCAGCAAGAGTGCTGAACGTTAAACAGCCAACGGCATTTCCTGCAAGAATTCAAGTTTTACGGGTACTGGAAATTCACAAAAGTAGAATGCACAGTTCCCTTCCCTGTTCAGAGAGGAAAATCTGAAGTCATCTGCCTCAAGAAGGATCTGTGAAAGACTAAAGAGCTGCAGGAAATCACTTACCTAACTATTGGAATGCAAAAGGTTTATATCTTGGGGTTGTACCAAAGAAATAGTATTGAGGGGAACAAGTAGCAGCCGCAGCTAGTGTTTGTGTGCCCTGCTCCCAAAACCACTAATGACCAGAGAGTGTCCTATAGACTTATGAAAAATCAATAGGCCCTTCTCAGCACAAAATCCCAACTCTTAGCGTCTCTAAGAATCTAACAAGTTGACATTTTATCCAATACCTTTGGCTGCGACAAAAAGGGAAAAAAGATCCCACTACATCTTAAAAACATATTCTGGTAGGCCAAAGGACAAGCAGCATTATCCTTAGAGGGGATCTCTCCAAGTCTAGTGCAGCAAGTCTAGTGCAGAGGTTCCCAAACTGGGGCATTGGGACACCCCAGCCAGGGAAAAACTCTGTTGCTGCCTGCATAAGGGACAGGGCAACAGTGACAGCAGCAACGTGATTGCCATGATTGCACTGTTGCTGGGAGGAATTTTTTTTTTAACTGACCTAGGTGTTGCTGTGGCTCTCTGGAGTGCCCAGGGAGCCTGAAACCCACTTTGCAGGCTCTAAACTTCTGTAAAATGCAAAATAAAACCCACTTCCTGTTTTGCAACAAAAACCAGAAGTGGAATTTTTTTTGCATTTTATGTAAGTTTAAAGGTGTGGGGAGGCCTGCAGAGAGGGGTCACAGATTCCCCAGACCCTCCAGAAAGTCATAACAACCCCCTGTAAATTACCGCCCCCCAGCAGCAGCATGATCACGTCGCTGCACCTTCCCCACAAACACCAGTTCCCAGACTGGTTTCCCTAAGAGTTTGGGAACCGCTGGTCTAATGCAACTGAGATAATCAGTCACTAAGGCAGTTTCATGAGAAGCTAAACAGTTTTGGAAACCATTTTGTAAACAGCATATAGACCCCTGAGCACCACTTGCCTAGCTGCCCTATGCACAGAACAGATAGCACTTCCAAAAATGCTACCTTTGGGGTTCTAGCTTTGAGCTTCCTACCTAAATTTGGCCTCCAGGATCTCCCAGCTACTTTTTCCCACATCCTTGGTGCAAACATGCACCACAACCACGACCTCCTCCCCAGCACTGTCTAGATGAGACATGTCAGCAACCTTTGCACCAGGCAGGCAAGTCACCATACTGTCCTGACATCTTTCACAGACCCCCCCTCTCTACGTTCATGACAATCGAATCACCCACTACAAGAAGCTCCCGACCCCCCTCCAGCCAAGGAGTATGCTTAGTTCAACTGGATACAGGCCCATCCCCTCAAGAAGGGCCCCCCCCGGGGGACTGTTTCCCTCTTTTCAGAAAGACATCCTCCAGCCTTGAGACTTCCTACCCTGGCAGCTGAGGGAGAACATATGGGGGAAATAATTTAACTGAAACACTGGCAGCCTCCTTCACCATCCCCGCTTCCCCCCCCAGGCCTTAACAGCCCTCCTCCTCACCCTACCCAGTTTTACCTCTGCACCGCCTTCCCTCTGCACTTCCCCCACCCCAGAACGCCACCCCACTGGTGCCTCCATCCTTTTGGTCACCTTAAGGCATGTTTGCAAGAGCTGCCTCCCAGGCACTGCATGGAAAACTAGCACTGGCCCAGGATAGAATTGGGCCGTCAGTCACTTTAATCACATTGTGTGACTCAAGATTTGGAGTGGAGGTAAATCTAAAGCCATTCAAACTACATTTATCATACAGACTGCAATTTTCCGCTCCAAAGAATACATTTCTTTAAAAAGGTCACATTTATGATGGACCATTTGCTACTACCACAATCACAAGTAGCATCAAATATAGTAAAAAAAAAATACAAAAACATAATCCTGTTTTATATACATGATCAGAAATACACAATAAAAATCTGATATCTGGGAGAAGTATTCAACAAGATGGGGGGGGGGGGGAAATGACATGCATCAACATTACACAACCTAAATGGACTATTCTGAGACTATGTGCCAAGTATCTATAGGACTATGAGCCAATGGTGGAGATATGCGACTAAGATTTTTTGCTTTTGGTTTGTTTGCTTGTTTTTTAAACCAACAACCAGCTCTACATGGCTGCTCTGATGAATGGAAAAGTGGAATGCTAGCAAAAAGTGTTTAATACCCTACCCAAAAATACACACACACACATACCAGTCTGCAAAAGGATAAAAGACAGGATACAGATGCTATAATTCCCTCTTCCCTCCCTGCACTGCTATCAAGAACTACTGGGGGGCATGATTTGGAATGGGGAAAGAAAGAGTTTGAAACTTCATCAATGGATCTTAAAAACATCTGTGCAAGGCTCTTATTTGGCCCTATGCTTAAACCATTTCTGCCCAACATTGCATATATACAGGAACCAAGTACCGTATTTTTCGCTCTATAAGACTCACCTGACCATAAGACGCACCTAGTTTTTAGAGGAAAACAGGAAAAAAAATATTCTGAACCAAATAGTGTAATAAAATATGTCTCTCCGCTGCTCTGTTTCCATGCTCCTTAGCATATTTTACTACCTCTAGTTTAAAAGGAATTTTATATGCTAGCCTTTTCTGCTTTATCATCCTTGCACTGGTAGAATGAGGTACTGTAGTATTTTTCTGCAAGTGCATTGTCACTAAGCGCTGAACATTTGCATTACCATTGAGCGCCGGTATTTGCATTACAATTTGCATTTGTATTACCATTGAGCGCAGGCAGGACCCTGGTCAGGGGCAGGAGCACCTGCCAAGGAGGCTCTGCTGCCCTGAGAACGACTGCAGCTTTGCAGTATTCGCTCCATAAGACGCACACACTCCCCCCCCACTTTTTTGGGGGGAAAAAGTGCGTCTTATGGAGCGAAAAATACGGTATGTACACCTGTGGGCTGGGCAGAAACAGGTAAGTACCTAGGCAGAGTTGTGCTTTCAGTGCACTATTTGTGTTATAAATGGTTTCCATTACTTATACATTTTAATGTCTCAAAGTTTAATGGTAGAATGTGATTTGCTTGTTTGAGTTAAGAGGTTCAAATTTACTGCAGTAGATGTTGTTTTGCTAATTATCTGCTACCATATTCTTAGCCATATACTGACTTAAAAAAACACTCAGCATTTTTTGGTCAAAGGAGCTGCATAATATTCATCGTTGACTGCTTCCATTAACTAAATGAAAAAGGGTATTTTCTCTTCCTTTAAAATACTATGTACTCTGCCATCTTTGGTAGTCCATGGGGGAGCACCCACTCACCAAGATGCTTCTCAACAGACCACAAGAGAGGGCAGAGAATAGACCAACCACAGCTGCCACTCCCAGTGTCTTGCCAAGTTAGTACTCCCCCATGGACCACCAGAGAGAGGGAAGAACGGACCACCTGCAGCCACGGCCAGCACTTCCACTTAAGTGTGTGCTAGATCACAGCCTCATGAACACAACAGCATACAAAAAATGGATTTGCAACCACAGGGGTCATTTTATTTATTTATTTATTCGATTTATATTCCACCTTTCTCCCAGAAGGGCACCCAAGGCGGCGGTCATCCAACCCAAAATGGGCATTATAAGAATTTAAAGTTCTCAAGTTGCTGTTTTATAGACAAGTTTGTACAATGTGGAGAGAGAACATAGTACACCATGGAGTTTGACCTATATGCACATGTACATAACTTTCTTGCAACGGACAGCACACTCCCAACTCTCTCTCATCAGGAACACCCACTGAGACTATATAGATGATCTTGTACTCTTAGTTAGGCCCTGCCTAGGCTGTGCAATGCTTCCACTTCTCAGAATCTCAACATGTTTCCATATGTACCGACTAGAGGCTAGATTGGCAGCAAGATGCTGCACGGCCTTCTCTGTGGTAAAGCTGTCACTATGCAGACCCCTCCCAGTGAAGGGTTGTAGTGGAGCTGAAAACTATGCCCTCCCTGAAAGCCTTTTAATGGGAGCTAACCCCCCTCCCCCCTCTAGCTTCCCCACCCTAGCTTTGTTGGTTTGCTTTATTGTGCTTATTTTGCGTGGGCTGTTGCTCGAGTTTTTAAGGGTTCAAAACGTATCAGTGTAAAACTGTTCTGACTGCTTTTCATTTTTATCTTTGTTGCTGTTCTTTGTGTTTTTATGTATTCTTAACAGTATGAGTATTTTATTGTAATTCGAATGATTTTTTGGTAAGATAGAATATAAATATTATAAGTAACAAAATGTACATGATTCTACCAACCCCTCTGAATAAACCTTTTCATCCTATCTCATGAAGAAGACTATTTTGCTTCTGAAAAATTCTGGGTAATTGCCCCAGCCCTATCCTGTGCACATTTACTCAGTAAAAGAAAGTCTAACTTTACTCAATGAACCTTATTTCCAAATAAATGTAAATAAGATTTCCCTAGCAATTTAAATCACTGATTTAAAAGCATCCACTAGCTTACAGCGTGAATCATGTTTATCTTTACAGGCACATCTGCTGCATTCACACCTATATTCCCTGAGAACACATTCAGGAGAGTGGGATGCACACCTTCACACACTCTGGGGTATACACCAGCCAGGGTTGGTCACAACTTTCTAATGTGTGTCTACTGTGTTTCTGGAAATGAGAATCAGACCCACGGGGACAAATGTAAACGTAAGAACAGGCCCACTGGATCAGACCATAGGCCCATCTAGTCCAGCTTTCTGTATATCGCAGTGGCCCACCAAATGTCCCAGGAAGCACACAAGACAACAAGAGACCTGGTGCACTCCCTCACATCTGGCATTCTGACATAGCCCATTTCTAAAATCAGGAGGTTGCACATACACATCATGCCTTGTAATCCATAATGGATTTTCTCACCAGCTTCCATAAAGTGTGACCCGCCCCCGAGTTTTAAATAACGCAAAAGTATTTTACTACTGATGAAAAGATGACAAAATAACTTAACACGTCCCCCCAGTAGTAACCACCTAACCTTCATGAGAGCAAAACAAAAACAACTCCAGTTCATCACAACAAGAATAGCAACACACAAGCAAGTCCTGACAGCAGAATTGCATCCTGAAGCAACATGCAGATTGCTATAACCAAAACATCCCACATGGTTGTTTTTATTACTCAGCTGTGTTAGTCATTGACAAGACAGACTCCTGCCATTTCCACTGCTATTAAAATCTAGAACTGTAATGTTGCCTGGAAATTAAATAAGGCTGCTCTCACAATCAAATTCTGCAACTGATTACAATCCACAATGTGCAAGAGACCTCCCTCCCTCCCTCTCTCACACACAAAGACACAAAGCAGACCATTAAATAATCAAGTCGCACTAAGACACCTGTAAGGAGCACGGCGTGCATTAATAAAATAGGCTTTTCTATACATCCACACTAGGATTCCTCTGTGCATAACAGAGCAAGGTCATGGAATTCCTGTGAATTTGAATGAATACAAATTATTTCAATAGGTGGGCCCCCATATCTGCAAATCCAGTATCCGCTGGTTCAGTTATCTGCGGATCCAGCTGTTAACCACAGCTGTCAAGCTCTGACAGCTCAGACTTGTGGCTGAAATAACAACAATTTCGTAATCGCAGCTCCATGCTGTTAAGAGAAAGTGTGCAGGCTCTGGGCTCATTTTCATGACCCCCAAAACTGTGATGTGTTGGAACATCTGAATTAGACCAGGGGTCTTGCAGCAACCTAAGAAAAAAGACATTGATTGTTGTGAGAGCTTTTGTAGCCTGAACACCAGTATTACCCGTATTGGCAACCTTCAGTCTCGAAAGACTATGGTATCGCGCTCTGAAAGGTGGTTCTGGCACAGCATCTAGTGTGGCTGAAAAGGCCAATCCGGGAGTGACAATCCCTTCCACACCGGGAGCAAGTGCAGTCTGTCCCTGGTCTGTCTCCCTGGCTATGGGCCTTCCTTCTTTGCCTCTTAGCCTCAGACTGTTGGCAAAGTGTCTCTTCAAACTGGGAAAGGCCATGCTGCACAGCCTGCCTCCAAGCGGGCCGCTCAGAGGCCAGGGTTTCCCACTTGTTGAGGTCCATCCCTAAGGCCTTCAGATCCCTCTTGCAGATGTCCTTGTATCGCAGCTGTGGTCTACCTGTAGGGCGCTTTCCTTGCACGAGTTCTCCATAGAGGAGATCCTTTGGGATCCGGCCATCATCCATTCTCACGACATGACCAAGCCAACGCAGGCGTCTCTGTTTCAGCAGTGAATACATGCTAGGGATTCCAGCACGTTCCAGGACTGTGTTGTTTGGAACTTTGTCCTGCCAGGTGATGCCGAGGATGCGTCGGAGGCAGCGCATGTGGAAAGCGCTCAGTTTCCTCTCCTGTTGTGAGCGAAGAGTCCATGACTCGCTGCAGTACAGAAGTGTACTCAGGACGCAAGCTCTGTAGACCTGGATCTTGGTTTGTTCCGTCAGCTTCTTGTTGGACCAGACTCTCTTTGTGAGTCTGGAAAACGTGGTAGCTGAACACCAGTAGACAAGAAAATACACTAGGGAAAGACAGCCCATAGATGCAAACCTGGGACACAGGATTCTGATCCCATAACAAGACTCACACACACGAAGAGATCCTTTTACCCACATCTTTGCAGCTTCAAGAATTTCAATGCTTTACTATAGTTGCCATGACTCTATTACTCCAACTGACCTGACTGTGGGTTTGCCTCTGGGCACAATTTGAATTGCTGGTCATTGTCTGTAAGTCCTAAATGGCTTGAAGCCAGGGTGCCTGAAGGACTGCCTTCATCCGCATGCATCTTTGCACCCAGTAAGATTTTCCAGGGAGACTCTCTTGTGGATTCCACCACCATCAGAAATTGAGTATACGTCAGCTCACTAGAAAACCTTTTCCGTGATGCCCCCTGCACTGTGAAACTTCCACCCCTTGGAAGTACAACTTGCATTTGGCTTACAAACATTTCACTAGACTTTCATAGTTTGGTCTTTTAAGATTGATTATCCCTTCTCTGTTATATTCTTATTGTATTGCCATTAGATTTATTATACGCTTTTAATATTGTTGTAAGCTGCCCTGAATTCACAATCTTGCCAATTCTCCAATATGGATCAGAAACATGGACTCTGCACAAATCAGACATGAATAAGCTCAAGGTCTTCCAAATGTGATACTTGAGACACATCCTGGGTGCTTGCCTTCATAATTGCCATTGTTAACTAGAAAATTTGGATAAGGTGCAAACATCAACCATCAGTCAAAGAACAAACCCAAAAATGCAGACTGAGATGGTTTGGCCACATCTGCAGAATGGACACCAGTCAGCTGCCACACAAGCTCCTCGGCCAAGAGCAATCTCCCTACTAGAAGGTTCAACGGTCAGCACCAAAGAAAATGTGGATCAGATACATTGAGGAAGATCTAAGGGACCAGGAATTGACCATCAATGAGGAGAGAAACATCGCCAAGATCGGAAACAACCGATCCAAGCGGCACCTATAACAGCATATTCGTTAAGAGGACAACGGCACCCCAAGCACCAGCTAAGAAGAACAAGAATCTTCATGAGCAAAGAAGGAATACAATTTTTTAAAATAAATAAATCTCATTCTTGCACTGAAGGCCTATCTCACCCATCACTGCATAGTGTCTGAAGTAATCCAACTTTCCAGCTCATCCAAACTTGTCCTTCCCAGACCTCCCACACAACTCACTCAAGGGAACAGGTGTTTATAGCCCTCCTGGCTACCTACATAAGAACATAAGAACATAAGAACAGCCCCACTGGATCAGGCCATAGGCCCATCTAGTCCAGCTTCCTGTATCTCACAGCGGCCCACCAAATGCCCCAGGGAGCACACCAGATAACAAGAGACCTCGTCCTGGTGCTCTCCCCTACATCTGGCATTCTGACTTAACCCATTCCTAAAATCAGGAGGTTGCGCATACACATCATGGCTTGTACCCCATAATGGATTTTTCCTCCAGAAACTCGTCCAATCCCCTTTTAAAGGCGTCTAGGCTAGACGCCAGCACCACATCCTGTGGCAAGGAGTTCCACAGACCGACCACACGCTGAGTAAAGAAATATTTTCTTTTGTCTGTCCTAACCCGCCCAACACTCAATTTTAGTGGATGTCCCCTGGTTCTGGTATTATGTGAGAGTGTAAAGAGCATCTCCCTATCCACTCTGTCCATCCCCTGCATAATTTTGTATGTCTCAATCATGTCCCCCCTCAAGCGTCTCTTTTCTAGGCTGAAGAGGCCCAAACGCCGTAGCCTTTCCTCATAAGGAAGGTGCCCCAGCCCCGTAATCAGCTTAGTCGCTCTCTTTTGCACCTTTTCCATTTCCACTATGTCTTTTTTGAGATGCGGCGACCAGAACTGGACACAATACTCCAGGTGTGGCCTTACCATCGATTTGTACAACGGCATTATAATATTAGCCGTTTTGTTCTCAATACCCTTCCTAATGATCCCAAGCATAGAATTGGCCTTCTTCACTGCCGCCGCACATTGGGTCGACACTTTCATCGACCTGTCCACCACCACCCCAAGATCTCTCTCCTGATCTGTCACAGACAGCTCAGAACCCAGCAGCCTATATCTAAAGTTTTGATTTTTTGCCCCAATGTGCATGACTTTACACTTACTGACATTGAAGCGCATCTGCCATTTTGCTGCCCATTCTGCCAGTCTGGAGAGATCCTTCTGGAGCTCCTCACAATCACTTCTGGTCTTTACCACTCGGAAAAGTTTGGTGTCGTCTGCAAACTTAGCCACTTCACTGCTCAACCCTGTCTCCAGGTCATTTATGAAGAGGTTGAAAAGCACCGGTCCCAGGACAGATCCTTGGGGCACACCGCTTTTCACCTCTCTCCATTGTGAAAATTGCCCATTGACACCCACTCTCTGCTTCCTGGCCTCCAACCAGTTCTCAATCCAGGAGAGGACCTGTCCTCTAATTCCCTGACTGTGGAGTTTTTTCAGTAGCCTTTGGTGAGGGACCGTGTCAAATGCCTTCTGAAAGTCCAGATATATAATGTCCACGGGTTCTCCCGCATCCACATGCCTGTTGACCTTTTCAAAGAATTCTATAAGGTTCGTGAGGCAAGACTTACCCTTACAGAAGCCATGCTGACTCTCCCTCAGCAAGGCCTGTTCGTCTATGTGTTTTGAGATCCTATCTTTAATGAGGCATTCCACCATCTTACCCGGTATGGATGTTAGGCTGACCGGCCTATAGTTTCCCGGGTCCCCCCTCTTTCCCTTTTTAAAAATAGGCGTGACATTTGCTATCCTCCAATCTTCTGGCACCGTGGCCGTTTTGAGGGACAAGTTGCATACCTTAGTCAAGAGATCTGCAACTTCATTCTTCAATTCCTTAATAACCCCTGGGTGTATGCCATCAGGGCCCGGTGACTTATTGATCTTTAATTTATCAATGAGGTCTGAAACATCTTCTCTTTTAACCTCTATCTGACTTAACTCCTCGGTTAGGAGGGGCCGTTCGGGCAGCGGTATCTGCCCGAGGTCTTCTGCCGTGAAGACAGATGCAAAGAACTCATTTAATTTCTCTGCCATCTCTAAGTCTCCTTTTATCTCCCCTTTCCCTCCCTCACCATCCAGAGGGCCAACCGCTTCTCTGGCGGGTTTCCTGCTTCTAACATATTTGAAGAAGCTTTTATTATTCCCCTTAATGTTGCTGTTCCCCTTAATTTTTATTATTGCTGTTCCCCTTAGCTTTTATTATTCCCCTTAATGTTGCTGTTAATGTTACCTGTTCACTCTTTTGCTTGCTTAGAATTGCCAGGGCAATTCATTACACTGTGCTAGTTGCACAGGCTGCACTGCTCCTGCTTCCTTCCACCCATTCGAGAAAAGCCTCAGTCACACCCAAGCCCAGCAGGCCCAGCCAGTGGACACCCAGGCACTGCCCAACCATCTCACTTTCAAGACACGCACTCAGCAAAGAGAAATTGAGACTTCCTGGCCTCCCTTTCACTTAAAGTAGTGAATCATAGATATGTTTTATTATTCATAAAGAGCCAACCCACTCAATCACTGGGCTTGTCTCATCCATAAAATATTACCCCATACAGATGGCACCCACGGAAGATTAAACATCCAAACTTTTCTTCTTTCTCACCAAGAAGTGAGATTCCTGAACTCCCCCAGGCCACACATTTCACTGCTTTTAAGGTCAACCTGTTGTTTTTCGTTTTAACATGCCTCCTTTTAGTTTACATCTCACAGTTTTCAATAATGTCAAATGTTCCATTCAAATGCTTTTAGGAAGCCCAGTCTCTTCACCACTTGCAAAGATCAACCAACTCCCACCCTAGCAACACAGTCACCTAGTCTTCATATTTTACCTTGACCTACTCAACTTCATCTGGCCTCTTTACAAAATTGGACTCAACAATCCTCACACATATAGTACTTTGCTACAATGCTTGCCTCACTCATATCAATTACAGTACAATTTTCCAACTGCACACAGGATCTAGAATGAATGTCCCTCATGCTGCTGCTACTGGAATCAGGAGCCCAACTGGCCTAGCTTTGTTTCCTACCACTTAGAGACCATTAACAGAACTAGATATCACACTTTGCTGAGTCACTTTCACCCCATCCAGGCCAGGAATCAATATCTGCTCACTCACTCTATGAAATTCTCAAATTCAACTCTCTGCCCCATCTCACCTGCCTTTACCAAGCCAAACCCTGCAGACACAGTACCAGAGGAGGCCATAAGAGTCACAAAATCCTCCCCAGGCACTGCCAACGAAGTTCCTTTTCATATATTCCAACTATACCACTTAAGTTCCATGAATTCCATCGCTCACACTCAGAAAATTCAAACCCTTCAGCAACAATTTCTTGCCCTCTTTGCCAAAGAGTCCAGGTAAGATACCCCCTAATCTCTTCCCTTCAAGTTTGCCAAATGAGAACATTAAAGAACCATGCATCTCATCCCGAGTGAGTTAGCTTCTCTGCCCAGTGGTGAATCTTTCAAGAACCAGAATTGTTTCTTTTTTCCTTTCAGATCATCAATATACAACAAAGCTATTTTATGGAGAGATGCACAACTTTCTATGGGTTAGTAATTTCTGCAGATTTACCCACTACTGGTAAATCCAGTAGTCCAGTAGTTGACCAGTAGTGGACAACACTACTACTGCTGAACCCCGCACTTCCTAGCATCCTATTTACTAGACTTCTACATGTCACAAAACAGTCAAATTCTTAGCCCCAGTTTTTCTCTTTGCAAGTGCCTACACCAACAACCAAGCTGCCTGATTCCTTACTACCACATCATCCCATCCAAGCTACCTATTTGCCCTTACCAGGGAAATTCCAATGCTACGGTATTGCTGTTGCCTTCACATACGCAACCTCTAAAGACCAATCACTATTTCAGGCTTGGTAGTAGATAGATACCACAATGGCAACTTTTCATCAACATTTCCAGTATCCCTCAATTCACAGCACAATCCTATGCATATCTATATCTAGCTGTTGGCATCCTTTAGTCTCGGAAGACTATGGTATCGCGCTCTGAATGGTGGCTCTGGAACAGTGTCCTCTCCAGTACGCGAAGCCTGGGTAAAGTAGGTATGGAGGATAGGCTGTTACCCATGCAGCAAATCCCCCCTCTCCATGTCACTGAAATGGTCCAATGGAAAGGCAGAAGCCAATACGGTTGGTTCCAGCGGCGTCGCAGGAGTTGCCAGAACGTGACTGTGTTCAGCCATGAACTGCCTCAGGGACTCCGGCTCCTGATTTTGCCTCGAGGTTAACTCCTGAAGTCTTTTCCTTAACTGGATGTAGCCACAAGGCAGTGGAGGTTTGGGATCAGAGTTTTCCTTCTCTCAGATGAGCTGCCTTCCCAGGCTGATGAGCCCCATCTACCCAGTGGCTGTTTAGTCGCCTCTTACGACAAGTACAGCCAAACTGAGGGCCTATTCGCATCCCCAGCCCCCAGGGGAGATCTATATCTACTGTGTTCAGTAAATCTTACTCCCAGGAAAGTATGGATAAGACTGCAGCCTCAGACTCCCTCATTTGTACAGCCAACCAAGGTTGTCTTTCTCACACACTCATCTATAGAGTACTGCTTAGGGAAATGTGAGCCAACCTTCTCTGCTGCACTTACCAAGCCTTGAACATCTGCTTCAGTTAGTCAAACAATTAAATGAAGCACAGACACCACATCCTGTACTACACTGAGTATATGGGTCTAATTCAAAATGCTAGAAATTCCTCATTGTCCACTTGCCCAAGCCTCATTTCAAACTTCAGCATGTGCAGGACAAATCCAATCAATCTTTTTTTCCTGCCATCTTCCCTATGCTACCTTACAGGTTCCTTAGTCACCATCCACACCTAATTTGAGGGCCTTTGTAAGGCAGCATCTCAGAACATAACCCACTGGGAAGGTTTACTTCAAGTCTCATGTCAGCTGCAAAAGTCATAGAAGCAAGCCACTCCAACCTCTGCCTCAGTGACTGATACAGGTCAATATCTCCATACAAGGAGCTGAGCCAGAGTTATTGTCAGAATAGCTGAGGCAATGAAAGTAATGCACTTTGAACATTCAAAGTACCTTATGCTAATAGCACAATAAGCTTCCTTTCTTCCCTATTCATCTAGAGTTTTTCTACCCACATGTAAAATTGAACGCTCCTTACATCAATCTTCATAACTGTGTAAGATATGGCAGTATAACGTACACCATATTACCAATGCAGGGGGAGGGGGCTAAAAGTTAACAGCAGTTTGCCTTACACTAACTGATAGCAGGAGGCAGATTTTAATGAGAGATTTCCCAATATGCTATACCTAAGGCCAAGGCTGCTGAGTTTATTTCCATTTTCTGCCCTGAAACATGCATTCCACCAAAATTCACTCTTGATAACCATTTTAAAAAAAACACACTGTAAAACTAAAAATGCAGTTTTTCATAGAATGCCCACAAATATATGGGATTTTCTCTGCCACAGGGGCAATAAACTTGCCCTTATAGACAGAGCTGGTGCTATAGTAGTATACCACCTAGCAATTTTAGGGAAACCACCATTGCAAGAGTTCCAACTGGTCAGACCCTTTTGCATTTGTGTTTGCTTTCTGAGAAACAAGATTATTATTAATTATTAACAGTATTTATATACCGCTTTTCAACAAAAAGTTCACAAAGCGGTTTACAAAGAAATCAAATAACCAATGGCTTGGCAAATAAGCAAGATTCAGCCTTTTCTGGTATGAATGCAGCCCCAAGATGTTTGTCTTCCAAAGTGCCAGTGCTCTACCACTGTCTGAACCTTCTTGTCTTTGCCAACAGGTGTTTCAATTTACTGGACTACTTTTTGTCCAGTTCTGGCTTCTTTAAAAATTGCAGCTTTTTGTAATTTAAGAGCATTGTTTTGAAAACAAATTGATGTGCAAAGCTCAGTAATAATAAACTCCCATTACATAATCTGATTTAATCACCTTCCTCTTGGAGATGGAAAGGCGCGGTACAAGCGAGTCTAATAACAGCATAAGACACAGCCACCCTGCTCTCCCTCTTGCCCTGCAAAAGCACTGCCCCTTTTGCAGTGCTCATGCCTGAACCCCTGCACATCCTCTTCTCACTCCATGGCTGCTCCTTCAGGGTGGACGCTAACTAAATGGAGGAAGGGGAGCGCACATGCAAGCGGTGGGCCTGATGGCAAAGCCCGCGCTTGTGACATTTTAAATGGGTGCTAGCCGAATTCAGGAATAATGTAAGAAGAGCCTCCTTGCTGGATCAGGTCAAAGGCCCATCAAGTTCAGCTCCTGTATCTCAGAGTGGCCCACCAGATGCCTCAGGGAACACACAAGACCACAAGAGATCTGCAACCTGGTGCCATGCCCTGCATCTGGCATTCTGAGGTAGCCCACTTCTAAAACTAGGAAGTGGCACAAACCCACCACGGCTTGTAACCAGTGATTGATTTTTCATCTAGAAATTTGTCCACTTCCCTTTTAAAGGCAAACAGGCCAGATGCCACCACCACACTCCAGGCAAGGAGTTCCACAAAGGACGGCTCACAACTAGGGATGAGACAAGCTTAGCACAGGAGGGATACCTTCCTCAGGGACCTTTCCTCCCTCAGTCAGTTCCCTTTCCAAGGCATCCAGGTGTGGCTACCACATCCCGTGGCAAGGAGTTCCAAGGACAAAACTTCTTACGCCTAGAGAGAAACTTAGCGCAGGAGGGACACCCATCACGGCTTGCCACTGTCATGGGCTTTTCCTCCATCAGTCTGTCCAATCCTCTTTGAAAGGCAGTCAGGCCAGGTGTCATCACACACCCTGTGGCAAGGAGTTCCACAAGGGACAGCTCACAACTGGGGATGAGACGAGCCTAGCACAGGAGGGACACCTTCCTCAGGGACCTTCAGTATGCCCAGTAAGTCCCTTTTCCAAGGCACTCAGACGCCCCCCACGTCCTGTGGCAAGGAGTTCCACAGACTACGTGCGTTCGCGCAGCCATCAGGGCACGCCACCCGCGACGGCCCTTCCCCCACCAACCTGCCCGGCCCCCCTCTGAAGGCCTTCAGGTACCCCCACACGCTGTGGCAGGGCGTTCCACAGGCACAGGCTGCTGCTCCCGCCCGCCCCGCAGCGCGGAGTCCCGCAGGCACCCACCGGAAGCGGCCCCCGCAGTGCTGGCAGAGCTCCCCGACCCAGCCGGGCTGGCACTCGCACTGGCCGGTGCCGGGCAGGCAGCGGCCGCCGTTGGCGCAGGGCTTGTCGCAGTCCTTGCCCTCCGCCCCCGCGGCGCCCGGGCCCAGCAGCAGCAGCAGCAGCAGCAGCCCCGCGGCGGCGCAGAGCCAGGCCCGTCCCCGCCGCTCCATCGCCTGAGGGGCCGCGGGCTGGCGAGGCGAGGCTCTGAGGCACCGCTGGCTCCCTGGCGCGCGCGCGACGGTGGCCGGCTAGGCTCAGTCTCCCTCGGCCCCGCGACGGAGCATCGCTCCTCGGACGCCGCCGTGCGCGTCCAGTCCCGATGACGTCAGCGGCCGGAGGGGAAAGTCTGCTGCGCGCCAGGCGGCCGCCAGAGTGACCATCCTCCGCCGGTGGCTGCGTTCCGGGTTCTCACCGAGGAAGCCATTTTCCTCAGTGGAGTCAGACGGGCAGTGGGCGTGGCCTCCTCCCAACGGAAAAGACGACTTCAAAGTCGTGTCCTCTTTTCATTCTGCCCGCAGAGAGTCGCGACCACCAGTTTTCACTAGAAGCGTCGACTATGTCACTCTAGGCTTTGTTGGCTCTATATGGCATGAGAGGAGCAGCCATAGAGGTGGGAGAGGCTAGAGTGGCACTCAGTCAGTCTGCGGTGCGCGGGGCTTGTCTGTCTATCCTCAGCACACCACCATAGAGGGGAGGGGAGCGCTGGTATCCAGGCAACCGCGGATGCAGGGAGTGGGCGGGGCTGCAGGTAGAGGATGTCCAGCCTGAGCATCTTGGAGGGCTCCTCCTCGCTGCCAGCGCGGCTGCTGCCCTGTTGGGCTCTCTGGGGCCCCAGAGGCTCTGCTGCACATCAGGCAGCAGTTCTACAAGGGCAGCAGACAGGAGCTCAACTGGTACAACAGACAGCAGGCAACCACTCAACAGGGGCAGCAGCCAGGAGCAGGCAGCTGCCCCTGTTAGTAGAGACAGCAGGCAGACACCCAACAGGTGCAGCAGGCAGACACTCAACAGGGCAGTAGATGAGAGCTAAACGGTTGCCGCAGTCAGACACCCAATAGGTGCAGCAGATACAGCAACAGGGGCAGCAGGCCGGCAGACACTCAACAGGGCAGCAGGCAAGAGCTTAACAGGTGCAGTTGTCCACCCCAGTGGAATCGGACTGTTCTTGGCCTGCAGGTGCAAAAAGGCGAAGACTGGTCCTTCTGAATGCTTGAGGAAAGCAGCACCAAAGGAAAGCCCTGCTGGACTGAGCCTGAGGGAAGCCCATCTAGTTCAGCCTCCTGTTTCCCACAGTGGTCCAGCAGCTGCCTCTAGGAGGCTGATAAGCAGGAGAGGTAGGAAATGTGGTAGGCTGAAGGAAGGCTGTGGCAGCTGTAGACTCTGGGTAAGGGGTACTCTTGAATCGGCTGCCCCTCTGAGCCACACTGTATCAGGTCACTAGATCACCTCATGATTGGGCCGGCTATGCATTAATTATAAGACCATATGGTCCAACTGTTCCCAGTAAGGGGAGGGCTAGAGCGCCATGTGCATGCAGAAGGTCCCAGGTTTGTTCATTGGCATTTCCTGAAACAATGAGAAAAGAACCTTGCTTTGAAACCCTGGAGAGCCATTGCCAGAGTAGGCTGGGCTGACCTAGATGGATCAAGGGTCTGACTAAGCAGAAGGCGGTTTCCTCTGTTTTTACTTTCTGTTTCTCAGTGATGCTGAGAATACTGTTTAAACAAGAGAGCTCTGTACAAAAAGTCAACATTAAAAAGTGGAAGAGATTTTTTGTTTCTTAAAAAATTGAATGTGCCTTCTGATGATCATAAATTCTCAGAATTGGCCTAATAATCTAAACCAGCCACTAAATCATCACTGAGCTGCATGAAATCTTCTGTCTCTGCTGGAGAGAAGGTGGAGTACCTCAAGACATGAGGGATGCAAACATCATCACACTGTTGTAGGAAAGCTGTTTGCCCGAGTTGCACTAAAGAGGCTCCAGGTACTTGCAGAGAGTGTCTATCCAGAATCGCAGTGCAGATTCTGAGCCAACAGGTCCACCACTGATATGGTATTGTCCCTTAGACAGCTGCAGGAGAAATGCAGGGAATGACAGCCACTCTTTATAGCCTTTATAGATCTCACAAAGGCTTTCGACCTGGTCAGCAGGGACAGCCTGTTCAAGATTCTACCCAAGATCGGATGTCCACCCAGGTTCCTCAGCATCATCAGGTCTTTTCACAAGGACATGAAGAGCACTGTTGTCTTCGATGGCTCTACATCAGACCCCTTTGACATCCAAAGCAGAGTGAAGCAAGCCAACCTTGTTTGGGATTTTCTTTGCTGTCCTGCTGAAGCATGCCTTTGGAACTGCAACAGAAGGCATCTATCTCCGGACCAGATCAGACCGAAAGCTCTTCAACCTCTCCAGACTGAGAGCAAAGTCCAAAGTCCAGCTGAAATGTCTGCGTGACTTCCTCTGCCAACGATGCAGCTGTCACTGCCCACTCTGCCAAAGATCTCCAGCAGCTCATGGATCGTTTTAGCAAGGTCTGTCAAGATTTTAGACTGATGATCAGCCTTAAGAAAACACAGGTTGTGGTTCAGGGTGTGGACTCACCTCCCTGCATTACAATCTCTGCACATGAACTGGAGGTTGTCCATGACTTTGTGTACCTTGGCTCAATGATCTCCAACACTCTCTCAATACTGAGCTAAACAAACTCATCGGTAAAGCAGCTACCACATTTTCCAGACTCACAAAGAGAGTCTGGTCCAACAAGAAGCTGACGGAACATACCAAGATCCAGGTCTACAGAGCTTGCGTCCTGAGTACACTTCTGTACTGCAGCAAGTAATGGACTCTTCACTCACAACAGGAGAGGAAACAGAACACTTTCCACATGCGCTGCCTCTGAAGCATCCTCGGCATCACCTGGCAGGACAAATTTCCAAACAACACAGTCCTGGAACGAGCTGGAATCCCTAGCATGTAAGCACTGCTGAAACAGAGATGCCTGCATTGGCTCGGTCAATGGATGATGGCCAGATCCCAAAGGATCTCCTTGTTCTGCCAAATCCCAATCCACTGGGCCTTGTGCCCACTTAAGGCTGATTAGTTTCCATGGTAAAACTCACCAGTGCAGCAAGCAAAAGTCAGAGTCCAGTTCTAGTCCACAGATTCCAAGTAAACCAGTCCAATTAATGAGAGTTGCCAAATCAGAGTCCAGAGCCAATAATCTGAGTTACAGTCCATAAACCAAGTCAATCTCCTCTCCAACCCACACCACTAGTTCCTCCAGGTCCTGTTTATATGCTCCCAGGTTCACTTTAGCCTCTAGTGGTTGCAGCTGTGCAGCACACCTCCAGCTACCACCTGGGTTTTAATCCTGCATTTACTTAGAGCAAGGGGCACTGTGGACACCACACCCTATCTCCTCAGTAATATCTTCTGCGATGTCACTACACTCCTCTATGGAGAACTCATGCAGGGAAAGCGCCCTACAGGTAGACCACAGCTGCGATACAAGGACATCTGCAAGAGGGATCTGAAGGCCTTAGGAGTGGACCTCAACAGGTGGGAAACCCTGGCCTCTGAGCGGCCTACTTGGAGGCAGGATGTGCAGCATGGCCATTCCCAGTTTGAAGAGACACTTGGCCAACAGTCTGAGGCAGAGAGGCCCATAGCCAGGGAGACAGATGAGGGACAGACTGCACTTGCTCTCAGTGTGGAAGGGATTGTCACTCCCAAATCAACCTTTTCAGCCACACTAGACGCTGTTCCATAACCACCATTCAGAGCTGATACCATAATCTTTCGAGCCTGAAGGTTGCCAACTAGCAACTAAACCAGCCATTTTCAACCACTGTGCCATGGCACACTGGTGTGTCGCGAATGGTCTTCAGGTGTGCTGTGAGAGTTTGGGGGAGGGTCATTTGTCAGTAGGTCCAGTAGGGATGTGAGCCCCCCCACCAACAGCATGGTGTCAATTACCAAAAAACTGATAGTGTGCCTTGGCAATTTTAGTACCTTGTCAGTGTGCCGTGAGACAGAAAAGGTTGAAAATCACTGATCTAAACCATTTTAACTTTGAGGCAGAAAATCCAGACGGGTTCTTCCTGCTATTCCCAATAGCATTTCCTGGAGCAATAGAGGAAGATTTCGATTCTGTCCTTCCTTACTGGCAAGACAAGTCCTCCTCGGTCACCTTGTAGTTTAATTTGGTACGTAATCCAACAGATGCACACACCATACAGTTTTTCTGTATGTAACACCTCCTTCAAATAGAAGGATTAAACAGGATTAAGGAAGGAAGGCAGGGGGGAAAATGCCTTGTATTTAGATAGATATCTCTTCTTGGAGCCTTCTTGGATTAAAAGGTGCTTCATTGTCTGTTTTCCTGATTAATGTTGGAGATTGAACCTTGCTTGAGATAATGCCGCAGGGCTTCTGATTTTGTGTGAGATTCTGTCCTCTGCAAAAATGTTCTCTGTACCAGTCAACTTCAAGAAAAATAAAATAAACTGGAGTAAAATTGTTTGAAGTTGGTGGTGATATTTGGGACTATTATTCTTATGCTGTTCCTCAAAAAATGGTTAGGAGCTGGTTAGGTTAGGTCTCTCTTTTAGAAGAATTAGGGAGGCACTGATCAAGGGCATAGCTACACTCAGGCTAAAATTGCTTTAAATTTTGTAAGCATACAATAATTCTGTCCATGGACCAGCCAGAGATCTTCTCAGCACTACGACCGGGCGATGATTGCCAACATTCTTTGGAGAAAACCATGACAGTTAAAGTGAGACAAAAGTGATAGAAAACAAGTTTGTAGTGTGCAAACACCCAGGGGCACAGAAAATGGGGTAACAGAGGGGAAGATGGCTGATCTGAGTCATCCGATTTGAATTTGCCTTCATAAATCTGAGCTAACCAAGGTAAATGTCTGCCCTTCCTCTCCATCCCTGGTTGCCATAGTAACAGATATAGACTGCCTTGGGCTGGAAGTCTCAGTCAGTCCATAGAGAACTATTTCTGGTTGACCCACTGACGTCAAAGAAAGCCACAAAACCCACACTGATGAGTAGCCGCCTTGGGGAGAATATGTGAATAACCATGTCTGTTTAACAAACCCTTTGTGCACTCTCTGTACTTATCCCCACTCCCATCTCTCTCTTGTCTCCCATTCTGTCAAAATGTAGATGGTAAGCTCTTTGGGGCAGAGCTCTCTCCCTTTCTTATGTTACTCATTCAGCATTGCATACACTGAGGGTGCTATACAAATAAGAATCAGCTTCATCTTTAGTGTCTATTTCCACACACGTCTGGACGTGGCATGACCTCGGAAAATGCCTTTGCATGCCAGAGCTTGGCCTCTGGCTAGCTGGTCACCTGCACCTCCTATAAGCCATCAGAAGAACTCTGCTAGATCAGACCAGGTGAACTAATCCCTCCCATCCAGCATCCATTTCTCACAGTGCCCTGACAGATGCTTTTGTGAAACCCACAAGCAGGAAGCCCAAAGCCTATACCCTCCCCCTTGCCACAAGGCGACAGCAGAACTGTGTTCTGCTGGATAAGTTGGAAGAATGGCGTAGCTAGAAGGGGTGCAAAGCACTAAGTTTTGGAGGGAGCCTCACCATGGCATGCAAGCAGCCCCTCCCCTTAGGAGCCATTCCAGGCTACAAGAGCAAAGCACAGGTGTTGCCTTCATTTTGCTCTAGTAGCCGGAATGACTCCGAAGGGAAGGGGCAGCCTGCATGCCTGCAGGCGCTGAGACTCCCTGCAAAATGGAGTGCTTTGCACCCCCTCTAGCTACACCACTGCCTGTTGCATTTGAACCAAGCCGCTGTGTAGAGCCAGTTCTCCTGAACAACGGCATCATGTGGATGAACCTTCCCCCCTTAAAGCCACATGCAAAGATAATCCCTTTGACTACACTTGGACCCTCATGTCCTGTAGAATATTCCCAGCATCTATTGATTCCATGCATCCATTTCTAGATGATCACTGTTGTATTTTGATTTCCAGGCCACTCACTCGTGTATATTTGCTTTGTCATTATGCTGTTTCTTGAAGTGCTTCCTGCCCCCTACCCCATTCCTGTTTGTGTATTTCATTCCCCCCAACTAGCAAACAGTTATTATTAGTGTGACATAAAACCCACACCTGTGTGTGTGTGTGTGTAGCATATTCCTGACCTTGAAGACTCTTTGGGAGACTGGCGAAGGCTGAATAACTTTATACATCTACTGGTACTGAATTATTAACACCTTTATGAATGCAAGCTGTGCATTCATAGCAGTCCGGTTGCCTTGGGCATTTTCTGTTCCTCTTGTGCTCTCAGAGCAATTATTCTGCGTGATTTTTTTTTCCTTCATGTCCAGAGATGGCTTCGCACAAATTGGTTGGGGAAAATGAAATAGAAACCACAATAGTGGTGGGGGTGGATGGAGGGTGAGGAATGCTGTGGATGAGCTCATCAGTCACTCTGCAGCCATGAGGTCACCTTCAAACTGTGACTTCAAGGAGTTTGATCAAACCAAGGTTAGATGTCCCAAGCACAGGCCTGACATCTGCTGGAGCCTGGTTAATCCTCTCTTGGGGCCCAATCCTTTTCAACTTTTTAGTGCTGATGGAGCTTCAATGCAGCCCAGAGGTAAAGAAACAACATTTCCTTACCTTGAGATGGCTTCCACGATTGCCCTACCACCACAGCACATGTCCCATTGGCACGGCTGCGTTAGCTCTGGAAAGTTGGATAGGATTGGGTCCTTGGAGAATAAAGATGTGAGTTCCTGCTCTGTTAAATGGTGTAACCTATTCCCCCTTACTACCCCTTTTGCCTGGAATGCCCTGCCAGAACTCATACATGGTGCTACCTTGAGGAACCAAAGAGCCTTTTGCTGGGTAGCAGCTTCTTAACTGGAGTCGATCACTTCCCTTTTTTGATCAATTCTGTGATTATTGGTCCGCATCCAGATCTAAAACCCTCCCAGGTGTTAGTTGTTGTTGTTTTTTTTTGGGGGGGGGGGTGCAGAGCAGTTGAATTTCTAGCCAGCTCTTTGTTGTGCCTGAAGTGGAGGGGAGGGGCAGGTGAAGCCTATACGGAAGGAGCCTGAGAGCCAGTGGTGGGAATAGTGCCTAGTGGTAGTACTTGCATACCCATTCCTGCTCTGCACTTTTTCTTTTTACAGGGTAAGTAACTGAGCAGGGGAAAACTGGTCAATCCAACTTCTGCCACCATCCCAAATGAAGGAGGGAACAGCCTCTCCCTAGATCCTTGAAGAGCTGCAATCAGAGCCCACAATTGTGGGTTAGAAGAACCAATGGTCAGGTACAGTAGGGTGATGTTTTAAACATACAGCTGGAGAGAGGTCAACAGAGCATATGTTTCACATTGTAGAACATTCTTTGCATCCCCAGCTAAAAGATTTTAAGGCTGAGAAAGACACACACACACACACCACTGTCAGAGGGAAAGGGATTTATTCTGATGTAACCATTTTTTTTTCTTCTGCAAGGCAAGCTGCACCTGCCAGGCTCATGTCTCACAAAGTCTGTTTGTCACAAGCATTCTTGTTGTCATGGTCATTCATTGTCATACAGGTGTTTGCTGCCACAGATCAGTGGAGCTCCCTTCTGCAACCAGGTTACTGTGAACAGTTCACAGGACCCAACACGAGATGGTGCTGTTCTATCAAGGCCTCTCTTGGGTACCTGAACTGATCCTGTGGCACTCTGAAGACTAACAGCTTTACCCCCTGCAGGGATATGAACAGCCACATGAAACTATCTCCTGCACAAGGATCAAAGAACAAGGAGCCTTTTCTTTTTCAGTCGGTCACCATGACTTTCTTGATGCATGCATCATCTTGATACACACATCATCTAATTTCAGAGTAATTCCTTGTTACTCTTGCTGAGAAACACATCTGAGAGTCCTGTGACACCTTACTGCACAAACTCTTGACCTACTGCACAAACTAGAATCATCTCCATCCCATGCTAGAATAATCCTCAGATCAGTGGCATAGCTAGAGGAGGTGCAAAGCACTAGGTTTTGCAGGGAGCCTCACCGCAGCATGGAAGGGGCCCTTCTCCCTCCTTCTCAAGCCAGAGCCTTCATTTTGCTCTCACCACCCAGAATGGCTCCAAAGGGGAGGGGCTGCTTGGATGCCACAGTAAAGCTCCCTGCAAAACTTAGTGCTTTGCTCCCCCTCTAGCTACACCACTGCCTGAGATTTATCTATAGCTGTGGACATCCATACAGACAGAGTTACCAGGAACACAGTTCACCAGTTCTTAAACAGCTACACTTGCTGCTACCGATCCATTTCCAGGCACAATTCAAAGTGCTGGTCGGTTGTTACCTATAAAGCCTTAAATGCTGATTTTCCTGTTGCAAAGCAGGATGTAAATAGCAGGGCACACATACATGGCTTGGGACCAGGCTAGCTGAAGGAGCGCTTCCTTCCACTTGGGCCTGCCCAAACCTTGCATTCTGCATCATTTTTCAGAGCCCCAACCCCATCAGGAGAGATGACTGTTTTGGTCGCAGCACCCAGTATTTGGAATACATACCCCAGATTTTTGATGCTATTGTGTTGGCTTTCTTTCTTTCTTTCTTTCTTTCTTTCTTTCTTTCTTTCTTTCTTTCTTTCTTTCTTTCGCCTGGAGAGCATTGCAGAGGGGTGGCTGATAAATGCACTTAACTGAATGAATAAAATAAGCACACATCTTCAGAGCCTTTTTCCATTCACATATAGTAAGTAGAAACCTTCCTTTTGTAAAATGTTAACATAGGATTGTACACTTCCAGACAGTCCTGGTGCCTGAGCTCTGTTGTGTTCTGCTGCTCCAGCATCTGATTTCCTAGCTGTCTCTTCTTGGCCAACAATGTTAGAGAGCTATGACTGACTTCTAAAATCGCTCTTTTTTCATTCCCAATCAATACTGGTGAGCTCTTAATGTTGGCCACTGAGCTGAATGCCTACAGTGTGTGATCTAAGGAAGAGAAAGAAAGGTACTTTGTCTCTCTCGGCTGTTTATTGACTTCCATCCCTTTGGCAAAGTCGATGGATTTCTCCCAATCTTTTTGTTAAGGATTCAATATCTCACTAGCCATGATTCAGCCTGATCCCATTGTAGCAAGAGGAATTGATATGTACTGCGTGTGTTCAGTGGCGTATCTAGAGGCCTCTGTTTTGCTCTCATGGCCTGGAATGACTCCGAAGGGGAGGGGCTGCTTGCACACCGTGGTGAGGCTCCCTCCAAAACTTAGTGCTTTGCACCCCTTCTAGCTATATCACTCTTTCAACTCATTCAAATGGCGTTCGGTGGTGAGGGGGTGGGAAGCTGCAGGGGATGTGGGTGAATTCTGGCCTGGCTGCCTCGGAGAGACTTGGGCTGGGCCTGGACTTGGTTTTCCCAATAGGACTATATGGCAGCCATTCCCCTGACAGTGAGGAATCTTCAGCTTTTTCAATGCAATACCCATCAGAGTTTGGGAAGGTGACATCTTTCACCTTCCCAGACTTCCCCTTTCAGCTACTGAGAGGGGCGGAGATGCAGTTTGGAGCAAGTTAGCAGCTTGAACTTGAGCTGGGGAGGCAAGGAGACAAAGACAGTCGGAGAGCCGGGAGTCAACCGCTAGTGAAGGACCTCAAAGTACAGGAAGGGAAGGATGGTAGGGAGGTGTTCATGAGGCTTCTGGGCTTCTATTCAAAGGCCATCTGCTAAGTAGGTAGAGAATTGGCATCAGAGGGCAACCAGCTGGGCACTGGTCAAAGGTCCACCTGGCTGGACCAACCCTTGAATCCTCTTTGCTAGTGGGTGGAAAGCAGTGCCACCCAGGGTGCCATCAGGGTGAATGGGGGGGGTGCCATGAGGGGCTCAGGGCAGGCTTTACCCCACACCCCCAACAATGTGGCACCAGCACTGTGCAGATGTCAAGAAAGGGTGTGACTCTTGTCACTAATGAGATTTCCAGGGCAAGCATCAGAAAGATGTGGTTATTCCCCTGGTGCTCTGGAGGAGATTATAGGTGAGAAATCCAAACAGGGACCAAAAGAATTTGTCAGCATTTGTGCTCTTCTTTGCTTGCAAAGGCATTCAAAGCAACCCCCTGCGGTGTGCCTCGGGGCAGCAAAGACAAGGAGTCCTTTCTGAGCACTTCTTCATATTTTATCCTTCCGGTGATAAAAAGAAATAGCTCAACTTGTGCTCTACCTCTTGCTCTGATATTGTCATATTCCCAAGATCTGCAGAACATTCTGGACCTCTACATTTCTAGTCAGAAAATGGCTTCTGATTGTGATCCCTAAACCTTTCACAGGAATGTTCCAGACCAATGGCGCTGCCCCCCCATGCCAAGTGATGCATTATTTCTACCTCTGGGCACGAAACTGGTTATTTTGAGGGAACAACAAACATAATTATATTTAATATACTTAAGTCCATTTCCTGGCCAAGCCTCGGCTGTAAAAAAAAGATAATCCCTTTGTCTGCTCTTCTCTTTTGCACGCCTTGTTGTGCGCAGGAAAAAGCGAGATTTCCGTGCTCTGTTAAAAATAAAAAACAGCTTTGCCTGTTGCGAATAAATTTTGAACACATTATTTCAATGAACAAGCATCATGCGCTGCCTTGAAACAACCGTAGTGAGTCCTTATGAGTTACACCAAGGAAGAATCGGCTCTGAGTAACTGAGCTCAGCCTGGTTAAGAAAAGGAAAAGGGGGGGGCAGGGGGACAGGAACAGGAACGGCAGGCTTGGAGTGTGCTGAATAGCACAGCTGCAGAAATTATCTTGTCACTGACAACAAAGACAAAATTAGCTGCCTAAAATGAGGAAGAGAGATGAGATAAAAGGCTAGCTTTTAAATAGAACTCGGGAGTGTTTTTGAAAAGCAACTATGTCCTTAAAGATGGGATTCTGAGATTCTCCCCCTCCCCCAATCCCATGCCAAGATATGGTGGTGTTTTGCATTGCAAAATAGCCCACAATCTCATGAGCTGCCTGTACATCCTCTGGGTAGCTGTCATTGGGAAGTTATGTACAGTCAGCTCAGAATGTGGTAGGACTCCTCCTAAAGGATTGAGCTGGGTTGTTCGATGTGGTCTTGTCTTTCGAAGCACACCTCTCTCATCAGCGTCCTCTGGATTTCTGCAACATACTGTGCAGGTTGAGGGGGGTCCTCCAAAGACTGTTCAGGAACAGCAGCTGGTACAAAATACAGCAGTCTACTCATTGCCTGGGATGAAGGACAGGGAATGCTTCTTTGCAGCCATCAAACAACTGCACTGGCTTTGGGGCACAGTTAAAAAACGTGTTCATCTTTAAAATGGCTTGAGACCTGTGTATCTTCAGAGTGGTCTTCTCCACAGGAACTGGCCCAGAAATTGTTCATTCCCAGAGGATTTTCTCCAGGTCCCTCCAACATCAAAGGAAAGGCAAGTGGAAACTGATGATCTCATTGATGGCACCCTGGAATTGACATGAGCCCATTTCATCAGATGTATTTTCTTCTTCTCTGCCCCTGTCTTTTAATCCTGCTTTTACAAATGTGTTTAGAGGCACACAGGATATAAAGGGGAAAAAATGAACTAGAACCATAAAATCAGTTGTAAGACCAGGCTATCAATAAAATGTTGATTGCTAAGACCAGGCTAAAATTATTTTAAAATAGTCAAAATAACAGCAAAGTGACAGCTGTTAATTTTCAAGGTGTCACAAGAGTGTTTAGCTCTTTTCAGGAGAAAGCCCAAGTTGAACAACCGCAAAGAAGTGATGGGAAGGATTGTCCTATGTTTTTATCTGTTTGTTAAATCATGTTTTAATCTGTTTTTAACCGTTGTAAGCAGCCCTGGGTCTCTTTGGGGAGAAGGGCGGGGTATAAAGTTATTATTATTTATTATTATTATTTTTTACGTGCTGGTTCCACCCTGACTTGCACATGTTCATCTAAACTCACACGCAGTGCCAGCCTGTGCCCCTAGGCGCATACATTCAGGTGAATGCTTGAAGCTTGAAGAAAGAGTCAACTAGTGCAATCCTTACTGCCCCCCCCCCCAGTGTCCACACATTCATTTGTCTTGGGTGAACATCTGAAAGGGGTTTTTGTTGTTCCTGCAGCAATGAGCTCACACAGCTGTCTCTTCGAAAGAACACTGTCTGGATATAGACAAAAGAAGAGCCTCAGCTTCTGCTTTCTAGATAGCTTAAAAAGCATCCTTTCCCCCCCCCCATCTCCTCCACTCACTTTCACAAGCCCCTGGCTGAAAAGGCAGCCCATGTGCTGCTGTGATGCCTCATCATGGGACTTCCAGGCATCTCCCCCAGGGCCGTTTCCAGAAAGCAGACAGCCTAACCCACTTGCCTGGAGAAGTGCACAGCGGAAGGCCACAGAGACTGCCTCTGAAATGCAGACAAAGCCACCTTTTCTCTGGCAGAAGGCGGGGAGAGGCCAAGTGTGTGCCAAGTGAGGCCTGCTCAGCTTTCTCACACGAAGGTCACAAGCACAGTGGGGCTTTCCAGATTCTGCTGCTGGCGAAAACTGGCTGCAGCTGCTTCCTCTTGGCTTGGACAACCCTCCACTTGTCCCGACAGGAGTTCTGCGTGATCCATGGAAGCCTGCACTTTTCAACCCCCCGTGCCTGCTGTATAGCTGCTGCCAGTGGTGTGCTTTGGAGGGTGTCCTTCTGAAACGTTGTTGGTGTCGTGTGTGCCCACCAGCAGAATCTTCTAAGATTCATCCCCCCCCCCCCATCCCAGGTCTCTTGATGCAAAATCTCTGAGTGGTGATGGGTGCCTTTTGGCTCTGGTGCTCATACTTGTCCACACACAAGACCACAACCTCCTTGCCCCCTGTCCCTGACAACACCCTCCCACAACTACCTGCCCAAACAGGCAGTGTTGTGGACTGCGACTCTGAGTGCAGCTCAGAGGACCCCCAGGCCCACTGTGAGATGTGCTGTTAAGCACAATCCTGACCAACTTCCTGTGCTATGATGCAGCGGCACCAGAATGGTCTCTGCTGTACCCAGCACAGGAAAAAGGACTGCTGGAGGTCTCCTCAAGGTAAGGGGACATTTATCCCCTTGCCCTGGGGCAAGCACTGGTGCAGCCCTCCCAGTAATACTGCCAGTATCCATGGAAACTCTGACACAGTCCAGCCGACAAGGAGTGGCGTCCTGACATCAGCACAACATCAGCCTGATGTGCAAGGAGCAAAAAACCACATCCACCCAGCTCCAATGCTGGCCGTCAGACAAGTGTTGCAAATGTGAAACAGAAAGGGCCAGGGATAGGCACAGGTCCAATTAGCAGCTACCGCTCGGGCCATCCCCCCCCCCAAGTGGGCCCTACGAACAAGAAACATAGCAACAATCACCACCACCAACCATGGGATAGCATAAGAACAGCCCCACTGGATCAGGCCATAGGTCTATCTAGTCCAGCTTCCTGTATCTCACAGCGGCCCAACAAATGCCCCAGGGAGCACACCAGATAACAAGAGACCTGCAAGGCCTCCTGGGAATTGTAGTTAAGAACATAAGAACAGCCCCACTGGATCAGGCCATAGGCCCATCTAGTCCAGCTTCCTGTATCTCACAGCGGCCCACCAAATGCCCCGGGGAGCACACCAGGTAACAAGAGACCTGCAAGGCCTCCTGGGAATTGTAGTTTAACAAGATAGTTGTTAATTGCAGGTAACAAGAGACCTGCATCCTGGTGCCCTCCCTTGCATCTGACATAACCCATTTCTAAAATCAGGAGGTTGCACATACACATCATGGCTTGCAACCTGTGATGGACTTTTCCTCCAGAAATTTGTCCAATCCCCTTTTGAAGGCATCTAGGCCAGATGCCATCACCACATCCCAATAACACACACCACATGTACGGCAGGGGGTCTGTCATTCAACCCTGGTCCAAAGGAGTGAGGCAATGGCATCACTGCCAGGTACCTCCAAGGCAGACCAAAGTAAGCCTTAGTAACCACAACTGTCTAGGGCAGCAATTTTCATATCATGGAACACAGACAAGGTGCTAAAATTTTCAGGGTACACCATCAGTTTTTTGACGCTTAACAAGGTACATCATGCTGCCGGTGGGGGGCTCACAACTCCCAAAGGCCCTGCTAATAAATTACCCTCCCCCCAAACTCCAGTGGCAGAGGGAAGGAGTATGATGATGACATTGATTGACAGGCCTCCTCCTGTGCTAGCAGATGAATAAGGCCTCCTGTCTGTACAGAGAAGGGCTTATGTTCAGCCCTCGGGGCAGGAGGAACATCAAAAGGCCATTTGTCACTCCTCCAGAATTAATCCACAGAGATGTCCTTTGTCCTTCCTGGCCATAAATACCAACCAGGCAGCCAGAAATGAAAGGAGCTGGAAAAAGGGAGCTAAATGGAGCTAAAGAACGCCAAACAATTCCTCTGATTTTTCAAAACAGACCTTGCATGGAGGAGATGGAGAGGGTTTGTGTGTAACAAGCCTGCTCTGGGTCCAGAGAAGTTGTGCTATGGGTGGATCAGTTGGGCACTTTATAGCTAGCAGAGTCAGTGGAGCTCCAGTTTTTCCAGTGGGCAGGTCTGCCTGCCTACAAGTCGCACACCCCTGAAATCCCAGATCTGAGCAGGCACAATAAAGCTGCCAAGGGCCAATTAATACTTTCCAATTAGTCCTCATGTCGAGATAATTTGATACAACAAACACACTCAGGCATCTTGCCAAGTTTGAAGACTACCAGTACATTCATGGGAAGGTCTGGGACCCTTTAAAATATTTGGAGAAAGCAAGTGGAAAAGAGCCAGGGCTGACTCCCAAACGTTATGGAAAGTAGATGAGAGGACCAAAAGTAAGTGGGATGTTCAACACAGCAGACCCAGGCAGCCTCTGTCCTGAATCAGGCCCATGGTGGGAGAAAAGGTTAAATCATTTCTCCATGCACATGGCTCCAGTCCAGACTGGGAGCCTCCATACCTGTTATTTACTTACAGATGTGGAAAATAAAACATCTCTTAAATTTTTGCCAGGCCCACAGGTGTACACATTTGATCCCTGTTGCTTATATGCAACGTTGGGCAAAAATGATTTAAGATCCCATCTGATCTGGTCTAAAGGCTCAGACTTGAGTGATAAAGAAACACAGTGTATATACTCAGAGGAGCTCTTATCTAGATCATGTTGGCATCTTTCAGTCTCCGAAGACTATGGTGTCACGCTCTGAATGGTGGTTCTGGAACAGAGTGTCCTCTCCAGTGCACGAAGCCTGGGTAAAGTAGGTATGGAGGATAGGCTGTTACCCATGCAGCAAATCCCCCCTCTCCACGTCGCTGAAATGGTCCAATGGAAAGGCAGAGGCCAATACGGTTGGTTCCAGCGGCGTCGCAGGAGTTGCCAGAACGCGACTGTGTTCAGCCATGAACTGCTTCAGGGACTCCGGCTCCAGATTTTGCCTCGAGGTTGACTCCTGAAGCCTTTTCCACAACTGGATGTAGCCACAAGGCAGTGGAGGTTTGGGATCAGAGCTTTCCTTCTCTCAGATGAGCTGCCTTCCCAGGCTGAGGAGTCCCAGCTACCCGGTGGCTGTTTAGTCGCCTCTTACGACAAGTACAGCCAAACTGAGGGTCTATTCTTATCCCCAGCCCCCAGGGGTATCTAGATCATTAGTTTGTTAATTCACACACTGTGGATCAAAGTTCTAGAACTGAGAGCGAAACCTCTCTCAGCATTTATCTTTAAACCCAACCTCATCCAATCTCTGTGTTCTTCCTTCTCAACCCCCACATATTTATTCATTCTGTCCTACCAACATGATTCAGCAGAGCTCTTATATATACACATATTTATACGCATTAAATATATAAATACATATATTGCAGATATATTTGCAACAAATACATGTATATGCAATTAGAATTATTTCTACCAACCAGTACAAACAACAAATTAAACCAATTGCACAACTACTGAGAATAAAATTGCTGAAGCAGGCTGGAAAACGAGCTTGCAGAAGCAACCAACCTACAGAAATTCGGAATTGCCTGCACAGCCTATGCATTTATTTTACAGCACAATCCAAAAATGGTGTTGAGCCAGCACAGCTGTCCCTTCACTGGGTGAGTGTCACAAAGGGGCCATAAGGCACGTTTGCGTCTGCTGCAGCTGGGCCAGCACAAAGGCCACGCTTGTCTGGCAGTACCAGAGCCTATTCCTGTACCAGCCAGTACAGGTAAGTTCATGCCGGGCAGCTTGGGGGCATCGGGAGAGATACCTCCAGTAATCTGGAGGTAGAGAGGGGGCAGAACACAGTGAGGATGAGGCCTGGGAGGAGGTGGGATCTGCAGTGGTGTTGGACGCCGTATCCTAACCCCCCAACTGGCTCATCCAGCATTAAACTGGGCTTCCCAGATCTGAACCAGCTAAATAGCTGGCACAGATCCAAGAAGCCCCATAGGGGTGGGACACTTGCTTTGGACACTTGAAAGTGCCATATAAAAGTGTGTTGTTGTTGTTGTTGTTATGTCAATTAAGGGCCCAATCCTATCTAACTTTTCAGCACCAGTGCAATGTTCCCCTACCTTGAGCAGACCTCTGTGAATGCCTGCCCACCACAAGATGCAGTGCATGCCCCACTGGGATGGCTGCCCCAGCACTGGAAAATTGGATAGGATTGGGAAAATTGGATAGGATAGGAAAATTGGATAGGATTGGGTCCTAAGTGTGCTCAATCAGATCAATTGCTAAATGAAGCGTGCTAAATCAGATTGGGAAATTTTTCTGGAGATGTGTCTCCGATTCAGAACTTTCTGGAAAACGTACACTGTTGCTTGTTAACATTAACATTATGCAACCTGGGAGTCAGGACAAATATAATCAGTGCAACTGAGTATGGATTGTTTTTAAAGACTTTTCAGTGGCTGGAAATAAGCTTCCAGTCCCCCTTCTGATAGCCTTCCAGGCATCAGCCAGTCTGAAAGGTCTACAGGTTTTTCTAGGGCAAAATGAAGGCCTCTGTGTGACCCCACAGCTCAGCCGGCAGCTCTGGGGTGATGCCAGGGCAAATGCCTGTCCTTTGTGAGCTGGTTGCTGCCGTAATGCTCGGTTTTGCAAGCTCACTGGTTCAGCATTTTTGAATTGCTGGATAGAAGGGGTGGTTTGGGTCTTCCAGAGGTTAGTGGGTCAGATATATGAGGTTAAGAATGGATGATGTTCAAAAGATGGCTGGCTCAGCAGCTTAGTCAGTGTCAAGGGAGATAACAGTCTGAAGGTACAACAAATCTTTTTATGTCTCATTCATTCCCTGGCAGAGGCTTCTTCCACTTGAGTTTCCTTTGGAATGCAGAGCAGAGGAACCTCAGAACTGAATCTGGCTGCTGCCTGAGGCACCAGCTTCAGCTGGCCTCATAGATGGGCCAGCCCTGCCACGCGCGAGACAGCAGCAGGAGACCTGCTTGCAGTGCTGAAGTGGTGGTGATACCAGAGAAGTCCAGGAGCCCCAATGGTGGGCAGGGAGGGGCTGGGCTCTGAGAGGAGCTAACTAGACCAGCATTTCTCAAACTGTGGGCCGGGGCCACGTGGAGCCGATTTCTGCTGGGTTCTGCAGAGCCTCCAGTGAAAACATGAGTGATAGAAAGATCAGATAACAAATTGCCTCAATCCCTGAGAGGCTATTCAAAAATCAGACAGCTGCTAGCAGCTCTGCAAAGAGCTGAGCTCCTGCAGTTTGCAAGGAACTGAGCTCCTGCAGTTTGCAGCCTTGGGTAAAGGAGGAAGAACGAGGGCGGGAGGGGGGTGAGAAAGGAAGGGCATGACCAAACTAGCCTGCACAGACTTTGCGGGACTTGGGGCTTCTCTGGCTGCTGCCAGAGAATGCAGGATGCTTTGGTGCCGTTGCACCCGGTGGTGGCCCCATCTTTCAGGACTGGCCTGTAAGCCCCTCAAGCCATGAGGTTATTCATGAGGGCTGCCTCATTATGAGAAATGGATCAATTTTTTGGGAGGGGCAAATAAAATAAATAAATTTTATTTCTTCAAGATCACCTTTTTAAAATGAAAATGTCTCATGAAGCTCGGTGGGTCCTGATAGAGTGTCATTTAAAACAGTGGGTTGCGGTGCTAGAGAGTTTGGGAACCACTGACTTGAAGAATTAGCAAAAGGTACAGGGATGTCAGAAGGGCTGCCTCATTACTAGAAAGAGATTGAGATTAATTAACTAATTAAGGGCTCAATCCTATCCAATTTTCCAGTGCTGGTGTAGCCATGCCCATGGGACATGCACTGCATCCTGTGATGGGAAGGCAGTCACAGAGGCCACCTCAAGGTATGGGAACATTTGTTCCCTTACCTCGGGCCTGCATTGCGGCTACACCGGTGCTGGAAAGTTGGATAGGACTGGGCACTAACTGATTGATTAATTAAGGGAGGGCACCAGGATGAGGTCTCTTGTTATCTGGTGTGCTCCCTGGGGCATTTGGTGGGCCGCTGTGAGATACAGGAAGCTGGACTAGATGGGCCTATGGCCTGATCCAGTGGGGCTGTTCTTATGTTCTTATTCAGAGGGTTGATGCAGGGAGGCTTGAAGCTGGAACAGATCTGAGATCTCGCCCCCTTCCTGCAAGCTTTATTCATTTTTAAACATGTGTTGCAATACAAGGGTTACTAAAGGTTACAAAGATTACGCTGTTAGAAAACCGGCTAGCTCTAGCTAACCACAACTTTGATAAGAGGCGCTTTTTCAAAATACCACCGCACTGGGCTTTAGACACTCAGCATGTTTTAAGGCCGATGGCAGAGTGGGCTCTGCGCAAACGGAGAGTGGGCTCTGTGTTGTTATCAAATATGCCAAGGCATCTCAAAGCCCAGCGCCTGTGCATATATTCACTACAGTGTGGACAGGCCTGGGCTGTCAGAGCCCAGTCCTATGAGCATCTACTCAGAAGTAAGGCCCATTGAGCTCAATGGGACTTACTCCCAGGTAAGCATGGCTAGGACTGCAGCCTCAGAGCCCAGTCCTCAGGGTCTACTCAGAAGTAAGCCCCACTGGGTTCAATGGGACCTACTCCCAGGTAAGGGACTAGCCTTAGTCACTGAGGGGGGCTCAGCCCCAGCCCAGAGCCCGCAGCAGGACTGCCAGGCGAACAGGTGTGGGAGGGGCGTGGCCGGGGTGGGGCCTGTTGCCGGGGCGGGCCTGCGGTCGCCAAGCCGCCGTTGCTACGAGACGGCGCCGGCGCTGCGGCGGAACAGCTGGTCCTGCGGGCCGTACCATTGCGTCCGCGGGGGGAGGCGAAGCGGAGGAGTGGCTGCTGGCTGGCCGCTCGCGCGCGCCGGCGCCCCTCCAGCTGCGGGGCTCGTGGCGCGGCCCGCTCGGAGGCGAGGGAGCGGCGGCGCGGCCGGCCGCCCTGACAGACAATGGCGCTGCCGCCCCCGCGCACCGCGCTGCCCCCCGCCCGCAGGGGGCGCCCCCGGGCCGCGGCCCAGCCCGCTGGCAGGTGAGGGCCCCCGCGGGGGCTGGCGAGGGCACGTCACTGGGGCGTGAGGGGGGCTCGGGCCGGGGGAGGCCTCAGTGGGGGGCTTGTGGGGCTCTGCTGCAGCTGGTGGGGGGAGGCCTTGGGGTGGGGGGTCCGTGGGAGGCCCTTGGGGGGTTCAGGGGGCTTTGGGGGGGCTGCTCTGTTGCAGAAAGTGAGGGGGAGGCCTGGGGTGAAGGAGGCTCGTGGTGGGCTCTTGGGTGGTTTCAGGGGGGCTCTGGGAGGCAGTGAGAGGGAGGCCTTGGAGGGTGAGGGGACTTGGGGGGCTTTCAGGGGAGCTAGTTGGGGGCGGTTGTGCTGCTGCAGAATTAGTGGGGGGCAGTTGAAGGAGCAGATCCTGGGGGTGGTGCTGGGGAAATTAGTGAGGGTCGGGGGGACACGCAGGGGCTGTGTGGCAGTGGTTGGAGGGCACAGGGTGGCAGGGAGGACTTGGCAGTTTGGGGTGAGTGGAGTTTATGGGGGGTGATGGGATTCAGGGGGCTCATGAGGGCGTTCATGGGGGCTCTTGGGAAGGTTCAGGGGGCTCTTGGGGGAGACTGCTATGCTGCAGAATTAGTGGGGGGTGCTGGAGGGGCAGATCCTGGGGATGGCACTCAGGGTTGGAGGTGCAGTGGCTGTGTGTCAGGATGGGGGGCACAGGGTGGCAAGGGACAGGGGGGTCACAGGCTGGTTGAGGCACAGGGAATAATGGGGGTGCAGAGTGCATGGGGAGCCTTAGGGAGCTGGGGGGTTGCAGTGGGGTGTCAGTCAAGGAACCCGAATTTGCTGGCTTCTTCTCTATACTTTCTTGGCATCACCTTTTTCAAATCATGGTTCTCAATCAGTGGTACAGCTGCTTGTGGTGCTGTCTGGTACCTGAAGTGGCATCTTTTACTCGCAGGACCCCTTCACCCCTGCAGTGAGACCAGGAATGTGACCCAACAAACTGTGGTAGGAGGCTTGGTTCAGTGGGTGGGGCTCCAAAGCATGCTTTTCATGCCTGAAAAAGCCACCCTGAAGCCCTTACTGGTGTTTGTCATGTCACATCTGGTCTCCCAACCCAGAAGTAACTGGTGTTGATGTCATCACCAGTTATGGTGATACTTCAAATAGGTGGACCATGTGAAGTATTGTGATGGAAGACAGAGGTTGAGAAACACAGTTCTAATCAAAGCGTGCAAATGACGTCTCTGAGGGAGCTTGCTGAGATTGATCCAGGGCCAACTGGGCCACTTTGCCTTCCTGAGCCTCCTGCCTTCAGTGTCACTTCCAGACAAATAGGTCAGGGTTGTGGTTCTCATACCTTTAGCACGAGGGACCTACTTTTTAGAATGATAATCTATTGGGGCCCACCAAGTGATATCATGGCCAGAAGTGACATCATCAAGCAGGAAAATTTTTGACACCCTCATGCAACAAAATCCAGTAAATAAATCACGTAAAATCAAAATCAAGTAAATAAATTAAAAGTTTACAATAAGTTTAAACATTTATTTAAAATAATGAAGAACCTTCCTAACCCTCTTGAGCAGTTGCTGATCTGTTTAAAAGACAATTCCCCAAACATCCCCAAAGGTTGCAGTCTTATCCAAACCAGTGAGTAAGCTCCATTGACCATCATTATTAAAAGCATATACTGTACATAGTAGCTTGTTAAAAGTACATATCTGTAACATTTTCCCAAATGCAGTCACATACATGGTAGCATCAGGTCCATTAAAAGGAATGGGGACTCACCTGAAACTTGCTCGCGACTCACCTGATGGGTCCCAACCCACAGTTTGAGAAACACTGGCTCAGGGCATGGAGAGTGAACTCCCGGTGCCCTGGCATCCCCATGAAGCTTGTTTCAGTGACTGGGAGTCTGCTTAAGGCCCAACTCCTCCTGTGGGTTTTGGTAAGGAGGTTGGTGATGATGTACATTTGGGGGTGTCTTGGGGTACAGAAGGCACTTAGTAGGCTGGTGTGCAAGTGGAGGGGTGTCTTATGGGGATACGTTGCAGCTCTACTCCCACCTCTGCAAATTGGTGGAATCCCAGTGTAAGAAGTGCGAGGCTGCGGGGGGGGGGGGGAGGCTGAACCCTGCTGGATCAGGCCAAAGGTTCATCTAGTCTAGCACCTTGTTTTCCACAGAGGCCCACCAGATGCCTCTGCAGCTAGTATTTGGAGGCAGACAGCCACAGTAGCCATCATGAGTAGCCACCGTTGGTAACAATGAATGTTGTCAACTCCTTTTTTTAAAGCCACCCAACCTAGTAGCCATTCCACATTCTGCAGCAATGAATTTCACACACTAATGGCACATCCTGACTCTCCCGTCAACAGGTTTCCTTGGCTGACCCCTGGTTTTAATTTGTGGGGGAAAGGGAAAAGAGATTCTTTCTCTCTTTCTCTGTACCATGCATAATATTTTAAGTCTCTGTCATGTCCCCTCAGTAATTAATGTTGGCAACCTTCAGGCTCGAAAATAAAGTCATCTAGAAGTTCTAGGTAGCCCTTCCTCATAAGAGAGGTACTCCACTCTTAATGAGAATTTTGGTTGCCCTATCCTTTTTGAGGTGGGCAACCACAATTGCCTTTTATAGCACAGATTTATGTAGAAGCATTATAATATTTGCAGTTTTGTTCTCAGTTTGTTCCTTGATTAGTTTGGTGCCCTCTACAAACTTGGCCACCTTGCCATTTACTCCTAGCTCTGAATTATTTATGAACAAGTTGAAAAGCAGCAGTCCCAAGGCAGATCTGTGGGGGACCCTACTTCTTTCTTTCCTCCACTGTGAAAATTCCCCATTTTTTGTTGTTTAACCATTATCAATCCTTGAAGGACCTCTTTTCCTATTCCATGACAGCTAAGTTTACTCAAGATGGACTTTATTTGTATACCTGGAATTTTGAAAAGCTTTTGACAATGTCAGCTAGATTACCTCTATCCGTGTGCCAGTTGATGCTCAAATAACTGTAGAAGGTTAGTGAGGCAGGGCTTACCTTTGCAGAAACCATGTTAATTTTCTTTTAGAATATTCTTCTATTTTCTTAATAATTTTGTCTTAAATAATGCTTTCCACCATTTAACCCAGAACAGACATTATGCTGACTGGCCAGTAATTTCCTGGAACCATTTTAAAATACCACTGGAATATGTCCTAGCAGTCCATTGGCCAAAAACGGAAAGAAAGGACAGTTGACATACCAGCAATTTCACATTTGAGTTCCTTAATAACTCTTGAAGGGATAGCATTTGGACCCAGTGATGTATTCATTTTACTTGGTTGACCTTCCCTGGAATCTCATCCCTTTGCACTTCAAGTGGATTCAGTTCTTTAGGTCAGTTCACGCATAGGTATCTGCCCTACATCTTCTGTGCTATAAAAAGACAGATGCAGATAATTCATTCAGCTTCTCTAGCATCTCCATATCCTCTTTAACTTTCCCCTTTACTCCCTTATACTCTAATGGCCCGACTGCTTCTCTGGCAGGTTTCCAGAAGAAGAAGGTCTTATTGTTTCCTTGATGTGTCATGTGTTCTTCCTATTCTTTTTTTTTTGCACCACAAAGCTTCCATTTCTTTTGCCAGAGTGTGGTCCTTTTTGTTCTTTCATTTGGCCAAGACTTCCATTTTCTGAAGAAAGCCCTCTCGCCTTTTATTAGCTTCTGTGACTTCACCCACGAGCTTTGCAAGATAAAAGCCCTTGGGGAAGGGGTAACCTTTTCCCTTGTCATTGGCCTGGCCACTGGATTTGATATGGTTAACGTATCTGGAGAGGTAGTTGAGGTTCTCTGTACAGTAAAGACACTGTAACTTGGCTGTTGAAACCAAATAAACCACAGTGTTGAAAAGCACTGCAACTGAAGATCTTATATACAATAAATATTTTTCCTGAATGTAAATGTCATGTTTATAGCGGTCCTTCCTCTCTTATTTTTTATAGCAAATGCAAGAAACAAGGGGTGAGATGCTAATTCATAAAGGGCCTGTGGGGGGGGGGGGTGCGTTGCAGGAACATGCCTTTTAAGCGCTCCAAGGCAGGCACAAATAGCGGCCTTTCTGTTTGCATTGTATTTACATGGCTGCCTGTGTGAAGGTTAAATTTCTCTTCTTTGTATAGTGGCAAATTAAATTAGTCGCAAGTGTCAGGGTGGGATGGGGTGAGCAAACTAGCCTGGCCTGTGTTTTACAGCTGTTTGTGTGAAAAAGCACAAATTTCCAGATAGCTGACATTAGAAAGGGGAGGAAAAATCCAGGATTTGGGTTCTGTAACGAGTTTGTTCTGAGCACTTTTTAGTCAAACAAGAAAATCCAGTTGCTTCTAATGAAGCTTTTTAGCTTCTGGGAATGAATGACCTTGAAATCCAAATGCTGTTTCAGAGCTGCCTGGGGGATTTCATTTCTGAAACATCTGTAAGCACTCAGCTGCGCTGTTGGCCACAGTTGCCCACGTCTACCCTTAAAATGTCGTCTGTTCATGTTCCTTTCCTAGCAGTCTTTGGCTTTGCATTCCATTTTTCTTTCCCCACCCCTCCCTTAGCTTAACGGCCTTTTTCCATTCTAACGGAAGGAGAGGATGAAGAGAAGCGGTTGCCTTGTTGCAGTATGTTCTGGGTTGCTAAGTGATACTTGGGAACCGTATAACAGAGAGAACTAGTTCCCAAAACTGTGCATGCAGGAGTCTGGAAGTCTTCCATCTGCTGTAAGAGGAGAAACATCCCAGGATAACTGGGTTTCTTCCAGCCACTTTAAAACATGTGGGCTGATCCAGAGTGCTTGAGAAGCTGGCACAGACCATCCAAAGTCCTGGCAGTGTACCAGGAAAGGAGCACGGTCATTGTTTCTTGAATAACGTTCGTTAGCACCCAGCTCATTGTGCCACACCTCCACAGAAGTGTGTATTTGTATGTTTATTCTATGAATTGTCATCTTAACAGAAGGGCTAGTAAAATGACTGCCATTGAGCATAGACCTTTGATGCCTAGGGAACTGCCAGAATGGTGTGCCACCTTCCTCACCCGTTTTTGGTCAGATTTTGTGACTCCTTTCTTGCTCATCTTTCTTTTTTCCCCCTCAGTGGTTTGTTAGGGTTGATGTAATGGTCTATTTTTTTAAAACAATATGATGTTAAACTTGGCCTGTGTTCTTCCCACTACTTGAATGCCCTTGTGATCTCTGTACTTCCTTTCTTTCCTCCCTAATGCGGTGATGTAAACAGTAAGAGTGCCCCTGTTGCCTCTTCCAATTGCTCCATCACTTTTGCCACTGCCCTTCAGCACCTCCTTGCTGCTGGTCTCCCAGACTCCCACTGGGCAGCTCCACGCAGGCCTGTGTCTTCCTCCTGACCTGGGCCCTGCTCCCCTTTGCCATCCTTGGCGCCGTCTTGCCTACAGTCTCTGCATAAACAGGAAGCAGCCTTCCAACCACTCTGCACTCCTTCCTGATCAATTTTAGCCAGTGACTCAACACTTCACTTAGCAAGTCCGAGCAACCTGGGGTGTGTGTGTGTGTGTGGGAGCTGTTCTATACCTGGAATAACAATGTAGTTCTTTTTTAAAAACAAAAAGATAGTTTTGAAACAGCGGTTGTAGATCAAATGAATTAGTGAAAAGGTGGTATCCTCAGAAGAGATGTTCTCTTCATCAGGATGAGCACTGCATCACTTAGTGGGCTCCAAAGTATTTGCTGAGACCCTGTCCAGAAAAAAGAACTGCCTTCACCCCACTCTTGAGCAGCAGCACTACGCTGACAGCAGGCAGGTCTGAGGGATTGCAGTCCAGGCAGAAGTAGATCCTGGCTGTGGCTGGGACTGTGCTGGTGTTGTGGGACAATATTGTACCCCCCAAGCCGATAGACCACTCCTTGGTGTCATATTCAGATACGTCATGTTCATTATTTGAACACTTATACCCTGCCTATTTACTGACATTTTCAAGGTGGTCTATAACATATTGAGAATACAATAAAATAGTTAATTGGGATGTTGGATCCTGCACTGGGCATTGGCTTCCTCACCCAGTCTCTTGCAATGTGTTGCAGATCTGGGAGGCAGAGGTGCATATAAGCCACCTCCCAATTTCTGGGTTGTTCGGTTGCTTCTTTTGTAAGTATAGCCCTGCTCACTCTGGGAATAAACCTCTGTCCAAGTTGTATTGTACAGTTATGTTGTGCTGCAGTGACAATCTGGAACCATAACATCTATTCCTGAAAGTCTGTGCTATTATCTGTGCCTCACCCAGGAGATTCCAGTTTGCAACAAGTCTGTTTCACCGACCCAGTCATGCCTCAGCTATGTAGATAACAGAACAATGCACAGTTAGCAGTCACAATCCAAAGATCCTTGTGACTAGGTTTCCATACCGTACGTGGCTTTTGCCTCCCCTCCCCCTTAACTACCGCCCCCCCCACTACATGCCCTTGAAGGCTACTTTTAAAAAGTAAGTCAGAATGCAGTTGTAGAGACCCCTCTTTGCAGTGGGAAATCCCAGAGGTTTCCTGTGTCTGCCCGCATAGTTCTGAGTATGGGCAAAATACTTTATGGTGATGACTGTACTAGCTGAACTTTTAAACTCTTTCACTAACGACTTTTTCATGCAAAGGAATTCAGAACAAAATGTAATGGCTGATGTGTGCCTGTGGATCCAGTTTGTCGTCTGTACAGTGGCTCTAAGATGAACACAATAGTTTAGCAAGAGAACTCAGACTGGTCCTTGATCTGCTTACATTGTAAATCTTACAGAGATAGAGTTACAAACTGGAATTCTTTTTTAGGACCACCACGGACTGGATGGATACATCTTTTTGGGACTATGGGCCTGGTGATTTAGGTGGTGGGCCTCAGAATGTAATGTAAATATTTTAAATAGTGTCATGCCCTTTCCTGTAGTCACCCTGCAGAACTATTGCGCTAAGGCTGCGATCTTGTGCAAACTTTCCTGTTCGTGTTTCCATTGAACACAGTGAGAACACAGTTACTTTTACGCAGCGAGATGCATGGGATTGTGCTCTAAGAAATACATTTGATGGCAGTTGACTTTTCTTCTTGTAATACCCTGATGTGATGGTACATGTTGAAGCCTCTTAAATGCTACCTCTTAAATGTTTAGAGAGTGGACTTTTATTTGGAAAGATACTAGCACCTACTATAAAACAACAATTTCTGTGGGTCTAGTTGCATGTTTCTGTGCAAACATTTCCAAGATTTGCCTTTGGTGTTGGCAGTGAGTGCAAAGGTCAGTTCAAAAGAGTACTGGCATGTCGAGGCCTGCCTGTTTAGCCTCCTGTGGTGCCTTAAGAGTAACAGTGTGTATGGTCTGTTCACTGCACAGGTCAGTTATCAGGAGTTCACATGCCGGCGTAATGCTGGACCTCCCTGATGGCTCCCTGATATTGGTGTGGAGATTTGCCCTGAGATCCAGCTAGCGTACAAACGCTATGGCTTGATGACCTTGCAGCTGCAGAGTGGCTTATTTTATGCTCTGCTGCACTTGCTTTGTCTGCAGCCTGTTAATAGGTGCAGTGAAGTGAGTGCAAGAGATGCTCCTGTTTTTCAGGATGAGCAAAGGTAGAAGATGATTTGGTCCAGTCCATTTTGAAAGAGCTCCCATAAATGGTGTAGATAGGACCTTGGATGCAGATGGCAGATAGAAAAAATGAACGGGCAGGTAAACTGAAGGAAGCATTTTTTAAAATGCTGTGGAAAAACCAAGGACTTGAGTACTTCTGCTAAGTGTATGTGAACATTGAGAATGTTGGAAGAACTAGTATCTGTGTTGCCAGATGTTGTAACCTTTTGTTGGACCAGATTTTATAGCATCAGCCTGGAGTCCCTCTCTTAGCAGATTTCCTTTAACTGTGTGTAATTTCTTTTTTCAGCTGCAACCGCCTTCGACAAATTCAAAGCATTCTGAAGCAGAGCAGCAAATCCCAGCCAGACGGAATACTGTGCATTTTGGGTAAATTCTTCTTGTTATTATGTGAGGGTTGTGTTACTAAACATGGCTTGGAGGCCTGTGCAACTTCAGAAATGGCTTCTGTATGATGGAAAATGATTGTATGCAAACCTCTGGGTTTTAGAGGTGGCCTATTTCTGAACTTCTTGCTGCAGGGTGTTGTGATGGCACCTGGCCTAGATTCCTTTCAAAGGGGATTAGACACATTTGTGGAGGAAAAGTCAGTCACAGCTTACAAGGCACAATGACTGTATGCAACTTTCAGGTTTTAGAGATAACTGATCTCTGAATACCAGATGCAAGGGAGTGGCACCAGGATGGAGGTATCTTGTTGTTTTGTGTGCTCCCTGAGGCATATGGTGGGCCACTGAGAGATACAGGAAGCTGGACTAGATGGGTCCTTGGCCTGATCCAGCAGGGGGGTTCTTATGTGGGATTGCTTAGTGGTGGCGAGAGGAAGGCTGTCTGAAAAGAGGGTAGGAAGAGAAAACAGTCTTGCGCTATTCAACCCACAGATCTTGCGTGCTTGACACATCCCGTCTCTCTGATTTATGCTGTCTTCACATGAGTGATAAGTCCAGCACCATCTCTGTGCTGAGAAAGCCAAAAGTGATCAGACTAAGTTTTCAGTAGCGGCCTTACCAGAAAGTACAAGCTGGGGAGTGAGACATGTTGCCCCCTTCAGTATTCTGCCTAAAAGAGGCCTTGGTATTTTCCTGGCTACACCTAGATGATCGTTCCTGTGTCCTTTCATGAGTATACTTGGCTCGCTGGACTGGAGGGGGAAATGTATTTGGAGGAAGGTGGAACTGGGGTCTTGCAAATTATATATATTTCCAGATTGCAGTATTGAGTGGAGAACAGCCTTACCCGGTGACGTGGGCTGGAAAATGTGTTTTTCCCCAGATCAAGTTACTGGAGAACTTCAAGGGGGATTTTCTAAAAACCAAACTGTTCTTGTAGGTGTCAGCTGTAATCCAAAGAACGATAACTTCCTTGTCTTTTATAAAACGAAAACTGTTTGCAGAACACGCTTGGTGTTATAAGGAGGCAGAGGGTATAGTGAAACTCTTGCCAAAAGCAAAAAGAGGGGTGTCACTCGTGAGTTTGTTTCTTAAAATCTGGTTGGTGTGCGTGTTCCTCTTTTGAAAGCTCTGTGGGAATGGCCAATTCCCACCTTCAGTGGGGAAAACCTTACTGGAGGATGAGTAATCAGCTGATATAGTGAGCAGAGGCAGCTTTGCAGGGTTCTCTTGGTTTGTGCTGTCCTAGAACCCCTGACTAGCTAGATTGAGAGAAGCCATGAGGCCAAGGCCAGCCATGAGGAGTGTCTTGTATAAAAAAAAAAGTCTTTGTTCCACCATTGGAAGTCAGAAACGCTTACTGTTCTACTTGCATGTCACCCAGTGCTCTACCAATAGACCCCCATTTACCGCCTTGGCTAACAATGCAATTCTATTCATGTCTGCTCGGAAGGAAGTCCCACTGAGTTCAGTTCAGTAGGGCTTGCTCCCAGGTAAGTGTGTGTAGGATTGCAGCCTTTAGCTGGTTTAATAAAAGTGTACCAAGATTCAGAACCTGTATTTAGGAAACTCCTGGATGTGAGGAGGACATGAAAATAATTGGGGCTATACTGTGAAGATGAAAGCTGTGGTTGTGTAGTGGTCAAGAGACTAAGCTGCAAATCCAGTCTTGCTTCTGCCTTGAATGTTCATTGGGAGGCCTTCCCCCAGCTGCAACATAATGCTTGTCCTTATAGTTAAGCCCCATAAAGCGAGCAGTGTCAAGGTAAAACACATGAAGCGCCTTGCCCCCCCCCCCCACTATACAAATGCGAAGTGTTAGCTGCTGCCGAGTATATGGCTCTGATGGAAATGTAACTAAGACAGGTGTGTTGGCAACATTTCAGGAGCATTGCTTGGCATACGTATGTGGGAGCATTGAATTATCACTCTAATGCTTTTATGACTGACTTAATATCCTAAATTAAAAATTGCCGGGGGAAGAAAGCTAGCCAGACGGGTGTGAATGGCTTGCATTGCAGTGAGCAGTGTGCATGAATACTTGTAAGTGCGCACCCAGGCTCTAGAAGGTACCCAATCAGTTGCCTTGCTGCAGTTTGCCTGAGCTTTCAACTGTTCAGCTTAAAACAGGGAGTTGTTGGCAGCCTGTAAACTGTATCCCAGCATAACCCTGTCATTAGCTTGAACTGAGAAATTGTACCAGAAACCATCCGGTTAGAGCCGCTACTGGCTCCAGCCCATAATAGAGGCAGCCAGATGTTAACTGAGATCACATCTTGCACAGTTTAACTCTTTCTCAGGATGCAGTGTGGCCCAGCTCAATGTTTATAGCGGTAGGCATTGCATATATCTTGGGCTTTGTATGGTTTGTCCATCTGAAAGTGATTTTCAGACTTAGTCCCTACTGACATCTGATCCCAAAACCCTTCCTAGTTCAGAAAATTACAGTTCCTATTAGATTATCCTTAAAAAGGAGAAACATTGAGGTCAATACTGGGCTGAGATTTTTTTCCTTGCTCCCTTTTGGGGTATATTTGCATCATGGGCTGGGGGAACCCAGGTCTAAAGTAGAGCTAGAAAATATTTCAAATCCACTGCAGACAGCATAATGTTTCTAAGCTAATGGTTAATCAGGTGCTTGGGTGTCAGTCCATCCCCCCCCCCCCACCAATGCTAAAATAACTGCAGTCTTTTGAACTTACCAGTAATTCATCTCTAGTGAATAAGAATCTGTTCCTGGTGACTAGACAGAGAAACTCTGCACTAATTTGTTCTTTGTGGGAAGCACAAATTACACAGGTATATGTGGGCAAGTAGCCTACTAAAAGTTTTCATGAAATGGTTTCCTAGACTGCCATATTGGTTTTTCCTTTTGCTCTTCTCTTCCTCCCACCCACCCACACATGCTGGGGGCTGTGGGGCAAAACTCTGCATTGGATCCCTCCCCATCTGCTAATGGTACTTCGGATGTTACCACTGCCATAGATAGGTTGCCCCAGTCAGGTGTGCTCTCAGATAGTTGTGGGTTCTAGACCAGTGCCTGACCTGCTGCCCCCCCCCCATGTGCGTATGTGTGCGTCTGTGACCTGGCTAGCTTATTTGAATTATGTGCTTGGATCATTTAAACCAGGCTATTAAATTGAATGGTTTCCAATTTGCCAGTCTCGGGCATGTTTATCACGCAGGCAGTGGCAATCCAGCTCCAGGATTCCCTGGATAATATCGGTTGCTTGAATCCTTCTAGTCTGCTTGCAGGCCTGGGCTTGGTGGGTTTCATCACCCTTCTAGGCGGCTTTTGCCAGGACAGGGTGACACTGACTCTGCTGTACTCCTTAGCACTGTAGCATAGCTACAGGGCAGTGTGAGTTAAGTATCACAGGTGCCCACAATGTGCTGTGTAAGAGGCCCTTCCCAGTCCCTTGTCAGAGCTGTTCAGGACAGTGAATGGCTTTGATGGAGAGTGGGAGGGGCTACTTACATGGTGTGTTGCTGGGCCTGCAATACTTACCCCACCCCCCTGCAGCTATGCTACTACCCAGTGACTTCTGATACCGCTGACTATGGTATTCTTCTGAGGTACCTGGCAGTGATGGGCTCGAGGGAGATTGTTTTACACGTTTCAATGGGTGGTAAAATCCCATTTATTTTGTTTGGTCTTCCACTGATTTTTCTGTTTGTCCTCAATTATTGTTTTCCATTCATATACTTGTTTGTGCCTTCCTTTTTGTGAGTGTTGATTTTGTTGTGTTAAAGCTTGTTTTAAATTATGTTGCTAAACTACCCAGGTGATCCCTTTGGGACTAGAAGGTGTGGGATAGAATAGTTTTAAATTCCTAATGTATGTAACATCTGTGTAGATTTTGCAGCAGGATGCTGGCTTTCCTAGGCTATAGAAGTTCATCTCCCCCCATTTATGGACGATGAAATGCATGCAAATTGATATATATATTCTGTAAACATGAGTGGCTTTTAATTGCAACAGGTGCTGGTGGCAAACAGTAATATTTAGAAAAGTATATAAAAATTTATCTCTTTTCCAGGCAGCAGCATCTAATAACAAAAATGCAAATTCAGTTGCATAGTATGTCTACCAAGTCCACAATTATATACACCCCACTGAGATTGCTTGTATGTCATGTTGGGGGTTGTTGGTGCTTTCTGCACAGCTTTCTGCTGTGCGAGATTTAACAGGAAGATCCTCAGCACTGCCTATGAAGAAACAAGCCAGCAGTCACCAGTCCCAGTACAGGGTTGCAGTGACTGTTGTACTTTTAGAGCCCAATCCTATCCAGCTTTCCAGCACTGATGCAGCTGTGCCAACAGGTGCATGCTGCAGTGGAGGGTCAGTCACAGAGGCCTCCCCAAGGTGAGAGAATGTTTGCTCCCTTACCTTGGGGCTGCATTGTGGCTACATCAGTTCTGGAAAGCTGGGTAGGATTGGGCCCTTTTAGATGTCAACTCTTGCTACCCTGGCAGCATTCATGAAGCTCTTGGTAGCTGGAAGCATTTCTATTTCCCTCTTCTAATGAGTTACTTACCAGCTGTGGTCCCTCTAGAAAAGAAGACTTCATTTGTCTCTCTTCTAGCAGTGGTGTACAATGCATCCCTCTTCTTCCTTTACCCAAGGTACCTTTTTGCTCTCTGCTTATGAGCTACACAAATGTGGAGGAGGGATAATATGAAATGAAGTCTTAGGGGATGGAACAAGAATACTGTTGGGTATCTCAAGTCCATAATTCTCACCTTGGTATATTCCCCCCCCCACACACACACACGCACACCATAAAAAAGAGTTCCATATTCTGCATGTTCCTTCAGCTTCCTAGTGTGACGATTCCAGGATTTGAGCCATAATTCTTATGAGCTCATGTTTAATCATATAGCCTGCAGTGGAAGATTTGGGTGACTGGATTAGCTTACTAGGAAGCTTCAGTCAACAGCATACCAGAGAGAGAGAGAGAGAGAGACTGTGTGTTAGAGGCAGATGTGTAAAGCAGAACTGCTGTGAGAAAACGCTCTCAAATCCCACAGCCGTGCACTGCGGCATGGACAATCTGCAAGATCTGACTTTTCTGTAGTATCCTATTTACCTCCCATCTCTTTCCTGTGCAGTCCACCATCTGGGGAATTAGGTCAGTTATAGGATATGCAGCAAATATTAATCACATCCTGCAGAGGACAAAAGCATGGGAGGGCAGATCATGTCATGTGTATTAAATAAATGTTGAACTGGGGGGGCCTAGTTAATTGACTTAACTGAAAGTAGCCAACCAGTACTATGAGGAATTTCTCAAGGTAGAGCATGATGGGAATATTCATCAGCTGTTTCATAATATCCTCCATTAAAGAACTGGAGAAAATGGAGGTGGTCTTTCTGAGCATTGTGGCTAATAGCCACTGGTGAACCCAGGGTCACAATGTATCCTCTGCCATCCCACAGATGAATGCAGGTATGTGCCTAACACCCTTACTCTCATTCCAAGGAAACTTTGCAAGCCCCATTCCTTCCATTGTTTAATACTGTTGAAGACATATTACTACCTGCTGCACACTGTGTTTTGTTTTACTGTACAGTAGTACATTCCCCACTGACTTAAAATCCAAGAAGATATATATTCTTTTGGTTAAAGAATTGGGTCTTTGCTGCTAAAATATAGGAGGGCTTGGGGGGCAGGGGGCTAGGAAGCCATGTTACTTCAGTTACTACCCAACCTATTACTAGTCTTTTCTTTGGCTGGTAATGTTCCTTCTCTGGAATCACATTGCGTGTGTGCCTTTTTTCTGCAGGAATTGATAGCCGATACAATGAAGGCTGCCGGGAACTGGCAAATTATCTTCTCTTTGGCTTATATAACCAGAGCAACAATGAATTTGAGAGATCAGGGTTTCCCGAAGAAGTTCTTGATGGTAAGGAAGATTGGTGATGTGTGCGTATGATATTTTCAAGGACGTTTCAGGGAAGCACCTGTGTGAAACAGTTTTGCTTTGTTTTAGCAGATTAGCCATACTGTGTGTGTGGTATTTTCTTTTTCCCATTTTAGTGGACCTGTGAGAGGATTCTTACTATGTAAATTTTGAGTTGAGCTAACTCTTGGTCATCTTGGAACTTGTGGAATAGCAATGAAGGAAAATACATGGCCATCATAACTCTAATTACCTTGTATGCCGAGGAGAATGTGTTCCTGGTCAGATGGCAATACTTGGAGGCAGACCTGGACCTGGGCACCTGTATCTAACCGCATCTGCCCGGCCATGAACTGTTTGGGTGGCCTTCAGCAAAGAGTTTCCTTCAGCAACTTCAAGAGTAATACGTTTTTTCCCTTCACTGGTGATCATGGCAAAGTGGATACCAGTATGATTTGCATGTATGATGAGCGTGCGCTCTTTTTTAAATGTTTTTTGCCCTGTGCTCATTATGTTGGGCTTTTGTGGTACGTAGCAGTCCTCTATCTCTGTTCCTTCTTTGTAACTGCTGATAAAGAGATCAACACTGGAAAAATAAAAAGATAATGTTAATGAACTCATTGGTTTGGTTTGTTTGGTTTCTATTCCATAAATTCTGGCTTCTTGCTCTTACAGATGTGATTCTACTAATAAAGCCAGACAGAGTCCATTTGTACTGTAACCCCATCAACTACAACTTCCTCTTGCCGTATGTAGCATTCTGGAGAAACTTGCATTTCCACTGCCTGACTGAGAATGAGGTGAGTGACAACAACAATTCACGGGCAAGGTAGTCGCCTAGTGTGGTGGAGCTGTGGATGACCTTAGCTTCCTATGCATGGTACTGTCATAGTGGCAGGTCTCTTATTCCTGTAGAATTGGTAAGTTTGTGAGTATCTTTTTCAGTTGGATATTGGTGTGGTAACCTGTAGTCCGTAGCATGTCACTGTAGTCAGTGGAGTTTACTCCAAAGAAAATATGTGTAGGGTTGCAGACTTCTGCTTTATGCCATTATGTCAGGATGCTAACTAAAAGGAGAGCCTGTGAAGTCCTTTGAAATTGTAATTCTCAGTAGTTGCGTTCTAGGTCATTCTGTGAGAATGAAATGTCCAAAGGAGAAGGAAAAATACTGAATGTTGAGCCTGATCCAGGAATCTGCTGCTTGTACTGCAGTTCAGATATGACTATGGGTGGAGCCATAGTTGGTGTCTTAAGGAGAGGTTGCAAGCACAGTCCTAGTTTACACAAGTTAGTGGAGCAGTCCTGTGTTTTGGTGACTTTGCCTAAAGTCCTGGGACCTGCCTCTCAAAGATCCCTGTATGGCACTTAAGAACTGGGGCTAGAGACTTCCTACTGGGCTAGCAAGGTAGTGTTCTCAGAAGTACAGAACGTATTCAGCCTTTAGCAATCCATACAGCCTGACGAACAAGCTAGAAACCGAGCCAGGCTATTGGTCCCAAGTAACCATTGAGTAGATCACATCCTGGCAAAGTCTGTAATTGGCTGTTTTCTGTTTTTTAAATAATATATGCACATATAATGTATATGTGCATAATACATGCACGTATGTATAATGTTATGTTTGTATGTAATTGTGTGTACATTTATATATATGCATGGTATTCCCTAACAGGCTACTGGATTGTGGTATTAGTTATTCCTCTCCTCCTCCTCTTCTTTCTCTTTGGAGTTGGGGAGTTTGAACCTTGATGCAGTTGGATTAAATAATGCATCTCTGGCATAATTCAAAATGCTATTTCTCTTTTGAAGCCTGATTGTTCTGGATTGTTTATTGACTCCAGGCTCATTAAGTCTTACTCCATGGGTGAAACCAAAAGGCTCTCTAGCTGAGTTAGTGTGCAAACTCCCACAGGTTGCAGGAGAGCCAGTGTATGCAAATGTTCTACCTTTGTCTGCAATATTTAGTGTTTGACTGGAGTCTTGCTTGAAACTGGGCAGAGCTGTTCCTTGGGATGTCTGACTGTGCCGCCAGGAAAGGAGCACGCAACCTGGGTTTTCAGCATGTCGCCTGCTCTGCTATTCTGAGATGAAGCTCCTATAGGAGTGGCAACCAAAAAATGTACTGAATAGGGCATCATCTTGGCTGGGATGTCCAAAGAGCTAACAGTTTGTGGAATTAAATTTTTTCCCCACTCTGGTGTGAGAGAGACTCAAAATTTCATGGCTGAGTGGAGATTTGAACCTGAGTCTCCCAAGTCCTCACCTAACACTCTACACCACATGAGTTTTTAGTTTTACCACTGATGCCAGTGTTTCTAAGATAGATGGCAGCATTCAAAATGACTCAGAGCCTACATTTGAATATAAGGGCAGATTGTGGTTCCAGATGTGGGTGTGTGTGTGAGGGAGGGAGAGGGGGGAGGAGAGAGAGAGAGAGAGTTCTATCCAGTGACAGTAATTGCACAAATGCAACTTCCAAATGCCCCACTGAGGTCTTCCCCAGGCCTCTTAATGCCTTATAAGGAATTAAAAGCCGCACTTCCAGTTTTTTGGGAAAAAACAACAACCTGAAGTCACATGTTTTTGAATCTAAGAGTTAGTCTGAGCCTGGCAGAAACCTTGGATGGATATGTGTGGCCTCTGCTGAGCTCAGAAGACCCTTCAGTGGCAAGGGGAGCAGAGCTCCCCTCAGCTCTGGAGGGGGCGGCATTTGTCCATATCTGCAGTTTCACTTAACTACAGGGTGTTCCAGAATGGAACTCCTGTGGATACAGAGGCATGGCTGTAATGACCACACCACCCACATCTTCCGAATCTCCCTCGACTGGCGCTCCCTCTCTAATGCTATTGCCCTGGTCTTAAGCTAAGCTGCTGACTGACTTAAAAGCATCACTTCTGTCAGTGATCTGCACACCTTACCTGGCTCCAGCTGGCATAAGAGAGATTCGACAACAAAGGAAAGAGATAAATTGGTGACAACTTCTTTCAGCTCCCATTATGACTGCATGCTGCCCTGGAGTCACTTTGCAGCTCATTCACAGCTCAATTATCACAAGCCCAATAGGAGCTCCCCTAGCCTGATCTTTATGTTTCACACCCCGCCTTAGCCTGTGGTTCTGAGAAATTTAGGAACTGCATAGTTGAAAAATGAAAAGCCCTTTAAGGTGTGTCACAGAAGGACTTGCTCTTAGCTCTTCATTCTTGCTAGTTGTCATTCCCCTGGGCAGAGGTCCTTACTATATTTGAGATTTGTATAGCCGTACACAGGTAGTGCTAAATTAGTGCTAAATAGTACAGGTAACAACTATACACCGGGGCACAGGCTCGTGAACTGCAGAAGAATCAGAGAGCAGGGGAAGTTGTTCAGGCCCAAGTGAATAAAAAGTGACAGTCTGTGTGCGTGGCATCAGGGAGGACCTGTCTATTATGCCTCTTGGTGGCATGAAGCTTCCAGCATGAAAGGTTTTGGCTCAGGAACTTGAACCGTTGCTGAATTTCAGTACCTGCATCAGTGTCTCACTCTTCAAATAGAAAAGCTGAGATCTGCATAACAATTGGACTTGTACTAGATGTCAACCCAACAGCCCTTTTTTTGCTGCCAAGTAGAGCTCTTGGGATTTCTGTAGCATTTGGATTAAATTGGTAGTGTAACTGGAGTATTCTAAACAAAGGTTTCTCAAGCAGGCAAAGTGCAGTGATTGAAGGATTCTTGCCTCACAGGGTTAGATTTAAATGCATAGCAATGCTACTGATGTAATGGTGTTCATGGAAAATTTCACAAAGTTGTATCCAGCTTGCGCACTGACTTTCCAAAGTGTGTTCTCTGTCTGTGTCAGTATGAAGATGAAGAAGCTGCAGAAGAATTTAAGATTTCCAGCTTTGTGGACATGGTCCGTGACTGTAGTCGAATCGGCATTCCCTTCAGCTCCCAAGGTGAGTTAGGAAAAAAATATCCCTGAAAAGAAATGCAACCCACACATACAGTCAGTTCTCATTATCTGTTAGGGTTAGGTTCCTGGAAAACCTAGTGGATACTGAATCAGCACATACTGAATCATTGAGCCTATGGGGAAAATGGGGTTAGGTTCCAGGGGACTCTTCACCAAACGCTCTAGGAACTTTATGAACCTGAATCTTAACTTGAACTATATAGGAATGGTTGATATTGAGGGCTCATCTACATCTTCAACATGATGTTTCCTTCTCCACCCTGGATACCCCTTGATGCGTTGAAGGTTGTGCCAATGGTGATGGTAACTTTTCCGTGCGGGCTATCCCTTGACTTATTGAAGGTCGCTGGCCCAACAGTGAGGTCTTGGAGGTCAGCAGTGGGGAGGGGCTTCTCCTCCACCACCTCTCTTGGATCCTTGTCTGTGCTTGCCCCAGCCCCACAGCAGCCCTCAGGTAGCCTTCCAGAGAGCTCTCATCCTTGGCTTCTCATCCTCGCCAGGATTGCAAAGGTTCAGCTGGAGTCCCCGAGATGGTGCCCAAGATGGCAGGGCAAGTCTGGAAGTGGACACAAATGTGTCTGAGAATTCTCCACAGGCCAATACCAATGCCTGTTTGATGCAGGACCAGCACAGTATTAGTGGATAGTGAGATCAGGGTCACAGATAATGAAAGCTGGTGGCAATTCTTCCCCTTGCAGGTAAGCGAATTTGCAGATAGAGAATTCACATATAAAGAGAACTGACTGTATCAAGTTGTGGAGATTGAACACCCCTTGCTCCTTTATTTTCAATGTATGTTTTCCTTAAGAGAAGTTCTGCCAGAAGGTGGATTCCTTGGGTGGGAGCCTTGATAAACTGAAATTGAGACCAGATTGGAATGTACACATGGTTTAAGGAAGTGTTTAAAAACCGTCCCTAGTTAAAAGGGTAATGTTGTTGTTGGGGGGTGGGGAGAATGCTGTGGTTTTGTGGTAAGAACCACATGTCATGTGGTGAGAATGGATGATGGCTGGATCCCAAAGGATGTCCTCTATGGAGAACTCGTGCAAGAAAAGCGCCCTACAGGTAGACCACAGCTGCGATACAAGGACATCTGCAAGAGGGATCTGAAGGCCTTAGGAGTGGACCTCAGCAGGTGGGAAACCCTGGCCTCTGAGCGGCCCGCTTGGAGGCAGGCTGTGCAGCATGGCCTTTCCCAGTTTGAAGAGAACACTTGGCCAACAGTCTGAGGCAAAGAGGCAAAGAAGGAAGGCCCATAGCCAGGGAGACAGACCAGGGACAGACTGCACTTGCTCCCAGTGTGGAAGGGATTGTCACTCCCGAATTGGCCTTTTCAGCCACACTAGACACTGTTCCAGAACCACCTTTCAGAGCACGATACCATAGTCTTTCGAGACTGAAGTTTGCCAGCAACTAACTAACTGTGGTAAGAACACCTGCTTTGTAAGCAGACAGTCCAAAACAGCATCTCCAGCTCAGTCTGGGAAAGAAATGGCAGAGAGCTGCCCCAGTCAGTGTAGACAATGCTGAGCTAGAGGGACCAAGGGTCTGATGAAGCATAAGGAAGTCTCAGACTCCTTAAGCAGGCAAATGAAGAAAGAGGACAAGGAGAAATGTAAAGTATGCTTAGAAGTTCAGGTAGGCCCCAAAGGGCAGGATTATCCTGTGACAAAAGGGCCTATGGGAAAGAGAAACAGTGAGGTGTCTCCAGGGATAATGGGCAGTATGGAAACAGGAGCAAAGAAGGTTCAGGTGGTGATTCTAGGATTTATATGGGTTGAGGGCACGTGTGAATGTCCCTGCAATTGTGTTTGCTTTGGGTCTTCTCATGAGCATGTGCAAGGCTGATTCTTCTTTTCCCTTTTAGTAGCAACTGCTTGATTTTTGTTAAGAATGTGTGGCATTAGTTGCACATTTCTCAGGATTACAGCATTTGTTCTGGAAGACTGTGTCTCGGTCTCATTTCGTGCATTCAGTAGAGATGTAGTCACTTGGCGAAAGAGCTATGCAAGGCACTCTTTCCTCCCATCTCACAGGGCCACAGTGCAAGTGACCACTTACGAGGTGGTGTTCACAGTATTTTACACGCAGAGTGGTTGGTGTGGGGGAGAGAGTAACCTCCAAGCCCATCCAGCATGATGGGAACGCACATGTCGGGTGCTTTTCTGAACATGAGGCTGCCTGGGAACTATATGTATACTGCCTTCCATGATGGTGGAAAAAGGCAGAGTGCAAGCATAATAAAAAAACCTGACTGTATACATTAAAATCATTAGTCTGGTTATAGGTGCCGCAGGCAGTCAGATACTGTGACTGTGTCTTCTATGTGCTCCTTAGGAAAAGATGGTATGCCTTAAGCAGAACAACCTGAGAGATCTCAGGATGAATTTGGACTTTTGATAAATCTATTTCATTCGTCTATGCCGCTGTGTTCGCAGTCTGAATTTCTGAAGAAAAAAAATGTATAGAAGTGCGTTTACTTTTGTTACCTACCTTAGAAGATTGCCTGTTCTCTCCAAGAAACAAGGATGGTAATATCTTTTATAACACTGTAGATAAGTTCCTGGAAAACAGGCTGCTCTGTGAAATGGTGCTATAAGAGCTAATTATAACACTGTGTTCCCAGTTCTCGGAGTCTGGCATAATTGACTGTCACTTCTCCCACATGACAGCAGTGGATAGGAGGAGCTGTTCCCAGGAGGACGAGGCAGGTTGTGGGAACTGCAAGCTCCTGGCCCAGCACTAGCCAGGATATGCAACCTCTGTTGGTTGAAAGCACAGCACAGGCAGCTGCATTTTTCCACACCAAACTTTTGAACAGCAGTATGGATTTCACCCCTTTTTCTGTTTTTATAATGCTGCAAAAATTACCTTGGGACACAGAGTGCCTTTCCAAAACAGCGTTATGGGAGGTATTGATGTAAATTAGACTCTCAGAATTCTGTTAATCGTGATATACACCACAAAAGAGCCCCCGTCTTTAGACAAAAGTGTCTTTCATTAAAAATAGTCTCATGCAAACAAAAACAAAGCAGCTTGTTATGCAGGCTTCCGTTTTTAGCACAGAAAAGATTAGGCTCCATGACTTCCTGTTCACAGTCCAAAGCCAGGGGGGAAAGAAAATGGAACAGTCTTGATTTGTTCTCCCAAGAGTTGCCACACAAATTTGCTGATGCAAGGAAGCTGCAACCCTCTTGCTTTGTAATTCCAGTTCTGTTTTTTGTTTGTTTTTTTAAATTGACAAGGTTGAATTTTCTCTACTCTGACCTGCTGTGGGTTTCCCAGCAACAGACTCCCTGGTGACCAGCACACATCCCAGTTAGGGCAGTGTGCCAGCTATTTAGCACCTCTTCATTTTTGTTTTTCAAAACATACACGCTCCCTTGGTCTCCACCAAAAGCATTTTGGTTCTCTTGAATAAAGGCAGCTGTTTTTTCTATTGGCTGTAGAAGTGCCCTTCAAATGATTGCATAGCTAAGGATTGTGCTGCGAGTTCATTTGTTTTACATTTGCGCTAGACCAGTGGTTCTCAAACTTCTTGGGAATTTTACTCCTGAAGTGTCTGTGGGGAAGGAGGCGAGGTCTAGTGTAGTGGTTCTCAAACTGGCGGGATGCTGCAGGAGTTGTGGGGAGCCCTGTGCAGTCTTCCGCAGGGCTCCCTGAGTCTTAGAACGTTGTAAAGAAGAGCTTGCAGAGATACCAAACAGGAAATGCTTTGCAAGCTCTTCTTTTCAATGTTCTAAGCCTCAGGGAGCCCTGAGGAAGACTGCGCAGGTCTCCCTACAACTCCTGCAGCAGCCTGTAGTAAGTAAAAGCACCCACATTAGCAATGTGATCCTGGGGATCATGTTGCTGTCCACACCACCTCCCCTGCCTCTTAAAGGAGCTTTACACGAGCTGGTGGGTTGCAGTTGACCAGTTTGAGAACCACTGCACTAGACAGTGGTACAGGGATGCTCTCCTGTGAAAACCGATGATAGGAATACCTTTTCTGATAAGGTGGTCTTTGTAAGGGACCCCCTGAAACGGCTGGAAAACATTAAAGTAAATAAAAATATTTGAAGCTGTCTTCTGAATCAGACCATTGATCCATTTGACCTAGGATTGCCTACCTGCAGCTCTCCAGAGTCTCAGGCAGATGTCTTACCTGCTTCGTGATCCTTTAGGGTAGAGAAGCTACAGTGTGACCTGGGACCTTCTGATGCAAGGCTTGTGCTCTACCACTGAGGGACGGCCCCTCCCACCTTCTGAACCTTCTAATTCAGTGCTTTTTAGACTTGGTCCTCAACCACTGGAATTGCTTTTCAGATGTCCAGAAAAGTCGCTGTAAGGAAAGAGCAGGCTGCCTGTCCCAGCGCAAACAGATGATGGATTGAAGGCAAAACTACTTGCAATCTACATTTGTCCGCTGTGTCTCAATGGTAGTAAAGCCCACCGCTGCGTAGCAATGCTTACCTGTTCCTTTGGCTTCATGCAGTCTGTGCAGCTGTACTGGAATTGGTTGGTTGGTTGGCAACCTTCAGTCTCGAAAGACTATGGTATAAGCCTACAGCACCCAGTATTCCCAGGCGGTCTCCCATCCAAGTACTTACCAGGCCTGACCCTGCTTAGCTTCCAAGATCAGACGAGATTGGGCATGTGCAGGGTAACTGGAGTATAGAAGTAGCAACTAATCCCTGACCCCCTGCCCTGTTTTGGTTTTTTCAGGTCACCTGCAGATATTTGACATGTTCATTGTGGAAAAGTGGCCAATAGTGCAAGCCTTTGCACTGGAAGGAATAGGCGGTGACGGCTTCTTTACGATGAAATATGAGGTAAGAATTGACTTCTAATCATGAGCCTATGGGTCAGCTTCATCAAGTATTTTTCTGCAGTTATGACCTGGAGAGCTCACAAGGAGGCATGATGGAAGAAAGGCATCTCAATTTGTTTGCCGTTTTGTATTTGCAAACATCCCAGACTACTCAATCATAATGTAGCATCCTTCATTTGGCTCAAAATATCCTCCCATGTCTAGAAATTTTGATCTGGCACCCTTTGGTATAGTGCCTGATCTGAGTAATCTCTTACGTTGCTGTATCTCAATATGTCATTATTCTAAGGCAGGGGTGTCCAAACATTTTGGCAGGAGGGCCACATCATCTCTCTGACCCTAAGTTGGGGGCCGGGAAAAAAAAAGAATTAACTTACATTTAAAATTTGAATAAATTTACATAAATGAATATATTAGAGATGGAACTTATATGAATGAACGAAGGTCTTGCAATAACTCAAGACTTCTAAAAGGCCTTGCACAAAGCAAGGCTGGCCTTTCCTTCGCTGCCGCAATCACATCGCAAATGTGAAACAGAAAGCAGTGGAGGGAGACCTCGTCCCACAGCTCACGCAAGAGGTCGAACAGTTGGCTATCACGCTGAGAACAATTGCGTCGGGCCAGCGCAGGCTCCATCAAGTTTCCGGAGGGCCAGAGGCTCATTGGAGACTGGGGGCTCCCTGAGAGCTGGATTGGGAGTCCTTGAGGGCCACAAGTGGCCCCAGGGCCGGGGTTTGGGCACCCCTGTTCTAAGGCAATGTTTCCCAAACAGTGGGTCAGGGCCCACCAGCGGGTCACAAGCTTTGACCATTTTCATGTGACCCTGCCAGTGTTGCATGAGATGAAAAAGGTTGAAAATCACTGTTCTAGTGGGTTGTGATAAATTGTCATTTTAAAAAGTGGGTCCTAGTGCTAAGAAGTTTGGAAAGCGCTGCTCCATGGATAATGATTTTGCAATGTTGTATGGAGTTCAAGAATAACCATTTAATATTATTTGTTTTTTCAAAACTGACCTTTCTCTTTTTGTTTTAAGTGTGAAGAATTATAAAACCAGTTAGGTGATTATTACACTGCTCTGCTTCAAGGTTATTTGTAGAGTTATATGGGATTTTAATTGGGAACTGCAGTATGGTCTCTGGGGAGCCTAAAATAAGGATATGCATTTTCTTAGGTGGCTAAGTCACACAATGGTGACTCAAGTTCATGGTACCATTCTGCAGCCGTAATGTCTCCAATTGAAAATGAGTGAGTGTGAATAGAGATCATGTCATAGAGAGCCACTTGTTTCGAAATCCAGCAGAAAGCAATCTGGTTCTTGTCTACTTGTTTTTGACTAGCACCATGCATTCTTAATGCGCATTTCAGTAGACCAGAACATCCTGGCACTTTATTGATTTATTGATTTGATTTGATTTGATTTGTATTCCGCCTTTCTCCCCGAAAGGCACCCAAGGCGGCTAACAGTCAAGTCAAAAAATACAAGGCAGATAAACATTAAAAATACAATTAATACACTTAAAAACAATTAAAAACAGATAAAATACATGGCAGCAGACTGAAAGCACGCAGTAAAAGACTTAAGTTATAAATGTATAAAAACAGCCCTTATGGTGCCTCAAAGGCTTTCCTGAATAAAAAAGTCTTCAGGCCCTGCCGAAACGCTAATAATGAGGGAGCTGCTCTCAATTCAAAGGGGAGGGAATTCCATAGTGCAGGTGCCACCACTGAAAAGGCCCTGTTTCTGGCCGCCATTCCCTTCACCACTCCCAATGACTGCACAACCAGCAGGGCCCCTTCTGATGACCTTAGAGAATGGATCGGATTATACGGAAGAAGGCGGTCTCTCAAATACGCTGGTCCCAAGCCGTTTAGGGCTTTAAAGGTCATAACCAGCACCTTGAATTCCGCCCGGAAGTGAATGGGCAGCCAGTGCAGCTGCCGGAGTAGCGGCGTGATGGCGTGACTTCTCACTATGCTGCCATTTGCGAGAGCTCTGTGCCCACATGTTCCTGTTTCTAGCAGTGCTTGAAAACGTGAGGGGGGAAGCCTTCATGCATTCACTCTCCTTACAAAATCCTATCATTTCCTCTGTAGCTAATGGATGTCAGCGTGGATCTGTGGAAAATCTATGGCAAAATGGATCCTGCTTCTTTGGAGAACTTGCTTTCCGAGGTGATGTGATAGCTTTATTTTGCCTTTTGTCAGTTAGTTCACTGAAAATAAGCCCGTAGCATGAGGCTAAACTGTTTTATTTACATGTGCAATTGGGGAGAAGAGTGCTTGTTCCTCATGTTGTGGTTTTGCTTATTTCCCTGTTCCATAAAAACTGAAATAACTGTTTTGCAAAGCCCCATTTTGTGAAGTATGCTAGTCAACTTGTAGACCACTTTCCAGGCGTATTAAGCATTATTATCCTGTATGAATTAAGAGTGCAACCTAGAACTTATCTAACTCCCCCCCCCCCCATATATCTGTTGCAGAGGAAGGTCAGTAGCAATGGACAAGTTTTCAGAGGCACTTGTCCACAGTTACTGTCAACTACATTGAGAAACCCTGGTAAGACTCCACGGTGCCCTGGAATGAATCACTTGGGTCCCAAGATGGGGGCTGAGGGCTCCTTGCTGGAGCTCACCAGGTTGGGATAACTCCTAGACCGGAACCTTGAGTACCCTCCCTTTTTGTCCCATGTTGGAAGAAAAACAGGGTATACTATACGTAATAAATCGATCCCATATCATGGCATTCATTTCCCTCTGGGATTTTGGCCCCATTCTTTTAATAGTTTGGACCACAGTTACCAGGAATATCTCTCTGTAGTCTCTGTTGGAATGAATGGGAATGTTGCAAGAGTTTAGAAGGAGACAAATCACCAGTGCTTTGACTCCTCCTTTTCAAAATCCAATTGCTTTGACTGAGCCCTTTGCTTCCCTCCCACATATCGCAACCATCTATTAAAATGGTATGGTGGAGTGATGTCTCCAAGCTGCTGTGTTAGTCTCCATAATTTCTCACCATAGTTTCTATACACGGAGTGGGGTAGATGTACTTTTTATTTGTGGGAATCTAGAGGTGAAAAACCCTTTGTTCTTCATTTCAATATCTTGCTAATTTGGGTGGCTTTTATGGCAGGGCAACAGGAAAATGGGTCTGGGCTGACATCCAGTGGCCGTTGTCTGAGTTGTTCAATGTTTGCCTGCTTCTCTGTTTTAAAAACTGTGTGTACCCAGAGAGCAGTGATGAAGTCTTGATTGCAGGCACAGCGTTCTTGCTTCCTCTGATAGTTACCATGCCATTGTGGAAAACATTGCAGGCCTACATCTGGGATGGTGGGTAGAGAATTGCAGGTAGCCACATTGGTCCATTAGGAAGAGTCTAATAACTTCAATAGGGTAAATACATTTTTCTTCTGCCTTTTTCTAAATTGTCCCGAGGTGGCTGCTGCAGTAGCTTGATTGAAACTAAAAGGTCACAAAGTCATGAGCAGGCTTTTGAGTTCTCTAGAACTCTTCTTCAGGGTGGATGTTTAGAAAAACAAGGATTTGCCATTCTCCCATTTTAAAGACAAAACACTCAATATCTAGCAGTTTTTCAGACCTGTACAAGCACTACTTAAATTCCTTGAAAGGCAGTATGGAGGAGTGAAGAGATTTATGGTAGTCTTCATAATGATGCAAGTTGTTGTCGTCTCCCAGTTCCTCTCTCCAAAGCCCTCAGATTTATTGTAAGCTTCTTGCATCCAAGTTATTGAAAAAATAGAACTGGGCAATGCCAACACTGAGGTTGTCATACTTTGTGTGAGATTTTTTTTTTAATTGTTGTTTGACTGTGCCTTCCCTTTGTCCTATGCACATCTGTCTGCATACAAAACTGGAACTGGGCTGTTCCTGTCTATTGTCTGGGAACAGAATATTGACTGTTGGCACTAGCTTGGGGTGTGTGCAAGCCCTCCTACTAAGGGAGAAGGGCACAACACCCTGGAAAATCCTCCTGTTCAAGCAGGGGTGGCACTGGGGGTTGGCAAGTTGGGCCATGACTGATGGTTCACCCTAAATCCTCAGTGGCAGTGTTAGTGCGCGGTGTGCCATCAGGGGGTTGGCAGGGGCTCTGTGGGGAGCCCAGTCCAGTCTTTGCCATAGGGCCTCCATCAGCAGTGTGTACAAGCCCCACTGAAATTAAATGGAATTGTGTAAGAGCATGTTAGTGATAATCTTTTGATCATGTGGAATGCTGCCCTGGGAGAAAGTGCCTGTCAGAGGGTTGGTAAAAAGGAGACTGAAAGGTTAGGGCTTATTGTTGCTCCCCCTAAGCCCTTGGAAAAGAGTAAAGAAAAATCTAAGTGCACGCAGTCTGTTTAATCTCATTAGTAAACTTTTTCAGGTAACTTTGGCATTTAAAATATTAAGTGTTTCTTTACGGCAGCGATCAGAGACTTCCACAGCATTGTGTAGAGTTGTGTAGTGAAGTCCCCTTAAAGTGATATTTGACATCTGCAGTTCGAAGACTTGCCTGTCGTTTTGAGTGATCTCCTCTGAACTGTATCCGGATTGATGGGAGGCTGTTGTTTCTCTCCTCAGGATTTGGTGAATTTTGAGCATCAGTGGACCAACTTCTTTGCCAATTTTGATACTGAAATTCCTTTCATCCTGGAGCTGTCAGAGTCTCAGGCGGGGGAGGTATGTGTACGACTGCATGAAAGAGCAGCTCACTTGTTTACCTGTTCCTAATGTCTAAACCTCCTCTGTACCACTCATCAGCATACAGAATGCAGCCTGCTGCGCATCTCATTCTTGGAATGACCTACTTTCAAACACATCCCATATTTAATGGTAGAAGTCGTGTTACCACTGATAAAATGGATCGTGGATCCATCCATACAGAATCTGGTTTGGTGCAACCCACTTGGTGTCTACTGCAGATGATCTTGAGGAAGGGCCATAGTCCTCTCTGGCACAGCACGTGCTTTTAAAAAAAATATTTATGCCCCACTTTTCTTTCCAAGTGGGGGAACCAAAGTGGCTTGCAGCCAATTTAAAAACAATAAAAATAAAACAAATTAGCAATAGAGCACGCAAAAGGACTCGGACTCCTGCAGTCTGAGTGATCTGATAGCAGGTGGTGATAGTCCTCTGGAGAACTGCTCTTTGGTGGAGTAAACAGCACTGGGCCAGATGGAGCCATGGTTTTGCTCTGTATTAAGGCAGCTCCATGGTTTCTGCTTGATAGCAGATGCCTGAGATTCCAGAGGCAGGGTTAAATGCCAGCCTAAACAACCTAGGAACAGAGATCAATGCCTCAGAAACCAGAGCAAGGCTTGAAACAGTTTGGGGGGCCCTTGCAGAGCCAGCTCATTACCCAAGTAAAGCCACTGGCTAATATACCTGGAACAGAGGCCTGTGAGTAGCCATTTGCCTGTTCAGCTAAGGTGAGTAAAAATGGCTTCCAAATGACCAATGACAACAGCTTCACAGAAGGCGACTCTCTCTTAGTCCAATAGTGGCTTTCTTTTTGTCATATAAACTAACGGTGACTGCTTTTGCAGGATGCTGTTCACATAGAATAGGCACAGTTACATTGCAACAGCAGACTGACAAAAGTGTCCGCCTTCCATCCTTGTATGTGAGCACCTGTTTGTGCATCCTTGTAGCCAGAGCCGCTTCAGTTAAGGTTGCAACTAGCTTGAACCCTTTCTGCCTTGAAGACCCAGCCTTTGTTAACATTCCATTTCTTTTTCACTGTAGCCATTCCGAAGCTACTTCAGTCATGGAATGATTTCAAGCCATATAACAGACAATAGGTAACTCTTCTTCTTTTGCTGATTTCAGTTCATCTATAACGTGCAACACAACCTGTCAGTCAGTTATTCAGTTATCAGAAATCAGTAGTTGTTGCTGTGATTGGCACCATTTTTAGGGAAAAATTGAAAGTTTAAGTGGGTGTTCTGGTTTTTTGCATTGTAATAGTGTAGACCCTATCTTTAAAAAAGTTCCATTTATAGTAGTTATTGAGAGAAGCAGCTGACTGTATTTCTTGAAAAACACAGCTCTGTTTGAGTGTAACTTATTTCTTACGGTCAGTCCTAGCAGACAGCCTTTTGTACTGTTTGGCACCCATTCATCAAAGGAGAATCTGAATTCTGGCAACTTCAACTTTCCATCTGAGGGGCATCTGGTGCGCAACACAGGCCTGGGTGGGAGCACTGCCAAGCACATGGTGAGCAATATCCTTGTTAGATTTTAATAAGCAGTAATAGAAATAGCATCAGAACAGTGCTGTATGATCACTTCTCAGACTCCTGGAACCTAGAACCGTGTGCGCAGAACCTTATTGTAGAGAGGGACAGTGTTTGTGCACTCCATAAACAATGAGCTTCCTTTCCCTTTGTCCTTGGATGTATAGTGGTGAGCCCCAATTCCCTCGAATCTCCCAAAGAAAAAGAACCCCAGAAAAGCCTCACCCCATTCCCACACCAGGGAGGACCCCAAGCCTCCTCTACAGCACCTTTCCCTCTAGGGTTATAGCAAACAACAAAGGGACAGGCCCTTGCTCCTCCCCTAAGGGAAGATCAAAGAGTAGACCCATTGTGGAGTTGCCTCCTTCAGCAGTGGCTTGCCCCCAGAAGGTGATGTAAGATTTGACCAGGAAACAAATACCCTGTGCCTGGAAGATGACAAGTCAAGGGTGTGGGATCTCACTGGGCCAGAGCGTCTTGCTTGCTACCGTTACTGCAGTCTTCTTCCTCTCTGCCCCCCCCCAGTGAAAGCTGAAGGGTGATGACAAGACCCCCATCAATTATGAATGATCTCAGATCTTTTTTACTGGATGTTCAGCTAAGCAAACACAACACCAGACATCAGGTGCAAAACATTTGCTTCACCAGTGAACTTTGACACTGCCCCCAAACCATTTTTTCTTTGTGACTTGAGTTGCACAGTGATGATGATTCCCCGTCATAGCAATGCTTAGGGTGCAAGGCGCATATACATACGTCTGTCTGTGCTTCTTACCTCATGTATGTTTTGTGTTTTTCATCAATCAGGTAGTGCAGTGTGTCTCTCCAAAGGGACCTCTGGCTTGTTCAAGGACTTATTTCTTTGGAGCTACTCATACGCCTTACCTTGGTAAGTTCAGCATTGTTTACTCTGTGTTTGAACTTCTAGCATGCCTCATTCATAGGACTTATAAGAAAAAAGATATTAAAAAGTCACATGCCTCAAAAAATGAAGGCACAAAATAGGAGAAATGGTAAAACTGGGATAGGAAGATTTCCCAAGTTATATCCTTTAAAGCCTGGAATGTCCCCATAAGTGGAAGGTGGTGACTACAGCAGAGGCTGGCTAGTGGACTCCTGGTCTTGACCTTCCTTTCCTGGGTTTCACAAATGTCTTACACTGTTTCTCTCCCTTCTTGTCTTCTCTATTCCTGTGGTAAAGAGATACACCCCTTGTTTTTTTGCCTGCTGATGTGGTTTGCTGCCCTCCAGTGTCTGTGTGTCCCTGGCCACTGGGTTTTTAAAGCCTATCAGCTTTTTCAAAGCAAGGTTACTGTCCACAGTTCACTCATACTGCCAAGATGTGTGCATGAAATGTATGATGGGATAAAAATAACTGAAGTTCTTCACTCTTGTAACAGGCAATGATAACGAGATGGAAAAGAAGACAGATCAAGTGTAAGTTGTGTTTTGGTTTTTTCAGTGTTTCTGTTTCTGATGTTACAGTCCTGGACCCATTAGTCTGATGTGGTTGCAATGCATCCCATTTTCCATTCCTAATTATAAGGTGAAGTTTTGTGTTTACAACCTGTTGGGTTTGATCCACATTTAATGTTTGGATGCTTTCGACTTACTTGTAGGACACCAAAAGTCTTAAGCTTAATGTTCAGTGACCACATCTGCTTTCTAACTATGCTGATATTTCAGATTCAACCACTAGTGCAGTCACTTTTTCTAACTTTATTGAATCATCTTTGCTTTGACCTGACCTATAAAGAAATTCTGTATTATGTTTTATTAGAATTTATTCACTTGTTTTGTACCCTGCTCTTCTCCCTGAAGGGCACCCAAAGTGGCTTAGTCTGTTCCTTGGGTCAAACATCCATAGATTATCACAATTAGCATTGCATTTGCTTTAAGAACATAAGAACATAAGAACAGCCCCACTGGATCAGGCCATAGGCCCATCTAGTCCAGCTTCCTGTATCTCACAGCGGCCCACCAAATGCCCCAGGGAGCACACCAGATAACAAGAGACCTCATCCTGGTGCCCTCCCCTGCATCTGGCATTCTGACATAACCCATTTCTAAAATCAGGAGGTTGCGCATACACATCATGGCTTGTACCCCATAATAGATTTTTCCTCCAGAAACTTGTCCAATCCCCTTTTAAAGGCATCTAGGCTAGACGCCAGCACCACATCCTGTGGCAAGGAGTTCCACAGACTGACCACACGCTGAGTAAAGAAATATTTTTTTTGTCTGTCCTAACCCACCCAACACTCAATTTTAGTGGATGTCCCCTGGTTCTGGTATTATGTGAGAGTGTAAAGAGCATCTCCCTATCCACTCTGTCCATTCCCTGCATAATTTTGTATGTCTCAATCATGTCCCCCCTCAAGCGTCTCTTTTCTAGGCTGAAGAGGCCCAAATGCCGTAGCCTTTCCTCATAAGGAAGGTGCCCCAGCCCCGTAATCATCTTAGTCGCTCTCTTTTGCACCTTTTCCATTTCCATTATGTCTTTTTTGAGATGCGGCAACCAGAACTGGACACAGTACTCCAGGCGTGGCCTTACCATCGATTTGTACAATGGCATTATAATACTTGCCGTTTTGTTCTCAATACCCTTCCTAATGATCCCAAGCATAGAATTGGCCTTCTTCACTGCCGCCGCACATTGGGTCGACACTTTCATTGACCTGTCCACCACCACCCCAACCAAGATCTCTCTCCTGATCTGTCACAGACAGCTCAGAACCCAGCAGCCTATATCTAAAGTTTTGATTTTTTGCCCCAATGTGCATGACTTTACACTTACTGACATTGAAGCGCATCTGCCATTTTGCTGCCCATTCTGCCAGTCTGGAGAGATCCTTCTGGAGCTCCTCACAATCACTTCTGGTCTTTACCACTCGGAAAGTGGTACTTTATTTACTTTATTACTTTATTTACTTTATTTTCCAGTAAGCTGCTGTCTCAAATCTATGCTGCTGTCGTAGAGGCTGTCTGGGCTGGTATAGACTCCTATTCAAAAACATCTAAAGCCACCAAGGTAGAAATATTCCTTGTTAAAACAGAAACATTCTTGCACTGGAGTTCAGTCAAACTGGTTTATCAGCCATTGAAGGGCTGTTTTACTTGGGATGTAAGCAAGTATGTGTGATAGGTGTATTGGAAAGAGCTGTTCTGAAGCAAGCTGGAGCCAAGAGCTCTAGATTCCTTAGCAACTCACTAAACCCCATCTCTGAACTTCTTCCATTTATGGCTGTCTCTCAAGAACAAGCTATGAGTGAGGCTAAATGCATCAGTGTGTCATTACATACTGAAGTCTACTTGTGTACCATGCAGGGCCACAGTTTGAATTGAGGTAACCGCTCAGAGGTAAAGCATATTTAACTCTTTACCACTCCGCTGTTTTCCACCCAAAATTTGTCTCTCTGAAGAGGCTCTTTTAACTCTTAAAAAGTACAATTTGTGACATCCTTTATGGAGAGCCCGATACATATGAGTAAACTTTGGTGTGGAACTACTCACTGACCCATTTTGTATCAATATGTTTCAAGTCAGTGATTCCTCTTCAGGGGTACTGACTAAACAGCATAGCTCTAAGGTTCCTTGTCTCTCATTGTGCTCACCTGTGCCTCTCTAGGTGTTAGTCCCTCCATCCTTGAGGCTGGGGTAGCTTTTATGCCTAAGGTCCTGAACTTTAATTTGGTGAGCTAGCCAACTTTTCACTTTCCTTGCTCTGAAATGTAATTCACAATCTTGTTTTTCATATGTAGTTATATTGTTAGGCTATTTGAGATGTTAGCAGCCCTTTATAGGTGGGACATGTGAAGCTGTCCATGAGTTCTTTGGAACTCAGAACTATAAGCATTGCTCATCTTCCCCTGTTTCAAGCAAGCCCCTACGTAAAAATGTTCTGATTCATTTTGCCCTCCTTCTCCTTGTCTCTGCAGGCAAAAGAAGTAGCAGAACAAATGTTTTTCAATATGCTTGATGCTTTTGAACTTGCGTACTTCAAATCAGCATTACGGTATGCCTTTCTTTTTAGGAAGCTATTTTCTCATTGTGTGAGACTGTGGTCAATTGCTGCTTAGAAATATCCACTCTATAATGACTTCAGCTACCTTCTGTGTCTATAAAATGCAGTCTTGTCTGAATGAATGACCTGCATGTCTATTCATTCCCAGCTCATTTCACCCCAACTCAGTACTCTGTAAACTTCAGGACTACTTCTGGTAAATTGTAGGAATTCAATATATATACACTCCCTGAATTATAGACATTCTCATTACGGACTTCCACACAGGTATGATAATGCTGGACTGGCAAGAACTGGCTATTTGGACCTACACTAGTTTCAAGTTACATACGAATCTCTGGAAACTAATCCTATCTGAAAATAGGAGACTCTGTGTTGTCAGAGTCCAAATCCTATCCAAATCAGAGTCCAAATCCTATCCAACTTTCCAGGACCAGTGCAGCTGCAATGGAGCTCCAAGGTAACAAATGTTCCCATACTTTGAGGAGGCCTCTGTGACTGCTATCCCAACACAGGAAGCAGTGCGTATCCTATTGGCACAGCAGCACTGGCGCTGGAAAATTGGATAGGATCGGACCCTCAGTTGTTAAAAAATTTAGAGAAGTTCGTAATCGTGGAAATTTGTCTCTTCTGTATTCAAAATCGCAGCTTCTCAAACTGCTTTTCTTTAACAAAACCATCCATTGATACATCATTGCATAGTCTTCTATGCAACATATAGTTTGCCCTTCCAAGCTGCCCTCATTCAAGGATAAGTGATATTTTTCATTGCTTATTACAGAACCAGGATGGTGAAGTGTTGCGGGAGTTGGTCTTAGACCTGGAGGATCCAGGTTCAACCATGAGGCTTCCTGGTTGACCTTGGGCTGGTCACTGTCTTTCATCCCAGGGTTGTGAGGACAACAGGATAGAAGGAATGTTGGGAATTCCCCCCAGCGTAGAAGGAATGTTAGGAATACGCCCCCCTGAGCGCCTTGGAGATAGAGTGGTATTAAAAAAGTGGGGAAAAAAATGCTCTCTCTTTCCTACAGCACCAAAACAGATTTCCAGATTCAAGCTGTGAGCAATGATGGAAGGTCAGTATCTTCATCATTTCGCATCTGATAATTTTTTTGAACCAAACCAGTTTTAAATGAGTCTCAGAATGCCAATGGCTGGGGGAGGGCATGGCAAGAGAGGGCTGTTGCTTTTATACCCTCTTTGTGGGGCTTCTCAAGGGGTTCTGGCTGGCAGCTGTGAGACGTGGGGTGCTGCAACTCGACTTCTGACCTGATCCTTACACTATGTTAGCAGTTTGTGAGATCTGTTAGAACCTTCTTTACTTAAGATTTTAACAGTGTTTTATTGAGTTGGATGTGTCACCTGCCTCGCCAGAGGACGCAGGGTGGGTGAGTGAGTCTTAGTGTTGCATGCACGCACATGCACGCACATGCATACCCACCTGTGTATTTGTTTTACAACACTTCATACTGTTTGAGACAAGCAGGACCCACAAGATGACTTGCACATGCACTGTAAAAACCATATAAAAAGTAACCTTAGGGCAAACTCAGTCTAAAAATATCTTCACAGAAGCATAGAAATTAGAGTCTACATTTTAAAAATATATTTCAACCTAGCAACATCAGTGTAACACTGACTTGACCCATGGAGCAGCAGTATTTTCACTGCTTGCCAAAAGGTGGCCAGTGGTTAAGCCAGGAGGATGGACCATCTTTGGAAGGCCTTCTGCAGTTGTGTAGGGTTTGGCGCTCATTCCCTGAAAGTTCACAATTTGCATTTTTTTGCACCAGTTGATGGCATCAGTTTTGACTGTACACGATACTAACCAAAATCTGAAGACGTGATAGCAATTTTTTGTAGAAGGGAATCCTCCTCAGTTGTTGCTGCTGGGTCATGGCTGTCATTTCCACAATTGTGGTGGCATGTTTTGTTGTTCTTGTGTTCGGTCTCTGCCCATGAAGTGCAATGTGTGCGTAGAATTCTTGGTGAAGGTGGGAGTCTGGGAGCACATTCTGAGAAATGATTTAAGTTTAAAAAATGGAGGGGGTCATCACTGTACTGAGGACTGGTATGGTGTTTTAGTTTTTTAATTTGCCTTGATGGGGAACATTTGAACTGTTTACCAGCTGAAATGGAAGCTGTCTAAAAACATTTTTCCCTCCTCCAGAATTCTTCCACTGGATAACGAGAATAGCCTTTATTTAGTGAAAACGGTGAGTAGAATTCATGTCCCAGTTTTTAAATTTGTTACAGAGTAAATATGCTTGCTGTGGGAGAACCCACTTTGCTGTTTTCCACTAGTGGCTAAGATGGATGACCTACTCATCCACATATATCTGGAGCAGTTGTTCACAGCTTATTCTTGGACAATAACATGCATTCTCTTGTACTGTTGAGTTCTGTTGTAACGCTAGTGATCAGTGTGGCAACTGGTTCCAAACACTGAAGATGGTGGCATTTCTGTACCATTGTATAAGTGTTACAGGTACCCTGTTCTTCAGCCCACTGAGCATGTTTGCAATGCTTGGTACTATCCTCCATCGAAAGCAGGATTCCTCCGGCCTCTAGAGGTTTATGAACTCGGTTATCTTAGATTAAGAAATGTTAGGGTAGACGTGGCAATTTGACCAGGGGTCTCTTGTTCTCGCCCCCTTGCGCTTTGCTGCAGGTGGTCATGACTGTATATGACATACCAGACTTGCTTGGTGGAAGGGGCTGCCTTGGATCCGTGGTCTTCTCAGAGTCATTCCTGGCATCACAGATTCTTGTAAAAGAAAAAGGTATTTTTCTGTGCTGTGTTGTGAAATGAAACTCTAGGTAAATGAAATATCTGAATTATATCAGCAGCGCAATGAGTAAAAGCTAAATTCTTAGCATGTATTAGCAGAATTGCTCATTTTTTGAGCAAAGTTGCACTTTCTCAGTTTCATCAGGGAAGTCATTTTGTTTCTTTTATTGCCTTCTTGGGCTTCTCTATGCAACATTTAGCTTGTATTTCTTTGACTTGATGCAGGCCAGCTTCTTTCTACTCATGGGTGTGCTCCACTTGCATGAGCATTGCATTGGGTGAGCCAGTGGGATTCCAGTCTTGGCAACTTCTCTGGTAGCTAAAGTCCAAAACATGCCTTGACAATTTGCTGACTCGAAAATCCTTGGACTGTGTGCTAGCTTGACATTTCTGTTGCTGCTGTTGCCTCTGCCTCTGGGGGTTGTCCTGAGGGGGCAGGTCCACATCATAGGGGTTGGGATATGACGTCTGAGGTGCAGGGAGAACAACAGGGGGCTCCAAAACATGACTGACAGCTAGGCAGACATTGCTTAAAGAGTACTTTGTGCTGCTAGGTGGCTCTCCCGCCTGTCGATGCCTGGGTGCAGGCTTGGCAAACCTCCCTTGGTTAGCCACTGTGGTGGCCTGAATACTCATCTGTTTCTAGCCAGGAGGAACCTGAGCAGCCTGGGAAGCCTGCTGCTGGTGGGGCTTAGGCTCTGCCTGATTGGCAAGCGAAGCACTTTCAGGGCAGGTCACACCTCTTCCTCCTTTCCTCTTTATCAGCTCTGTTTGTACTGTTCTCTCGTCCCTCTTTGATCACCTCTTCCTATCAGCTCAGTTCTGCTCTTCCTTCTCCCCGCTTTGGTCTCTCTCATCCCATCTTTTCAAACTATTCGGCTCCCCCACTGGGCTTTCTCAGCCAGGGTTGCTCTCGGCTCTGACACCGATTGCATCCCTCCAGGTTTGGTGCCTGGCGACGATGTCATGGCATCCCTCCTGTAGTGGCCAGCTGCTTACAGTTCTTGACACCCTTTGGGAGTTTGTGCAGGGAGGTGAATGCGGCCGTTGCTCATAAGAAAATGGCTCCAGGTGAGCTTCTGGCATTTATTTGCTGTGTGCTGACTGTGAGAAGGCATGGTCAGTTTCCCTGATCATCCCTTCTCACAGTCAGCACAGAGCAAATAAATAAACACCCCACTTCCCCTTTTTCTGTGGAGAAAAGCACCCTGTATCCTAAAAACATCTTTGTGTGTGTAGATGAAGGATTGCTTTTCTTCTTCCTCTAAGCATGGGACCCAGTGAGAACTTCACTGACATTGTGTATTCAGAAGCAAGCAAATTAGCTTTGGGTTCTTCATGATTAAAAGTTTTTCTTTGACATAGCGATTCAGGGCTGAGGAACTGTCTCATGTCTTACTTATTTTGATTTACTGCAGATGGCAGCATTAACTTAGAAACCAGCTACATCATTCTCACTGCAGCTATCCCACGATCAGTTTCTTGGCTGGTAAGCAGAGGTTGATTTCTTGAATGGATTCCCTTAAAGGCCCTTTTAATGCTGAAGCATCACTTGAAGCATGTGGGGGTTTGGTCAGTAAAGCAGTGGAAAGTTCAGAAGGTGTGAAGTATGATAACCAGATGATTAGTAGGCAAGAAACAGTATATTTCTCATACTATTTTTGTGGGGATTAGCAAATCTGTAAGTATTTGGAAGCAATGTGAAGCAAGGTAACATATCAAACTTGCCTTGATCACCACTCACCTGAAGGTGAAGGCATTCAGAGGAGAGCCTCCAATGGTGATTTCAACAAATGGGCATGTTCACGAAGAGACGAGTGCTCCTTGTAATAAGCCAAGATTTGACTAGGGGATTTCACGGTGATGAGCTCAGTTTCTTAGGCAAGAACTAGAAGGAACTGTCAGGTGATTATGTGGCTAAAAGCCATTTCACGCCTTCCTGAGCTGCCCAGGCACACAGGTGATTGCTGTAGTATATTTGTGAAGAGGATGAGTCATCACGGACCACATAGTGAAATGAATGCGATCCCAAGTTGCTGCCAAAAGTTGTATGCAGAGCTTTCATTGCTAAGACAGATTGCGAAATTTAAAGTAATCACTGGTTTTTGTTGTAGGTTGAAGATAACGAAGTGAAGCTGTCAGAAAAGGCACAACATATTGTGAAGGTTTGTAATAGACTCTGCCAGTTTAATGGAGCTTGACATAGTGTCTGGTGCCAGCTGTCAGGAAGCCTTTGCTGTAGCTCTGAAGACGAGGCATTGCTAATTGCAATTCAGAATCTGAAATGTGGTGGTGATCATCGGTTTCAATCTGGATATTCTCCTTGCCCTCTCTCCTCCAGGTTATCTTTGGTTTTCACGTCTACCTTCTTAGAGAGAAGCAATGCGGTTTCAATACATATGAAAAATATACCCATATGAAAAATACATATGAAAAATATACCCATATGATGTTGCGTGTTTGCGTTTTGCTGCTGCTTCTTAAAATTTGTTCCTGTTGTTTGGACTACTTCGTATCTTGTTCGTCATCATAGTTTTGAACCACCTCAAAACCCCATCGATGGGGTGGAGTATATGTCTGTTTAAATAAATATTAAGGCATCAGATGAATTTCAAATAGTTCTCGTAGGTATAATTGGCTTATTTTGTCAAAAAGCAGAGGGAGAGGAGCTATAGCACACATGCTCTGCGTGTGGAAGGCCCCAGATTGAGTCCCTGGTGGCATCTCCAGAAAGAGCTGAGAGAGACGCCTGTTTGAAATCCCGAGGAGCCACTGGCAGGCAGTGTTGACAATCTGAGTTGGTTAGACCAAGGACACAGTGTAACACATTTCATATGTGAAGCTGTTGCTTCCCCATTGCATCTCAGAAGGTGGTGGTTTTTAAAATTTACATATAGTAATGATTTGCAGTGGGCTCTCACATAGGAAGGGGCCCTGCAGAAACCATCTTTCGCATGACTGGCCCCAGCAGTGGCAGCATCCCAAGAAGCCTCTTGTGTAGCAAAGAAGCACTACATGATCTGAGAAACACAACTCTAGAATCCCTTGCAATGTCACAGGGAATGTTGGGATCCACCTATTACTGGATCTTGCATGTGGCACAATACGTCCGAATTGTTATTGCTCCCATGCACCTAAAAGACACTGGTTCACTTGCAGCAGAAACAAGTAAATGCAAGAGTGTAAATTATCAAGCAGTGCAGCATGTGTTGTGTTAAATTATTCCCTTTTGCCCTCTGACCTGTGTAGAAATGAAATTATTTTGTGACGCAATTAAAAAAAATGCAGAAGAAACACCAGCAACAGCCACTGGAAAAGATGACATGCTGAGATGAAGAGGGACAGTTGCTGTCCCCCTGCTAAATGTAAGAGGGCACCATTTTAAAAGGTGCTTCTTTGCCTAGTTGCCATGCCCACTTGCCATTTACCAAACTGTTGTAGATGGCCCTGTCTGTGCTACTGCACAGTTTGAGAACCATTCATGTACAGGGAAGTCATATGTAGTTCTCAACACTCGTAACAAGCAGTGGAACTTCAGCAGTTGAAGAGAGAGAATCTTCAGGTATTCTTGGTTTGCTTCTGTAACTGTGTTGCTGCAGTCTGATCTGGAAAAAGTCTCTCTGTTTTAGGAAGAAGAATCTTTCCTGGGCACTTTCCTGACAGGAGGTGATGGTGCCTATATTACTTCTAGCAATTCACTATCAAGACCAGAGGAAGGTGAGTCGGTTACCTAATGGTAAAGATTCATCAGTGTGCAAAAAGGTCAGGGAGAAGCCTATGCACTTTTGAAGGCACATGCCTTCAGTGCAATGTCCTCAACTTTTTTGATGTAAAAAGAGTTTGCCCTCTACCTTGTTCCTTACCCCATAATCAAACTCTGCTTTTTCAACGAAAGTGTAGACTTGCTAAACAAACATCTCAATAAAGACATAATTTAGTGACTAGGATCCTAAGACTAATGGATCTATGCTAATTTCATGCACCCAGTGATAACCTGGATTTGTGTTTTGTTTCTTGAGTGGCAGCTGCACCTCTTCTCCCTAAACCATGCTATGTGGCAAACCTCTTTTGAAATGGAATGTTTCAGAAACAACTTTTCATGGGGTGGGGTGTTTATGTGTCTTGGTATGCCAGGTGTGATGGCTTTTTCCAAAATAATAATAATCAAAAATCTTCCCTCTTTTTACCAAGCGTGAACTCATTTGCCCAAGAGCTTTCAGAACAGGGGTCTGGTAAGAACATAAGAACAGCCCCACTGAATCAGGCCATAGGCCCATCTAGTCCAGCTTCCTGTATCTCACAGCGGCCCACCAAATGCCCCAGGGAGCACACCAGATCACAAGAGACCTGCATCCCGGTGCCCTCCCTCGCATCTGGCATTCTGACATAGCCCATTTCTAAAATCAGGAGGTTTGCGCATGCACATCATGGCTTGTAATCTGTAATGGATTTTTCCTCCAGAAACTTGTCCAATCCCCTTTGAAAGGCGTCTAGCCCAGACGCCATCACCACATCCTACAGCAAGGAGTTCCACAGACCAACCACATGCTGAGTAAAGAAATATTTTCTTTCCTTCAGCAAGGGAAGAGGCTAGCATAGATCATTAGCATAGATTTTAGTTTTATTATACTTTAAGAGTATCAGCCAAATGCAACACATGCTCAAACTTTATTCAAATAAGCCTCACTGTTTTCATAAGAACAGCCCCACTGGATCAGGCCATAGGCCCATCTAGTCCAGCTTCCTGTATCTCACAGCGGCCCCACCAAATGCCTCAGGGAGCACAGCAGACAACAAGAGACCTGCATCCTGGTGCCCTCCCTTGCATCTGACATAGCCCATTTCTAAAATCAGGAGGTTGCACATACACATCATGGCTTGTAACCCGTAATGGATTTTTCCTCCAGAAACTTGTCCAATCCCCTTTTAAAGGCATCCAGGCCAGATGCCATCACCACATCCTGCGGCAAGGAGTTCCACAGACCGACCACACGCTGAGTAAAGAAATATTTTCTTTTGTCTGTCCTAACCCTCCCAACACTCAATTTTAGTGGATGTCCCCTGTAACTTAGTGAGATGATTCCTGAGCCCATATAGAGCAGCAACTGGAGCTGAGACCATGTGGTCTGACTCCACAAGCTTTCTTGTGCATCTTCAGGAAATACATATGCTGGTCTGAGCAGACAGTGTCATGGCAAAAGAAGATGAAATTCTGGTCTCTGGTTCCGGAAGTCTCCTCTTTCCTTTACTGGGTGGTGTGTTCCCCACAACCTTTATCAGCGTTCCTATGAAGGGAATTCACAAGTGCAAAGCCCACTTGCTGAGCTGCCTGGCATGAGACCAGAAACATGAGATCAGGGCCCTCGGATCTCTGACCTGTGGACCCGGCTTTCTGATGGTAGTTCTCTTTTCATTCTAACCAAGAATGTTGTTCACAGATTTGCAAGGGGCTGGAAGCTGCAGCAACACTAAGCACAAAGACCCTATGATGACCCATAAATCCTCCATTCTTGTGATACTTCTTTCTGGTTGTTTGAAAAAAAAATTGGGTGAAAAGAGCGGAATGGTCCCTCCTCATCAGCCAGAGCAGCTGTTTTGATCCCTTTTGGTCCGAATGTCTGAGCCTTTATGGATGCTCCATATTCTTTCTGAGCCCTCATGGCAGCATTCCTAGCTTCATTCAGAACCAGCCCTGGCTTGCTTTGTTTCTGAGAATTAGAAAGAACATCTTCTGGTGTAGAGCATATAGATTAGGCATGTCCTTAGAGAGGTGGACACAATTCTTACTTCTAGAAACTGGAAAGAAATTGACCAGTTGCATAGATGAGTCTAACTGGAAAATATCCCTAGAGTGATCTGAGGAAAGAAAAGTAGGTTTGCCTTGATTAAAACCAAAGAGGGCTAGTACAAGTTTTTTGTTCTAATTCGCTGAGTGCTAAGCAACAGCCCTGCTACTATGCTAGATAAAACAGAAACTATATTAATTTGATCAGCCTCACTTGAAATGTTTCTTTAAGGAGAACTCGCCGCTAATTCCCCCAGTTCTTCATAGACATTTTCTATGGGAGCCGTGTGTTCTTGGAGTATAAGTGTCTGTACTCAGGCAGCAAAGTTTGCCCAACCTGGTGGACCTGTCTGAAGCCCACCATTCTGGCTGTTGCCCCTTATGGGCAGACTAAACTCTGCAACGAGAGGGCAGCCCTTTCAGGGACACACATGACTGGTTTGGAGTGACAGTGTTGAAGAAACTCTAGTCAAGCTGATCTGTGCCATGTGTACAGACGGCATCCTACACAGCTAGGAGAAGGAGTGCGTTTTCTTCATTTGTAGAATGGAAGGTGAAATCCAAGGCAGATTTTTCCATATGTTGTACTCTTGGTTCAATATGCTTTTTGTGCTAGTCAGTTACTGAGTTAAGGGAACATGAAGTTCTTTTAATGTTTTATGACCAAACTAGGACAGTGGCTCCTATTTTGGGTCTTTGGAACCTCTTGTTTGCCTGGTGGTGGTGGTGGCTGGCAACCTTCAGTCTCGAAAGACTCTGGTATAAGCCTACAGCACCTGATATTCCCAGGCAGTCTCCCATCCAAGTACTAACCAGGCCTGACTCTGCTTAGCTTCTGAAATCAGATTAGATCAGGCATGTGCAGGGTAATAGTTGTTTGCCTAGTCATGTGTCTGAAGCAAGGGTAAGGAGCCCCCATCCAAGCTCGTTGTCAGGCTGCAGTTAGGAAGGAATGCACCACGCTAAGTCCCATTACATCAAAAAGGGCAGTGCAAGTGAAGGGGAGTTGTTGAATCAGTCCTTGGAGTGAGTTGCCAAGGAAGAAAATGGCAAGGCATGAAAAGGCTTGGCTCCCCATATCCGCTCAAGCTCATTTTATACTTAAGACTCCCCCATCACCAGCTTTATATATGTTAACAAAAAAAAATTGGCTGAGCCCATCATGCTGAGTTGACCCTACGCCTTTCAGAAAGGTGATTGGTATTATGTGTAGCCTCCTGTTTTGATTGCAACATAACTAGACATCTACTTAATTCCTTTTATACAGGAATCTAAGCCTGAGTATGTTGCCAGCCACTAATGTCTCCATTCTTATCCTATTGCAGGTAAAGTTTTTTTCTTCTCTGACGGGATTCTGTTTTGCCATCCTCACTACGGAAGCATCACCATTTCAAAGACTCACATGACCGCCATCCGCTTCTATGATGGGGTGAGTGCTTAGCGATCCCTCCCCCATTCTTCTCAGAACAGTTCTGTGACAGAAGAAAAACTCTGCAATGTGCCCTTGGAGCTCTGCATTCATGAGGGTTGTCCTATAGCTGGCACAGATTTTTGTTTTTTGCTTAGATACCTACATCCTGCCTCATCTCAGACAAAAAGACATGTAGCACTCAAATTAATTGTATAAAAAACATAATCTAATAAAATCTGTTTAAAATGTCAGATGGTAAAAGACCTAGCAGCAGCATTCTCCAGGGGCTGTCTCTAAGCATCTTCTCCTTCTTCTAAAAGCAAGGTGCACTGATGCACTGCTTCCATCCTTGCTCCTCCTCAAAGTCCATCATGCCTCCGTCCAGTGGAGAAGTGTGGGAGCAGGGCTCTTGGTTTCAAGGCACTTGGTTAGTCTCCACTAGGATTCGTGTGGCTGCCAGAAAAATGCTTATCCATACTTGAGGTGTGCAAATGAAATTCATGTATCCATACTTGGTGTGCAAATGAATTCCACAGCCTGTGCCCAGCGGCTTGAGTAGTGGAGGACATTGCATATGCAGGCTGTGAACGTGACCAAAGTGAGAAAGATTCTGTGTTCTCCAGCCTTGAGACTTCACTTACATTGATGTTCCTCATTCTGCAAAAGCTTTTGGTGGTACTGTGGGCCCACTGTATCCGCCAGCTCTGCATCCATAGATTTAGCCATCCGCAGCCTGAAAATGTATTACCTACCCTGCTGTAGTCTCCTGCCATTTCACTGGTCTCTCTAGCTGCAGCACATGCCTCATTCTTTCAGGTTTGAGCAGTTTACACAATTTATGTAAACTTACGCAGTTTTTTTCAGCATTACAACTGCGAACTGGAGCATCCACGTTGGGTCCCAGAACCAGACCTCTGCAGATACGGAGGGCCCACTGTGTAGCTCCTCCACAGATACAGAGGGCCCACCCTGCAGCTGTGATTTGTGATATGGAAAAATGCATAATGAATGAATTTGGAAAGCTCTGAAGCCAAAGATTCTGAGTGTCCTTGTTCATTCCTGGCCTGTCCTGCTGCCCCTTTGTAGTGTGGTGAACTATTTGGGTCTTAACCTTCCTTCTATTGTTCAGTTTCAAGACACCCAACTTCCATAAGCCCCTGGCTATTTTTGGACCCCTGGCTGTAGCTTCTGAACTGCTGCCAGGCATTCTGTTTAGAGCAAAAACCTTGAAAGAGAATTTATATTGTTTTACTGACTTGGCAAGACACGAGGCTGGGGAACTAAAAATAACACGAATGAGAGCGAGGTGGTGATTGTTGGGACATCTGTAATATAGCAATAATGCAGATATACAGGAAGAGAGAACCATTTTAATCTCTCAGCAAATAAGTATACCAGACTGTGCATTCTGTGAGCTGCCTGCGGCTGTTTTTTTCTTATGTTTAACTATTTGACAGTTACCCAGAGAAAGGGAATGTTTGTGGTAATGACAATATTGTATTTGAAGTTTCTGGACTTTGCAGTTATGTGCCGAAATTCCATTTACTGCAGAAACTCTTAAAATATGGGGTGCTGAGAGCTCCTTCAAAACTAATTTTTGTTTTGCAAGCAACTTTAATATTCCTGTCAATTTTCTTTTCAGAGTTTGTTAAATGGGTTGTCTTGATTCCTGAGGTTCTTCCATGGGGAGAGGGGGGTATGTGTGTACTGTCTGGAGGGGGGCAGAATGGCAGGATCGACTTTGTTTTTACTTGACCATTACAATCTGCCAGCCAGAGCTTGATATCAAATAGCTTCTAAGGGGCTGGGGCCATATGGAAAGTGGTAACTTGGGCCAAATGACTACCTTTTCCTATGAGCCGCATGCTGCATTTACAAGCACAAATCTTCATCAGAGTTACTGCAGACCCAAGATTCTCACAAACTCTAAAAGTGGCCATCGGAACTGCTTAAATGCCTGGTTGAAGGCGACTAAGGGCACAATCCTAACCAACTTTCCAGCACCAGGGTAAGGGCAGTGCAGCTCCGAGGTAAGGGAACAAACCTTACCTTTTCTTGAGGAGGACTCTGTGACTGCCCCCCAACTGCAGGATGCAGCACCTGCCCCATTGGCACAGCTATATCAGTGCAGGAAAGTTGGTTAGGATTGCGCCCAAATTGAATCAGTTCTGTCCTTTCTTCCCTGCTGCCCTCACGCAGTTCTTCAAAGACCTACAGGGTGCTTCCTCATTTTTATCTTTCATACCTTCTCTTAAAATACATCTACTTTTCCTTGACGCTTTTGGCACCATGCCTGTGTTTCCTGCAATAACCAGGCTGTGTGTCACTGAAGCAATTTCACGTGCTTCCCCAGTTTCCCCTTTCCCCCAGTCTCCCATGTATTAAGCCCCTTGGTGTTTCTATTAAATTACTGAATGGAAAAAGCCCTTGTCAATCTGCAAACCTCACAGGGATCTACCAATTGATTCCCATTTGACTTATTTCCCCCTCCAATATTACATCATCTGTTGATTCAATTCCAGAAACTGTTCATTCAGTTCCAGATCACGTTTTCTAGAGTGAGGGGTGATGTTAGTTGCAAAATGGGAACGAGCGCTCAAAGTGCATACACGGGAACCCATCATTGCAGTTGCCTTGAACAGAAAGGGAGTTAGGCAGCTGTTGAATGTGACCTTCTCATCTGAGAGCAACTTGTTGAGAGACTTTAAATGCCATGGACAATGTCCTTGCTCAGCCCAAAGTGTTAGGAATCCAGGTCCATTTTCCTGGCATTTTTGCTTGTCAGATTATATTACTGTAACACACTCTTTGTGGAGCTGCTCTTGGAAGCTGCAGATGGTCCATTCTGCACCTGTTTTTCTTTTTAGCAGGGGTCAGCACCTGGTAGCATATTGGCATGGGTTTGAAAAGACTCTACAGGTTGCTGACTGGTGTCCCGAATCAGTGCAAGGTGCTGGGGTGAACCAAATCCCTTTACAATTTGTATCCCAGGTACTTTGGAGAGTGTCTTCTACCTTGTGAGGATCCCCATGCACTTGTACAATGTAGTGGAGACTGCTTAGAGTTCCATCATTTTGAAAGCTCGCATGTATTTGGAGCAGTGCTGTCTCTGAGGAGGCCTCTGTTATGAAAAATTTGCCCTCCTGTAACTAACTTGCCTGCATCTATTTTCACCTTAGAAAGTAAAGCAGCCACCTTTTGCCAAGCACTTGGAGACTGAAGGAATTTAAGGAGGCAGCTGCTTTATATTGGTGCTTTGGGATGGCTCTTAAGTGAAACATTAATGTTTTTTACTGTGTTCATTGATGTCGTTAATGTTGCCTCCCCAAAACCTGGGGGCAGCGTGGAGTTGTGTCTAGTGTGCCTTGGTCCAGTAACACAGTGGAAGATGCAGGAACAGCTATTTATTGCAGGTTAATCAAGCAAGGCACAAGGAGGATGTTGTCGGATCATGTACAAAGTTCAACTGAACGCAACCAGCCTTTTATACTCAGTTCAAAGCAATGCGATTCAACAGGCTAAAGCTCAGTAAACTTCCACCCCTTCCTCACCCAAGCTCCCCTCTGCCCCTCCTTTTGGTAGTGATGTCCTTCCTCCGGATACATTTTGCTGCTCTTGCAAGATAACAGGGTATTTACACAGACTGGCCCTGTGGTTATCTTCAAGGACCGAGGCACTGGGTAACTGGGACTAAAAGCACTGGGTGAGGGCATGAAGCTATTTCACTAACTTAGCAAGCAAGAGGTTTGTAAGCATTTAGTTTTACTCTTGTCTCTAAGCATGGAGTCACTGATGTCAAAGCACATAGCCCCCCCCCCCCCAAGCAGAAACACTTCTCCCGATTAAAACTGCTGCCATAAAAGTCAGTGTTAATAAAAGCTTGGCAGAATAACGTCCCAGTGGGCAGCTGGAGAGCCGGGGGTAGAAGGGATTCACATGTTTAGAGTTGTGTTGTCACCAGAGAGGAAGCTCTGCCCTGCCCAGTGAATGTGTGTGAATGGCAAGGCAGTTTGTAAATGTGCGGCAACCCTGCAAAGTGTCTAAGTATTATCCCAAGGTTATAGATGTTGGGAGAACTGAGGCAGAAAGGGAATGGCTTTTGGAAGGCCATCTGCTGAGCTTGTGGCTTAGACAAGGTTCAAGCGAGGGATGTTCTGGTTTGCAGCTTGGCCCCTACAACAGCTTCACATATTACAGCATTTGTTTTTCTGCTTTCTAGGACTCCACCAGTGTTGTTGCTGCTCTCCTCATCGACTACAAAAGCACCCTGCTGGCTCATTTGCCAGTCCAGTTTCACACCCCAAGCAATTTCCTGATGATTGCACTGTTCCCAAAGTCAAAGCTTTACAAAGCCTTCTACTCTCAGGTAATGTGAATGAGGTATTTTTCTTTTATCAGTATGCAAAAGGCTGCTTCTCTGCTCGTGCATGTGAAGGACAGAGTCTGACAGATGAAAATTAGGTGTAACGAAATAATAATGATATCCTTCTGGTCCTCTTTCCCTTACTGGGGCAAAAGTGCATTAATTTTGTCTGATATGAACAGGTGATAGACATTCTTTTGCCTTCTTGTGCTGCTTCTGCTTCATCACTAAATTATAAGAAATGACTTTGGTGTGAAGAACGCCCACCATATCCCTCCTCTCCATTGTTAGGCTCTCGAACTTTCTTTTGCTTTTTGAGTCCCAGAGTCGGCTGCCACAGCGACATGTGTCATTCACAGTCAAAGTGATTGGAAGTAGTGGATTCTGCTCCTTCCCAGAGCTGCAGGTGAAAAGATAGTTGATAGCCCTGGGGTGGAAGTTTGCTAATATAACTCCTGCCAACCATACATGGTGGTGGTGGTTGAAGTTAGGGAAAACAAACATGAAATGATAACCCCTGAACTTCTCCCTGAGTGGGAACAGTGCTCAGTGTTTACCCAGTGCTCAATCTTTATCTTTTCTTAAGAGTAATGGTTTAGTTAGCACTGATTATAGGGAGAGGAGACTCAAAACATAATTGCATTGACATTGAGATGCAAAATGGATCATTTCCTTGGTTGTTAAATAAAGTATTTTAAAGTCTTCGAGTATGTTTGGTTTTTGTCTTAATACTGGGATTTATTATTAGAGATGGCATCAGCTCCTGGCTGTTCTAGAAAGCAAAGCTCAAGCCCCTGGTCAGTGTCAAGATTTATTGTGTCAGCTGAGAATTGGAGTCATAGGTGGTGGTATTGGAGTCAAAGGTGGTCCCCCAAGACAGCCATAAAAGTAAAAGAGCCAGGGTGGTGTAGTGGTTTGGGAGGTGGACTTAGTCCTGGAAGATCCAGGTTCGTATCCCCCCTCAGCCATGAAGCTTCCTGGGTGACCTTGGGCCAGACACTTTCTCTCAGCTTCACCTACCCCACAGGGTTGTTATGAGGACAAAAGGAGGGGAGCAGCTGTGTACTCTGCCCTGAGCAATTTGGAGGAAGGGCAGTATGAAAAGGTGAAAACCAATTAATTACATGAGGGAGACCATTTGCAAGTAAAACTAACACTTGTTATTGATAACTTTCCTCTTTCAGTAAAATTATGTAGTTTCAAATTTATCATTGGCATCAGTAACACCTACAAAAATGGCCAGCAGGGTCTAAGAGATTCTACTGTTTTTGTTTTGTTTTTAAACATAAAACGGCGCATTGTGCCAGCAACGGAGAAATGCTGATTCAGGAGATTCTTCCAATAATACCATGGCAGTTTGTTCCATGGAATCCCTTTTCACTATTGTATATATTGCATCCCTTTCTTTTGACAATCAGAAGATGCAGGAAATGAGCAGGTTTTCTTCTCCAGTTGCTAGTCAGACAAAAGGAAGTAGCTAACCACATCCAGTAAACAAACCTTTACAATGTGGTGCTTAAGAAATTTTTGTGCTGTGTTTGCCTTGTTTAATGGTTAAGTTAGAAAACTTAAAAGGATGTTGCAAGTTGCCTGGAATGCCTCCTCTTAGATAGTAAAGGCAGTCATAAATATTTTGAATGAATGAATAATCTTTTAACTCTAACAATGTATGGGAAGCTCAAGTGATAAGATTCTGTCCCACCATTTAGTTAAATCTTCATTTGCATTGTTCAAAGGTAGGCTGCAAAGATGCTTGAAAGTTGCCATTCAAGATGCGTTTTGTGAAGATCTGTTATGTAAATAGAGAACAAGTGTTTGTCTAAAGACTCTTGAGGAAAGGAGTCATTCTGACCTCTTCACTGTGCCAAACTGTGAGGTAACAGGTTTCTTGCAAAATGTGTGACTGCAATAGGGGTAAACAGAACCCTAGAAGCCAAAGCAGAAAATATTTCCGAACGTGAACTCTGTAGCTAGCTATGATGGGGGGGAAGGCAGTCCAAAGGAAAATTTTAACTGGGAAATTAAATTAAAGATTTGAGGGGTACTATTCACCCCTAGAACTACTTTTGGTGATATTGAGAAAAGTGTGAACTCTGTCTGTTTGGAGAATTGAACATATATCATCGCTTTCTATGCACTTTTCTCATTATAAATAGAAATAATCAATTCTGGTCCAGGCATCTGTAATATAAAGAATAACTAAAACATTAAACAGTGCTTTGGGAGGCATCAGTCTGACACCTGGCACCTTACATGCACTGCTTTTGAGGATTTTTTGGTCATTCAAACAAGAGTAGAACTTGCCCCCCCCAACCTGTACACATCACTTTTTCACTAGATGGAGAGGAGGTCCTAAAATATCACATGGACATTCTAATCTTATCGTAACTGAGGAATCCCTATTTTTCAAACCAGGTTAACTGCCATATATAGTGAGGAGTTTAAATTTAAATTGTAATAATGTTACTCAGAACTCTGTGGCTAAGGTTTTTGGTGGCTCACTTCAGAATTTCAGTGAAGGTATTAAATGTAATATTTAAATTGTGTAATTTGGCTTTAATTCTTCTTCATAGGTTTTCTCTGCCTGGCAGCAGCGGGGGAAGTCGGGGATAAATTTAAAGATGAGCCAAGATGCGTGCCTGCCGATGGAACACGAGAGATTGTGAGCTGATGACTATTCCCCACCTGTAGAATTGCATGAACGTTTGTTGCATGAAATTTTTGTTAAGGATAAACATCCTTAATACCCCCTTAATAGTCCCAAGGACCCCTTCCTCTTACCACGCCCTAAGGAACCCTTAGTACCCATAAAACCCCTTAATACCACCAATGACATATTCATACCCCTCCATACCCCCTAACAACTCTTTAATACCCCTTTGAACCACTTACCACCTCCTAGAGACCCCTTAATACCAGCTTTATACAACTAAGGACAATTTAATACCCCTTTATACCTCATAAAGAGTGTGGCCCAAGGACCATATACCCCAAGGAACTCTTAATACCCCTAATACCCCCTAAGGACCTGTTAATACCATCTAAGCATGCTTAATATTCCCTTAATATCTACTAAGGACTGCTTTATACCTCTAAAGACCTCTTAAAAACCCTCATGGAGCAACTAATTCCCCTCCTTTATACTCAATATGGACCCCTTTTATACCCTCCCTTGGGGGTATAAATATCCTTTTATTAAGTTTGTGTAGAGTGGGGTCTCTTGTGTATTTAGCATTTCAGGAATCGTATTGATATTGCATAGTTGCTTGTGTAGTTGCTGCTTGGCCTTTTGGCTAAGATCAAGCGAAACTTTCTCTCTCCTATATTGGTTCCAGTGAATATGGCACTGTCCAAAGAACGAAGGGACAGATCCCTACCCTGAGGACCTTGTGATCTAGAAATCACTAGGGAGACAACAGAGGAGGGGGGGAGAGAGGGGGAGGCAGGGGAGACAAAAACAGCGCACTGTGATTTTAGTTACTCATACCTTGGTTCAGTTATGTGGGGCCTGGGAACTAAGGTTTTGTCAAGAGCTTTGGGGAATAGATGGGTTTAAGGAGAGGTTGAAGGAATTGAGGAAGGGGGTGTCATCGAGATGTTCTGGGAGGTTGTCATTTTGCAATGAAAAGAAACTGATGGTGTCTTCCTAATCACAGCCATTGTTTGTGTGTGCTGCTCTAGGCATGCCAGCATGCAGAAACTGTTTGACATGTCTTCCTGTCCTGCTGGGGAAAGGTGGAGCCAGCTGAGAATATCTGCAAGTCTCCCAGATCTGAACAGGTAAGTATGATGGCAGCCTCTCAGTAGAGCTCAGGACAAATCACTCCCACATCTTCCTAGACCCATAACTTTATTTTAGGATTCTAAAACCCGCTTTCCCATCATTCAGTCAGCTAATATAAATCACAAATATCAGTTATGACAAACAAAGCTGATCACCAAACCATCACAGGAAAAGGATAAGGACAAAAAACACAACAAGAAAATAGGGTACAAAAACAACCTCAATCGCAGACTTAAAAGCCTGAGAAAACTGAGATGGTCTGCTAAAAGAGTAGGCATGGAATGAGTCTCCCCAGGAAGGAAATTGTATAGATGAGAGTGCCACAGTTTCCCAGGTGAACACCTTCCTCTCCTGTGAAGGTGGGAATCCCTTGGAGAAGAGTCTTTGCTCTTAAGACACAGGCAGGTGCTTGGACCGAATCAATCCTGAGCTTTATAAGTAAGCATCAGCACCATCAATTACATGCTCAGAAATGGACCAGCAACCAGTAAAGCTGTTCCAAGTTTGATGAGAGATACTGTTGTTGGCCGGTTCTAGACAGGAATCTTGCTGTTGTGGTTTGGACTGACGTTTTCTGACGTTTTCAGATGTCAACCTTAAAAGGTGGTTCAATATTACAGATTTTGTAAACCCTCTTTGATGAAAAGCAGTACAGTTGCCCCCCATCTCATAGGTTTATATTCTAGAATCAGTGTGTAAAGCCAAAATAGCAAAATGCTCAAAATTGCCTTGAAAATCACTGACATTTTAGAAATAACCAATAGCCTGTTTAAGATGTGATACTAATATGTTATACGATTCTGTAAAAGAACAGAGTAATGTAGATTTAGAACTCCACATTTGTAACACAACTTTCAATACCTGTTTTTATTTTGATTTCTATTTGTTAATTTTTGTTGTTTTAATATAATTTAAAAAAAAATAAAATCTCTGACATCTGGAAAATGTGTATTGTCTCTTAAAAAATAAGAGACATCCAGGAATGGACAGAACAGCAGATTTGTTTTCTGATCTCATGCTCACTCTCAGCCATGTATTTAGTAAGTGCGATGGTGGATGAAATTGCCTGCACTCTTTAAACTGCTGACTTTTTCTTTTGGTAATTCAGTGGTATGAAATTGAATTAGCACAAATCAACTGTGCCTAAGACAAGGGGCAACTGTATATGAATATTCTTCATCTTTTTCTTGTGGCAGCTTGATGGGTTTTGCTCATGCTTGTCACTTATCCAGTCATTGCACTTGGTGTCAGAACGGAACTTTTTCATTCTGACCCAGACCCTGAGATAGAGTCTGCTTGCTCTCCGTGTCTGGGTTGCGGTGTGGCTCACACGCTTTGGTCTGTTTAAGAGATTTACTATTTTAGTGCTTTCTTGCTGCTCCTGTTTGTGCTACCTGGTGATTGGGGTTGTAAGGAAGCAGCTTGAGGGATGGGAGATCCCAGCATGGGTTTGTTTTTTAAAATTATGTTGCCCTTTCTAATGCTTGGATCTTAATTGGATTCTCAGGGTGTTTTGTGTATTTTAGACAGCTAGTTTCCATACTAGGCGGGTTCCATAATAGTCATTCAGGCCTCCCAGAGAATTGCCTTGCCTAACAGGAAGTGCTCCCATGCAGTAGCGTACAACTGTACCCTTTCTTATTCCTTCAAAGTTTTCTGCAACACTTCACGGTCAGCAGCATCAGCTGTGAGCCAGTGACAAGGGCCCATCTGCCAATCTTGTTGCAACAGTCGGAAGCTATTCCTGACAATCAGACAGAGGTTGATAAGGTAAGACATCCAAACTGAGACTTGTTGTCTTTTTACTTTTTCAAGGGGTGTGTGTGTGTGTGTGTGTGTGTTGTTTTATATATTTTTATTTGCTTTTCTTTATCAGTTTCTTTCATTCCCAAAAGGTGGCAACCTGGTTGCAATATTCCATCTGCTTGTAGTTGCCTATCATGATATTATTGTTTTACCTGTTCCAAAAACTCTCTGCCACAAAGAATCTGTGTAGTCCCCTCTCCCGATGCGAAGAAGACATTTTCAGCACATCTGCTCCCTTTTTAGCTTCTTTGAACGTTAGCCCCCCATTTTAGCTCCTTTGAAGGTGAGCGCTGCATGTAACAATAATGCAATGCTGTTCTTTCTTGTTTGAGGTGGTGATCACCATCTTAGGGGGCCTTCCAGGATGTCGCTCAAATGATCTCTGTTCTTTCCTGGTCACTTTTAACAAAGAATATGGAAGGTTAGTAGAGCTTTGCTTTCTCTCTTCTTTAATGTCATAACATTTTAAAATTGATGCCCTAGCACCTGATCAGAGCTTAGGCTCTCTTCCGGGCTTTGGGCCAGTCCTAACCTGAAAAGGTTCCATTTTTGCCAGGGGTCTCTTTCCAAGACAGGTGTTCTTTTTTGCTGTTCTGGTTCAGGCAGACACAAAAATAATGCTACATACAGTACTGGTAGAAAATAACCTGACTTCTGCCTCTGGTATATTTTAGGTGGCTCATTTATCGCCAAACTATGGACAGCCCCGAGTGTTTCAGTGCCACCCACTTCCAGAAGTACCTGACAAGTGTTGTTGAATCCCAGCACAATTGCAATGTCCATCTTGCAGCCTACAGTCGGAAGAAAATGAGGCTGCTGGTGGTTTTACAAGAGTAAGAAACTTCTTGTGTCTTCAGAATTCATGTGTGGAATGTTCTTAGAAAATATCACCTTCATAGCAATAGTGTAAGATACATTTTCCTGCAAGAAACAGGCTGTTTTTATATTGATTTTCAGTATTTTTCTCGGGGGGGTTAATCATCTGCTTTACTGCATATAAAATCCAGATCTTGGACAGTGAGACAAAAATGCCTTAAAAAAAATCTTAAGATGTTAGGATGCACATCCAGCTTCATAAGTCAGAGGCTTTTCATGTGTGCTGAATTTAGGGGAAAAAAATGTTTCAAGTGGCCCCAAGGCACCAAGTAAAAAAGCACTCAGGCTCCTTCCTTCATGCCTAAAAACTCAGGCCTCTCATCCAGTATCTCGTGTTCCGTGCATTTTAGCTGAATGGGAAATGCAGCATGGAAAAGGCTCAGGCAAATTGTTGTGAGTTTTGGGTGGAGCCCCATCAACTCCTATCCCAGGGGAAGTGCTGCTTAATTCAAGGGAGCTGTGGACTGAACTTGGAAGCCTTAAATATAATGCCTTAAGGCAATTCCATTTAAAGTTTTAAGAAGCAGATTCAAGTAGACTCTGCCACTTGGCTTTGAGAACACACAACAAATCTTAAAAGTCCTTCAGAGAAATCCATCTGCAACAGATAAAATAGGAACTTTTGGCAGTTTGAGAATGCAGTGAGCACAGTGGAAACTAGAAAACCTGACCCTTGCAGTGCAATGCAAGTGTTTTAAGGTACAGACATGAAAGTCTGGGGCTACGGCCCGGTTAAAGGCTCCATCATTCCCACACCTTGTCCAGTCTGCTTGAGGAGGCATCCAGTCCTCTTGGAACTGGTCACCCAGACCAGCAGTGATACCCCCACATGCCCATGGGCCCACTTGATAAAAAAGAATCATATTCCAATTGGTCTGCTGCTCCTTTTGCCTCTTCTCTCAGTAGAGAAAGCTGACACCTGAAGGAGAAGAGCAACTTAAGAACATCATCAAAGTCCTGCTGCATGAGGTCAGGTGTCTCTCTAGTCCAGACTCCTGTTTCCATTGGTGACCAGCTGTGTGCCTCCAGGCTGTTCACAAGCAGACATGAAGGCAACAGCTCTCCCCTGCTGTGCTTCTGGTATTTAAACAGAGGCATCTTCTGAACTTGAGGTTTCATTTAACTACTGGGTAGATAGCAGTAGGTGGATCTTACTTCTTTGAACTTGGTTGATCCCTTTTTAATCCTTCGAAGCTTGAGGCCATCACAGCATATTTTGGCAGTTAATTTATGGAATTAATTATGCATTGCTTGGTAACCTAATTTCCTGAACTTACTGCCGATCAACAGTATGGGGTGACCCTGAATTCTAACATTATTGTGGAAGGGAGAAAGTGCTCCCCCCCCGCAACTTTAACACACCTATAAATATGACTGAGAAATGGTTCTGCAGCTGAGATGCTTGTTCAGGTTTGTTCTTTTCCTTCCTAAAAAACCAAATGCCCCGTCTTGGTAGTCATTGTATACTTTATTGCCCCTCATGTCTTTGTATGTGTCTGGAACAGTCCGTCCTTCTCTTTCAGGTTGTCTTTCTTTAAGGACCAGTTTAGCAGTGTCCTAGGGCAGGGGTGTCCAAAGCTTTTGGCAGGAGGGCCACATCATCTCTCTGACACCGTGTTTTAAAGATGAACTTATATGAATGAATGAAGGTCTTGCAGTAGTTCAAGGCCTATAAAAGGCCTTGCACAAAGCAAGGCTGGCCTTTCCTTTCCTGCTGCTACTGCATCACAGACATGAAACAACAAGCAATGGAGGGAGCCCTCATCCCACAGCTCACTCGAGAGGCCAAACAGTTGCCCTCACGCTGAGAGCAGTTGCAGTGAGCCAGTGTGGGCTCCAACAAATCTCCGGAGGGCCAGAGGCTCATTGGAGGCTAGGGGCTCCCTGAGGGCCACATAGAGAGGCCTTGAGGGCCGCAAGTGACCCCCGGGCGGGGGTTTGGGCACCCTTGTCCTAGGGTATATGTAATTGCCCTTTGCTCCCTCTCCCACTACTCATGTGTCAGATATCCTGACCTCACCTATGTCTCACTTGTTCCTCTTGGCGGGCATTCCGATAGGATGGTGTTTGGAGCAGCATAGGGTGGGTGTAGAGTAAATGTTTAGGGGTATTCCGTTCATTCTTTACCTTAGTTTTTAAGAAAGACACATCATCTATTGTGCCTGACAAACTGAGTTATTCTGATTGCCACAGATGTAATGCTGTTAAATTTCACTTCCTTGCTTTGCACATAACTGCCCATGATGGAGTCTTGAAACCATTAAGTTTCCTTCTTGTGCAGCTATTTGACCTGAACAACTTTTCCCCTTACATAAATTGCTGTAACAGTGCCAGATTTTGATTTTTTTTGTTTTGTTTGTTTGCCCTGGGAACAGGAGAACAAGCACTTTCTTGGAATTGTGACTGTGTGCACAGAAATTGCCGGCATTGGCGTAGTTCTCGTAATGCCCCGTCACCTCACAACTCTCTACTTTGTTCTCTCTGCAGATACACAGATGTGATTGATGTTGTGCAGGCCTTTCAGACTCACCCAGATGCTGCCGTGAAGGCCTCTTTCGTCATCGGAGCAGTCTCCACTTGTGTGGAACCACTTAGTTGCTATATGGAACACAGGTGCACTTTCAAGTCCCTTCTCTTGATAGTGGGAGAGCTCGTTCTCTGTAGAGGTCATACTGCTATGCCTGGGGAGGCTGGTTCTCTTCAGTCATATTGAAGTCTAAAATGCTGCAACCAGGGAAGCCAAATTCTGCAAATTTGCCAGATTAGATAAGAAAAGTGAACCAAATTTTCTTAGAGGAAGAGTAGTGAGGAGGATTCAGATTAATAGATCTGTTGTTGGTCATCTCTGAAGCAAAAGCTGCCCTGATTTCCAGTGATAAATTCTTGGCAAGCTATCCCAGATTCTGGAGGATGCCTTGATGGAGGGTGGGAAGGAAAAAGCCTTGCAATCAAACTCGGGACCCTTGGCAGATGTTGACATCAAACCTAATATCTTAAACTGCACAACACAGATGCTTTGTGAGGGTGTTTAGAGTTGCCACTTTCAAACTGCTGACCTTGTCTAAAGCCCCCCCCCCCCAAATTGGATGCATTTCTGAAATTGGTGCTGCCCATAGGCAGCAGAATGGACAGCAGGCTAATGGGCATGCGTTCAAGCACAGAACGGCCACCTGTCAGCTTCTTATTAATTCTGCATTTCTCTTCCTTTTGCCATATGAACAAAATTGGCCCTATAGGTGTCAGAGGTGTTTGATCCAGGTGTTCCGTTTACAAACTGGAGTGAAAAAGCACCATCTGTCTCACAACCTATTTCAAGCAAGCAAACAGGCCTGTGCTTGCTCACTTCAAGTCCATTACCTTCTCCAGAACCAAGTACTTATCCATGGGAAGGTAGAGGTGATAGTAGCAGTGGCCACTTCAAGGACCCTGGCAGGATGTCCTTTCCCACCAGGGACTAGGGCAGCGAGGCTCAGAACATCCAAGGATAAACCGATGGCTGTTTATGTCATGTTGCTTGATGTACTATCTCCCCAACAGAAGTTTCCTGCTGGAGATTCTGGAACGTTATCCTAGTCCCCAGCAGGAAAAGGGTCCCTTTAGGCCCTCGGAGATAGGCCTCCTTTCGCATTCCTAAGGTTAGGTTGTTGTCTTTTGGGGGATTGGGGAGACAGTAGAGGCAGGCATTTTGAGCGCTCAGGTCAACCGTTCACAAAGGCTTGAGCTTCTGCAGGCATTTACATAAAAGAGGATCTAAGTTTTTGCTGCAGTGATGCCCCAAATAGCAGGTCATTTCACTTGTTACAACAGGAGACTCCTCATGTTTCCTCATGTTGCATGTCCTCCTCATGTTGCATGTCAGCAGCACAGAAGGTAATTCATGTGATCAAAAACACATAGTGAATGCATCCCACACTGGGAGCTAATATTTCTTTTAGAACATTTATATTGTAACCAGTAACACAGCAGTTAGTCACAGTACTTTCTCTTAGGTTCAGGCCTTAGGTTCAAATTCCATCTCCTTTATGCAGGGGATAGTTGTGAGTAAGGCATATGTTGGTAGCAGAGCATGTGTTTTGCATACTAAAATCCTGGGTCCCTGATGTTTCCAATTTAAAGGATCTCACATGGCAAAAAGGTAAAGTTCTCTATTTGAGGCGCTGGAGTTTTGCCATCTGTCTGGGTAGATATATCCAGGCTTGTCAGCCAATAGTCTTATTTGTAAGATAGCCTGATAAAGTCTAGCAAGTCTCTGTTGATGTTCTTCAACTTCCCAACACTCGGCCTTTGCTTGCTCATGTGTGTGTTTTTGTTTTGCAGATTTCTTTTCCCCAAGTTCCTGGATCAGTGTTCACAAGGTAATACTCTTAAAACTTTCATACAGGAAAGTATGAATGTCTTACAAAACTAAGATTTGTGGAGACTGCTGCCTTGAGGTGCCAGTAGTCTAGTGTGCTTCAGAAAAACATGACAGGTCAGGGCAAGGTAGGAAATGATTATTTAAACTGGTGATCACAGCATTAACCTAGGAATAAATCAGCCAGATTCTCAGCCCAATACAGTCTAAAACACCTTGGCTAAATCCTTTCAAATTTGAATGGAAAAAAAGTCACTCTTTTCTGTGTCCCTGTCACATGGAGGCACAAAGGAGGCATAAAAGAAAAGAGAGGGCCCAACAGTAGCATAGCTGGGGGGGGTACCCGGGGCCAGGTGACACCCCCTCACATCACAACATTGTCACCCCCTTGCACATGGCCCCCCTTGTGCATGACCCTGGAAATGGCTCCGTTTGTAGCCATATGGAGTCGAGGGTGGGCAGGAGGGCCAATATTGCAGTGTTTGCCATGCACTTGGGTTGAGCGCTGTCACCCCTATACCCCCAGTGGAGATGGTGGAAAACCAGCATTCAGCCAGTGGGGCAGTGTACCTCCTGGCCCTGGCTTAGCTATGCTACTAAGGCCCAATGTCTCAAACTTAAAGAGGAGCCAAGAATTGACCTTTTGTTGTTTTTTTCTTTCCACTTGCCATGAGAGAGTAGGAACCTGGTTAAGATGTGCGTTCTGAGTTCAGTAGTTGCATATCCTCTACTTGAAGAAGGTTACAGTCAATTGATTGCCACTTTAATGAGTGGTTGCAGGTGCTTGACCCAATGTTTCTGCTCAATAAAGCTCGCTTCTGACATTTTATGGACTTGTCCAAATGTGTATCTTAGCATCAGACAGTGTGTGTGTGAGAGAGTGAGAGAGAGAGAGAGAGTGTGTGCAAGGAAAGTGAGAGTTGCTATGAGGAGACTTCAAGAGACTCATGCCAGATGACTGCTTTCACCCTGTGGCCATTTGTTTTGAATGTAGCAGGGGTGGGGAGGGGGGAAACTTCTTAAGACATTGGGTATTAAGACATTTGCTGTTTTGTGGCTCTAACCAGAAACCCAGCCACTCAGGACAATGGGAATGGCAGGCAACTCTTCGGAAGCCAGCAGAGCTGCTGCACGAAGCCCATCTGATGAGTGTGCCAGCTGTGATGCAGCTACATCTCCCAAATATAGTGAAACAGCACTCCAGATTTCCACTCTCCTTCTGAAGGGATGCCCCTTAAATTTTAAATGGGAAATTTTAAAGCAGGAGCTCTCAGCTGTTGTCATGGCAAGCATCACTTGTTGAAGAGAGCAGCCTTTTGAACCTCCCTGTCATGTAGAAGCAAGATTTGCCATTGGCATACAGTTTGTTCTTCTTGCTCTGGAGGTAAATGGATAAAAGTGGAGTGATGGAGGCCTGTAGCAGGAGCCAAACTGGCAAGAATTGAGGACCATTCCAATAGTCCCCAACAATGACATTGATTAGAATTGGGAAATGCATCTTGATTTTCTCATGACTTGAGAGAGATGAGTGCCTCCCAGTTTGGACAAGGTGTGTGCAAGTGACAGGGAGAACTTGCACCTCCTGAGAAGTGCCTCCCTTACACTTTGAATGCACCTCGGTTTTGAGAGGCGCAGTCCCTGGAGAATGCTTGATTTTAAACAGTTGGCCAACTTCCTCTGGCAGGTTTGGTGAGCAACGTGGTCTTCACCAGTCAGACTGAGCAGAGGAACCTGCTCTTTGTCCAGCTTCAGAACCTCATCCGGGCAGCGAATCCTGCCATTTCGTTTATCCTGGCAGAAAATGGAGTTGTGACTAGGTAATGTGGATGTTTCTCTGATCTCCGTAGCACGCAGTCTGCTTATTTTAAAGCGGGGGGAAAATCCAACTCTTATTGGTGTTTCATGGAGGGGAAAAAGTCTGAGCCATCTCATATTGCTTGTCTTAGCTCCAGTCTTGCTGCTGAGAAACCTCAGCTGTTGAGAATGTGCTGACTTTTTTTGATATTGTCAGTTATTCCTTAGCAACCAGATGTTCTGAGACTCTGTGACTCATAAAGGATTATTTATTTATTGCCATTCTGATATATTAAAATGACTGGAAGGGACAATCAACCTCCTTACAGCAGCGGGTTTCCCAAGCTCTCTGGAAGTTTGGAAGCCATTATAAGTCTTTGCGAGGGAAGGGGAATGCAGTACATGATCCCCAGGATCTCTCTGCTGCCAGGGGTGACAGGGACGGTCATGAAGTTGATAATGGGTCACAATCTTTATCTTTAAATTTTCCTAGGCTTGGGGAGCCCTGTGGAGGCTTCATTAAATTACAATGAAGTTAAAAGTTGCAGGCTATGAAACGCCTACACCTGATATTCTGAAGTGTTGGAGAGAGAGCTCAAATAGAGCCTCCCTCAAGACTGTGCATGGCCCAGAGGGATGGAGGGGTTTGGGTCAATCTAAGCTTCAAGGTGGCTCTTCTAGTTTTCCGTAAATGAAGTCTTGATCTTTTCCCTGCTAGGAATGAAGACATTGAACTAATTCTCTCTGAACACAGTTTTTCAAGCCCCCGTATGCTTAGGGCTCGCTATCTGATGTACCCTGGCTGGCAAGTATTTGCAAATTGTTACCAAAATTTGTCATGTGGTTCTTTGTTTCAAAGCAGAAAAATATTGAGAGAGTTTATTATCATGTAAATGTTACCTTTAATTGATTTCCTCATCTGGACCGACAATAATTTTTCCTTCTTTAAAATGTGGGAAGGGAATCCTTCTGTTCCCCCTTTCCTGCTCTTTATGTTCTCAAAAGCTTTTACCTTTTGCTTTAAAAGTAATCTACTGTAGATACCTATGGAAGAAAAACAGAAAAGTCCTATTTATCAAAGTGATCGTCCTTCGACCTTGGGATTGGGCTTGGTTTGGAGCCATGACCCAGTCTCAGACTTGCATGCCCTCGTCACACCCAGCCTGGACCACAGTAGTGCGTTTTTCTTGGGGCTGCCTTTGAAGCTGGTTCAGAAACTTTAGTCAGAGCATAATGCAGCTGTCCAGATGCTGAAGGCAGTCTCCAAGTGCACCTGTGTTGTTCAAATTCTGTACCATCTGCACTGGTTTCCAGTTTGTTTCTGGGTCCAGTTCTGACCATTGGCCTTAATCTTTTAAAGCCCCACCCAAACCAGGTCCCATTTACCTTTGACCACATGTTCCTTCCTGGGCTTTACAGGAGGTCTTGTTCCCTGGCCTGCTGTAAACATGTGTTCATTTGGCAGGAAATAAGGACAGGTCTCTGGTGATGCCATGACACTGGAACTCCCTGCCTGGAGGGGGGCATCAGTCCCTTTCACTCTCAGCTTCTACATGGGCTGTGAGTTATTCCACAAAACTTTTAACTAGTGTCTTCTATGGCTGCAGTTTTTAAATATTGTCTCACACATGGTTTTAATGACCGTGTTGTATATTTGTTGTTTCTATTGTGTATTAATCTTTGAAAAACACCTTGTGAGATTTTTTAATCTAAAAGGTGGAGCATCTCTTTAAAAAATGTCCATGCATTCTCCCCTCCCCCACCCCTTAGGTATGATGGAAGATTTCAGGTGGGTCCAGTCTTTCCCCCAATGGATCAGGTCTGTGTGCGGTTTAGCCGGCCTCTGGAGAAAATGCGGTTTGTGGCCAAGTGTAAAGGTAAAAAGCAACTTTCATGAGCTGTAAAGAGGATAATTTTTAGTATTTATTTATTTTACACCCTGCTATCTTGGCACCTTTGACTTAAAGTATAAAACAATATCATAAATAACTAGACATAGCAGCGCTAGCTCTCTCTCTCTCTCTCTCTCTCTCTCTCTCTCTCTCTCTCTCACAAGTAAATCATCAATTTACAAGTTAGCAATATCAGAACAACACAGTATGGTGTTCTCTTGCTTGAAATTGCTAGCAAAGCCTCTTTGTAGATGGAGATCTGTTCTCCCAGCCCTCAAGAATTCAGCCATGTTTCACAAACTTATTATGGCTGTTTGCTGTTTCTACCAAGGAAATCTCAGTCTTCCACAAGAATTCCAGTTGTATCCTCAAAACAAATTCTGTAGGTCACTGGAGAGAATATAAGTCTGCTCAGTTTTGCCAAAGCTGAATTCTAACACTTCAGTTCGCGTTTATGCAATTTGGCAAAATGGCAGAGTTGAGCAGGAGTCACAGACCTTAGTACAGGTGGAGCCTATTTATACCCGTGAGTTCGGTTCCGTGACCCGGCGCGATTAACAAAAAACGTGTTGTGCTAAATTCCATAGAGTTAAGCAAATACGCTGCAGCCTGACACTTGGGGCTGCAAGGAAATTAAGGCAGCTGTTACCAATCCCCTCCCCTCCATTCCTTCACCTCCCTCTCCTCCGCTCTGTACTCAGTCCTCCCCATTGCCAGCTGTCGCCGCTTCTTTCACAGGTGGGATGCTGAGCTTTTAAGAGTCCAGTCCTATGTGTTTCTACTCAGAAGTAAGGAAAGTGTGGTTCAGATTGTAGCCTAAATCTCCTGCTTTGGCTTGCTGGGAAGACTTGCTTGCTGGGCTGTTTTGTTTCCGTAGGCTGGAGCATGGAGAGCCTGCAGCATCTCAGTCTGGCGGGGGGGGGGGAATTGGAAAACACTCCCTGGGTTTTTTAAAGCAATCCCCTCTGTTGCTGCAGCACCTGACCGTGTGTGTGTGTGAGAGAGAGAGAGAGAGAGAGAGAGCGCTAGAGCGCTTCACCTTGCTGTACGTGCTCTGGCTACAGAGGTTTTCCAGGCCCCCCCTTCAGCCTCTTTGCTGTCTCAGGGGCTCCAGGAGTCTTACTGTTCCTTTGCAAGGGGAACTTCTTCTATGGCTCCAGGGCTATTTCCCTGCCTGGGTGAGGCAGAGCCTTTTTGCAGTGTTTTGGGCTGCCTGGAAATGGAGCAGATGCCAGTGCAGGGCAAAGGAGGCAAAGGAGTATTCGACTTTCAGTTCTCCCCACCCCATTAGCGTTGAGACAAATCTGCAGATAAAAAATCCGTGGATAAATAGGTTGCACCTGTATTCTTCGAGCCTAAGAATTTTCAGAGAGTGAGAGCTAGAACCAAGAACTTCCAATCTGCTGCTGAGACAATTAACCTTCTTATAACATTGAAATAACCTACATTAACTTTCCTTTTAGTGCAACATCTTATCCTGTGTCTCTTTGTGTTAATTTTCAAACAGCATTGAAGTCCTCCATTAAACCAAGTCCTTTCTTCGGAAACATATACCGTATTATGGGCAAAGTTAAATTCTCAGGTAATTAGCAAACCTTTTTTTCCCCTTTGCTGCTTACTGATTTTTTTCTCTTCAGCCTTTCCTTACCTGTCTAGTCCTCTTGCTTATGAATAGTAACAACCAGTGAATTGCAGGGAGCCTCTGTGTGTGCGTCTGCACGTGCTTGCCTCTTAGAAATCAGACAGTACACAGTTCTGAAATGGAAAAGGCAGGCACCCGAAAAAGGTGAAGGCAATTTTTGTGGAAATGGAGCTACTGTATGAAGCTGAGCCAGGCCATGAGTCTGTCTAACTTCAGTACTGTCCATACTAGGTCAGGTACCATCACAGCTCCCTGGAAGGCCAATGTGCTGGGTTATAACCAGGTGTGTGTGTGCTGGATTCACACCTTCACTCAGCCTGAAGCTCACTAGGTGACCTTGGATCACTCTTGATCTCTCAGCCAAATCAATCCTGTGGGATAGCAGGGAGAACCAGGTATGCTGCCTTGAGTTCCGGGGGGGGGGGGATTGTTTATAAGCATCATTTTATAGTAACTCACTGATGATGCACATGCTTTTAATGTAGGCAGTCCCAAGCTCAGTCCCTGACAGCATCCCCAGGTGGGACTGGCAGAGACTCCTGGAGAACCACTGCCAGTCAGTATAGCTAATGCAATGCTGAGGGAACAAACTCAATGGAAGGCAATGTGATAAGGCTCTTGCAGTCTCTCACTAAGACCTTGGGGTCTTCCCTGCCCTGACTGACTGTTAGAAAAGGCTTTTCAGTTGTGGCACCATGTGAGGGTAGCTTGGCACATACGTAAATAACTTTTTGGCACCAAAGACCTTATTTTCCTAGACCTTAAACATTTATCAGATGTTAAATGCCTTCTTAGTGCTGTTTTTACTCTGCGTGTACCTTGTGTGCATTTGCCCGAAGCATTCAAATAATAGTTCTTCCCCCTCCCTAGCCTGACACCTGGATGGTGATCAGACAAGGGCCTAGCTAGTTGTGATATCCTTGCCACTGATTTTCCTGCCCAGCAAGGGTTACCTAGTCTGTGCATTCCTTAGTTCTAGAGACTGATTAAGCCCATCCTCTTTGGTCTATTTAGTGGTCAGACCTAGAGACCAATCTGAGTGTGTTTGGTAACTTTCTTATGACTGCTTCCATTGTAATAGGAATTTTCCTGGTTTTTCATTCTCTTTCTCAGTAACCTGTTTCGGGTGCTTTCTTTTTGCTAAGAAGTGAGAGAGGAACCCCACCCCTATTAAATAAATGAAATTTAATACTCTGGGACCAGTGTTACCACCAAGATTTGGATTTCATTCCTATACAGTTCCTTTTCATCTAAAAGAAATCTTAATACTGAGTACCTTCATCTCTTTGTCCGCATCAGATTCCGATCGGATGATAGACGTTTGCCACAACACATCTTCCAACTCTTTAAGTCTGGTGCCTGTTCAGGAGGGGCCAACTCCTCCTCCTGACTCAAGAAATGACAGCCGAGACCATGGCAAGCCTCAGGAATGCTTCCTGGTGTTTGTCGGCTGCTCCCTCAAAGAAGGAGAAATAAAAGATTGGCTGAGGCAAACGGCAAAGCAGGTATGTGCTTCTGGGGGTTAGGGTCTGTAGGGCTCTTCCATGTTCAGTCGTTGGAGGGCTGTCTTGATAAGACACCCTTTTAAGGCCTTAGGAGTGGACCTCAACAGGTGGGAAACCCTGGCCTCTGAGCGGCCCGCTTGGAGGCAGGCTGTGCAGCATGGCCTTTCCTGGTTTGAAGAGACACTTGGCCAACAGTCTGAGGCAAAGAGGCAAAGAAGGAAGGCCCACAGCCAGGGAGACAGACCAAGGACAGACTGCACTTGCTCCCGGTGTGGAAGGGATTGTCATCCCGAATTGGCCTTTTCAGCCACACTAGACGCTGTTCCAGAACCACCTTTCAGAGCGCGATACCAGAGTCTCTCGAGACTGAAGGTTGCCAACAAAAGTGTGGTTTGCAGCCAGCTCTGTTGCTGCAGTCCCAGCCCATATTTCTAGGCACACTGGAAGCACACTGGCTGCCTCTGCTTTCCTCCTTGTGCATTTCTCTGTGGCCGCTGGTTGGCCACTGTTGGAAGCTGTACATTAGGCAGGACAGACCCTGATCTTAGGTTTGTGCTCAGTTTCTCTAAAAAATACATATCTTGCTAAGTACCAACCCAATTTGCATAAAACGGATACAATCTTTTAGAAACTTGACATTTTAAAAAGATCTTTTTTAAAAAAAAAATGCATAAGTGGCATTTGTAAAACAGCCACAGTCTCAGCTGTGAGTCAGGTAATTGGCGTTTGTCGATTCTGCGTATTGCATGCAAATGAAATCTGGAGCCTTAATCTAGTTAAAAGCTTAATTGCTCTGCTTTTGATGTGTGTCAGAACCTTTAAAAATAAATTGTACCTAAACGTGCTTATTTCATCAGGATACGCTTGTGTTAAATGACAGTGGTGTGTCTCTTTTGTAGGTGTGTGTCGCTTCTAATTTTGATTTGAAGGGATTTTAAGCAAGTCAGTTTAGTTGGCCCAACTCATTGCCTCCTAGGGGTGGGGCTCAGGAAGCATGAATCCAAATAACTGCTCAGTAACAAAATCATGGCTGCTACTCTCTTGGCCTTGTTTTCTCCATTGGGGCCCAGCCTCAAGCATGTCCCCTGCTAGAGACAGCAGGTAAATATTAGCAGAGTCAGACATTGCATGATTTTTGGAGGGGGAATTGTCAGAAACCAATTCCGATCAAGTCTTGGCATGGTAAAGCAGAGTGTGATTGAAGGAAAGGCCAAAAAAAGAAAAGAAAAGAAAGAGGGAAACCTGTTGCCATGAGAAGAATCCTTGGATCTCTATGCTAGCCTTGATATGGGTCAGGAAGAGTCATCTAGTCTGTGCTAGTCTATTATTAAGAAGCTATCTTGTCTGGCATGGCACACCTCCTGGTAGTTCCCTCCTTTGGTCAGAGCTGACCAGTGATACTCTGGCAGTCCTCAGCTGACAACGCACTGCTTGCAGGTTTAGGCCTTGCAGTGCAGGCTTAATACTGAACAAGGTTTTTGCCTTGCTGTTGCCCATATTTACAGCCTTGCAGTTCTCGGGGACTCGGTCCCATCCTGATTCTTTGGCTTTTCCACCGTAATTATGCCACAAGGTCGTGTTGCTTGTACTGAGTTGATTTTTTTGATGTGTCAATCCCACCCAGAAACCACAGAGAAAAGCTCTAAAAACCAGGGGCATGCTGACCTTGCAGGAGATCAAGAGTATTCATGTAAGTATGAGTTATTTTACTTAGAAGGGTTATTTCTTGCTCCGTAGGAGGAGGGCACCCTGATGACGCTCTCAGCTTGCTGGGACTCTAGACCCTTCTGCACTGATGCTGCTAATAAGCTCTTGTTGCCCATAAATTACTTAGTATTTTTTGATGGAATTATTTATGACTCCAATGGGGGTGGAAGGCACCCTTTCTTTGCAACTTCAGTATTTGTATAGTCTTGAGGACCTTGACCCTTTTAAGATAGAGGGCTTACTTGTGAGGTCATTGATAGCGAAACAAAAGCTGTGTTCTTAAAATAGCTGTGCAAAAAGGTTTCCTTTTGGGGAGCCTGTCACTGAGCAATGCCCGTGTTTTCTTGCATGGGGGATTTCACCCCAGTCAGCAGGTCTGAGTCTGTGCCTGAAATAGGAGCATGTGTCATTTTTTTAAGCAAAGAGTGGCTCTGAGCAACATGTTTGCCTTTGAATGCAGGTGAAGCGTCACTTGGACCCACTTCCAGCTGGCTACTTCTACAACGGGACTCAGTTTGTGAATTTCTTTGGGGACAAGACGGATTACCACCCATGTATCCTTTGAAAACAATGTGTATATTTTGCCTCTTGTTGCAGTGTGGCGTTTAAAAAGCCGCAGAATGTGTCGGGCCTCTTTGCATTTTGAAGTCATGTCCTTGAAACGGACTATGTCTAAACGCAGCTGGGCCACCCTGTAGGCAGTTGTGTAGAGAGGCGGCGCTTGAGGTACTGCCTTGTGAATGGGCTGCTGCCTTTAGTGGGAGGTCTCTGTGTGCTGGCATTGCCCCCTGCGGTGCTGGGGGCAGGCAGTTGGCCCAGTAGCGCCCCCGGGGGATTGGTAGGAGAAAGCTGCTGCTGTTTGTGGAAGAGGCTGAAGAGTTGCAGAAATTTGACCCTAGAAGTTAAACTGAAGGGAGGTCTTGGAAGCTGTTAAGCCAGAACAATGTGGGGATAGCAAAACTAAATATGAAATAGCTTTATACAGAGTCAGACCAGTGGTCTCTCTCGCCCAGCAATCCCCAAACCAGTGACTCCTGTGTCCCCAAAAAGCCCTCCTCATCCCAGCAGAGCTTACCATTCTGCCACGGCACCACATTTTTCAAGCTGATTCTGGCACAGGGACGCTGTGGGCAGTTGTGTCTATTGCCCAGAGTCCAAGAAGGCTTTGCAACAGGATGTCCAGGCAGAAGCAACTGCCCAGATTGTCCGTGTGCCAGGATCAGCTTGAAAGAAATGTGGAGTCATGACAGAATGATAAGCTCCACTCACAGGGCAGAGGGCTTTTTCCTAACCCTGGATCCAGGCTGCGCTCCAAGATTTAGAGAGCCCTGCTGTAGCCTGTGGCTCTCACTGGCAACAGATCCCCCAGGTCTTTCCATCATCTGCTACAAGACTTTTTAAAGCTGTCAGGGGTTGACTGAGCTGTGGGCCCTTCTTCAGTGAGCAGTAGCAGAGCAAGATGACCGGAGCATTGCAGGGTGGAAGGGAACAGTGGCGCTTCTCAGCACAGTTCTGTTCCTGCTTTCTTGCTGTATTCAGCGCAACTTGCTCCCTAGGGAGCATGTTCAGGATTGTTACCTCAGTTGCGGGAAGGAGATGCATAAAGCAATACCCAGGTGGGCCAAGGAAGCAGGAGGGGCATCCCGCTGAACAGCAAAGGAGGCAGCTGCCCTGTAAATGGACCCTGAGTGATGCTGGAGTTTTAGCAAGAGTCCTTCTAGGTGTGGCAGTGACTGGGGTGCAAAAATATATCCCGCAAACAGGTCACTAACATTGATCTGTATCTCATGTTAAGTACTTCGTAAACTGCTTCAATTTAATCACATTCTTGCCAATGAGCAGAGTGTACCGGGATGCTGTCGAAGGTTTTGGTCCTCGCTGTGCGCTGGATCACTTTGAAAACTTCAGTGAATACAAAGCTGCAAGAACAGTTGCTTTTAGTAGTAGCAGTAGTAACTTTATTGTCATTGTGCTACAGCAGAACGAAATTTATGCACCTTTGAGATACAAGCATAAATATATACCACAATTCCAACAATCACTCTACACACTCACCCACGCATACTATACAACATGCATCATAATATAAAAACAGCATAACAGACCATAATGCCCAGGAGCAGGGCAACAACTATATCGCCTTATTCAACGTAATTATGGCTGTGGGATAAAAACTGTTCAGGAGTCCTGTGGTGCTGCTCTAATAGTTCTGTATCGTCTACCCGAAAGCAACAGTTCAAAGGACTTCTGAGCCGGATGGAAGGGTCTCTCAGAATACGATGTGACTTCTGCAGACAGCAAGATGTATAGACGTCCACCAAAGCTGGTAGATGAAGGTTGATGATGTGCTGCGCGATCTTCATAATTATTATTATTAACAGTATTTATACACCGCTTTTCAACTAAAAGTTCACAAAGCGGTTTACAGAGAAAAATCAAATAACTAAATGGCTCCCTGTCCCAAAAGGGCTCACAATCTAAAAAGATGCAAATGAATACCAGCAGACAGCCACTAGAACAGACAGTGCTGGGGTGAGGTGGGCCAGTTACTCTCCCCCTGCTAAAAAAAGGAGCACCCACTTGAAAAAGTGCCTCTTACCCAATTAGCAGGGGTGTTCATAATTCTCTGCAGAGCTTTTTTGTCCCCTGCAGAGCAATTTCCGTACCATGTCTGTCTGCAGAAGTCACATCGTATTCTGAGAGACCCTTCCATCCGGCTCAGAAGTCCTTTGAACTGTTGCTTTCGGGTAGACGATACAGAACTATTAGAGCAGCACCACAGGACTCCTGAACAGTTTTTATCCCACAGCCATAATTACGTTGATATAGTTGTTACATCTGCAGACAGCGAGATGTATAGATGTCCTCCAGAGCTGGTAGATGAAGGCTGATGATGTGCTGCGCGATCTTAATAATTCTCTGCAGAGCTTTTTTGTCCCCTGCAGAGCAATTTCCGTACCACACCAAGATATCATGGGTTAGGACACTCTCAATGGTGCAACGATAGGAAGACACAAGCAGCTGCTGTGACAAACTTAACCTCTCAAGTTTCCTCAGAAAATAGAACAGCTTTTGTGCCTTTTTTATCAACATGCTGGTGTTAATAGTTTAAGTGTTAAGCAAGTGTGTATAAGTGTGTTTAAGGCAGGTTGTTTGCTGAAGGAGAAGGAAGGAAGGAAGCTGTAAGAAGTTTGATCACTCTTTGAAGGGAGTCACGACTAGGCTGCAGAGAGAGCCCTATTTTGAGGGCAAAATGAGATGATCGCCCCCAGTGGTAGAGACTGGGTGTCACTAAGGGCAGCAGATGGGAGTCTGGCAGATCTAACCGGTTTGGCTCAAGTCATTACGGACGTTCTGCACAAGCTTGTGCAACATTGCACAAGCTTCGTTGCAATGAATGGGAGGCAGAAGAGTGCTGTTGGAAAAGCCTCATTCACTCTTAGCCCAGGGTACAGGGCTGCCAACACAGTTTGCATTTCCTCCTTATGGAAGAGCCAGCATGCTGGCAAATGCTCTACTTATTGAAAGTAAAGCTTGGTTGGCTTTCTTCTGAGGACTTTGTCTGGAGAATAGGGAAATGAAGCAAAGATCAGCCATTCCTTGCAGGCAGGTGTCTCTCAGAATCTCACAATAACTTTCAGGTTATGTATTAGGTATTTTAGGGGAATTGTCCAATTTCATGTTGGTCTTCAGAGATGTACCTTTGACCAGCACATGACCTGGGAAATCCTTCTGGTTTCTTCACAACAATAGCTTCTGCAAGGAGAGCTAGAATAATCTCTCTTCAGCACACAGCAAGATCTTGTTGTCCTAATAGTTTAAGTAAACTTTGATTATCACAGACAATAGACCTGGTGTGTTTAGACTGAAACTCCAACATCCTGTAAGTCTTTCAGCAAGCAAAGCTATAAATGCTTGTCTTGAAGTCAGTTTTGGGACCTTGAAAGCAAAACACTGCAGAATGCTCATCGAATGTAATAACTATACAGCTGAAATTGAAATCCATATCAATACTCTAAACAGTGGTGTAGCTATGAGGTCAGCAGCACAGTAAATATTGCAGGCACTGCAAAGCACCATGTAAGCAGCCCTTTCTACTTGCTATCGGAGCCATTCTGAGCAGCAACATCAACACGTACTTACCATGCTGCCATACTGCCACCCCCGTCGCTATGCCACTGACTCTACCAACACTGGTGCATTTCCTCTCCATGTCAGTGAAGCTTGCACTTTTAGTGTTGAACTTTCTAACAGATTGGGTTCCACTTTAACAGTTTGGATGGCAGGGGGGCAGAGTGCCATTGAATTTTCTACCAAACTATGTTGTCGTTCCTGATTTGCCATTGAAAGTTAACTTGATTTTCAATTCTGCCACCTCTTAATTCACGAGTCCTCAAACACTTAGAATCATTTATTCTCCTTATTATTCTTCACTAGTAATGGACCAGTTTATGAATGACTACCTGGAGGAGGCAAACTGTGAGATTGAAAAATACAACAGAGAGCTGGAGGAACAGGAGTACCATGACCTCTTTGAACAGAAGACCTAAGTGAGACTCCTGTCCATTAGCAATGTTAAAAAGGCACAGAAACGTTGGGAGACTCTGAGCTAATTGTCAGTGACCAAGGCATGCTTTTATCCTTTCTGGCTAACGAGAAAGCAGGAAAATGAAATATGTTTCTAACTGTATTTAGTACTCTGGCTCTATTTGTGTTAGGTTGGCATTTTTAAAAAAACCCAGTAGTTGTCCCAGCAGCTTTGATATGTTTGTGCATTTCCACGTTCATGTTGAGCTGTAGAACTGATAATTCTTTTTATCTTCTACTGGCATTGTATCCTATATCTGTATGTGTTTCAGCAGCCTGCTAAACTGTGTTGCCTAGGCTTTGGAGCTGGTCCTCAAGCATTGTCCTCCTTAAGATATCTCATAATCACCACACTGATTGTGTTCATATTTAGGGAGAAAAACATTTGGGGGGGGGCATTGTGTGCCAATGTACAAGTTCTTTGTGTTTCTAAAAGCAAGAAGTGGGTGAACATGGTTTCTTTTGAGAGGGAGACAGAGAGATCTCCTTGTAACCTACATGGTGGTTTTAGGGGTTGTTCCCAAAGCGAGAAATGGGGGAACATAAACTTTCTCTAGAGAGAGGCCCCTTTGTGGCCAACTGAAGGTTTTAGAGGTGTTCCCAAAGCGAGAAATGGGGGAAACATAAACTTTCTCTAGAGAGATGCCCCTCTGTGGCCAACTGAAGGTTTTAGAGGTGTTCCCAAAGTGAGAAATGGGGGAAACATGAACTTTCTCTAGAGAGAGGCCCCTCTGTGGCCAACTGATGGTTTTAGAGGCATTCCCAAAGCGAGAAATAGGGGAACATGAGCTTCCTCTCGAGAGAGGCCCCTCTGTGACCAGCTGGTGGTTTTAGAGGCATTCCCAAAGCGAGAAATGGGGGAATACAAACTTCCTTGAGAGAGAGGCCCCTCTGTGACCAGCTGGTGGTTTTAGGGGGTGTTCCCAAAGCGAGAAATGGGGGAATACAAACTATCTCTAGAGAGAGGCCCCTCTGTGACCAGCTGGTGGTTTTAGAGGCATTCCCAAAGCGAGAAATGGGGGAATACAAACTTCCTTGAGAGAGAGGCCCCTCTGTGACCAGCTGGTGGTTTTAGGGGGTGTTCCCAAAGCAAGAAATGGGGGAATACAAACTATCTCTAGAGAGAGGCCCCTCTGTGACCAGCTGGTGGTTTTAGAGGCATTCCCAAAGCGAGAAATGGGGGAATACAAACTTCCTTGAGAGAGAGGCCCCTCTGTGACCAGCTGGTGGTTTTAGGGGGTGTTCCCAAAGCGAGAAATGGGGGAATACAAACTATCTCTAGAGAGAGGCCCCTCTGTGACCAGCTGGTGGTTTTAGAGGCATTCCCAAAGCGAGAAATGGGGGAATACAAACTTCCTTGAGAGAGAGGCCCCTCTGTGACCAGCTGGTGGTTTTAGAGGCATTCCCAAAGCGAGAAATGGGGGAATACAAACTTCCTTGAGAGAGAGGCCCCTCTGTGACCAGCTGGTGGTTTTAGAGGCATTCCCAAAGCGAGAAATGGGGGAATACAAACTTCCTTGAGAGAGAGGCCCCTCTGTGACCAGCTGGTGGTTTTAGGGGGTGTTCCCAAAGCGAGAAATTGGGGAATACAAACTATCTCTAGAGAGAGGCCCCTCTGTGACCAGCTGGTGGTTTTAGAGGCATTCCCAAAGCGAGAAATGGGGGAATACAAACTTCCTTGAGAGAGAGGCCCCTCTGTGACCAGCTGGTGGTTTTAGGGGGTGTTCCCAAAGCGAGAAATGGGGGAATACAAACTTTCTCTAGAGAGAGGCCCCTCTGTGACCAGCTGGTGGTTTTAGAGGCATTCCCAAAGCGAGAAATGGGGGAATACAAACTTCCTTGAGAGAGAGGCCCCTCTGTGACCAACTGTTGGTTTTAGAGGTGTTCCCAAAGCGAGAAATGGGGGAGCACTTGTAAAGTCTTTCTGTTTTGCGAGTTCACTGCCATTTTATTCTAGAAGAATTCTAGCTGTATAACATTAAATTTCTATAGCTGAATGTCAGTAATTTCCAGTTTGAAGGTAATTCAAAGGAAGCACCTGAACTTCTCCCACAAAAAAATGTGCTTGTTTCAGTCCTCTGTTGGCTGTGGTTTATTTAGTTTTTTTTCTGTTTTCCCTACAGTATGTTGGGCAAAGCATCCTGGTACATTGGTCAGATACCAGTTGCTCCTGAAGTTAGCAAGAGGTTGTTTCTCTTTCAAACGTGCCAGGTGTTTATCTGCAGAACATAGGAGGGCTCTGACTTGCTGTGACTTTGCACAAAATTGAAGCCCTGAAGTTTCATTTCTTCAGAACAAATAGCACCTTGTCTTCTGAGCACAGGGGGTGGCTCTTGGTGACCCTGTCCATTACCAGCTAGGTGAAAACTAGCATAGTTGCAAGTGGGCCCTGCCCACAGTTATTGCTTCTTGACAAGCATTTTCTTATGCTTCTGAAGCACTCAAGAAGCCCCAGATTTTGAAGTTGTTCCTATGACGTAGTGAGAGTGTTATTGAAGAAAAGCTTCCTTATAATAAGGCCTAAAGTAACAAGGTTGTGGGACATTTGTATGAGCTCATAGACTCTCATGGACAATGTAATGTCTATCCATTTCCCTACTTGTGTGTGAAGAATTAGTGTAAGAAAGTGGCTGGGAATTTTCTGAACATACACAGTTTGGCTGTGTATTGGGAAGTCAGGACTGATTTGGAGCCTGTTTGGATGGGGCTCTAAGTATGTCCACCTTTGTGACAGGATTATGCCTCTGGATACACTGGCTGCAATGTCTGCATTAGCTTCCCATGAGTCACTCTGCTTGATCCCTCACTTCCTGTATTTCTGTGGACTTGAATTGTATTCAAGTATAGGGGCTGGGTCCATAGGCTTCATGCAGACATCACACTCAGTTCGTAAACATCCTGTAGTGTGGAGGACTGAGCAAGTATGATATTGTACAGGCTCTACACGCTTAGACTAAGCTACGCCTTGGACATATGTAGCAGAAGTGCAAGTCTTGTATCTGATTTCCTCTACTGTAGCATGATGAGGACTGTGAGATTCAGATAGGACTTCAGAGATGCTGGCGTGGTAACTAACCAAGAATGGCCAGACAGGCATTGCATGATTTACTGCTGCCATGCAGATCCCAGGTTATATGGAAGCAGGGAGTTGGTGGCAGCTCCATCACTATGGCAACTTGTGAATTGGAGGTTAAAGTTTGGATATGAGTCTTGTGCTTAGAGCTGATCTTTCCAACAGTACAAAGTCCCACCTCTTTTAAGTAAAAAAAAACCAAAATGGAATTTTGGAAGAAGCCAAACTCCCAACAGTAAGCAACAGGTTGCTTGCGTTGTCCAATTCCTCCAGCTGGGCCCATGACCTCAACAAAACTCAGTGCTTGATTGAGGAGATAAATACTAGTCCCTTTCTGTCACAAGTTTGTAGCTGAAATGTCAAGTAAGTCATAAAAGTAGGAAGCTTAATTCAGTCATGTAGTGTCTTTCCTGCTGAGCACAGTTGACTTCTTGTCATTGGCTTCCAGGCAATGCATCTTCATAAAAGCACTCCAGCTTCAAATTCTAGGTGGTGTAGTTTAGATTTTCAGTGTTTTAAGTTGGTTTCATAGCCGTTAAAATCAAACTTTACAGGTGTTTTAAGTTACTGTTGCACTCCATAGGACTTCAGTAGGATTAATGTGATTTCCTTAAAAAGCCAGCTGTTAGTCTCTAAATATATATTAAGCTTTCTTGTGCCTGTATTACAGGTGATAGGGCGTCCTCCTAAGGATCGTGGATTATCTATGCATGGCTGTTCCTTAGCTATTCTTAAAATATATTAATAGTGCCTGGTAGGATAAATGTAGCTAGCAATTAAGCTTGAAGGAGCAGTCAGTGTGTTAAGGTTAGATCAGCTTGACTGTATCACTTGTGAAATTATGACTTGTCTTTCTCCAGCAGCACAATTTTAATGTGGCTATAGCAATGAGCATGCGAAGTTTGCTTCTAACCTTATTTGCGTACATTCTGGAACACGGTTACCTACTTACTTCCGTCAAGTACAGAGTTTCCCTGGGGGGGGCGGGGCGGGGAAGAGGAGCATCTTCCCAGAAGTCAATACGCAGATACACTTGGTGGTATTGTACTGAGTGGTCACCAGCTGACCAGATACAGAGCTTTGATTTGCGAGCCCTGTGTCCAGCCTAGTCTGTACGTGGGGCTCTTTTCCCTTTGGCGCTAGTCTGTCCGTTTGAAGTCAGTGTGGAAACCTGTTAAGGATGGGAGAGCTTCACGTGTGCCTTGGTTCTCCTGCAGAACTCTCTGAGTCAAGGCCCAGTGCATTATCAATGATGACATCTCTCCCTTTGTCAAGAAGGATTCTGCCAAAATGAGGCCAGTGTTGCCAGCCCTGAGAAGCAGGCAGTTGCTTCCACCTCCCATCACTCAAAATGTCCAGAGTTTTGTTTGATGACACAGTTTAGGCAGCCGAGCTTGAAGTCCCTTGGCAGAAGTTGAATTCTGCTGCTCTCTCTAGGTCCCATCTATTGAAGAACAGGTTACTTACTTACACTTCCTTGGCTTCCAACAAAGCGGTCAAATTTTAAGCAGACCATTTGTCACTATATTCATTAAGGAAACCCAGAATAGTTCTTTGAGTTTCAGAGGAAGGTACCAAAAATTGAGACATATCTTGATTGCAGAAGCCACCCCAAAATTGTGACTTTTGGAGATATCAAAAAAGGTGACACTGCAAAATGTAATGGACACAATCCACTTGGACCTTGTTCTTCTTGTGAGGCTCCCATTGTTTTCAACATGCGTTCCTGGGGATTGTGCCATTTTGGGCGTTTGTGTGTGTGTCACATTTTTTTTTCCCCAGCTGGTAAAATTTAATGGAGACCCTGACTGCTCCTTCTTAGCATAGATTGTTTAATGACCTGCAAAAGCCATATATCTAGGAATAATCGCATTGCTATAGCATCGGGAAGCTGCTGCAACTAGCATCTCAGGTGCTTTGCCGCAGCTTCTTCGTTGATAACCGTACAGGTTTCAAGTGCAATTGTTGTTAAATAGGTGACGAGATTGTCGTTTACTTGGTTCTGCTGAACTCTGAAACTTCCAAAACAGAAACAGCAACCTGCAGGTCTTGAAAGGCTGGCCTCAAAGGGGGCTGGGTTAAAGACAGCATTTTATAGCTGTGGGAACTTCCTTCTTAGAGGTTAACTCATCGGCATATGTGCTACCTGCCATGTGACTTGCTTTTGGATGATCCTGTGGCAGAATATTTAGCACTCTGTCCAGCAGTGTGTGGAAACTGGAGCCCAAACTCCATATTGAGCCCCAAACTCTATATTGAGCTGCTTGATTAGGAAATGTATCCCAGCAGGGTGACAGATACCATATGGAAAGGCTCTGTGGAGCTTCCACACAACAGCCGTACAACATGCGCTGGTCTTAAACATGCAGAGAACCAGCTGCCTCACTTTGGTCCAGACAGGCAAACTGTTCCCACAGCGGTTCTTAACTTGTGGCTTGGAATTAGTATGGCAGATCCCGCAGTTTCCAGAGCTGGCCTCTAGTGTTGTATGTCTCGGCCTCTGTCCAAGAGGGACATCTTTCTGTGTCATCACATGAATGTTCAGGATGCCATCAGAAGGGCATATCGTAGGCCTTGTTGCACGGTCAGTGTTGGCAGCCGGATGAGCCCCTGAACAGACCGCATCTGCTGTGAAATGTAATTAGGCCAAGATGCTGTGAGAACCAAGCTGGAGCTGGGGAAGACGCATCCCTCGTCCCAGTTTGGTTGCACAGGTCGGAGTTTTCAGAGAGCGCCACGACAAAGGCATGGTAGAGTTTTTATACACTGTGCTGCATGCTAAGTGGATACAATAACCGTGTTATTTTATGAAAGCCTTTCACCATCCTGGTACTACTTAGACTTGTTCTATTTTGGTATGGACAAAAACGTTTGATTACCTCAAGTAATGTTTTAACTGTGATTTTTTTAAAAGTGGGGATGGGGGTGGGTGGGAAATATAACAGCCAAAATACTGAAACTGTGACAATAGGATCCTTTTCAAGACATATCCGTGCCTTGCATAGAGCTCCGTTGACAAGCAGCGTGAATCACACACGCGGACGGCGTCGCTCCTGGTTCCTAATGTACGTGCCCTCTTTTGAAGGGAGAAGACCATTTTGGTGAAAGGATTCTCATCCTAGTGAAGAATATTTAGCACACATGGTTAAGTTATTCAGATTTTATGTCTTTTCTTAAAAAAAAAAACTCTTTGAGGACTAAAACGATGGAGAAATACTTGACCCTGCTGCCATTCTTGAAGGCAATTGCTGACTTTAATTTAGGAATTGCTTCAGTGAACTGGCAGTGTTTTTATAAGGGGGGAAATTAACTTTTTTTACACAAGAGGAGGGTGAAATGTGCATGACTGATAGAGATCTAGTTTTGAAAATTTCTAAGCTACTGTAAAACTCTAAAAAGCTACAAAAAAAATTTCTAGCTGCAAATATTCCAAGTGAGAAGTGCCATTATACTGTTCTTTACACCGATGTTGTCCAGCAGAGACAGCAACGGCGGCAAGAGTTTGAGCGCTTCTCATGTCTCCTGGAAGTGTATCAATGAGTCCTCAAGGGGTTTCTCTGCTTGCTGACCTTCCCATTAGCAGCTTGTGTGGTTTCATATCACCTGAGAATGAGTGGTCAGAAATTGCTGAAGTTATACGATTGGGGTGGGTGGGATAGGGGAACAACATCCAACATATAGGAAAGGGAGGATTCGCAATCCAAACTGTGCTGTTAGAGCAAAAAAAAAACTGGGTTGCCACTGAAAATGGCAGTTGCAGGTCAACTTGCAGTCCAGCCTAGTGAAATGACAGCCAGGCAAGAGGTGAGCTTGAACTAGATGTCAGAAGGAAGAACTCAACGTGGGACTGCCATTTTCAGCAGCAGCCCTGTGTATGTTGTACTGTCTGGTTCTATTAACACTGAGACTCCGGGCACAATGCTCTTGTGCAGCTCCCTTTCACTCTCATGGGTGCCTGCAAAGGAGAACTTTCCTCTGGATAGTGTCTCTGGTTCTCAGCACATTCCAGAATCTGGCAGTGCCGCTCAAGAATGCTTTATGTCAGCACAGCTTAGGATTGCACACTTAACAGTTCTCTCGGTTTTCCTTTTGAGATTTTTTTTTCCTGAATTTTGCACAGCTTATAAGCTCCGGAATAACTTCCGGGCATTCTTGAAAGGGAAAAACTAACTAGCGTAGAGAGGGGAGGAAAATATGTAAACTGTGAGTTATTAGAAAGGCGTTGCTAAACCTCATTTTAGATGGTTAAAAATGTACCTCAGAAAACTAGTAAGAAACCGCTTTGTCCTTTTTATCCAGTCGTAAAAGACTTGCGTAACAAACCTTTTTTAAGCCAGGTGCCAAAATTAATTTTTCATACTAGTTTTCAATGCATTAATACTGGCAACGTTCAGTAAAATGTGTTATTTTTACAAACTCTACTGTAACTTCAGTTAAACTGAAATGTGTGATTGAAGCTTTTTTGCTTATTTGTATTTATTACACTACTTGATTCAGTAAATATATAAAAGTACTTTTCCCTTTATTTTTGTATTGTGTTACACATTTATACCTGCTGTTTGTGATTTATTATTATTTTTTACACATGTAACTTGGATGCATTTCTAAAAACCAATAAATTATAGCCATCCATCAATGTCAGTTTTTTTGTGTGTGTATGAAAGAGAGAGTGTCTTGCTCCCTTAAGCTGCATCTGTCCTCTGTTGATGGCGTATGTATTGTGATCGGGATTGCGTAGGTTGACGTAGCAGTGAGCAGAGGGTTCTGCCTTCTTAGTTCTTCCTCATTTGGTAATGACATTTTTTTTTTAGGCAGACCAGAAGTAGGCAGCCTGATCAAGATATGTGGCAATCACTGAGGACTCAGAGAAGGGGCTGGGTCAGTCTTCTCCTAGTTCTCAGCGAGGGCCTGGGGAGCAGGGATTGGTCCTTGAACCTGCTTGAAAAATAATTCTGGCCAGCATTCTGCCCACGGATGAAACAATTCTTTGCTTATCCTATGATTCAGCAATTGATTTTTTTAAACCCCTTTTAGCAAATATTTTATGATGATGTTAGCAAAGTGTTTCTTATGCACGCACAAATAACACTATTGAGTCCATCATGAAATTAAATCAATTTTGAGCAACTGATGCAAAGTTGCTCAATGATGCACTCCAAATAATTTTTTCCCAATGACACTTTCATTTAAATTTAAATGGAAAATTTAGATTCTTGCTCCTCTTACTTTGTCTGTGAGCCGCCACCACCTCTCCCTTGGCTCAAATCCTGCCTCAAATGTTACTTGGTTCATGTCCCTAGATTCAAATTCTAAATGACTCCAACGTTTCATGGAACCTTCTTGAAAAACTCACTTTCAGACTCAGAAGAGTCTGAAAGCGGGGAATAGAAACTTGCCAAATACAAAGTGGGTAGAAATTCAGTCCCTTATGCTTGAAGTTCCTCGCAGGATTCTTATGTGGTATCTCCCATCAAACACCACCTCAAGTCTCAGGCCCTGCTATTTCCATGTAAGCTTTTGGCACCACTTCTTAGGCCTCAGTACCTCATAGCATAGTAAATGAACCACATCTCCAGCTTCCTTCTCTAGCTCTAACTGCATGGAAATTGTGTCTGTTTAGGGTCCCTGTGTGACTATTCCCCACCCCCATTTATTTCCACAGAAATAACTTTGTTAATGGTGTTTGAAAGGTAAGTGCCACGGGTTCATTGTGTTTCTGTGGAAGGCTCTCTGCCATAGGTTTGCTGCCTGGCTTGACCAACAAATATCAAAATATGGGACATTATAAGAGCCCTGATGGGTAGCACTGAATGTCTGGCATCCTGCTCCTACCCAGGTGCTCCTGGGAGCCCACTAAGTAGGGTGTGAATGCACCAGCCCTCCTTCCCATTTACCCTCCAGTGACTGTTCTTCAGAAGGTTAAACATTGCCTGAACATACAGGTTCCGTTCTGTTTCATAGCGAAATCCTTCATGAATTTGGCTAATTCTTCTTAAAAGCCATCTGCGTTTGTGGCCTTCACCACATCTTGTGGTAGCAAATCCTATGATTTAGTAATGTGTTGTATGAACCGGTGCTGTTTGTCTGCCCATAATTTCTTATCTAACCGTTTCCACAGTTTCTCATTTATAGATAAGACTGGCTGAAGTACCCATTCTCTGAAAAGATTAAAATGATTATTTTATACCCTGTTGACGGTCGGACAGCTAAGATTTCAAGAATTGCATACAGCTGCATGGCTAGTGCTCCTTTGTGTAGCACACTTGTAGGCTTACCCTTTGGTGCAAATATCAGGCTTCTTGGTTTACTAACCCTTGGAACACGCTGTTTAAAACTGCCCACGAGGGAAGCAATTTTGCCTTAAACATCGATGCCAGCCTGTTTTGGATTGTCCCTGAGACTTATTGATAGTCATCACAAATCATACTCTGTGTGTCTTTTAAATTGGAAAGGCGAGTCTGATGCAATGTGTAGGGATGTGTGGAATAAATGCAGTTGTGAGTTATTGGCATGTGATGATGGTGAAGGTGATGGGGTTTGTGTTGGCAATTTGGCTCATTGGACAATGCAATGCACCGTAAGAGGGTAATAAGCTGGGGGTCTCCCTTGGCCACCATCCACAACTCCTTAGGGAGGCCCTGCTTGTCTATAAAAACCTTGTTCCAGAAAGCGTCAGTGACTGTGTCCTTATAGCGAGGTAAACAGGCTTGAGTGGCTTGTTCTGCCAGTTGGCAAGCTTGTCTTGTCCAGGACCTCCTTATCTCCTGCCCTGGAGTGATGAGCTGCCAGGTTTGTCTTTGAAATCCTGCTACTGAAATGCTGCTAAGTTGCAGACGGAGATAAGGATGTGCCAGTGAAGCGGCCTGGGTGAGAGCTCGGGGAGGGAAGACCTGGGCTGGCGATGTGTCTATCTGTCCCTACTGAAGGGGATGTGATGGTGGTCAAGCTAGTTACCCATTTAGTAGCCCATGATGCATAAATGGTCTTGTTTCTTTTGTCACACACTCATCTCTCTGGGCAGATGTTTCCGTGGGAGAGTTTAGGTGAGCAGCTGTCAAAGGAAGGCTCTGCATTGGCAGTGTACATTCTGTTCCAGTTTTGTTGGGAGTTTTTCAGTCATTGCTGGAAGAGGGATGGGGGAGACAGGGAGAATCTTGTGCAGCCTGGTGAGTGGGTTAGGATCACGCCTGCTGGCTCTCTTAGTAGGTCAAAATGCTGGAGGTCCTGTCTGCCCAAAGGTCTGCGCGTGTGAATTTTGTACCTTTGCAAAATGGAGTATGTGGGTCCTACGTGCAGAGGCCTTGCTGAGACTGGCACCTTCAGCGCTTGGGGGCCAAGCGTGGGGAACAAACAGGGTTAGCAGGCACAGTCCTGATGCAGGTGTCCAGCTGTACGTGCTTTGTGGCACAGCTCACCATTCTTGGGAGCTGTTTCCTTTGGCTGCTAAATCAAGTTATGCAGGTTTTGAGGGGAGGGGGAGGGCCATTGCCACCAGGTCTGTCTAATGGCTTTCTTTCCATGAGAGAGAATGGCCACAGATGTGAATTATGGTCTGTTCTGTTTTCTCCGATTATAACTTCTTGAGTTTTAAAAAATTGTTCCTTTATGTTTAGGATTAGAGAAACCTGTTCACTTGCAACTCTCATCTGACACCTCCTGGAGGCTCTTCCACTTACTTCATTAGCCCTTTTCACAAATTCATTGAATATGGCGGGGGGGGGGGAAGAGAGCTGGATTTCGTCCACAGTTTCTGCTCCCAACATTCATCTGATAGGGTGACTAGCGCATACAAATGTACATGCCTAGGCGGTCACCACACAATCAGCAACCCTGTAAAAGGCAAGATCCCCAATTGCATGTACAAAGTCTACGTATATGCTGATGCTTGTATGGAGAACTCATGCAAGGAAAGCGCCCTACAGGTAGACCACAGCTGCGATACAAGGACATCTGCAAGAGGGATCTGAAGGCCTTAGGAGTGGACCTCAACAGGTGGGAAAACCTGGCCTCTGAGCGGCCCGCTTGGAGGCAGGCTGTGCAGCATGGCCTTTCCCAGTGTGAAGAGACACTTGGCCAACAGTCTGAGGCAAAGAGGCAAAGAAGGAAGGCCCACAGCCAGGGAGACAGACCAGGGACAGACTGCACTTGCTCCCAGTGTGGAAGGGATTGTCACTCCCGAATTGGCCTTTTCAGCCACACTAGACGCTGTTCCAGAACCACCATTCAGAGCGCGATACCATAGTCTTTCGAGACTGAAGGTTGCCAACAACAACTGTATGTGCATCAGCTGTTTGGAGTAAATTTGCGAGGCTGAGAGTAAACAGGATTCTTGTATACACAATTGGTATGCTTGTGATTGTTGCCCAGAAAGGGTACCCAGTTGGTGCTTTCAGCCCATGGCTTTCACAAGAACTGTGCAGGCCCAAAGCATGTATAAGGTAGGCAAAATGAGTGCATTAAAACAGCACGTCAAAGGCTTTGTGGGCCTCCCTAAGGAATGGCAAGAATGATGGGTAGAGCTCTTTATTAATGAAACACCTAGACAATGCAAGTCTAAATCATAAGTGGGACAAAAGGCCAATGTGTGAGTTCAGAGAATGCAATAGCCCCTGACTATTGTGAATAGCCCCTGACTCAGGTCCAAATTCAGTTCTTCCCAGTTATATCAACCAAAGTAAGTTACTTTTCTGATCTTGTTTGTTATTATTCCTTCCTTTTTTAAAAGTAGTAATATTTCATCATCAGGCCCTTAACTTACAGGGTTTATCAAATTATCGAATTAACTTACAGGGTTTACAAATTATCAATCAAGTATTAAATCTCTAAAAACACCACAGTTCAAATCAAGACAGTGACCAATAAAAAACTCGACCCTAGACAGCTGCCAGTGAACTGTAACCAGAAGGGAGGTCACTGCTGCAAATGGCTGGTTGCTTCTGGCCACAGCAGCTGGTAGTTTGTGTAATGAAGGGTTATGCAGCAGGGCTGGTTTTGCAGAACGCAGCTGGCAGGGGGCTGATAACAGGGATGATCTGAAGTATATGGGTTTCAAGCCACGAGGAGCTTTAAGGTCAACACTAGCACCTTGAATTGGGTGTAGAGGGACACAGGAAACCAGTGTGGTTGTACCATCAAGTTAACTTGTTCAGACCTTCCACTATTCATTAGGAGGTCCACAGCAGTATTTTGCACTGGTTGAAGTTTCTGGGGACACCTTCAAGGGGAGCCCCATATAGGACATGTTACAGTAGTCAAGCATGTAAGTTACAAAAACATGGATCAGCTTAGAGAGGTCATTCGGGTACAAAAAAAAAGCAGCACCTATTCAACCAATAGAATACATCCAGAAGTAACCCCAAGCACTGACCTTGTTCAGATAGTTGGACATTGTTTTTAAGTTTCTGCCAGAAACTCTAGATTTCCCACCAGGAGTACCTTTAACTCATCTCCCTAGTCTCTGTCTCCAGACTCTGCTGCGGGACAGAGACGCCAAACACAGGCCAAGACCTCAAATAGCACTTGGACATTAGCTAGTAGTAGACCATGGTTTCCTGAGAGGTGTGAGAAACTCTTGCAAAGAGTTTCATTCAGGAACATCAGAAAGTCAAGGGTTAAGCCATAATGTTAAGGAGCCAATGGCAAGACGTCCACAAGTAGACTGATTTCCAAATAGAACAGCCAGGATGTCAAAGGAAAACCCTGCTTAATTTCAGATGTGTAGACACTAGTTGTCATCTGTCTGGAATGAGGGAAAGGAAGTTTGCACATGCGTGGGGGCACTCTCATTGTTTACTAGCCTAGTATTGAGTCATGGCACAGAAAGTGGGTTACTGGATGAACTGCTGAATGTGCTTGAGTCCTGCCCACAACGCCCATCTTAATCTGCATGGTGATGATGATGTCATCATGCATGGTGATGATGTCATCTCAGATTTTCTCCAATTTCAAAAAACGCTGGGTCGTTCTACCCCGAAGAGTCCCCTGCAATAGCTGAGCTGCCTTCCACATCAAATGAAAGGATGACTTCCATGCTTGGGGCCTCACAAGAGAACTTGACCGCCACCTTAAGTATTGTCCCTGCAGGGCCCGTGTACACCTCGCCCTCCCACACTTTCTTTGGCCCCTGCCTCAACTCCGTCTTTGCATGCCCCATGACCAGAGCGCTGCAGACCTTTGGCATCTTGAGCCGGAACCTTTCCCAGCTCTGAGCTGGCAGGACTCCTGTTCTGGGCCGTAGGAGGACACACCCCCTTCCCCACAAGCTGTAAACCCTCGGGAAGGGTGGCCACTGTGGGTTGGTGAAGCAGCGGATGACATAGTCACACACATGGGTGAACTCGCTGCTGTTGGAGCTCCTCCCATACAAGCTCACCCTATACAGCCCGGATTCGGGGAGCAGGATGCAGATGCTGACTTTGTCTTCCAGGTGGGTGATGAAGGTGTAGCGTTCCATTGGGTACCTTTGGTTTCTGATGTGGTCCTTGCTCAGGGTGGCCATGATTTCAAAGCCTGGCCGGGTGTGGAAAGTGATGTTGCACCGTCCCTGTTTTGTGTTAATAATGGGGGCAGTGTGGCTTGGGCTGGAGAGCCCCCTTCGCTGAGAGCTCATCCCAGTCCCACAGTGGGTGCTGAGGCCCAGTGGGAAGAGTTCGTTCTGATTGACAGGGCTGCAGCAATCAATGAGGAAGTTGGCCACGTTCTTGAACTCCTCCTCACCCAGGCCTTTGACAAACGCCGAGAGTCTGTAATATCCCATGAAAGGGCAAAGGACGTGGCATGTGAGTTTCTCCTCTTCTGCTTGTGAAAGGAGGCACTTCTTGCTCAACGGGTCACCTAAGCCTGGATGAACCAATTCGTATGTCACCAGTAGAGGCCTGTTGGTCTGCAAAGCCAGTTTCAGCCTGCCAGTAGTGGTGATGGTTGGAGCTTCTTCCCAGTTGCACCCCTCAATTCCCAACTCTTTTGCTCTTGGATGTAGGCCCCAAAAGACGAAGGGGTTCTCTGGTAATTCCTCTCTGCCATTGGCCTGTAGGCACTCAATCTGCTGAGAGCACACCCAATTGCATGGCATCTGAGAGTCGGACAGCCGTGCGAAGATCTGCAGGTCAAACATGCCCTGGATGGGTGGGAAGACCTTGAGGACCATCCTTTTGTCGGACAGGGTCACCATTCCGTATGTCTTGCCGACGTCCTCTTTGCTGTGGTCATGGCAAAGCTTCAAGAGCTGATAAGTGAACTCTGTGGAAAGGGCACCTTCTACAGACACAGTGGCTTCCCCGTGCTCTGTAGGAGAAAAGATAAGGGGAGAGAATGGTTTTAGATGCTTTTTCACCGTTGCCTGTGTCCTGTTTTTCGTCTTTGCAGCATCACCAGTGCTTAGGACTTACAGAGCAAACACCATCCTATTGATCCTTCCCAGAGATCTGTCATTATTAGTATCCCAATACTGCAGAGAGAGAGATAGAGGTTGACCGTCATGTCTCACCTAAGAGGGCTTTGTAAGTTCCTGAATGAAAGCTGGCACCACCATTCTTAGCTGCTGTGTTGTACGTGCTCTCAAGAAGCTTGTAGTGAAAAGGATGGGTGATCTCCATTGCTCAGAGAGGTCTGTGCCAGAACCAGGAAGGGTTCAGTTGGATGTGTGCTTAATTGTGCCACTTGCCCTGTTAAGGGTTTACTAGCAATAGCAGATGTCTCCTCAGTGGGAGAGCAGCAGAGGTCCCACTTTCAACCCCTGATGGCATCTCCGGGCAGGGCTGGAAGGACCCCTGGAGAGCCGTAGCTGGTGAATGCAGACAAGCCTGAGCTAGACAGAAAAACGGTTTGACTCCGTGTAAGCCGTGCTCACATGCAGCAGAAGAATTAAACAGCCAAGCTGTCGACTCTGTTCAAAGGTCCCTGCTGTGTGCATACCTGTTTTAAGCACAGAAGTATCCGGAGAGAGGAGGCTGAGCTGGAGCTTAAAAAACTCGGGTGTTTTGAACACTCTCTCTTCAAAATCTGCCAGTGAGATGGGCGGCTGGAGGAGCTGCCAGGCTGGCTCGTCGGGCCAGTGTGTCTCAACAAAATGTTTGGGGTCAGTTAGAAAGAAGAAGTCCTCGTGCCTGTGAGAGGGGAGAACATCAAGAACTCGGGCATCATAGGAAACAAGTACGTCTTTGGACCTAAATGACCTGGAAGGCCACTGCAGACAAAACTGGGGTACCTCCTTTGGGTGTAGGATATGCCTGGCAGTAATCAACTCCCCATACATCCCAGAATAAAGCCTATGGGGAATCCTTTCAATCCCTAAACATCTGAACTCCTTGCTCAAAACGACAGCAACACCACTAAAAATCTGTGGCAACTTGTCTTCAACACTTGCTTGGCTAGGCTATTGGCCATTGCTTCAAGCTGCAGGTTTTCAGACTGTACTCTCATCATTGGAGGCTTCTCAGAGGAAGGTCAGTCAGGAGAAGACAGCTAACTGACAGGTTTTGCGGAGAGTTTTCCCACCACTGCCCATCTCTCCTGCCACGTGTACTTGCAGAGGAGTACATCCTGCCTTGATGCAGGTTGAGCGTGAGGGCAGCAAAAGAAGGGAGGGCAGCACAGAAAACGGCAAAACACAAATATAAAAGTCTTTGTACAAGATAAACGTGTTGTTCTTGTCTCGGATGCACGAAGACCCAGGCTGCGAAATGCATTTGGCTGGTCTCTTTTGGCATCTGCATGGGGATCACCTCTTTCTCTCTCCCTCCCTCTCTCAGTACTGAGGCCAGGGGGTGTCTGATGCATGCCCTACATGGGCAAGTGTGCACCTTAGAATTCCTTACAACACATGGGGGTGGCTGAGATGAATCAGTCTGGAAAGAGCTCCCTGACGGCAAAACACTTGAAAACTACTGATTTAATAAAACGTGTGAACTTGCTCTGAGACATGAACAATGTGGAAGGGGGTGGGGCTTGGGCAAGATGCCCACAGAGAGCTCAGCCACATGGAAGGGCTCCAAAGGAAAGTGGGGGGCTGTGTTGTGGCACTTGCAGCGGGTGGGCAGGTGGGTGGGAAGGCAGGGGAGGCAAAGTCCTTCAAAAAGCCCTGCTACTGTGTGAGGTATATAGGCACTCGCAACTGGTGTGCTTTTCAAAGCACCCTTGCCTCCCCACCCACCACACATCCCTGGCCTTCAGTATTTACTTGGCCTCCCACCCTGTAGCTACACCTCTGTGGGCGAGTCAGTGGGAAGCTGCAGATCTCTGTTCCTTGCTCCCCGACTCAGCTGAGCAGGCACTGATGACTAGAAGCAGCGGCACCCGGATGAAAGCACTTTGGGAGTCAGCAGCAACCCCCTTGCAGAGACGTGGCCCAGCCCTACTGATCCCTGCCCTTGACCCTGGATATGGATAGGCAGAACCTGTGAGGGCATCTCCCAAGTCACATTGAACCCACTCTCTTTGCCAGGTTTTCCTCTTTCTACGCCCACGCAGCCAACTTGCTCCAACTACCAGGAGTTACAAATGCCACACTGGTTCCATTATTTAATATCGGCCCAAGAGTGACAAACCTTGAATGCCTTTTTAATGGGAAATGTAACACAATGAATAACGCTGAAGTAAACCATTATTTACTTTGTTGAAAATGTGCCAAGGAGACCCAAGCAATTATATCTGGAGCCACCAAATAAAACTGCTGGGGAGCAGGAGATTAATCGCCTTATCAGAGGGTGACTCAGATATCTAATTAAAGCAGAGGAGGGAACTGGGACAGTGATGCATCTTTTGCTCGGGGGCAATCTGCAGCGCCCGGGATTTGCGAGGCTGGGAAGCCACCAGCCAGCAGGTTTGCCCTCACTTGCACTGCATGCACCTTTGGAAGTCCACCTTGGCAGGACCAGGAGAAAGGCATTGTTAGGGGGTGTAGGCAGAAATGCAAGGGGGGCAGTGACACCACTATTGGGCACTAGCCTGCACGTTAAAAGGGCTTGGCAAAGTCACGGTGCAGGGGCAGGGCTGTAGAGCGTTGACAAAGATGAAAATTCTGGGCCAAGAAAAATTGGGCTCTGCGACTGATTTGCATGTATTTGCATATGTTGCAGCTTTAGCTTCTGTCAGGCTCAGGGAGGGACAAGTACCTCTCTCCAGGGTACTGAAGTCTGGTTGACTGAAGATGCTTTTGTTTCCCCTTTTGGGCTCGGAGGAAGCCACCCTCTTTCAAACCCAACTCTGCAACTGTGAGGACAGAAACCTGCTCCCCCCTCCCCCATATGAACATTGAGATTCTCAGTGCACTAATTTCTGGGCCCCTTGCCAAATTCTGCATTTTTTTCCCCCTACAAGTAAAAGCACACACAACCCTGAGGATAGGTCTACTTTCTTTTAAGTCACAATAGTTGTGCGCTTTCAGTGCTAGAGACAAAAGATGGCACTGCTGATAAGGTTCCATTCTGTGGTTGCAGGGCTGCCCACCATGGGAGAGAAGGCGGAGTTAGAAGTACCTTCCCTCTGATCCTGCCAGGCCAGTGGTATTCAAACTGGGGCGTCGCGACACCCCAGCCTGTGGGTCCTGGCCTCTGCCCCCGTAAGGGGTGGGGGCAGCCAGGAGACAGGGGGAAGGCAGCTGCATGATCCACAGGATTGCGCCGCTCAGGGGGGCTGCAGGGGCTTGGGTGCACTTGCCCACCCCCCACAGCCTCCCAGAGGTGTGGGGAGCCCCCTGCTTTTGCGGAGGCAGAGCAGATCGCTCCCCTCTCCCTTTCCCTGACCTGGGGCACCCTGCAGGTGCTCACGCAGGGCTCCCCACACACAGGGACGGCTGCTGCAGGGACTGGTGAGTGCATCCCAGTCCCTGCAGCCCCCTGAGCGACACAATCCTGGGGGTCGCAGCCCTGCCTCCCCCCCGCCCCCGCAAAGACTTCCTGCGGGTTTCAAACTCCCGGCAAGTTTGAAAACTGCAGCGCTAGGCACTTCTTAAGTTCCAAAGTACCAAACTTTCATCCTGTGGCGATGCATTTCATTTTTTAATAGTAGTAGCTAATAGTCTTAAGTGTACACCTGGTATTTGAGAACATGCCTACGGTACATGTGATGCTCATCAGGAAGCCAGGACTGGCTACAGGTTTCATCTGAGTTCCCCTCACTCCCAGCAAACCCGTTTGTTTCTATGTGAGGTGTGAACTGGCCTGTAGACACCCATAATGTCAGAATGTGGTTTCCCCCTCCTGTGGAGGTTGTGCCTATCAGCGGCTACCGGCTACGATACTACACAGAACCTCAAGGTTCAGGCGCTGCATATTTCAGAGGGCCAGATGTTGAGGGAAAGATGGACCTTCCAGAAGCACCAGGTTGGACCACTGTTGGCCGTGATGGACCCACTTTGGTCCAGGCTCTTCTCTTCCATGGGCTTCAAGACCTTACCTAGGAATGAACAGCTTCTTCTCTGCATCCACAAGGCCAGCCCCCCAACAGGCATCCAGCAGGAACCACTGAGCTTCCAGCTTCACGGCATTCCACATATGGTTGGACTTCTTCTGCAGGCATGTCTGCCCTCGGTGACATCCAGCACCTCGGCCGTACCCTGAAACCTCGACGCAGGTCAAACCTGCTTCCCTGTAAGAATTCACAAGATTCTTGTGACCAGAAGAGGAGCAAATTATGTGACTTTAGTATCTCCACTCCCTGCAGCCTTTGCTTTTAAGAAGAGGGCAAAAGAGCAAAATTCTGGGGGTGCGTCTCCTCTGTTGGGGGACTTGCTATCTGGTCTCTCGCCATTTGTGCCTGGAAATGATGGAAGTCATCTCTTCTTCCCTGAAGCTGGTTTTTACGGCCAGGGATAAGTTCAGCACCATCTTCTTTGTTAAATCTAAATCATTTTAGGCTGCCCAATCAATTGGGATACAATTAAAAAAAGACATACTTGCACATTTCATGACATAAATGGGCATATCCAGAGCACACCCCTCTCCTGGTTTGGAGCACGTGTTCAGGCCTGTGAATCTTCTCCGATAACCCCAGGAAGCCGTCCACGTCATACTCTGCAGGAGAGGGAAACAAAACCATCACTCTTTCAGCTGTAATGGTCGGTGCCTCCTTGGACCAGAGCAAGAGAGGAGTCCAGCCTGGATCTGGGGTCCTCAATGACAGCCCAAACAGGCCCACTGCCTAGGGCAGTCCTTCCCAAGCTACAGACAAGGCACGCATGCGTGATTTGAGTGAAACACTCATCGGCCAAGAGATTTCCGTCAATGCCATGTCAAAAAACTCTGGTGAGGAAGTGGGCCCACCGACTTTGAGTGAGCCTCCTCTGAGCCTCTGAGAGCCTCCGGTTGGGCCTCTGTTTTGTTCCAGCCGCCTGGAATGGCTCCAAATGGGAGAGGGAGGGGCTGCTTGCACGGCACGGTGTGGCTCCCTGCAAAAGAGTGTTTTGCACCCCCTCTAGTTGCTCTCCAGCCTTCCACATGTTCCTCTCCCCCTCTCTCTGACCACTGAAGGAGCGTCAGTGTGCCAGGTTCATGAGCTCTGTCCCTGAATGACAGGCTGATGAACTTCCCTTCACACAGAGAGCAGCTCTGGTCCCATCACTTACAGATGCCCCTGATGTTTCAGAAGATGCGTGCATTTGAAAAACTGGAAAGTACAGTATTTCTTTGAAACCTTAACTGCCTCTGCTCCTGTGTGTTCATTGATAGCAGCAAACTGGCTGGGGGGTGGGGTGGAATTTACCATAGCCAAAGGGCCTTCTCCCAATTGCTCTTCTTGCTAGGACCCAGCCCCCTTTTTCCAGCATCAGCTTGGTCCCCCATATCTACGAACTGGTAGAAATGCCCTCTCTGTTCTTCTCATAGCTTCAACCCAAAAACCAGCAATAAAAACATACTTACTGATGTTGTGGCACAGCCACACCCAGATGGCACGAACCTTCTCCAGCTGGCTTCTGGCTGCTTTGGTGATCAGCGGGACAATGGTCTGGACAGACAGTGGCTGCTGTATGGATTTCAGCTGGTAAAAGAAGCCAGATTTTGGACAGTTGGCCCTAGGGCAGTTCGTGAGATGTTAGGCATTCATTTCGCTGCCCCGGTGGCAATTTGCATGTATCTGTTTAGCATATGAAGATGGCGGTAGCATAGCTAGAGGGGTGCAAAGCACCAAGTCTTGTAGGGAGCCTCACTGTGGCATGCAAGCAGCCCCTCCCCCTCCAGAGTTGGGTGATGGGAGCCTCCCTGCATTTCCCTCCATTTTGCTCCCCACCCCTGCCTGGAATGGCTCTGAAGGGGAGGGGCTGCTTGCACACCGTGCGAAGGCTCCCTGCAAGACTTCGTGCTTTGCATCCCCTCTAGCTATGCTACTGGACGATGGCATCACTTCTGCTCTGGGATCCATTTTTAGCCTACTCTTTCTCCAAGGAGTTCCCAGCAGCACACATAGTTCCTTAGTTCTAAGGAACTAAGTTCTAAGGAACTATCCTCACAATAGTCCTGGTCATGTAGTCGGGGGCAGGGGGGGAGAGAGAGAGAGAGACTGGCCTAAGGCCACCAGTGAACTTTGCAGCAGAGTGCAATTTTGAACCTGGGTCTCCAACACTGTAACCACTACACCACATGGTCTGTCTGCAACCAACTTTCTCATTCACTGTTGTATCCCCACCTTTCCTCCCAGGTTATGTATGTGGGGTTCTTCCTATGAGGTAGTTTAATCTGCAAGACGGTGAGTGGTCAGGACCAGCACAGAGCTTCATGAAAGAGCAGGCTGTTGATCTCTAGGACAAGCCCAACAAAACTCATTTCTATTCTATATGTGACTCCTTGGCTTCAAGTATCCCCTCTTTCCAGGGCATCCCACTGGATTGTCTATATAACGCTTTCACCTTGAAATCCAAGGTAACTGCGGAAGGAGAAGCCTTTTGAAAAGGATGCAACCCTTTCAAAAAATCGAGGAGTAAATCCCATTGAATCCAGAATTGTGACTGGTTGGTCCCCAGCATCTGGCAGACGGGGAGATGTGGCCCCAAAGTGTCAGCCCCACTGACTGAGCAGAGTGCATGCGGCATAAAAGCTCTGATCAATTACCACGTAAGGGGAAGGCAGCTCTAGTTGAAAGAGTGTCCTTTTCACCCACCTGCTCACTCACACGAAGGACGTGGGTGTCGAGTGCTCTGAAGATCTTGGAATCCGGGAAAAGTTCTCTTCTTGTCAGCTTCTGGATTGTTCCAGAGGCTGCAGGACTCCTTCCCTGGCCATTGTCCACCTCCTGTTGGGAAACTGTAGAGAGAGACTCGCCCTCCAGCTGTGGCAGCGGGAAGGCCAATGACCTGGGGGTCACCTTGCTGTGGCCACCCTCAACTTTCTTTGCCCAAAACGGAAATATGTCCTTGTTGGGGAAACGTTTTTGGGTGCTTGTGCTGGTTTTCATAGACAGCATGTCCTTGGGCCATTGACTGAGGTGCCCACATTGCTCGTTCCTGCCAATGTCTCCAGGAAGGCTTTGGCAAGGGTTCCTCAAGGACCAGCCATGGAGCGCTCCAGAGGGGCTTTCTAACTTGGAAATGTTCCCATTACAGCTATCTGCATTTTGGTTCCCTCCAACAACAGCCAAGGTGTCTTCTTGGGACAATGATGTCATTTTTACTCTGTGGTTAGAGTTCTGTGTACATCCTAAAGTACCTGTGTGAGGACAGCCACAACAGAAGGTGTTGTGTGTTGCCGAAGGGCAAATGAAGGGCAGTGAGTTGGCCACTGGGATGGCAGCCCTGGTGGTTTTGGAGAGTTTGATAGAGCTGCCATCTGGTTTCATCCTTGCCAACTGAAATTAGAAGGGAATGGGCGGAAGAGGCTCTGATGGAAAGGTTAGTGCTCTTTCTCCGTCTCTCCTTTGCTGCTGTCAAAAAGAGCAATATTTATCAGTTTTGAACTCCTTATATGTTATATCTTGCATATAACTGTATTGCAGCACAAGCAAATGAATGAAAGAGGACTTTCTCTAGAGTATGAACCAATGCCTGCAGCTAACAGAAAAGAGATGGAAGATAGTGAGATGCAAACATCACCCCACCCCTCCTACTCTCCCCACGATAGAGACACCTCCATTTACTTATATGGTATCTTCTGGTGGATTTGAATTGTAAGCTTCTTTGGGTCTTGACTGAAGATCAGAACGTAACCCAAGGAAGGCCTCTCCTGGCATCAGCCTACCACAGATTCATCCATAGGAAGTCCCAGGCTGGTTAATCTGCTCTGGGAGGAGATGCAGGTATGCTGCCAAAAGGTAACTGCAGAACAAGTACAGCTCTACTGTCCTGATCCGCAGATTTGGGACCTGCAAATTTAACACCCCACAGGTTCTGAATCCACAGTGGAGTGCTGGACCTGAGCTCCCAGAATGACTGCAGACCTCAGAAAAACCTCCAGATGCAACCAGAGGACATCTCTGGTTGTGTCTGAAGGTAATATTGGACTGACCTGTGGATTTTCAGGTTTTGTATCTGTAGGGGGTCTGGGAAAGAATTCTCCAGGGATACCGAGGTCCAACTGTAGTTCTGAATGACTTGAGTGAGTAAGCCAAGCTGCAAGTTACTGGCAGGTTTAATCTTTTCTTTTCTTTTTTGTAGAGGAAGTGGCCATGTCAGCTGCAAGTGTATACACACACACACAGAGGCAAGGATGAAGCGTATGAGGGCGTGGAAGTGTCTCTTATCTGAAATCCTAAGAGCAGTACAGGCCCCAGTTCTGACACAAATCACATTCCCCATCCCTCACAATCTTCCTTTTGAATGATGAGTTGTAAAAACCAAGATGAAGGGCAGTGCCATCGAAGGGGAACACCCCCTTCAGCAGCCCTCTGAATGATGCTGTGAAGTCTCCCTTGTGGAGAAGGCCTTGTGTGGCCTCTGAGTGACGGAGAAGGGTGCATGTGAGAATCTGAACACCGGCAGCAGCAGCAGCAGCAGTAAAATGCCTTCCAGGCACTGAGAACTGGGCTCCCCAGATGTATTTTTGGAAAGCCTCACGGCTCTCTCTTAACGCTTCAGGAAGGACGCAGCAGGGTCTGCTCCTGATCTGACAAAAGCAGGATGACAGGCGGGATCCGCTGTTCCTCGGGGGGTGAGGGGCTTGTTTTGCGGTTTCTGCGCACAGCAAGTGGCCAGCTGTCGGGAGCCAGCTCTGCACCACAGGCAGTCCTCGCTGGCCTTCTCGCCCAAAGGAAGGAATGCCCTCTTGCTCTATCTTTATCTCATAATTTATTTGAGTGTGTATGAAGCCAGTTCAACACCGCAAGGCAGCACGGGCAAGACAGAGCTGGACAACAGTTCACACAACCAACCTATAATGGAGACCAACAATCGTAGCACACTGGAAACTGAGGAATCAGATCGAACTCCTTGGCATCTTTTGGCCACAAAAGCAAGCACAGCTGGAACTGAATGGCCTTCACTTGGGAACCACGAAAGGTCCTGCTATGAGCAACACTCCCAAGAGAATAGAGTCCATAACCTGGACCACAGAACTCTCAAGCACACGTGATGCTCAGTCACATGTGCTTTCTCCTGCCTTTAATAAACCTGACAGGCATCCCTGGAGGCTCCTACAATCTTTAACAGAGAACCAGGGCTTGAAGGGGCCGCACCATCATTTCAACAGTGTTTGTTTTTCTGCCCAGATCCCTCTCCCAACTGCAGTAGCATACCTACAGGGGGCTGCATGGTAAATAATGCAGGTGCTTTCTGGGCAGCGACAGCAATGCAGTTGGGAGGGGCTGTCACACCTGCAGCACTTATCGCACCACCCCCTGTAGCTATGGTACTGCACAGGTGGAAAGAAGGTAGGAGCACCTACATCTTCTTTCTCCTTGCGACAAGAAGGCTCCTGGGTTGTGACAGGGGAAGGGGAGATTCCAAGCCCCCAAGACAGCCAGCCAGGTTAAGCAGCCCACCTTCTCCCAACCATCCGTCGTCAGCTCCAGGCTCCAGGTCAACTTCTTGGGTCCATAAAAGAGCCGTGTGACTGAGGGGTGTGTGCAACCCACAAGGGCTTCCCAGAGGCCACCTGAGCAGAAGGTGGCAGCTGCAGGCTGTGGCCACGGAGTGGGGGCTTGAGGGTGGGTGGGTTGGGCTCATACGAGACACTCCACCAGGAGGTTTTCCTGCCAAGGTTCATGGGAAGGGTGATTTTTTTTCCACCCCAAGCACCCCACTGACTTGGGCTGGCCTGTGGCTCCTCCACGTGCTAAGTGGAGACACAGATGGCTTTCTTTCAAGTCAACGGACTCTATCAAAGGTCCCCCTTTGGAAAGTTCTCCTGCTCGGAGCAGTGGCATAGCTAGAGGGGGTGCAAAGTACTAAGTTTTACAGGGAGCCTCAATGCGGTGTGCAAACAGTCCCTCCCCCTCCCCTTTGGATCCGTTCCGGGCGGTGGGAGCAAAACAGAGGCGTTTGTCTTGGAATGGCTTCGAAGGGGAGGGGTCGCTTGCATGCCGTGGTGAGGCTCTCTACAAAAATGAGTGCTTTGCACCCCCTCTAGCTATGCCACTGGCTCAGAGACTGACCAACAAAACAAATGAAGAAATACCCAAACCAGGAGTAGGAATGGCCAGTCTGTCTGCCTTACCTGCCCAGTTGCCTGCTCAGAGGTGTTGGCTATCCGCTGATGGAAGCGAGACGTGGGCTCCTCGCCCTGAGTCGGCAGGGCTGCTCCGATGGTATTCTGCCTTCCGTTCTGTGCCTTAGTTGAGGTCAGGCAAAGAAACGGTCCTGGTGGCTGCCTTCTTATGTACTGAGCTTCCCGCCCTCCGGGGCCTTGGCTGTTCTGATCTCCACTTCCCCAGTGCCAGCGGGGCTAAAAATACTACAAAGCATGGACTTTCCACAGAGCAAGCACTCCAAGGGGCCTGATAGCAGGACGAAATGCAAGATTACATTTGAATATTATCAGACGCTGACATTTCCTAGGTGCAACCGCGCTCTGCGAACGATCAATGGCCGCTACGAGACCCAGAAGGGCCTGAACTTTCCCGCTAGGGGAGGTGTCTAGAAGCCACACTTACGCTTCTGCCGCACACTTGTGGGTGTACATGTGTGTATAATATATTCATCCTTCTCCTTGCCTTAGGAAAACTGCCTCTGAAAGATATGCAGTGCAATCTTAAGCATGTTTACTCAGAAGCAAGATACGTGGAATTCAATCAGGGTCCTTTTCACTTGCGAATCCAGCACTAGGAGCCACAGTCAAGCACACCTATTATCTATATCTATATAGATATATAATAGATCAGTCAAGCTGATCTATTTTAGCAGAGCAAGACTGTTGCAAACCTGGTGTTGGGCGAACTGAAAGATGTTGCTGTGGCTGAGATTTTGCTCCAGGCTCAATTTCTGGTTGGATAGTTTGGAAAACAAGAATATATCCTTAAGACACACCATCTGGTTGATCCAGTTAATGCAGAATGACTAGGAGGAATCAACACCAGCCTGCTTGTGAATGCCAATCTGTTGAAGAGCCCGATCCAACCTCCCCCGGTTTTTGCCTCTTTCTCGCCATTCTATAGATCGCTGCGGGGACTTCCGTGATGCTTCAGCGTCCTGACAGGGTTGCAGCTGAGTCATCCAGGGACAGCGGCCGTGTTTGACCTGCTATGGTATTTACTGTCTGAGCAGCTTCTTCTTTCCCAGCTGGTAAACAAAGGACTTGCCTTTGGGCTGGTGTATTGCAGCGTGCAGCCCACCTGATTTCCAAGAGCTGCAAATTCAGGAACTCAGGTGACTCCCCTCCCCAGTATCCCAACCCAAAGGCTCAGCCTAGATCACATGTTATCAAAAGCGGGGTTATGTGCGACCCTGTTTCCACCCAGGTCCTGTTGAGAGCCTCGGATACTTCCTGGGGGCTTGCTGACCCATCTTGCCAAGAGGAACCGGAAACAGCACGAGGATAGAGAAATTAGCCAGAGAATCCATTCCAGATTTTGTCTTATTAGCAACAGGCGTGCATTTTAACATCCCTCTACTGCAGCCATTTTCAACCACTGTGCTATGGCACACTGGTGTGCCGCAAGTGGTCCACAGGTATGCCACTGGAATTTGGGGGAAGGTCATTTATTAGTAGGGCCAATTGGGATGTGAGCCCTCCACTTGCAGCATAGTGTGCCTTGTCAATTGTAAAAAAAACCTGATGGTGTGCCTTGACCATTTTATTGACCTTGTCAGTGTGCCATGAGATGAAGAAGGTTGAAAATCGTTGCTCGATTGCATTATAACACTCTCTCTAGCTACGCCAGTGCTTGAAAGGCAGCCTGTGTAAAGCTGAGGGCTTTTCCCCTGAGGGCTGGGGATAAGAATAGGCCCTCAGTTTAGCTGTACTTGTTGTAAGAGGCGACTGAACAGCCACCGGGTAGATGGGACTTGTTAGCCTGGGAAGGCAGCTCATCTAAGAGAAGGAAAACTCTGATCCCAAACCTCCACTGCCTTGTGGCTACATTCAGTTATGGGAAAGGCTTCAGGAGTCAAAATCTGGAGCCGGAGTCCCTGAGGCGGTTCATGGCTGAACACAGTCACTTTCTGGCAACTCCTGCGACGCCGCTGGAACCAACCGTATTGGCTTCTGCCTTTCCATTGGACCATTTCAGCAACGTGGAGAGGGGGGATTTGCTGCATGGGTAACAGCCTATCCTCCATACCTACTTTACCCAGGCTTTGCACACTGGAGAGGACACTCTGTTCCAGAACACTATTCAGAGTGCGATACCAGAGTCTTCCAAGACTGAAGGATGCCAACAAGATGTGTAGAGCACAAACCAGGACGGTTCATTAAAACCTTGGGTGCTAATCGTGGAATGACACTGTCCTGAAAACAACTGGTTGGCAACCTTCAGTCTCGAAAGACTCTGGTATAAGCCTACAGCACCCAGTATTCTCAGGTGGTCTCCCATCCAAGTATTAACCAGACCCGACCCTGCTTAGCTTCCAAGATCAGATGAGATCAGGCATGTGCAGGGTAACAATTCTGGCTGTATGAGCAGAGAAGCGAACTAACATCTTGCACTCTGGAGGCCAACCTTGTTGTGATTGTGCAAGGATGGCTACAGGCCTTGTCTGCTGGTGCTATTCATCTGCTAAGGATAGTTTCTGCTCTGGTTCCAAGGGCAGCATAGGTTAGCTTGGCAATAAATCAGTGGCATAGCTAGAAGGGGTGCAAAGCACTAAGTTTTGCAGGGAGCCTCAGTGCGGCATGCAAGTAGCCCCTTAGAGTCTTACTGGGCAGTTGGGAGCAAAATAGATGCATTGCCTTTACTGCGCAGGTGCTCCGTCCTGCATTTGGCTCTGTTTTGGAATGGCTCCAAAGGGGAGGGGAGGGGCCGCTTTCACACTGCGCCGAGGCTCCCTGCAAAACTTAGTGCTCTAAATATGCCACTGAAATGAATGCAACAAGACAGACACCCTGGCTGGAAGGCAAGTGAATGTGAGGAAACAGACTGGCTTCGTGCTTGGCTGGGGCAAAGTAAACTAAGCAACAAAACCCAAGAGGACTGTTGTCACAGCAGCAGCAACTGAGTGCATGCAGAGCGCCATTTGGGCTCCAGGTGAGCTCTGCTCGAACACCAGGGCCTTGATGGCTTTCCAGCTGGCATGTCCATTGTGAGTCAGTATCAGCCAGATACCCTGGGGTATCTTTCTGCGACTCACACTGGGGAAGGCATTTCAACGGTGGTGCATGAAAATGGCCAGAGAGAAATGACAGAATTCAATGCTGGAAGCACATCTGATCCTGTGCAGTGTCCATTGGCCCCTCCAGCCCAGCACTATCTACTGAGGCCGAAAGGCAGAGGCTCTTTCCAGGACTTGCCAGCCAGCTGAGAGCTTTTTAACTGGAGATAACAGGGGTTGCCCCAGTGCCAAACCCAGCTCACCTGTGACCCCACCTGTTACTAACACCCTCTTTGCAAAAAAAGCCTGTGCTTTTACACTGAGCGGTGGTGTCCTGTGGCTTGCGATAACGCTTGCTTCTCCTATTTGTTTTTCCATTTTAAGTGCTGTGCTACTCACCCGGCTAGGCTGACCACACAAACAACCTCGTTCCTGGTCCCCTCGGGCTTTCCGTCGGATGCTGCTAGACTCAAACCCATCTCTGGTGCATGGTGGGAAATGAGTGTCAAAGTTCAACCTGCATGTCTGTCCAGTTTGGGTTTATAAATGTGCTGTGTGTACTCCAAACCGAAGCCTACAGGACATTTCCTTCTTAGAGAAGGATATGAATATTTCCAATGCATGCCCAGCCTTTGCAAATCCACAAATACCAATGGCATGACTTTGATCTCCTGGGTTGTTTACATGGCCTACTCATCGCTAGCTAAGCCTTGCATTGGTGGAGTTTTGTCAGTGCTATCTTCTCAGTAGGAAACATTCCTAATGAAAACCATGCTCCTTTACAATAGTCGGCATGGTCTTTGTGTGTGTGGGGGGGGGGGGGAGATTTTGTTTGTTGAGACCTAATTTTCTGAGAAGTAAATACCAAAAATCTGTCTCCTTGGGGATACTGACATAGTCAGAGAAAATGCTGAGTTAGGACTGTGGTAGGACACTCTTGTGGACATGCACTCTTTTGCCACCCTTGACCAAAGACATAAAGTGCTGTAGTACTCCCTGGTGGTGTAGCTGGGGGGGGACGGTACAGGAAGTACTGCAGGTGCCGCAACATCTGTGCAAGCGGCCCCTCCCACTCGCCGTCAGAGCCATTCTGGGCAGCAGTGGCAACGTGCAGGGCTTCCTGTAGCTCCGTCACAGATCTTTCTTCTGCAAGGGGGAAAGCAGCTTGAAGGTGTATTTTGAGCAGACAAATTGTGGCTGGGTGAGGGGGAGGGAGGAAGGGAAAGGGTTCTTTTCAGAAACCTCCCCAACTCTGCAACCATCCCAATATTGTCCCCAAATCTCTTGTGCAACGTCTAGTCTGGTCTTTTGAGACATCTATTAATGCCTCCAAGGCCCAAAGAGGGATACAGAGTTATCCACTGCAGAAATGTAAGATCTTTGTGACCGAGACTGATGCTAGGAGGAGAGCAATGTGCCTATCGACCATAAGCAGCAAGTGCTCTCTCTCTCTCTCTCTCTCTCTCTCGCTCTCTCATATCCCACCTGGAGAAACTGTTATCCATCTGCAGACTTGGGCCTGCTCCTCGCTGGGCTCCCACGTCAAGGTTCTGAACAAATTCTGCAGCTGCCACTCAGCTCACGCTTGTTTTTTCCCCCTCCAGCCCTGAGCGCTCAGCTGCTGGTCCTTAATCCTCCTGAACTGATGCCCCACTTCTCTTCCATGACCCTGGGAGCTGCTTTCAGCCTGGCCTGTCCAGCTCAGGATGCTCTCTATCCTAACAGGCTGCAGTTCTGGGGTTCCAGACAGACAAGGGTCTTGTGCAGTCCTGCCTGAAGATGTTGCCAGGATTAAACTTTGGAAAGGGCTGCCTCTGACCCTGAGCAATGGTACAAAGTGACCTTGAACAGACCAATGCCCCACTTCACTCAGGTTTGTCCACGCCAGGGGTTTTTGACCCATGGAACTAGTGCCACTGGCGGTTCTTGGGGTGCCGATTATTATTATTATTATTATTATTAACAGTATTTATATACCGCTTTTCAACTAAAGTTCACAAAGCGGTTTACATAGAAAAATCAAATAACTAAATGGCTCCCTGTCCCAAAAGGGCTCACAATCTAAAATTATTTTAGATTATTTTAAATCTAAAATTATTTATTTTAGAATAATTATTTATTTATTTAATAAAATTATTTATTTTATTATTTATTTTAGAATAATTTCTAAAATTATTTAACACAATTATTCCGTGTCTGTGAGTGAAATTTTGTCCCAGGAGCCACTCAGCAGTGCTCAGCCTGGCCCCACACCGCTGGGAGTGGAAATGGCAGGAAGTGGCCGTAAGATGCTGATGTGTGGCAACCAAAACCTGTCCCTCCAAAAAAAAGTAAGAGGTCGAGGAAGGGGAGCACAGAATTAAAGAGAGACCTGGAGGCAGCAAGAACTGGAGAAGTCTTGCCCCTGCTGCAGAAACAACTGTGGGGTGAAGCATCCCGTTCCCTCACGCAGCAGGCATCCCATGAAGGCTACAGCCCTTGGAGAAGGGAAGGGGAGCAGAAAAGTTGAGGTCTACACAGTCTGGCAGCGCCTCTCCAGGGCTTCAGGCAGAGTCCTTCCTGGTTCGTATTCTCCTTAAGAGTCTGTTGTTGGCATCCTTCAGTCTCGGAAGACTATGGTATTGCGCTCTGGTATGGAGGATAGGCTGTTACCCATGCAGCAAATCCCCCCTCTCCACGTTGCTGAAATGGTCCACTGGAAAGGCAGAGGCCAATACGGTTGGTTCCAGCGGCGTCGCAGGAGTTGCCAGAACGTGACTGTGTTTAGCCATGAACTGCCTCGGGGACTCCGGCTCCAGATTTTGCCTCAAGGTGGACTCCTGAAGCCTTTTCCATAACTGGATGAAGCCTCAAGGCAGTGGAGGTTTGGGGTCAGAGTTTTCCTTCTCTCAGATGAGCTGCCTTCCCAGGCTGACCAGTCCCATCTACCCGGTGGCTGTTTAGTTGCCTCTTACGACAAGTACAGCCAAACTGAGGGCCTATTCTTATCCCCAGCCCCCAGGGGATAAGAGTCTAGTTTGGGTCAAATGATGCTCTGTGACCCCCCAAGGATGGCTTGTGGTCTTGCAGGTCTGACACCCAAACAGACCTTTTCTGGCTAGTGATGGATGCCTGCCCTCTCCCTCCCCCAGCTTTGCCAGAGTCAGGTCTGAGATAGTTCCCCTAATGAACAGGCTCGGTCCTCATTAAACAATCTTATTGCCTGCAGCCTATACTGACTTCCTGGCACAGTGTCAACTTCTAGCTTCTCCTCTCATTAAATAACAGGAATGTTTTATATAACCGGTGAGCGGAATCAAAACGAGGTCAGGGAATGGTTGTTTTATTCCATTTCATGCCTTCCTCTCACTGGATGCACCTTTTTTTTTTTGCAATTCGCATTTCGAAGAGAGGGCAAATTAGCAATTTTGTGTTGCCATGGTAAGAAGTCAGACATGTTACGTGGGCATCGTTTTTTTGCTCAGTCCAAATCTTCTGATGCTTTGACTGGCAAGGATGGACTTTCACCTTGCAGCCCAGAAAATAGTCTCTAGAGAACAAGGGAGCAGGCCTCTCTGGCCGCCACCAGCGAGCGATTCATTGGCCGTCTCCGAGATATCTTTTGTCTTGGTCCTTTTGATGTCTCCACATCCAGTCTCGGACACGGGCAGGAATAAGAATGAGGATTGGCCCTGAAAAATCCAATTTGGTTTGGGAACATCTTGAAAATTGAAACAGATTCTAGATAGATATGCTGCTTGTGCTGAGAATGTAGTAAAGATCACTGAGATCAATACTTTGGGGATACATTGATTGCTGGACAGAGGGCTGTTTCCTATCTGCAGACAGGCTGATGAAAAAGGATTGGAAAAAAATACAAAAGAGGAAAGGTGAATTAACCATGGAGAGGTATTAGCCACGACAGAGTGTAGGCCAATTCACACATGCATCTTCGTCACTTGCTACCTTAGAACACAGTGATTAGCCAGCAGTGGGACGGGGAATTCGTTACTGCAGACAGTTGCCCTTGAAACTGAGCCACAGGACCCAGAAGAGTTTCTCAGCTGTTTTCAACTGCTCTGCTCAAACTCCCATGGCACACCTGTGGACCATTTGTGGCACACCAATGTGCCACTGCACACCGGTTGAAAATCACAGGGCTACTGGTTGCAACGGGACATTCATATTGAAAAGCTAATGACCAAACTACATTTTACAAATATGCTTAATATGACCCATGCTTTTTGTTTCTTAGAAGTAAGCACAGGGCCCGGGGCAGAGAATGGTAGGGCCCAAAGCAGGGTGCTTGTATGCCCCCTCTCCACTTCCCAGGCAGCAATGGCAAGCCAGATGCGTGTGGTGCCGGGCACAAACTGTGGCACCCAGAAATAGTTGGCAGTGATGTGATGATGTCACCATCAACTGCTTCCAGGACGCCCATTCCGGGCCCAAAAGGGCTGGAGGCTTACAGAATACTCTGCTCACCACACCACCCTCCCAGGCACTGAGATGCTGATTGCAGCAGCAGGCAATTGTCCACCACCCCAGTGTGGGGCCCCACGAAGTTCGGGGCTCACTTTGACGACATGGGACAAATCACCCTAAGGCTGGCCCTGAGTAAGCAGTGCACTGGAGGACGCACAAAAGAGAGCCCATTGGAGGTTGAATGGGTGGAGCTTTGAGTCTTTGCTACTGTTCCTCACCCCCCACACACACACACTATTTTTATGGTCCTGGGCTGGATCAGGCCCTTGCATGGCTGCTGTTTTGCAATAAACATAAGCCCCAACCTCAAACATGACATACTTACTGTCATGTCTAGTTTGGACCCAAGTCACCAAACCATCCTCTTTGCTGCAAGAACCTAAGAAGAGCCCTGCTGGATCAGGCCAAAGGCCCATCTCGTCCAGCTTCCTGTATCTCACAGTGGCCCACCAAATTATTATTATTATTATTATTATTATTATTATTATTATTATTATTATTATTATTATTATTATACTTTATTTGTACCCTGCCTTTCTCCCCGAAGGGACTCAAGGTGGCTTACAAACAAGGTTAAAACAAATTAAAAACATAATTTAAAAGCAGATAAAAACATAACATATCATAAAAACAATAGTCACATAAAAAAAACTAATCAGGTAAGAGCATAGGGCAGCAAATTAGAAAAGGATCAGGCCTGTGAGCAGATGTTAAAAAATGTTAAGAGATGTTAAAAAGGCCAGGAACGCAGAAGGCTGTCTAAACAGAAGGGTCTTCAGGCCTCGCAGGAAAGTTACAAGAGAGGGAGCTGTTCTTAAGTCAAGGAGAAGGGAATTCCATAGCGTTGGTGCCACTACTGAGAAGGCCCTACTTCTTGCCGCCGCCACACGTATCTCCTTAGGCGGCGGCACTTGTAAAAAGGCCTTGTACAGGAGTAGGCGATCTCTAAGATACCCTGGCCCAGAGCATTATAGGGCTTTAAAGGTCAAAACCAGCACCTTGAATTGGGCCCGGAAACGAATAGGCAGCCAGTGTAGCTGCTGGAGAAGCGAACTGACAGAGTCAAACCGCCTACCTCCAGTAACCAAATGCTTCAGGGAGCACACAATACAACAAGACACAACCTGCGTCCTGGTTGCCCTCCCCTGCATCTGGCACTCTGAGGTAGCCAACCTCTAAAACCAGGAGCTTGCACATACCTACCATGTAACCCATGATGAACTTTCCCTCCAGAAATTTGTCCAATCCTCTCTTAAAGGCATCTAGGCAAGATGCCATCACTACTTCTTGTGGTAAGGAGTTCCACAGACTAATTACATGCGAGTGCTTTTGTGATGCCGTTAGTTGTGGCGATCCAACATGCCAGCTTGGACTCGGTTCTCTGGCACCACTGCCTGGCTTTGAAGATGACACTTGCAACTGGGATGCACTCTGGGATAAGTTACAAGCACATGCTGTGCTAAGGGATGGCCTGGTGCCCGTTGGCAGCCTCGAACATTGCAAGCCCATTTTTAATGAAGCCCAGAGTGGATGCCGATACCTCCCAGTTTGATTTAATTCAGTTCTCCAAAGGGAAGATTTCCTTCACTTACTTGATTGTTGCACTAATTAATTTCTAATGAAGTCAGAGTTAAAGTAATCGCACCCAGACAGCTGTAGGAGTCCAATCATGCTCATCAGACAAGAAGTGCGTTCATTGACATTGCTTTGCCATTTGGATGTTTTCCCAATTTCTGAATGGAGGTAGTTGTAGTTATTTTTAATGAGAGAGAGAGAGAGAGAGAGAGAGAGATCTTTTAAAGTCCATTACCATGGAAACAACAGCACCTTCAGAAGCAAAGTTTTATCTCTTCCGCAGCATCACAAAGCCTCTTCCAAAATACTTCCAGTCGCTCACAAACCAATGGATGAACTGGAGCCTTGTGCCAAAGACCTAAACTCTGCAGGAAGGCCCGGTGGCACAAACATGTTCACATTCTGAGGCAGATGTGGGTTTGCCGCTGAGGGGATACTTGATTGAGAATTGTGGCCCAGTCCACAAGCTAAAACGGTTGATTTCCACTGGTATTTTGCTCCACTTGAGAGGTCTGTCTCGACTTTGGCTCCAGAATCCACATCTCATTACTTCCTGCACCCATAACAATCTACTGGCTGGCGGGACAGCTCTATTTTTGGGATCCTGCCCACTGGTGTGTCATGTGTGAGGCCGCGCTGTTCTGTGACAGACGGTCCACCTGGTCAGTGTTGTCTCTCCTGCTTGGCTGCAGCATTCTCAAATCTCAGGCAGAGAGTACCAACCCAAACCTGCTATCTGAGATCTTTTAAGGAAAAGATATCACTGGAACCTTCTACATGCGAAAGATGTGCTGAAACACTGTGATAACCGTTTCCCGACACGGTGGCCAGGGACTCTTTCGTATAAAATAGAGGGCTGTCTTTAGTGGATTCCAGCCAGTATGAGCAGCACAGCATGCAGCACTATTAGGGCTTCTGGGGGTAACCCCTGCTCTGCCAGACAAGCTATCGTGAGGTGTACCATTGATGGCTTTGGGGTCTCCCAACCATCCTGGGAAGTAAGGGAGACAGTCAGGAGGCTGGCCGTGAGCCCGACGCTACACGCAGCAGTCTCCACACTTTTCAGTACGAGGGCCACATTTGCGTGGGCTGAAAAAAAAATCAGTTTTATAAATGAATGAATGAAATTTAAATGAATTGATTTCACTTGCATCTTTTTTGTAATCAGCATGACATTACTCGGTACAAAAGAAAAATGTGACAATTACAAAGAAACAATGTCACGCTTAAACGGAGAAATGATCTATAATGAGTAAACATGTCAAACATTAGCAAACGCTCTGACGAAAAAGACCAGGTTGCTGCGGGCTGGGTAAAATCTTGTGGTGGGCTGGTTGCAGCCCCCCAGGCTGTAGTTTGGAGGTCCCTGCTCTACAGCATCGCGATCTTTAGGGTGTAACAGCCCAATCCTATACTCAGCAACGCCACCAGGTACAGCTGTGTCAAAATGGCTACCTCTGTATCCAGTGGCCCTACAACCCAGGCCCCACAATGGGGCTTCTCAAGTCTATTTTGCTGGCACAGATCTGAGAGCCTCTGCGTCGGATAGGATCTAGCGTCGTAGGGCTCTGCCGGTCTCACCCCCTTCCAGGCCAGTCACTACCCCACACTGTGCCACAGCAATTTTGTTGGCAACCTTCAGTCTCAAAAGACTCTGGTATCGCGCTCTGAGTGGTGGTTCTGGAACAGCGTCTAGTGTGGCTGAAAAAGCCCATTCGGGAGTGACAATCCCTTCCACACTGGGAGCAAGTGCAGTCTGTCCCTGGTCTGTCTCCCTGGCTATGGGCCTTCCTTCTTTGCCTCTCTGCCTCAGACTGTTGGCCAAGTGTCTCTTCAAACTGGGAAAGGCCATGCTGCACAGCCTGCCTCCAAGCGGGCCACTCAGAGGCCAGGGTTTCCCACCTGTTGAGGTCCACTCCTAAGGCCTTCAGATCCCTCTTGCAGATGTCCTTGTATCGCAGCTGTGGTCTAGCACACTGGTTAAAAACCTCAGGTGTAAGGTCTCATCAGCTGAGACTGGCCAACCTAGATCTCAGAAGCTAAGCAGGGTCAGGCCTGGTTAGTACTTGGATGGGAGACCGCTTGGGAATACCAGGCACTGTAGGCTTATACCAGAGTCTTTCGAGACTGAAGGTTGCCAACCAACCAGCCAACCTAGACTAACCTGAGACAGTCTGGGAAAATATTTGGGGTCATAACTGTTTGTATCAGAGTTTCAGGGCACTTTGGTACAGTGTTGACTTTTATTGTTTCCTGTTACTCATGCTGTTGCTATTACAGCTTATATTTTCAGACCTGTCTCCTATTACGTTTAATTCAAAGACAAATTAAATTACCAAGAGCCATGGTTGCCTGTCCGAAAAGAACAACAAATTCTTCCAAATTTAGGTATGGCTAATGGAAAACATAATCCTGTCTTGAGGGGTAGGGAATTAAGGTGGGCATGGGGTTAATGAGCTCATTAAAAAGAGAGCCATGGAGCTTCAGACCCTTTCAGGAACAATAATGATGATTGCAGGGGGGGGGGAGGAATCAGTGGCTCGTAAACACTACAGGCCATTGTCGATATGGTTTGTGTACAAACTGTGTGTGACTGCATTGTGTGCAATTCTGATCTAATGGAAGCTGAGTTGGGGTTGTGAGGCATGTAGACATGGCCCTGCAACCTCAGATCACAGGTCCATCCTAACCCAGGTAATAGCTACAGGGGGTTATGCAGTAAGTATTGCAGGTGCCTCACTGTGGGCAACCTTCAGTCTCGGAAGACTATGGTATCGTGCTCTGGATGGTGGTTCTGGAACAGCGTCTAGTGTGGCTGAAAAGGCCAATCCGGGAGTGACAATCCCTTCTACACTGGGAGCAAGTGCAGTCTGTCCCTGGTCTGTCTCCCTGGCTGTGGGCCTTCCTTCTTTGCCTCTTTGCCTCAGACTGTTGGCAAAGTGTCTCTTCAAACTGGGAAAAGGCCATGCTGCACAGCCTGCCTCCAAGCGGGCCGCTCAGAGGCCAGGGTTTCCCACTTGTTGAGGTCCATCCCTAAGGCCTTCAGCTCCCTCTTGCAGATGTCCTTGTAGCGCAGCTGTGGTCTACCTGTAGGGCGCTTTCCTTGCACGAGTTCTCCATAGAGGAGATCCTTTGGGATCCGGCCATCATCCATTCTCACGACATGACCGAGCCAACGCAGGCGCCTCTGTTTCAGCAGTGCATGCATGCTAGGGATTCCAGCACGTTCCAGGACTGTGTTGTTTGGAACTTTGTCCTGCCAGGTGATGCCGAGGATGCGTCGGAGGCAGCGCATGTGCACTGTATAAACAACCCGTCCCACTCACCATTGGAGCCATTCTAGGCAACGACAGCAGTACAGCACATTGCCGTCGCTGCGCAGATGAGTGGGAGGGGCTAGTTACATGGTGCATTGTGGTGCCTGCAATACTTACCACTTACTACTGCAATACTTACCAATACTCCATAGCTACGCTGTTGATTAATGAACCAAGAAGGCCGTGTTTTGCTCTACTTTGAGTGGGCTATATACATTCATTAAGCTCAATTATCATCATCATCATCATTATTTTTACCTTCTAACTCACAAATGCAAGGAAGACCAACTTTTGGTGTGTGTGCCAGGAGATGCAAACACACAGGAGATGCAAACTCAGCACCCACAACAGCAACTTCTCCAACGCATAGGCAACCTTATGCTGTCATCTATGGACAAAAGCAGTAGATAATTTAATAACCTACCTGAAATCTCATTGAAATCTCCTGTGTCTGGTTGTTCACAGATCGACCACCCTCTCTCTCCCTCCCCAACCCCCATACATTTTGCCTGGGCATCCAGATATATTTTGTTTGCAAAGTGGGACAGCATCTTTGTCATGAGATTCAAAAATGAGGCACCTCCCCAGATGCTATCACAAGAGCAACTCCTCTCACTGATGGCAAGTGCCTTGTTCTAGGGGCACAGAGGAAGCGACAGCAGCCTTGAAGCCCAGTCAAGTAGCTAGAAAATAACCTGGGACTAACAGAGAAGGATATCAGAATGCAAGAGATAAGATGCAGCCAGTAAGGACCAGCCCAGCCATTTTCAACCACTGTGCTGTTGGCACACTGGTGTGCCACGAGTGGTCCACAGGTGTGCCACAGGAATTTGGGAGAAGGTCATTTATTAATAGGGCCAATGGGAGACGTGAGCTCAACACTGCAGCATGCCTTGTCAATTGTCCAGAACCTGGTGGTGTGTCTTGACTATTTTAGTGCCTTGTCAATGTGCTGTGAGATGAAAAAGGTTGAAAATCACTGGGCTAGCCTCTTACAAGCCCACCAATAAGCTGTTGAAAGGTCACAGAATTGAGCAGATTGGAGCTGTGGCTGCAGGGCAGCTCCTTGAGGAGGAAAAATGGCCTCCAGTATGGACTGTGTAGCTCTGGTCTTCTGGTGACCTGTTACTAGAAAGCATATCGACAAGCTTGAGGTCAGGCCTCACTAGCAAGAAAAACAGTTCCAAAAATTAAGCCCAGGACAAGCCTGCATCTCTGGAACAAGTCCTGGGAATTCATTGCACCAAAGCCAGCGCAGTGGCCCATGTGACTCTCTAGGATTCTTGCTGCAGTCATTGACTGAAGAATTCATATTTTTCCTTCCACTCATCTCAGGCATACACAGGACTTTCTATTAATATCGTGTAATAAACCAGGAAAATCGTGGAAGCTGCATTTCTCATCTCGCAGTCGAGGCTAAGTTTATTTACAGACCGACATTCACAGAATATGTGGGTTGAGACAAGGATGTGTGTCTGCATGAATTAAATTACCCAGATGCTCCCTCCCTCTCTTACGGTACCCTAACGCTCTGCAAACTCTGTGTGTGTGTGTGTGTGTGTGCGTGTGTGTGTGTGTGTGTATGTGAGAGAGAGAGAGAGAGAGAGAGAGAGAGGGAGAGAGATTCAGCAAAGGAATTCTGATGAGGTTCTAACACACTGAGCATGGTTGAAAGAACTACATTAAGTAAAGGATGTTCTGAGGTTCGACCACCATGAATTTTTTTTTTTTTAAGCTAAAAGGTAAAATCATAGAGGACAACTCTAAATAGCTAAATGATAGCGGCTCCCTGGCTGTTTCGAGGCAGAGCACCTCAGAGCACAAGAAAGGATGGTGTCAAAAGTCAGTAAGGTGGACGGACTGCCAAGGGCCCAGTCCCATCAGTGGGTCGACCTCTGAGCTTCCAGTGCCAGCAGCTGTGATAGTACACAATGTGTTATCGTGCAGGATCCAGAGTAATGCTTTGACTTGGAGCCCTCAGAAACCTGGCACAAGAACAACACAAAATTGTAAGGGTGAGATGGTAGACAGCCTACTATACAAACTGTTGAACTGTGAGTCCTGGCAGACCACACCAACAAAGCCAGAATCTGACTGTTAGCCAGGGAAAGAAGAAAGCCTAATCTTGAAAGCCTAGATTGGATAGATTGGATCTAGAAGCATTTATAGGCAGACTAGGAAGTCTCAGTGGACTGCCTTGGGTTGAAGCCATGATCAAACCTGGAAGGATGGTCTCAAGAGGATCTAGAAGGCTCCCCAGTTCTAGCCCTAAGTAATCACAGCATATGGTTATCTTCCCTAGATCTTGATGGTCAGTTTCTTTAGGGCTTCCAATCAGTTATTGTCACCTTTCCAGGGTTTTAGATGGGGTCTAAAACATAAGAAGTACCCCACTGGATCAGGCCAAAGGCCCATCTAGTCCAACTTCCTGTAACTTACAGTGGCCCACCAGGTGCTTTGGGAACACACAAGACTTGGAGATGCTGCCAGAGATTGAACCTGGGGTTGTCTGCCTGCAAAACAGGTACTCTGTCACTGAGTTAAGATGGACCTCTTAACTGGTTTAGTTAACTGGTGCTGCTGCTTTTAACTTGCTGAGGTCATGGTGAAAGCCCTGAGGCAGTTTTCATACAGATGCTTATGCAGACCAGCAGATGTTGCTGCTTCATTACTGTGTGCGGCTTCTTTCTCTCCGTCAAGCCGGCTCCCTCGGGTACCAATCCTCTTGAGTGTGGAAATTGCTGCATTCTTTTGTTGCCAAGGCAACAGCAGCATCCCCTTTAGGAACTGGAACAACAGAGTTCCTTCTGCTGTTATCTTCTGGTGACTGTTGTTCTAAGGAGATTCCCAGTAATCTGTCACTGCTTGCCGCTCCAGGGTGATTCCCACCTCCCTTTCTCACAAGTGGATAAGAGAAAACATCCTTCATCAGAAAAAAAAAATGGTTTAACCATCTCCTCTGAGGATTGCTTGTGGCTGTTGAAGAACTTGCCTGAACTTTATGGATTTCTTCTGGATTCCTGCGGGTAGGACCACCTGCTTTGTCTACAGAAGACCCCAGACAGTGCCTCCATTTTAAAAAGAAATCTCAAGTAGCAGGGCTGAGAAAGGATGGAATTTGCTACCACGTGGTGTGGTGATGGCCACAGGTTAGATGGTTTTAAAAGGAGATTAAACAGTTTCGTGGAATAGGACAGATCTATCAATGGCTACTAAACATTATGGCTATGTGGAACCTCCGTCTTCAGAGGCAGAATATATTCTGAATATCATAGCTGGGGAGGGCTATTGGCTTCATGTCCTGCATGCAGGCTTCCCAGAACCCCCTGGTTAACCATTGCTAGATTGGATGGTATTTTGGTCTGGTCCAGACAGCTCAGAGCTTCTCCGATCCCACCCCCTTCCTGCCTCCCTTGCCGCCCCCAGAGGCCACACTTCCCCCTGGCGGTTGCACTTACCCCCAGTGACAGCATGTCCTCTTCTTGCTGGCACTGGGCCCAGCACCTGACTGGCCAGTGCTCCCTGATCACCGGGCGCCATAAACGTGATTATGACACCCAGCGCTGGTGCTGGGTCAGTTTAGGATTGGGTCCTTAGTTATCTGATCTTTCTATCACCTGTGTTGTCATTGGAGGCTCTGTGGGACCCACCAGAAATCAGGTCGTGACCTACAGTTTGAGAAATGCTGCCTTAGATGGTTCTTTTACATATTTTCTGTTTCTTCAATCTCCAGGAAATGGATTGTTGTCTTACTTCGCAAGCACACCCCTTCCTGCAAACTGCCTGCACCGACTGAGGTGTTTGCATTCCTCCTTAGTTGATTCCAGCTACCACCTGCTGAGCACACAGCTCATTCGCAACTTCCTCCTCAACAAGGGCTGGCAATTTTTATTTATCCTCTATGACTTCCTCCTGGCATTCACGCATGTCACCCGGGTGGCTCTTAGCATCTGAAACCGAAAAGGTTTGGTGGAGGGAAGCAGTGGAGCTCAGAACCTGACCCTGACCTGGTTGCCTAGAGCACAAAAGCTGTGAGTGACACAGTGGAAGCTTTGCAAACACGTTCTTTGTGAAGAGATCGTCACACTGCTGAAGACGCATGAAAGCCTGTGCAGGTGTTTACTCATAGTGTGCTAGGAACTCTACACACCCGCAGATGCTTCCCACAAAACAAACTGAAGGGACAACGTCATGATTCTGCCAGAACTTGCAAAGTCCAGGAAGCAGCTCTTGATCAAGGGCTTACCCCACGCAAAACGCCGAAAGGAACTACTTAGCCGGAGTTGGTAAAATAGCACCTTTACATTTATTAACTCATTCCATTTAAACCACCCCCCACCTTTCTTCCATCACAGCAGTGGCATAGCTAGAGAGGGTGCAAAGCACTAAGTTTTGCAGGGAGCCTCAGTGCGGCGTGCAAGCAGCCCCTCCCCTAAGGAGCCATTCCAGGCAGGAGGAGAGCAGAATGGAGGTGCACTCCTTCTGGGAGCCTTCTAGGGAGGTCTTCTGGGCATACGCCTCTGTTTTGCCCAGATTGGCTCCAAAGGGGAGGGGCTGCTTGCATGCTGCAGTGAGGCTCCCTGCAAAACTTAGTGCTTTGCCCCCCCTCTAGCTACGCCACTGCATCATGGAACTCCTGAAGACCAGCAGACAGTTCCCTGGTGGTCTCCCATCCCAGAGCTGACCTGGTGGGCATCAGCAAGCAGTCTGCTTTGCATGACTGGAGGCTGTGCCTCTCCCGAACTGGGACCGTGGCTTCCACAGGACAAACGGATTGTGCTCAGGGCAGCCTTCAGCCTTGGTCACCCTTTCATGGAGACAATACAGCCTCTTATCACCTACCTCTTGTCTTTTTTCTTTTTTTACTTCAGTTTGAAGATGCCTTTTATGATTTGCAGCACACAACCAAATCAAGGGACTCCTTATTAAGAAGAAATGGAACCATGGACCAAAGTAAAAACTGCATGGACTTGAATGGAATGTGGTGGGACTTCAGCTCCACTGACAGATGGTGTCCAAGGTTTGGGCAGACTTCAGTTCCCTCTGTTATATTTACAAATCAAAAGAGAGGACTCTGGTCCACCATCCTGGGGCAGGAGCAGCCCACAAAAGGGCAAGAGGCTTTGGCCCCTCGCCAGGTCTTTTGCTGGAAGCCTCTATGCCACTCTCTTTGTTATCCAAGCACCACTCAGACAAGTCAGAACTGCATGTTTGGATCTGAAGTTTCATAATCAGTGCTTATATGCAAAAACTGTTAGGAATGTTGAGTAGGCAGAAGGAAGTGGGTTGCTTTGAAAATGAGGGGGGAGTACCATTTCCTATTGCTTTGTTTGTCCTCCTAATTTCTTTTGAAGATTTTTAGACAGTTTTACCAAAGTATGGCCATTATCTAAGCACTTTTAAGGTCCTTAATTGGACTTAATTGACCTAATTGGCCACGTTAAACATGTTTTTAGATCCCTATCATTCAAATCATGGGCCTTCAAAAGCACTTAACTTTGGTTTCATCATGCCTGTATGTCACAATCCAGGACTTGTTTACCTCAAAGGTAATCCCTTTGGGTTCAGTGGGACTTGCTTTCTAGTAAGAGCCTGTAGCCTACACATCCCAAAATTAGCCCTGAGCACTGTACAGATTTACAGTGAGGTCCAGCTTCTTGTTTGGCGGTGAACTGCATTGTGACTGGAGCAGTTTTCAGCATGTGATGAAGGTAGCAAGAAAATAAAAACCAGCTTCTGCTCTCATCATGCCCATTGGTTTTCCTTCTCGTCTGTCTGCTACAATCGCTGATCACATTGCTGGTTTTTCTAGGGCTTGAACAAAAACTGCAAAGCCTTAGGGAGCAGCTATATCCTGAGCCAGATCACTGATCTACTGCTATCTGTTCCAACTGGCCACAACCCTGCAGGGGGCCTTTCCCAGCCCTAGAGAAGTTGCCTTCTCATGTGCCTCTCATTCATAGAACACACTCTTTCATGGAGTTATCACCCCCAGCTTGTCCAAAACAGGGAAAGAACAAACGTATGTGTGATTTTTCAGGGCTAGATGCCTGATAGCAACTCAGCTGACCAGGGCAGGGGATGTAGCCATTTTTGGCAAGCTGAATGGAGAGAAAGCGTGGGGTTGTGATTTGAGTACCGGAGAGGCAAGAAGCAGGTTCAAATGCTGGTCAGCCATGAAGCTCACCAAATGACCTTAGGCTAGCTAGCCTCTGCCTCTTGGCCATACTCACTTCATACAGCTGTGTGGATAAAATCAGTGGGGTGAGGAACATCCATTGATGCTGATCTGAATGTCTTGGAGGAAAGGAAGGATAGTCTGTCACAAAGAAGGAAGAAGGGCTTTCTCCTCAAGTGATCTCAATGCACCACCAGGGGAGTGGCGGCAGCAAGGAAGTGCTCCTGCAGAATGGATTATGTTCAGATTGTGAGCCTGCAGGTTGCGAGTCTTGCAGATTGTGATCCTTCACATCATTCATTTTGTTTGCACAGTACATTGTTTGGAGCTGCACCCCACAGGTAGATCCCAACCTTTGCATACCAAAAGTTCAGTCCCTGGCAGCATCGTCAGCACCTCCAATCAGACAACCGGGGGGTCAACATGCTGACCGATGTGGACCAAAGATCTGGCGCAGTCCAAGGCAACTTTCTATCTTCAACAGATAGATTGGTCTCATTCTAGATGGTACAGCTTCAGACTGCAGGCGGAGGATTCCGTTTCTGAACAAAGAATCCATAAATATGACCCCTCCCCACATTCTGTGCAAGGTGCAAGACAACTCTCAGGGGGCCCCCACATTCTATTTACAGCATGGCAAGCACAGCAACTTGAGTTCCTTCCCATGATGCAGATGAAACGTGGGACATGGATTCAGCATTTTCTCACCACTTTGAGCCTCCTGACTTTGCAGAAGTACTGATTTCCCCTCACCCCTTTTTTCTGACCTCCGCTGTCGCCCAGAGCATCTGACATCCCTTCACAGTGTAGGAAGGAGACACATTGCAGCTGTTTACATGCTGTGCATGGAATGTGAGAAGATGGTGATTGATCAGTGGCTTTTTGCTTCTGCAATGACACAGGACAGTCCTGGGGAAAAGAGCCTCCTTTTCCTAGAAACTTTTTGTGAGGTCCTCCAGGCCCACCAAACTGGGAAAACAGGAACCTTTCATCTGGTTGCGTTCTAATTGTAAAGTGGTGCAATTTACAATTGTAAATTGTAAAGTGGTCCAACCCACATTTGTTTTGCAGTGCTTTAAATGAGGTTTCATTGCCTCCCTCCCTCCTGGCCACAAGATAATTAACATTTGTTTTGAAACAAGTTACCTAAAGCAACCCTGTGTAAGCTGTGAAGACTTCTTGCAATTCCCCCTGATCGGTGAGCCAATTTGATTGATCAGAATGCCGAGCAACCAATGGCAGCCGGGAGCGAAGGGATGAATGGATTCCCGGAACAGTTGGTGACCTTGGCATCATGGGCTGAGCATTGAGTGCTGTAAGCAATGCACAGGCAAAGAGAAAGATGGTAGAGTAATAACTATTTATTTGTCTGTAAAAGTTCCTATTTATCCAAGAAAGCGATGGTATATTTTTGTCAGGCTGATTTCCAAAATGGTTTTCTTTTTTTTTCCCCCTCATTGTGAGTTGAAATATGGGGTCTTGTCTCCTATGCTTGTAACATTTATTTGGGGGCCAAACTGTTTCTCTCTGCCCAACTTTCAGAACACGACTACATGCTGGGGCCACACGGGACTCAAGAGGAAGATCAGGTAAATGGATATTAAGGTATCCAGTGTTTTTGTATACTGTATAAGGCAGGGGTGCCCAAACCCCGGCCCGGGGGCCACTTGTGGCCCTCAGGGACTCCCAATCACAGGGAGCCCCCAGTTTCCAATGAGCCTCTGGCCCTCTGGAGACTTGCTGGCACCCATGCTGGCCCAATGCAACTGCTCTAAGCGTGAGGCCAACTGTTCAACCTCTCACATGAGCTGTGGGATGAGGGCTCCCTCCACTGCTTGCTGTCTGTGATGCAGCAGCGGCAGTGACGGAAAGGCCAGCCTTGCTTTGTGCAAGGCCTTTTATAGGTCTTGAACTATTGCAAGACCTTCATTCATTCATATAAGTTCCATCTCTAATATATTCATTTATGTAAATTTATTCAAATTTATTCAAATTTCAAATGTAAATTAATTCTTTTTTTCCCCGGCCTCTGACACAGTGTCAGAGAGATGATGTGGCCCTCCTGCCAAAAAGTTTGGACACCCCTGGTATAAGGTATATTGTTTTTGAACCTGGAGGTTCTGTTTAGCTGTCATAGCTCATATCCAAATAAAATAAGTTGTTAAAAAAAGTAGCAGAAAGCCAGAAACATGTGTGAAGAGCAATCAGCCAATTTCACCTGTGCCATTTTTAGATTCCGGTAGCTTTTGTGGCCATGGCATCGGAGAAGCAAGGATAGGCAAGTGCCCCTCCCAGTCAAGCAGCTGGCCTTCCATCGCTGGAGCCCTGTGGTCACTTGAAGGACAAGTGGTTTTCTTTAATACCAGCTCTCAATATATAAAGAGTATTCCTGCATGGCTTCCATCTGTCAGTGGTGGAAGGGGAGCAAGGAAGAGAAATTTTAACACCATCAAAGTCAATGGGACTTACTTCAGAGAAAATGCATTTGATGACAGTGTTATTGTGAAGTCTGACCTTTTTTCACTTTAAGGAAATCTAGGAGGTGGGACAAAACTCACCCTCCCTGAAATGCAATGTGTCCCTTCAATGTCTCATCATCCCCTTCTCCATATTTGTTCTGGTGCTCCCCCTACTTCACAGTTTGCTGGAGCTCTTATGTTTTGCTCCCAGGCAGGGACAGTTAGGTGCCTAGCTAGAGACAAAAGGGCAGGAGGTCTGGTCTAGAGGGTTGAGCCTCCATTTGCCTGAAGACAACATCCGCAGGTCACCAGTTTGTGCGACCTTGAAGCAGCTGACAAGCTGAGCCGAGCTATTCCATCTACTCTGAGCGTGGGAGGATGGAGGCCAGAATGTGCGACCAGATCAAGAAAGAAACATCTGAATGTTGTGGTTTCTTGAAAGACAGAAACCTTCTTTCAAATTGTAAAAATCCCTACGGGGATTTAAATTGCCTGCCTATGTAAACCGCCTTGAATAAAGTCTAAGGAGAAATCTGAGGACCAAGAAAGGCGGTATAGAAATACCTGTATTATTATTATTGTATTATAAAAGCTTGCAGCACTTTCAAAGCAACCACCAGGACGTAGTAGTAGTAGTAGTAGTAACTTTATTGTCATTGTGCTACAGCACAACGAAATTTATGCACCTTTGAGATACAAGCACAAATATATACTACAATCACACTCTACACACTCACCCACACATTCCACACAACATGCATCATAATATAAAAACAGCATAACAGACCATAATGTCCAGGAGCAGGGTAACAACTATATCAACGTAATTATGGCTGTGGGATAAAAACTGTGCAGGAGTCGTGCTGCTCTCATAGTTCTGTATCGTCTACCCGAAGGCAACAGTTCAAAGGACTTATGAACCGGACAGAAGGGGTCTCTCAGAATACTATGTGACTTCTGCAGACAGAGAGATGTATAGATGTCCTCCAGAGCTGGTAGATGAAGGCTGATGATGTGCTGCGTGATCTTAATAATTCTCTGCAGAGCTTTTTTGTCCCCTGCAGAGCAATTTCCGTACCACACCAAGATATCATGGGTTAGGACACTCTCAATGGTGCAATGATAGGAAGACACAAGCAGCTACTGTGACAAATTCAACCTCCCAAGCTTCCTCAGAGAATATAACCACTTTTGTGCCTTTTTTTAATCAACATGCTGGTGTTTAGAGATTCAGAGGCTGCAATATCAGTCACATGCAGAGCCTGTTCTCATTCTTCCTGAAATGTGATTTCTGTTCATTTATAGATGTTCAGTCCTGGAGGCTCCATCGTGTCACCAGGCCAAAAAAAAAAAAAAAAAAAAAAAAAAGCTGCAGAGGAATATAAATGCTATTAGTTTTTTCTTGTGATTTGTCTCTGTGTTGCAAAAGGAGAAATAATTCATGAAGCAGGTCAGTGGTGTAGCTGGAGGGGGTGCAAAGCACTAAGTTTTGCGGGCGCCTGAACACACCTTGCAACCCCTCCCCTTCAGAGCCATTCCGGGCAGGGAGAGCAAAACAGAGGTAAATGCAGGAAGGTGAAAGCCTCTGTTTTGCTTCCCCCCACCTAGAATAGCTCCGAATGGGAGGGGGAGGAAATGCTTGTACGGTGTGTTCAAACTTGCAAAACTTAATGCTTTGCACCCCCTCTAGCTATGCCACTGAAGCAGGTAATTGGAGGAATTCCAGTGAAGAGGTCTCCACACTTAGGCTCAAATCCTATCCAATTTTCCAGGGCTGGTGCAGCTATACCAATGGGACATGCACTACATCCTGCAGTGGGGGAGCATTCACATAGGTCTCCTCAAGATATGGGAACATTTGTTCCCTTACCTCGGGACTGCATTGCGGCTGCACCGGAGTTGGAAAGTTGGATAGGATTGGGCCCTTAGGCTGCAATCCTACACACACTTACCTGGGAATAAGTTCCTTTAAATACAGTGAGACTTGCTTCTGCAAAGATGTGCAAGGGACTTCATTGTGAGACAACGAGGGATTGTTACCTACCATTTAGGATGCTTCCACAGAGCAATTTTCTTGTGATGTTTATTTGTAATTTGTTCCATTGCCCCTCAGCGTTTCCCTTTCCAGGGTGACTAACGTGAAATAACAAGGTTAAAAATAATTCAAAATGCAATTTGGAAGCATTAAAAACAACAAAGCAGTAATTGCTTCATGTTTCACCCAAGAGTAAAGCCAGAGCATGATCACGATGAAGTGACATACCAGGTAGTAACAGCACTGCGGACAAATTGTGGCTCAAAGTGTGCTCTGATCCGATTGTGCGGCTGTGCCAGCAATCAGTGATAAAGTTTATACTTTAGGGGCATTCCCTTCTATATGGGACTCCAGTCAACAATATTTAGGAAAAGGCATTTGTGGAAAAGACACCATAAGATCTGATAGGACCAGTGGCGTAGCTAGAAGGGGTACAAAGCACTAAGTTTTGCAGGGAGCCTCACTACGGCATGCAAGCATTCCCTCTCCTTCAGAGCCATTCCAGGACGGGGGAGTAAAACAGAGGCATATGTCTGGTTCTGAAGGGAAGGCGCTGCTTAGAAGTTGCTGTGAGGCTCCCTGCAAAACTTAGTGCTTTGCACCTCCTCTAGCTATGCCACTGGTCCTTACTGAACTCCAGAGGTTTTCAGAACATTCAAAAAACAAACCCCCAAGGTGGGCAAAAAGGCCCTTCTAAATTTTGAACTTTCATTTTCGCTGTGTGTCCCACAATGTGTTTGAGAAGTTCCAGGTAGTGGTGCTCCTGGAACTTCTTACCATTCGAGAAAGTGGAGTGTACACCACAATATCTACACATCATTCGCTTTGAGTTAAGGATGAACAGAGATTCTCGTTATCACGTCTTTGTGCGTAAACGCTGTGCATTCAGCGTTTCAATGAGCTGCTTATTTAACTCACGATGAATGCGTTGTTTGAAATGGATAAAAATGGGCTGGCCTTGGAATTCTTCATCCTCAAAAATGTTCCAGGCACATCAAAGCACTGATTTCAAGTCAGTTAAGGATGATCATCAACTCTGGGGACTCTGAATAGTATTGAATCTGTTCCAGCCTAGTTTCAATCCATTGGCGTTGAAATTAGCATCTCTTCAGTCACTTTTGAACCTTACTAAGAAAGGTTCCTGTTTGGTTCAAACCAGGGGTGGCCAAACCCTGGCCCTGGGGCCACTTGCGGCCCTCAAGGACTCTCAATGCGGCCCTCAGGGAGCCCCCAGTCTCCAGTGAGCCTCTGGCCCTCCAGAGATTTGTTGGAGATCGCACTGGCCGGACGCAACTGCTTTTAGCATGAAGGCAACTATTTGACCTCTTGCATGAGCTGTGGAATGAGGGCTCCCGCCACTGCTTGCTGTTTCACGTCTGTGATGCAGCAGAGGCAGCAAAGGAAAGGTCAGCCTTGCTTTGTGCAAGGTCTTTTATAGGCCTTGAGCTATTGCAAGACCTTCATTCATTCATATAAGTTCATCTTTAACATATTCATTTATGTAAACTTATGTAAATTTATTCAAATTTTAAATGTAAATTAATTCTTTTTTCTCCCTGGCCCCTGACACAGTGTCAGAGAGATGATGTGGCCCTCCTGCCAAAAACTTTGGACACCCCTGGTTCAAACAAAGGTCCAAACACTTTGAAAGAATAAGTGTTTGTACATCACGATATTGTCCTCCAAGAGCCTTGAATAAAGATATTTCACACCGTACTGTGGCAGGATCAAGTTACCAGGCTACCAATGGCCAATGCTTTTGTCAGACTGTTGGCAGATAGTCCAAGAATGTCCCTGAATGGAGCATTAATCCCAAGTATCCACTATGAATCGACTAATTGAAAGTTGGTAAAATTAAGAACATAAGAACAGCCCCACTGGATCAGGCCATAGGCCCACCTAGTCCAGCTTCCTGTATCTCACAGCGGCCCACCAAATGCCCCAGGGAGCACACCAGAGAACAAGAAGACCTGCAAGGCCTCCTGGGAATTGTAGTTAAGAACATATGAACAGCCCCACTGGATCAGGCCAGAGGCCCATCTAGTCCAGCTTCCTGTATCTTGCAGCGGCCCACCAAATGCCCCAGGGAGCACACCAGATAACAAGAGACCTCATCCTGGTGCCCTCCCCTGCATCTGGCATTCTGAGAATTACACTTCTTCACTTGGTGTAAATGACTCATCTTCCCTCATGCGCCTTTGTGGCTGTGCAACCAAAGAAGCAGTTTCCCCCCCCCCCCCAATGTACAAGTTGAACATTGGAGAGAGGTAGATTAGCAGATCTCACAAATAGCCAGTAGTGTAGCTAGAGGGGGTGCCAAGCACTAAGTTTTGCAGGGAGCCTCCTCGAAGAGTGCAAGCGGCCCCTCCCTTTTGGAGCCACTCTGGGAAGGGGGAGCGAAATGGAGGTATACGCCTGGCTCCAAAGGGGAGAGGCCACATGCAAAACTTAGTGCTTGGCACCCCCTCTAGCTACACCTCTGCAAACAGCAATAGGTTACATGAGTTCTTTGGAGAAGCATCTCTGTACTCTAACAGCCTAATCCTATGCATGTCTACTCAGAAGTCTCATCAGAGTCAATGGGGCTTACTCCCAGGAAAGTGTGGATAAGATAGGGCTGTAAAAGAGCAAATGTTATGATACCACCATAAACCTTCCGGATCTCTCCTCCACTGGAAGAGACTGTTAATCATGATGGCTCTGTGAAACCTCCATGTTCAGGGCAGTATGCTGCTGAATGCAATTTCTTTGGGGCGGAGTTATTGCCTGCATGAGGGCTTCCAGGATGTGGGCAGCCGAACTAGATGGATCTTATCCCGCAGAGCTCTGCTGATGTTCCCCAGACCTAATCTTCCTCTGTTGATTTTGGAGGATCAGACATACGTACATTGTTTGCAGTTCAGCATAGGGTATGTGCTGAAACAGGAAGCTTAATTAAACATTCCAGGTCCACTCACTTGGAAAGGTGAGATTGGGAAAGGTCAGGATTCTCATGCAGCCACATTATGCAACACACACAAGCATCACTCATGTTACTCGAGACCATTCCGCTCCTCCTGTCTGGGTCTGTCTGCCCTTGTCCTGCTTGAGCTCAGCTCCATTGTAGCTGCCCAGACAATGCCTTACTTGGTTTCAATAGGTTTGAACTCTGATCCTCAAGCTGCCTCTTCCAGAGCTCCCCTCCAGAAGCCAACTGCAATGTTCTGGAGAGAGAGGGAGAGGTTTGAGGTCTGCAGCCACTAGCAGCACATCCCACAATGGGATCAGGTGACAGCCAGTTTGGAAAGGCTTACAATTTCCCACCTGGGAACATACTCCTGTTTGTTTGATCTACATGGAGGCTTTCAGCTGGCAAACAAGAAAGAGGAGACGGGAGCCAAGAGCAAGTCCTTGCCTGGCATTTAACATGATGGGGAAAATACAGAAGGACAACAACAAAGACTAACCGTGGAGCTGTGACAATGTGCTCACAGGATACTCTAAAGCTTTTATAATAAGCACTTAAGAGCATCTGTGAATTCAAAACCCGCCACCCAAGAGGCTCTGGTGTGGAGTTCAGGGTTGAGACTGACCAGCTCCACGGAAACAGATGAAGTTGCCATACCCTGAGACAGATAACTGGGCCACCTCTGCTGAGTAGCCACAGGTTTCACTTACAGATAGAGTCGTCTCTCTACTGGAAGATGATGCCAGAAGCCAAACCCGGGAACTCTGGCACACAAAAGCAGGGGCTTGACCCCTGAAAGGACAGCCACGGGCACATGGGAGCCATGGCATGTTTAGTGGCTGTCCATCATTTTGGTACTCCTTTGGTGAGTACCCCTTTGGTACTTCTTGAATCCCCTTTAACAGCAGCCCAACAAACAGAAATTTAGGCTACTATCCTATATAAGGGAGGGCACCAGGATGAGGTCTCTTGTTATCTGGTGTGCTCCCTGGGGCATTTGGTGGGCCGCTGTGAGATACAGGAAGCTGGACTAGATGGGCCTATGGCCTGATTCAGTGGGGGTGTTCTTATGTAACTACAATTCCCAGGAAGCCTTGCAGGTCTCTTGTTATCTGGAGTGCTCCCTGGGGCATTTGGTGGGCCGCTGTGAGATACAGGAAGCTGGACGAGATGGGCCTATGGCCTGATCCAGTGGTGCTGTTCTTATGTTCTTAAACTACAATTCCCAGGAAGGCTTGCAGGTCTCTTGTTATCTGGTGTGCTCCCTGGGGCATTTGGTGGGCCGCTGTGAGATACAGGAAGCCGGACTAGGTGGGCCTATGGCCTGATCCAGTGGGGCTGTTCTTATGTTCTTAACTACAATTCCCAGGAAGACTTGCAGGTCTCTTGTTATGTGGTGTGCTCCCTGGGGCATTTGGTGGGCCGCTGTGAGATCCAGGAAGCTGGACTAGGTGGGCCTATGGCCTGATCCAGTGGGGCTGTTCTTATGTTCTTATATACACTTTCAATTATAGGCTTAACCTAATGGGAGTTACTTCCCAGTAGACATGCATAGGATTGTGCTGTTAGAAGGTGATACTGCTTCTGGTACACAGATTTCTTGACCTGCTTCAAAAGCCTGGACACCCTGTTTGGCTTAAGAAGACATGAGAAGCAGTACACCAAAGGTGATGAAGCCTCTCTTAAATAATAGTGATACTTATCAGCAAAGCACTTCAGGTGTTATCTGTGAAGACAATCCTTTCAACCAGGCTGTATGGTGAAAAACTATCCCCATATTGCACCTATTCCTAAGGTCACCTGAGGTGGGAGTCAAAACCTGGGGTTTTGAATCTCATGGCAGAGTTGGATTTAGTGCCTCCATTCTGCTCCCCCTGCCCAGAATGGCTCCAAAGGGGAGAGGCCTGCTTGCACACCATGGTGAAGTGCCCTGCAAAACTTAGCACTTTGCATCCCCTCTAGCTACGCCACTGACCACCTAGACAGGTTCAACCTGCCAGGCCCCTTAAATGTACAGGAACAGGGCCACTGGAAAAGATGTCATTGTTTGCAGCCAGAGCTGCTCCTGCCCTCATAAGCAGAAGAAAGCAATACAGTGGCCCTGGAGGCATCTTCAAGGTTGCAGTCCCCCCCCCAACATGACCATTTTAAAATAACCTCCCTATTTGCCAATAAAGGTGCTATTGTATTGTATAAATAACCTCCCCAAACACACAGTACAATGCAACCTTAAGCATGCTTACTCAGAGGTGTCCCATTGATTTAATAGGGCTTACTTACTCCTTGCTAAATACCCTGCAATCGCAGGACCATGAATATCTGTTAGTCAGAGGCCTGTTTACAGGCTTCAAAAGAACTCAAACCCTGCTAATCATGATTCTTGGTCATTCTCAATCACCCCTTTCCTTGCTTTTTCTGGAGAGAAGAAGCCCCTCCATGTCCCCTAAGTGATGCTATGTACCCCACCAGAGCTACAAAAACAAGGGACCCCAGACCATCCCTGACACAGGTGGGCAATCAAACCCTTCCTGGCAATCAGTTGTGCTAATGCCATCACCTGCCTTTAGACCTGCTGTGCTTTCTAACCAGCTCTTGAGTTCTCCCCAATGCTTGCAAAGTTTCAGGACTTCTTCTAGCTAGAACAGAACACTTTCTTCTTGTCCATCTCTGGTCAGGACCATTGCAAGCTACCTGCCTTTGGCATACTGGGTTCTGGGCTGAAGTAGGTGTGTGTGTTTTGGAATGACTTTAAACCTTGAGTAGAAACCACCGACAAGGCCTGCTCTGCAAGGAAAGGGCTCCAAAGAGCAAGACATCCCTGCACTGCTGACAGTAACCTCTTACTCCAACAGTTTGTGGGTGTGTATGAAGAAAAATCTGCTGCAGAGTGAAATTGCTGACTTCTCCTCCACCCCACCCCTGCTGGATCAAAACCTGGGCCCTGTGACATGCTCCTAATATCTCATTTGCTGCCCTGAGATTTAAGGCACACTTGAATGCAAGGGAAGTTTGCTACTTGCACATGGCTCAGTGCTCCCTGGGAAAAATGAAAGCTGGTCAAGAGAGGACAGAGAGTGAGAGTCATCTTCTGCCTGTTGAAGAAGGTAGGATCTCCTTCTCTCTCTCTTAAAAACTTTATTTTTATTGCAAGCTGTTGGTAGAACAGTGAGGGCCCAATCCTATCCAGTGCAGCCGTGCCAATGGGGCATGCACTGCATCCTCTGGTGGGGAGGCAGTCACAGAGTCCTCCCCAAGGTATGGGAACTTTTGTTCCCTTTCCTTGGGGCTGCATTGCAGCTGCACTAGTGCTGCAAAGTTGGATAGGATTGGGCCCTGAGTGACTAAAGGGCTAGTCCCACCCGACTTGCACAGCACCAATGGCTTTTGTGGTTGTTCTGGCTGAGCAAGCAAAATGGCAGCCTGGGTGAAGAGTCAAACGGAACCCCAATTGGGTACTCAGTATGGTCACCCCAGTGAAGTCCTGATTTAAATTCTTTTTTATTTGGTTCTACTGTATATGTCTATATAGTTGCCCTGTGAGTGACTTCTAGATACAAGTGGGGCAGTGATTCAATTTCTAAGTCAAAATGCTGCATCAAATCCTTTTTTTATTTAATTTTTTAAAAATCACTGCTAAATAGTTAGCAGTACATGTTTAAGAGTCAGCTGTCCATATGTTATAAAAACGTGGTTGCAAGAGATCAGTGTTGTGTTTTTCTCTATTTGCCTTAAAGCCATGCGTTATTGGGGCCTGAGATTTCCTTGACTATCAGTTGATGTCTGCCAAGTTAATTGTCATGAGGTGGTCTCTAGGTTTGGAGAGATCTCTGGAACGCATGGAATGGGAAAGCCTTCAGGGTTTAGGGAAGGGGCACACCCGCTCCCCTCCAGCTATGGGGAGGTGACAGTTTGAGCAGTTTGCCTGCATTCCCCCAAAATTGCAGTGATGGTTGGCGTCAGTCTGGAGTTGCAGGGCTTCTCTTGCTGGATCTGCTATGGATAAGGCTAAAATTACACAGGCCTGCAAAACTGAGGGTCAGAAAAGTTTTTCCCAAACTTTATGGTGGTTTGATATGAATTTGGGGTGCTGATTCCAAAAATGGCATCCGTTTTGCCCTATCACCTCTAGTTTTGGAGATATAGTATAGCCTCATTAGTGAATGGTTCAAGCAGTTTCCTCATGAGGAAGCCATGGGGTAGGCTTCCTCATAAGGAAGCTACTTGAACCATTCACTAAAGAGGCTATGCTGTGTCTCCAAAACTAGATGTGATACGGCAAAACGGATGCCATTTTTGGAATCGGCACCCCAAATATACCCAGAAATTGGTGTAACGCTTAAGGAAGCAAAATGTGTGTATTGGCCTGTGTTATCCACTACATGACAAAGAGAGCCTGCTCTTGAATGTGTTTTATCAGCTTCTGTTTTTGTGTGGAGGAGTGAGTGCCTGCAGTCTGCTCTGATACAACCTTTGCTTGACCACCTCAATGAGAGTGAAACCTCTGCTCTCTTCAGGCTTCAAGTTTGTCACTTTCTTTCCCCCACATATGCATTTTGCTTATAATGATAATAATTCAGTCTGGTGGGGATGACTTAACCTGGGATTACCTTGGACATAGCCCTCCTGGCTAGAGATCACACTTTAAATGAAGAATTAAATTCTTAATTTGCTCCAAATTCCTCTCCCATTGCAATTACAGTATTTTTGCCCCTGTCCTTCAGTAGTGTGTGTTAACATGTGATGGAACATGATGCTATACAATAAGTATATGTGTCTTGTCTTGTTTGATCCTAATTGCATCATGCTTTAGGTTGTTCTCAATGTTAGGCTGTGTGCCCAGGTCCAATGACTCTCAGTGTGAACTTGGGTACAGTTATTCATGCATTCTATTTAGTGCAGGAGCAATCCCTGTACCATGTAAACAGACTGATGGTCTGTAAAAATGAACCCAGAACCATCATTCATGTGGAAAATGTGTCCTGGGCCACAGACATTCTGAACCTGCTACAGCAGAATGTGGGAACAGCCCTCATGAGGAAAGGAAGAAAGTGTCACAGAATCTGATGTGAAAATAAATTAACTCTCTGCTGTAGTTGTGCTATTGTGGGTGGAGGTAAAAGCCAAACTAACTTAAACCATGAGTAGGTTGTAAAGGAAGAGAAAATGTACCAAAATTGCATTTTTGGGGGGTCCTCTTTTGGTGCCCCTTTGTCTTGGCACCTTTCTACCGTACTGACCTTTTCTCTCCGGGATGCAGTCTTGTTATCGTTTTTTAATCTCTGCTGGTGCAGTTGTCTTTCAGTGCATTGAACACCAGTGCAATGCGGAATCTGGGGAACACCGAATCAAACAGCTGCCCCTGGGAAAATGGTGCTTGTCAGTAATTTTTTTTTCTTAATGTAACTTGAAAATACTTTTTCAATGCCTGGTTGGAGAGAAAGTAACAGAATGGTGACTTTAAGAGCTGCCACATCCTGAATGGATTCTGTTAATTTATCTGAGCTGGAGTGCATGAACTTGCCAGTTAAAAGTTGCTAGCTTCGCACAGTGCGGTGTACCAAGTCGGAAGGAAATGGATAGCTGAGTTCCTTCAGCGTCAGTGACCTGTGGAGCAAATGAAAGTTGTTTTTTTCCCCCCTTTGGTAGCTGTAGATACGTCTCTGGTTGATGCTGGGGGCTCCCATCTCATTCCCTGAGCAATCCCTGCTATCTTTGGTGGTCTGCATAGACAACAAGATCATGTTGCTGTCATTCCTGATGGGCTGGTCTTAAACAATGACCGCACCTTGATTTTATGCTAGTGATAACTGGCTGAGGTTTGAAATGCATCTGGAGTTTCCATTCTAAGTGAAGGGCAGTATTTTTCCTGTGATTATTTGGGAAGAAATCTCAGCTGCACTTGCCCTCTGAGGGGATCAAAAATGGGGATCTTTCCAGTGTATCTGTTGGTCCAGTGAGGATACAAATGTCCCTTCCCCATCCAGTCTGGATGTTTTTGGGGCAAGGCTGCAGTATGACTCTTGCAAGAGAACACTGGTGACTGTGAACAAGCATTTCATGACTGAGTCACAGCAAACAGTGAAGCTGGACTTCACGTTCTGGGAATCACATGAAGCTCAGAACTTATTTTAAGTTGGACCACAGGTCTGCCTTGCATGGTAGTGTCTGCCCAGTAGAGTTGGACCACTGGTCTGTCTTGCCCAGTAGTGTCTTGTCCAGTAGTGCGTGACTATTTGCAGCTCTCCAGGGTCTTCTGTGGAGAGGAGGCTTTTTCCCAGCACTGTAATTGAGGGTAAATAGGGGTCCTTCTGAATGTGAAGCATGTGTTGTGACCCTTCATTCATCTGCCTCCCGGCTGCTGTCTTCGACTGCAATCTGGCCAGCTCAGGTTGCTGCAAGTGTATACTTGGCTTGAACTCTCTCCTACCTCCAAGCATGATAAGAGGAAAGAACATCTTTCCTCTTATCTTGGGAACAATTATTGTGGGCATTTGAATTATTTAAGTTTTGAATGCACGGCTGGGACAGAAAGTGGGGTAGAAATCCAGCAGTGAACCTACCTGTGGTTCACAAGTTTCTGGAAGCACTCTCATTTTCTCTCTTGGTTCATCTTGGCCAGTGTTTCTCAAACTGGGGTTCTGGACCCACTTGGTGGGTTGTGACTCGATTTCTGGTGGGTCCCACAGAGCCTCCAATGAAAACACGGGTGATGGAAAGATCAGACAACTAATTTCTTCAGCCCTCAGGGTATTCAAAAATTAGACAGCTGCCAACTGCCTTGTAAAGAGTCAAGCTCTTGCAGTTTGCAAGGAGTTGAGCTCCTGCAGATTGTAAGCTTGTGTAAATATAGAGAGATAAATGTTTGAGCGTCTTTTCTCTGGTGTTTTTTTTTTATTCTAAGTCTGTCAATAGCGGGTAGTGGGGGGCAGATGAAAGCTGGGTCACATAACTTAGCTCCCTCACTATGAAAAATGGATCAAGTTTTTTTTTGCAAATAAAAAAATTACATGTAAATAAAAATATTATTTATTTCTAGATCACAGTTTCATAAAGTCTTGTAAAGTTAGGTGATTCCCATTAGAGCAGCGATTTTCAATCTTTTGCCTCTCATGGCACACTGACAAAGCACTAAAATTGCCAAGGCACACCATCAGTAGTTTTTTTTTTTTTACAATTGACAAGGCACACACCATGCTGCTGCTCAACCCTAATAGCCTTACGAATAAATGACCCTCCGACAAACTCCATGGCACACCTGCAGACCATGCGTGGCCTACCAATGTGCCATGACCCAGTGGTTGCAAATTGCTGCACTTAGAGTGTCATTTTAAAAAGTGGGTCCTGCTGATGAAAAGTTTGAGAACCACTGATTTAGGCCAAACCTTGTGTTGCAGCGGTGAGGTAGGGGTACGCGCGTGCAATGCTGGAGCTGCATATAAGGACCAACTTTCTGGAGACTTGGAGAGAGTACTGCAGGAAACTTCCTTAAGCATTGCTTTTACTCCAGCCAAGAAAGGGTGCCTAAGTGCTTATCTGCCTGCAGATTATTTTTTTTGAACTCATTCCTTCAGATAAGCTCTTGATTCCATCCCTCTAAGAAGAATCTGAAGACAGATCTATTATCCCCAAAGCCTTCTCTAATTTTGCTGAGATTTTAACTTGGTGTATCTCTTCCTTCATGGTCTGTCCTTGCCCCCTCTTTTTCCTCCTGTGTTCATTTTAGATTGTGAGCCTGCAGGCAAAATTTCATCATGGTTAGTCTGAATACGGGACACTAAACAGTATCTTGTTTTTAGGCACTTAGGAAATGGGCTGCTAAGTCTCCTTCACAGAAATGCTGTGGTTTTCAAAACAGGTTCTTGCTGTTTAAAATCCTTTGTGGTTTGAACAGTATCCACCAGTGATTCTGGTGGTGGTGGTGTCTTTAGCTTCCCTGGGTGAAATTGGCTGGGTTAGAAGCTCCTGGTCCAGTCAATTTCATCATTTGGTTGACTCCTGTTGGATATAGGAAAGCCTGCAGTGAAACCTTCTAGCTGCAACCAGGTTCTTCCCACTTTTGCTCTCCCATTGGGCTTGTATTTGTTGTTGAGGTCTTGGCTGGATCAGGATTGATGCCAAAGGACACCATTTGTCTCGCTTTGGAGAAATGGCCTCTGAACAACCTGAAAGAGTTGGGTGTTAACCATCTTTTAACACCCTGCTATTTAAATGAGGGTCTGTTCCAGGTTGTTCACGTTGTCAGTAATGTGTTTATTGCTTCAGATCCTGCATATGTTTTATAAAGTGAGCATTGTAAGCTTAGTAATCAGTGCCTGGTTAATATGTGCTTTCCCTGCCTAATGAAAAACAGGAATAAACAGTGCTCTGGGTGAGATCTGATCTGATGTTCTCACTTTTACACTTGGCAGGGGATCCAGACAAGTAATTAAAAAAACCATTTTCAATTTTTAAGTGTTTTCCTAGCCCCCAACCTCCTCCCACAAAAAAAAAAATCTATGATGTGCTCCTGTATAATACACTTCATTGATGGGAAAATTAGAATTTGAAGTCTGCTGCAGTCTGAATGTGTAGGCAGCAGGGACACTGCTTTAAAGCCAAGCTGTCTCCTGTGTCCGAACCTGCAGTTGGTTTCATAACTATTTTGTTACTCTTCATCGTAATGAATACTCCCTGATCAATTGCCATGTAAATCAATAAGAGCGGCAGGTTCTGTTGGTGAGAGTTTCTCCGCTTCGTCATTTCATATTCCCTGCTGTTTTTACTACTGGACCCAACTCATGTTGCTGTTGGTTACGAGGTGTAAGATCCTGACGCACTACAATAAAAACACATGTTCTGCATAGAGCAAGAGGAGCTGGGAGGTGTCTTTGGTGTAGGATTAGTGAAGGCAGCATTGAATCCTGAGAGGTGCTGGTTGTGGTCATGTAGGGCTGCTGTGTGGTTAATGCTGAAATTTGAAGTGCAAAACTATGGTACCAAGGTGGTGATGCCCACACACTTTGTGTTCTACTGGAGATGGAAAAGAGTGCACATGTAGGTATGAAACTGTGTCATAAGAACATAAGAACAGCCCCACTGGATCAGGCCATAGGCCCATCTAGTCCAGCTTCCTGTATCTCACAGCGGCCCACCAAATGCCCCAGGGAGCACACCAGATAACAAGAGACCTCATCCTGGTGCCCTCCCTTGCATCTGGCATTCTGACATAACCCATTTCTAAAATCAGGAGGTTGCGCATACACATCATGGCTTGTACCCCGTAATGGATTTTTCCTCCAGAAACTTGTCCAATTCCCTTTTAAAGGCATCTAGGCTAGACGCCAGCACCACATCCTGTGGCAAGGAGTTCCACAGACCAGCCACACGCTGAGTAAAGAAATATTTTCTTTTGTCTGTTCTAACCTGCCCAACACTCCATTTTAGTGGATGTCCCCTGGTTCTGGTGTTATGTGAGAGTGTAAAGAGCATCTCCCTATCTACTCTGTTCATCCCCTGCATAATTTTGTATGTCTCAATCAGGTCCCCCCTCAGGCGTCTCTTTTCTAGGCTGAAGAGGCCCAAACGCCGTAGCCTTTCCTCATAAGCAAAGTGCCCCAGCCCCCGAAAGTGTCTTTTGGCTGTGACCCAGAGTACTTTTGCCTGGTTTAGGCTGGCACACCGATGGTTCCCTTTCCAGGGTCATTCAGTCCTCGCTGTGGTCACCAGTGCATTGATTACATCAACACTGTAATATGGTCTACAAGGAACTTTGAAGATCACCTGCAGACTTCAGAATGTATTGGTGCCAAATGTATTGCTTGCCAGTTCATTTCTGAGTGCAGCTCAAGATGCTGATTATTGCCTTTAAATAGAAGCTTAGGTTCAACGTCCTCAAAGGATGACCTTATGCAATTGGCTGATGAGGTGTCCTATCGCCTTCAGAAGCAGAGTTGTCTTCGATGAGTGTCGTGGCCTCTTCTGTAGTGGCACCTGTTCAGTAGAACTCCTATGCTTAGAGTTGGTGTTGGCCCAGTCTTAGTTTCTGTTTAAAAACAGGTTGCTTGTGTGAAGCTTTTGAAATTTAGTTTCTCCTCAATTGTGAATGGATTTGGTTTAATGCTCTGTGCCAGGGTTCTGTCGCTGCTGCTTTTTATACCTCTGTATTCTTATTGATTTGGGGACTGACTTTGGGATTGACTTAAGTAAGAGCGCATAGACTTGCAATCAAAGTGTCTGCTTGCCTCACTGCAGTCCTCCATGTGCTAGCTGGTCCTTAGGAGTTTGTCCCTTATTCCCCATCGCCAGCTCCATCTTCCCCAGCACACTTTGAGAGCCTTGCGCATCACTCTGCTTCAATTGTCATCTTGTTCCTTTAAGAACTGGGTGACTCACTTTCTATTTTTGGTTTCATTTTTAAGCTTAAAAAAAAAAAAATTGGGACACTTGCATTTAAAAGCTCTGTTTGTTGCAATGTACAAAATTCTGCTTGGTGTGGAGAGGGTGGATAGAGAGAACTTTTGTCCCTCTCTCACAATGCTGCAGCCAGCGGTCATGATGAAACCGGCAGGAATTTCAGGATGGACAAAAGGAGATGCAGCATTAAACGGCGCAGAATTAGCCTGTGTGATTCACTGCCACATGATGGGATGATGGCCACTAGTTTGGATGACTTTAAAAGGGGATTGGACACAATCAGGACAGGTGGCTACTAGTCTTAATGGCTGTGTGCTACCTCTAGGTTCAACTGCAGGATATCTCTGAATCCCTGGGGGCCATGGTGAATGGGGGAATGCCTTCCTCTTCTGCCTGTGAACATCCTCAGGGCAGTTGTGGGCCATCGTGGGAACAAGGCTGCTGCCCTAAGTGGGTCTTTGGCCTGATCAAGCAGTGCTCTCATTATGTTCTTGGTGGATATTTGTGACTAAGTCAGGCAAGCACGCAACTGGATTAAAAAAATTCTCTTAATGAAACCTGTGCCTGCCTTCAAAATCTCTAGCCGCTGTCTCTTCCCGAGTGCCTGTTTATTTTTCAAAGAATTGAAAGTGGTGTATGAGGGAACTTGTTTCCATGGTGACATACTTTGTTTGTTTTCCCATACTGTTGTCTGTGGTCAGGTAGGTTATGGATGCCAACCCTGCCAAGCCAATTTGACCCAGAGCCATCAGTGGGACGAGTGTGTGGGCCAAGAGCAATGATGTTTATCTTGTACTGCCTTCAACCCTGGGGAAAAACTACCAAGAACCTGCTCTGCCAGGTGCATGAAGTGCTATCTTCAGTTGGCAGGCTGTGTGAGTACATGTGCCTAAAGAGAGCACAGTGGGGCCAAATGGCCATTTGGCCAATCTGTGATAATTGCGTGTAAAGCTTAAACAAGATAAGCACAGAGACAATTCACAACAGTCACTGATGATGATTTAGCAAAGCTCAGGTGGTGATGTTAATTCTGGTACTTGGAGAAGACAGCATCCTTTTGATTCAAGTTTAAGCCGAGAGGATCAAACTTCCTGATTAAATTCTAATTTAATTCAGCAGTTTCAGTCCAGAGTCTTGAGAAAAACTGTGTCCCTGCAGTGGGTGAATAGGTGGGGAGCAGCTGCTTCTTGCAAGGAAAGTGCTGTGTGGGAGACTGGAGTTTAGATAGCTCTAGCTGGGGTTGAAGGACTCATTCATTCGGAAGCATTTTTGTTTAAATTGCTACTGCAGATACTAAGGAACATTGCAGTCATTTTGAAATATGTCCTGAGAAGTACCAATTTCTTTAACTTTAAACAAAATAATTGGTGGAAGAGGGGTGCCTCTTGACAAGCTGCTGTTAAAAGGTTATTGGTCCTTTGAACAACTAATGAGTTCCAACATGAGAACAAAGTGCTTATTTCTGGCCATCATCTGCTTAATGATGTCATGTGCTTCTTAATGATGTCACTTCCGACCCTCAGCAGATACCGTGAATGCTCTTTGGCCCACTGTACGAGACAAGTTTGGGACCCCCGGATTTAGGTGGTGATGTTTAGGGGCTGGATCCTTTTGAGAAGACAATGAGAGCTTTTTATAGCACACTTAAGTTCCTGGTAGCCATGGGCATGTTCGCTAATTGGCTATCAGGATCTCATCAGACTCTTCCTTTATGTTGGCTCTGCAGTCATAAGGAGTATAAACTTGCTTACTTGCTTACTTGCTTTTAAGCAGTGAAATTTTCAGGGGGATTCATTGTGAGCCAGTTTCTGCTTTTCCCACAGTGCAATTACAAATGCCCAGCCCTGTGTTTAATATCCTGGATGAGAACTGTCAGGATAGGAGCTGGTCTCGCTGAACTATCATCCCAGTCTGGTTTTGTGCTGCATTACAAAGATTATCCGCTTCTAGCTTTTGTCCTGAAGGACCCCACAATTTCTGAAATTCAGAATTGTGCATGACTCCGGGATTTATGGGTGTTGGTCCTATAATCTATATGACATGTCTGTTGCACTGATGTATTTCACTGACACCTGATGAGTTGTGTGCTTTCAGTTTCAGTTGAGCCATTGTGTCACAACTAACCTACAGCTGGCATACCACACTGTTTGCCTTCTCTTATTGGGTAACTACCTGATATGGGGAAAGACAATGACTCACACATTCACATTGTTATAATCGCAATTATAGCATGAATAATCTTGGTGATTGTTAATTCTGAAACCCCACCGCTAATTGCATTGTCATGCATTTGGAGTCCTGCACATCTTTTGGTGGTGTTTAAAATCTGCCAAGTCTGAGTGCGTGGGTGGGTGGGAGAGGATTCTTTGACAGGGTTATGACAGTGCTTGTCTTGAAGCTGTGTGATTATTTGTCATTCTTTCATACATTTCTTAAGACTGCTTTTTTAACCGTTAATAATAGGATTATTGCAAAATGAAATACATGCAGGATCAGATCAAAAGCCCAGCTTACCCAGCATCTTGTTTCACACAGTGGTCGACCAGCTACTTCCCTCCTGGTTGGAAGCCCACAACTAGGGTTTGAAAGAATCACCCCATCCTGCTGGGGCTCTTTTGGTGTTCAGTAACCTACTTTCTCTGACCTCAGGGACACTGATAGTCTCACTTTCATTAATTCGCCTTGGCCGTCTAACTGTGTGGTCATAACCACATCTTGTTGTAGCTAATGCTACCAATTAATTATGCATTGCTTGCAGAGATAATTTGTTTCTCCTGGATCACCTGTTTTTGAGTGACCTCAGTTCTCAGTTGTGGAGAGAGAGAAAAGGGGGAAAACGATCTCTGTGTTTGCTTTTCCAAACCACATATAGTTTGAATCTCTATATGTCCCTTCTTAATTCATTCTTTTTCTAAACTAGGGTGCAATCATATCCAACCTCTAGAGCTGATGCAGATTTAGAGATGCCGATATATATATGTAGAGATGCAGATATATATGCAGCTGATGCAGATATAGAGCTGATATACCAATGAGTTCACAATGCATTTTGCAGTCAAGGAATGGTCATGGAGGCCTCCTCAAGAGAAGGGAAAATTTGCTTCCTTACCTCAGGGCTGCATTGCAGCTGTATTAGCACTAGATAGTTAGGTAGGATTAGGCCCTTAGTCCCCCACTCCCCAAATGTGTTTCCTCATAAGGAGGGTGCTCACGTCCCCTGCTAATTCTAGTTGCTCTGTTCTAGACCTTTTACTGATTTGTACTATCCTTTTTGAGATCGGAGAACCAGAACTCCAAGTGTGGCTATATGTGAGCATTGGGGCTTTATCAGATTAGCAATGTTCAGTCCATTTCACTATTATGCATCATGTTCACTATCACGTACAGTTTTTAAACATCTGGTTCATTGCACAGGTAGTAAGTGGGGGGGATGTCAGATAGACATTAGACTGGTAGGGGTCTACCGTATCGCCCTTTCTGGAACTCTTGTGAAGCTCTTGTGAACTAGAACTCTGGAACTCTTCTTCTGGAACTCTTGAGCCAGGATGTTGACCCTTCATCCTGATGGGGTGTTGAGCTGGTGCATTCACTGCCCATCCTATTCTTTGTTCCATCATGAAGACCACTGATGTGGTGAGTAATAAAGGGAGAGACATTGGCTCACTGTCGCAAAAAGTGCAGATGTAGAAACTGGATGTTTTTCCTGTATCTAGGCAACCAGCTGAAGCAATCCAAAGCCATTTGCAGGAATCTCTGTTTCATTTTTTGGAATACTTTTTTCAATATTAATCTTTCATGATGGGGGGGCAGAGAGTGCCAGCAGTCTTTCATCATATGCAGATAGGACTAGAGAAATTTGATTGCGTGGAAGGAAAGTGGAGCATTTGCTGCTGACGCACACCCCTCCATCCATCCACCCTCTTTGCTTTCCCTTAGAAGTGCCAGAAGTGCAACCACCCTGCATAAAAGTTGTACATTTTTACATGTCTGTATTTTTTGTTTTTCTTTTGTAAATTGTCCATGGGAGGGTTGAGAAATGACCCAAAACCATGAAGAGGGACCACTTAGTACTTTGCCTTTGCTTCAGTTCTGAAATTGAGTGTTGGGAGAGTTAGGACGGCCAAAAGAAAACATTTCTTTACCCAGTGTGTAATTAGTCTGTGGAACTCCTTGCCACAGGATGTGGTGATGGCATCTGTAATGCAAGCCTTTAAAAGAGGATTGGACAAATGTCTGGAGGAAAAGTCCATCGCAGGTTACAAGCCGTGATGGGCATGTGCAACCTCCTGATTTTTGAAGTAGGCTACCTCAGAAGGCCAGGTGCAAGGGAGGGCACCAGGTTGCAGGTGTTCTCCCTGAAGCACCTGGTGGGTCACTGTGAGATTCAGGAAGCTGGACCAGATGGGCCTTTGGCCTGATCCTGTGGAGCTCTTCTTATGATTGGAGGCACCTCCTGCACACTCTCTTCAATGGAAGAAACAACTTTCATGGAAAGTCCCTGGAAGCTTTTCTTCCATTAAAAATAACGTTCAGGGGAAGCAAAGTAAAATCCCCCCCCCCACATCCTCTGCTGGGGTTTTGGGCTGTTTTGCCTCCTGCCGTGCATGCAACTTTCAACAACTGTGGAAGCTACAGTGAAGCATTTAGGGTCAGGTCTAGCTGGTGTTAGGCTTCAAGGTGTAGATGTGAGTTGTGGCCCTAAGCTGGAGTCAGATTGGCAGTAACTGACTGGATGTGCCAGTAGTTTCCACAAAAGGGGTGTATCATTGGCATGTGCTGTGTCTACATCTAATGACAAAATTGTTTGAATTTTCCAGTTTCTGGGGCAGCTCTTGACAGTGAACTTGAGTTTTATATCTTGTCTACATTCTGAATTCCCTACTAACAGCAGCTTTTGGAGAGTCGCCTCTCCAGCTTGCCGTCATCCTTCCTTCTGTGTGTCAGGGTTGGTGGGCAAAGATGTGTTTGCTTGGGTAGGTGAGAAGTCCTTCTGTTTTGGTATCCTTTCATAGCCGTGAACAGAAACTCTAGTTTGGTTTGTCTTTGCTGTAGGGTTAGTGCTTCCTGGCGAACACAGAATGTGTCACATGAAAAGAGAGGGGTGAATAGAAGCGCTTTGCCTCACAGAAATTATGGTTTCATGGCCTAATGAGGACCTGAAGGTTCCATTATTGCTCTACAATGAAGTGTTTGCGAAAGCTTGCAATGACCTCTGGTGCTGGCAACTGCAGCATTGATTGAGTGAAACATCAATCAAAAGTGAGGCTGACGTGTTTAACAGCGTTCTTTCATAGAGGCCTCTTTGACTGAAGAGAAAAATGGATCTCTTTATTCCAAAGGTGTCTTATTTGTGCCATAAGTTCTGCATTCCTGACATTGGCTTAGAAATATTACAATAGGCTTTGCAGCTTTATTGAGTCATCATGGCTAACTAGATGGGAGATATTTGCATTTAGTCCTATTCTTGGTTCCCTTGTCCTCCAGGTATACAATACAGTGTCACACCTTGGTCTTGGCAGCCAGGTGACTTATGGAAAGAGCCATGAACTCTGTGGCTAGAGGAGGTACTAATTAGAGCACTGATCTCCCAAGGTTAATGTCTCTTCCTGCTTGGGGATCTTCTGATAAGGACTGTTTTCCACCTAGATTACTGGCTTCTGACACTATTGTCAGCAAAAAGGCTATCTGCATTTCACAGCAACAGTACATGATATAATGTAAACTTCCCTGAGAGATCAAATCTCTCCTCTGGCCTGCATAATTAAACAACTTAAGCTGGTGAGTTTCAGTTCTCCAGAGTTCCTAAGTTGTTTCACCAGTCATTTGGAGACCTTCAGCTAAGCTTTGATGATAGTACTTTCTGATCTAAAAGGCATGTATTTTGGGAATCTTTCAGTATTTTTTTTTTTTTGGAAGCTTATTAATTCAGGCCGCAGCATTTGGTTGACTGACTCTTTAATGAATTGATTAAAAACCTGATTAGCTTCCTCTATTTAATCCGGCAATGCATTAAATGAATAATATTTTTAATATAACTGCTTGGAAAAAGGAATTGGTTGGCAACCTTCAGTCTTGAAAGACTCTGGTATAAGCCTACAGCACCCGGTATTCCCAGGCGGTCTCCCATCCAAGTACTAACCGGGCCTGACCCTACTTAGCTTCCAAGATCAGATGAGATCGGAATTGTACTCAGCAAAAGCCTTCTTCTTCTTCCCTACAGGAGAACTTGAAAGCGGGGTGGGGAGGCACCCTTGGAATTGCGGCGGACCATTAAAACAACTGGTTAATGTCACAGATGTACAGTATTATATAGACGAATATAATAGAAATAGAAATAGACGACGCACGCAAAACAGCTGTCATCGACATGGAGCTGAGCAGACTGCAGATGGACATCGTCGCCCTTCAAGAGACTAGGCTGCCAGATTCCGGATCTGTCAAGGAGAGAAATTTCTCATTTTTCTGGCAGGGAAAACCACCAAACGAAACCAGGGAACATGGCGTTGGCTTTGCGGTCAGAAATACCCTGCTGAAATCCATCATCCCACCTACTGTGGGAAGTGAAAGAATTTTGTCCCTGCAGCTCCAGTCATCAGCAGGACCTATCACTCTCATCAGTGCTTATGCACCGACTCTGTCGTCTCCAGCAGAAGCCAAAGACAAATTCTATGATGACCTGGCCACCACTGTCAAGAAAATCCCTGTAAAAGAGCCATTGTTCATCCTCGGCGATTTCAATGCTAGAGTTGGTGCTGATAACAGTTCATGGCCCACTTGCTTAGGTCAGTTTGGCACTGGGAGGATGAACGAAAATGGCCAACGCCTGCTAGAGTTTTGCTGTCATCACGGTCTCTGTGTCAGCAACACATTCTTCAACACAAAGCCCCAACATAGAGTCTCTTGGAGACATCCAAGATCAAAGCACTGGCACCAGCTCGACCTGATCCTCACCAGACGCTCCAGCCTTCCCAGCATCAAGATCACACGCAGTTATCATGGTGCTGCTTGCGACACTGACCACTCCCTGGTGTGCAGCAGAGTGAAACTGCAAACAAAGCGACTGTATCACACGAAAAAGGAAGGAAGACCTCGCATTGATACCAGCAAGACCCGGGATCAGAGAAAAGTGGAGGAATTTGCACAAGCGCTTGAGGAATCTCTTCCAGGCCCGGCCGACGCAAACGCATCCAACAGATGGGAACATTTCAAGAATACCGTTTACAACACCGCCTTGTCCATATTCGGCAAGAAGACCAACAAGGCGGCAGACTGGTTTGAAGCCCACTCTGAGGAGTTGACACCAGTCATTGAGGAAAAGAGGAGAGCTCAAGCAGCATACAAGGTCTGTCCCAGTGAGCGCAACCTGCAGGTCCTCCGAACTGCTCGCAGCAAAGTCCAACAGACTGCCAGGAGATGTGCTAACGACTACTGGCTCCAGCTCTGTTCCGAGATACAGATAGCAGCTGACACGGGCAACATCAAGGGGATGTATGATGGTATCAAGCAGGCCCTAGGTCCAACACAGAAGAAAATTGCCCCTCTGAAGTCTGCCACAGGCGAGGTCATCCAGGATCGGGCGCAGCAGATGGAACGCTGGGTGCAGCACTACTCTGAGCTATATTCCAGAGAAAATGTAGTCACCGAAGAAGCACTGAACAACATTGAGTGCCTGCCTGTGCTGGAAGAGCTTGACAGTGAACCAACCCTAGAAGAACTTCACGTGGCCCTGGACTCCCTTGCCTTTGGCAAGGCACCTGGAAAAGACAGCATCCCTGCTGAAGTCCTAAAATGCTGCAAAGAGATCATCGTCACTGAGCTGCATGAAATCCTCTGTCTCTGCTGGAGAGAAGGTGGAGTACCTCAAGACATGAGGGATGCAAACATCATCACGCTGTACAAGAACAAAGGTGACAGGGGTGACTGCAACAACTACCGCGGCATCTCTCTCCTTAGCGTTGTAGGAAAGCTGTTTGCCCGAGTTGTACTAAAGAGGCTCCAGGTACTTGCAGAGAGCGTCTATCCAGAATCGCAGTGTGGATTCCGAGCCAACAGGTCCACCACTGATATGGTATTCTCCCTTAGACAACTGCAGGAGAAATGCAGGGAACAACGACAGCCACTCTTTATAGCCTTCATAGATCTCACAAAGGCTTTCGACCTGGTCAGCAGAGACGGCCTCTTCAAGATTCTCCCCAAGATTGGATGTCCACCCAGGCTCCTCAGCATCATCAGATCCTTCCACAAGGACATGAAGGGCACTGTTGTCTTCGATGGCTCCACATCAGACCCTTTTGACATCCGAAGTGGAGTGAAGCAGGGCTGTGTTCTTGCACCAACCTTGTTTGGGATTTTCTTCGCTGTCCTGCTGAAGCAGGCCTTTGGAACTGCAACAGAAGGCATCTATCTCCGGACCAGATCAGACGGAAAGCTCTTCAACCTCTCCAGACTGAGAGCAAAATCCAAAGTCCAGCTGAAATGTCTGCGTGACTTCCTCTTTGCCGACGATGCAGCTGTCACTACCCACTCTGCCAAAGATCTCCAGCAGCTCATGGATCGTTTTAGCAAGGCCTGCCAAGATTTTGGACTGACAATCAGCCTGAAGAAAACACAGGTCATGGTTCAGGATGTGGACTCACCTCCCTGCATTACAATCTCTGAGCATGAACTGGAGGTTGTCCATGACTTTGTGTACCTTGGCTCAACGATCTCCGACACTCATTCTCTCGATGCCGAGCTAAACAGGCGAATCGGTAAAGCAGCTACCACGTTTTCCAGACTCACAAAGAGAGTCTGGTCCAACAAGAAACTGACGGAACATACCAAGATCCAGGTCTACAGAGCTTGCGTCCTGAGTACACTTCTGTACTGCAGCGAGTCATGGACTCTTCGCCCACAACAGGAGAGGAAACTGAGCGCTTTCCACATGCGCTGCCTCCGACGCATCCTCGGCATCACCTGGCAGGACAAAGTTCCAAACAACACAGTCCTGGAACGTGCTGGAATCCCTAGCATGTATTCACTGCTGAAACAGAGACGCCTGCGTTGGCTTGGTCATGTCGTGAGAATGGATGATGGCCGGATCCCAAAGGATCTCCTCTATGGAGAACTCGTGCAAGGAAAGCGCCCTACAGGTAGACCACAGCTGCGATACAAGGACATCTGCAAGAGGGATCTGAAGGCCTTAGGGATGGACCTCAACAAGTGGGAAACCCTGGCCTCTGAGCGGCCCGCTTGGAGGCAGGCTGTGCAGCATGGCCTTTCCCAGTTTGAAGAGACACTTTGCCAACAGTCTGAGGCTAAGAGGCAAAGAAGGAAGGCCCATAGCCAGGGAGACAGACCAGGGACAGACTGCACTTGCTCCCGGTGTGGAAGGGATTGTCACTCCCGGATTGGCCTTTTCAGCCACACTAGACGCTGTGCCAGAACCACCTTTCAGAGCGCGATACCATAGTCTTTCGAGACTGAAGGTTGCCAATACAATACAACAGTATTATGCTCACTTCTGAAGCAGTTACATTTGCATTCTCTAGTGCAGGGGTGTCAAACTTGTTTCAAAAGAATACATGGTGGCGGCTGAGAGCTGGAATGACATCATTAAACAGAAAATGATATCATTAAGAGGCACTTTTTCAAGTGGGTGCTCCTTTTTTTAGCAGGGGGAGAGTAACTGGCCCACCTCACCCCAGCACTGTCTGTTCTAGTGGCTGTCTGCTGGTATTCCTTTGCATCTTTTTAGATTGTGAGCCCTTTTGGGACAGGGAGCCATTTAGTTATTTGATTTTTCTCTGTAAACCGCTTTGTGAACTTTTAGTTGAAAAGCGGTGTATAAATACTGTTAATAATAATAATAATACTAATTAAGCAGAGGATGGGCAGGAATAAGCACTTTGCTCTCCCTTAGAAACTCATTAGCTGCAAATGAGAAAATGTGCAAATCCTGTTTATAATTTCAAGATGTGAGAGAACCCAGTTATCGCGCTGGGAGAGACCAATTATCACGGGAACCAGATAAACCACTTCCGGGGGCCGCTTCTGGACCACAGGCCTTTTGTTTGACATCCCATTGTAGTGGACAGATGTGTTAACTGTTCTAAAAATGCACTGTGAATGTGACGGGTGAACCCCATAAGAACAGCCCCACTGGATCAGGCCATAGGCCCATCTAGTCCAGCTTCCTGTATCTCACAGCGGCCCACCAAATGCCCCAGGGAGCACACCTGATAACAAGAGACCTGCAAGGCTTCCTGGGAATTGTAGTTAAGAACATAAGAACAGCCCCACTGGATCAGGCCACAGGCCCATCTAGTCCAGCTTCCTGTATCTCACAGCGGCCCACCAAATGCCCCATGAAACTGTCCCTATAAATGTGAGTTCATATGTCTACGTGCCCCTTATTTCATGCAGTCTTATAATTGGACAGATTTCTAGAAGAAGAGTCCACCCCAAGTTGCAAGCCATGATGCGCAATCTCAGAATGCCAGGTGCAAGTGGTAACAGGATGCAGATCTCTTGTGTGCTCCCTGAAGTATCTCTTGGACCACTCTGAGATACAGGAAGCTGGACTAGATGGGTCCTTGGCCTGATCTAGTGGGGCTTTTCTGATGTTCTTAAAGACATTAAATGGTGTCCATTATTTACTCTGAGAAATACTCTTCCTGGCAGATCTGATCGTTCAGTTATTGGTCTTGTGCATGTAAAATGGTTTCTCTTTGAACGCCCCATTCCTTGGCAAGCGCTTCTGGTGGTTGCTGTGTGCATGTCCTAAGTAAGAAAAGTGACTTTTCCTTTGCTGACTTTGTGGGGACACGATCCCCACAGTCATTGTCCTGGTCAGTGGCAATGAATGCTTTTTTTGGGGGGGGGGGGAGGAGGTCACTTGTTCTTGCAGCAAGCAAGGTGTCATCACGGCAAATGTAGGCTGCAACTCTCTATACACTTACCTGGGAGTAAGTCCCAACTGAACTGACCAGGGCTTACTTCTAAGTAGATATGGATAGGATCATGCAGTCAGGCAATGAACTTTGCCACAGATGACTGCCTGTGTTCAAGTGTGGAGATGCTGGTAGGCATAGCTGGTGGGCAGGAGGAAGGGTTTTGCTCCTGCTTGCTGGAGGACTCGGGTCTCCAAGCAGACCCTCCTCCCTTTACTAGCAAGTGACATCAAATGGAAATGCAGTCCGGCAAGCTGCTGCCTACACAGAGGCTTTGTGGGGCATCGGACCGAGGGAAGTAGAAGGCAGTCATTTTGTTGTTGTTGGCATCCTTCAGTCTCGGAAGACTATGGTGTCACGCTCTGAATGGTTGTTCTGGAACAGAGTGTCCTCTCCAGTGCGCGAAGCCTGGGTAAAGTAGGTATGGAGGATAGGCTGTTACCCATGCAGCAAATCCCCCCTCTCCACGTCACTGAAATGGTCCAATGGAAAGGCAGAGGCCAATACGGTTGGTTCCAGCGGCGTCGCAGGAGTTGCCAGAACGTGACTGTGCTCAGCCATGAACTGCCTCAGGGACTCCGGCTCCGGATTTTGCTTCGAGGTTGACTCCTGAAGCCTTTTCCATAACTGGATGTAGCCACAAGGCAGTGGAGGTTTGGGATCAGAGTTTTCCTTTTCTCAGATGAGCTGCCTTCCCAGGCTGAGGAGTCCCATCTACCCGGTGGCTGTTTAGTCACCTCTTACGACAAGTACAGCCAAACTGAGGGCCTATTCTTATCCCCAGTCCCCAGGGGAAATTAACCCTCTGAGAAGGGTGAATTGGCTTCCTGCCAACCCTCTGCAGAGCTGCTTTTTGGAGATCTTCTGCAGTGACTTCATCTCTCTCCATGTTGCGTTTATTATTTTTATTTATTTCTGAAAGGCACTCAAACGTGGAGGCTCACGGTACCTTCCAGCAGAACAAAAACAAGATAAGGGTTTAAGCCCCAGAAGGACAACTGAGAACAATAAGAAATGCAGCAGACTCGGCAGCAGACCCAAGGCTTTTGGCCAAGCTGTGTTGTGTCCTCTCCAGCGGAGGGAGTTCAGCAAGCTCAGAGCTGTGGCAATCAGAGCCCTGCCTTGCCAGGGGTGCCGTTGCGTCCTGCATTGTGGGCACATGGAGCAGGGCTCCTCTGCGGCATGTAAACAGCGGCTGGGCTCTTGCTGTGTCTCATCTCCAGGCAGATGCTGTCCCCAGAGGCTTCTGGATGGTGCTGGCCGTCCTTTGCTGCTTTTGGTTTTGTACTTGCAACCCCCATTGTGGCTGGGCCATTATAATTCTGGTGGAGTGTGTTGGTTCAGTAGGTGCTCTCAGTGGTGTAGCTTGAGGGGGTGCAAAGCACTAAGTTTTGCAGGGAGCCTCACCACAGTGTGCAAGGGGCCCCTCCCCTCCGGAGCCAGGCGTTCGCCTCCATTTTGCGCCCCTCTAGCTATGCCACTTAAGTGGAACGTAGTCTCTGAAAGCATCTGCTGCTGCTATAGATTGCTTAGTCTTGAAGGTGCTACTAGACTCTGCCCCTGCCTGGTGTATCATTAGAGCTGTCATTACATAAAGCTACATTACATAGAGCTGTAAGGGAGATGCTCTTTACACTCTCACATAACACCAGAACCAGGGGACATCCACTAAAATTGAGTGTTGGGCGGGTTAGGACAGACAAAAGAAAATATTTCCTTACTCAGCGTGTGGCTGGTCTGTGGAACTCCTTGCCACAGGATGTGGTGCTGGCGTCTAGCCTAGACGCCTTTAAAAGGGGATTGGACAAGTTTCTGGAGGAAAAATCCATTATGGGGTACAAGCCATGATGTGTATGCGCAACCTCCTGATTTTAGAAATGGTTATGTCAGAATGCCAGATGCAGGGGCACCAGGATGAGGTCTCTTGTTATCTGGTGTGCTCCCTGGGGCATTTGGTGGGCCGCTGTGAGATACAGGAAGCTGGACTAGATGGGCCTATGGCCTGATCCAGTGGGGGCTGTTCTTATGTTCTTATTTGGTTTCTGGGGAAGGCCAGTCCTTGCATTTCCTGCTGCTGAAAACATGTTCTCCACGTTGCGGCTGTCTTGGCTCACATCATTGTAGGTGTGGACACTTGCTGAAAAGCACTCGGCCTGCTGAAGTACTGTTAACAGCTGGTCAGGCATTTTTAAAGTATTTATTCCAACTGAACTTGGGTTTTCAACACGTTCATTATCTTGGCCCTTCTGGTCATCAATCAGTGACAACTAGAACTTGTATTGCAAGAATGATTGTTGAGTTCACAAGTCCTCTTATTTCTAGAGTTTTGTTGCTTCAAGGAAAGCTCTCTGGGGCAGAACACATGGGGGAGTGCCATCACTAGGCCAACTGAATGGTGCAGTACTGACCTTTGAGGGGCACAGTTTTATACAGATTAGTTTTTTTAACCCATGCAAAAAATGCAGCTAATTTATATATAAAGCACAACATAACACAACGGTGCTGTAGAATATAATTATAAAGTCTTATGCAAAATTTATATTTTTTATTGCTTATGGCGCAAAGTAGCCTGACACCAGCTGTTGGAGGGAAGAGGCTTCAAGCACATGGCATATGAATTTGTCCATCTCGTTCAGCATTGGGGACTTGCTCCATGTTCCCCCTTTTCCTGAGGCTTAAAGGGGGCTCATGATGGGGCCTTCTCAGTTGTGGCCCCCCAGGCTTTGCAACTTCCTTCTCTTGGAGGCCCATTTTGGCACCCTCAGTTGTGGTGTTCTGTCCCAAACGAACCCCTTTTTGTTTAAAGTAGGTGTCTTGTTAATTTTCACATCATTGCTGTGGCTTGTAATTTTTCCTGCTCTTTAATATTGATTTCAGTTGGGATTTGTGTGTATCAATGTTTGATTATTGTATTGTACTTTTTAAAAAAACTGTCTTGAGAACAGAAGGAGATGATATAAATGCCTAGATGGATAAATACTGACCTGGGAGCAATTCTTCTGAAAGATGCTCAAAGGGATCAGGAGAGAAAAGCTGTATTGCTGAGGAGCAACCACATTTTGTGTGTCCTTGTATAAAGTCCTGTTGCAGTCCTTTATGAGGTCAGTCCTCTTAGTCTTGGAAGAGTGGACCTGGGAAGCCATTGCTCAACGACCCACCTTGGGGTACCCATTATGTTCACCATCTGATACTGTTGAGTAAGCTTCCCTAGTCATATGGACTCCCTTCCTGCAAGGAAGGAGTAGAACATCTTCAGATATGTCCAGCAAATCCTTCTAAGTGCCCACAGTTGCATTATTCTTGATCAATAGTGCCAAACATCAGGAAGATTTGGCAGGACTAAATTCAAAGTGCTCGTCTCAGTCTCTAGATGGATATGGTGATATCTGATGGTGACCACAAGTGGGGTCTCAGTCAGATCTGGTCAGGATATCCAGGCTGCCTGGAGGGGTGTATATAGTAGTCACAGCAATTCCTGTTTAAGGCTGTACTCTTAATTCAAGTGCACGGCCACTTGCGGTCCGAGTGGAGTGCTCTAAATATTATTTTTCTTGAAATGGCTTTTGTATTTAGAGTACTTTAAATAATAGTTTATATTGTGAAGCTACTGAACAATGACTCTATTCAGCTCTTGCTCTGTCCTCTAATGAAGCAATGTTTATGTACAATAGCCAGCCTGTTGGCAGACACGGTTGTGGCAGAAAGACAACTTGGCTGCACTGCAGATTGGATGGAAAAAAAGACGGGCTGCCCATAGTCCAGGTTCCGCTTGCCAAGTCTAGAGGTTTGGTAATTTTCTAGTGGTGGCATTGGGAACCATTCCAAGGCTTGAGTAAACATAACTCACTTTTATAGTGAACTGGAATCGTGTCGGACTAAATTAGTTGAGCATTTAAAGCTGGCTTGGTGCAGTGGTATATTAGAACAGTGCAATACTTGGAACATGCATGCAAACACACTTTTAGTGAGTGCCACAGACAAAGGATTGTAGACTCTGCACAGATTTCTACTGAGGCTGCATTGAGAGAAATCATGACGGTCTTTTAATACAAGGCCCATGGGGGTTGCAGGTGGTTGATTGTTCACAGACCCAGGTTCAAAAAGGGGGCCCAAGAGGCAAAGGAGGGGGCCAAAAAATTTCCTGGGATCTTCTTTTTTCTGATCTTGCAAGGGCCCATAAGGGTGGGGGGTGTACTTCATATCTGGGCCTGGGATTAAAAAACCTGGGAGCCAAAGGAGGGGAGCCAGAAAATGTTTGCATTTATTATGTGAAGACTGACATTCACATTTTGTGTAAGCCTACGTCGTTTTTATATATTGCAATTCGTAGAAACTATGATTCACTGATTGTATGAAATAATGATCCAGTGGAGTTTGGAAGGGACCCAAAAGGAATTTTTTACCCCCTGATAAAATTCCTCTCTGAGTCCCTGTTTTAATAGTGTAGACCTGGCCATAATGGCCATGTGGATGAGTTGGTGGGAGGTGGCATAAATATAATTCTAGGCTCGAGTTCAAAGCTCCTGACCAGCATGTCACAATAGACTGGTGAGGTTCCTGCCTTGGTATGTAGGTAAGTTGGTAGTGTCCCATTTGACTTCAGTATTGGGGATAGTGCCATAGACATTGCTTGTGGGTGGCAGCTGCTGTCACTTGAAATTCAACAGGAAAGCCACATGCCTCTACTTGTCCTTGTCATTCATAAGAAGAGTCCCACTGGTTCAGGTCAAAGACCCATCTAGTCCAGCTTCCTGTAACTCACAATGGCCCACCAGATGCCTCAGGGAGCACACAAGACAACAAGAGGCCTCCATCCTGGTGCCTTCACCTGGCCTTCTGAGGCAGCCTACTTCTAAAACCAGGAGGTTGCACATACCCATCATGGCTTGTAACCTGTGATGGACTTTTCTTCCAGAAATCTGTCCAATCCCCTTTTTAAAGGCATCCAGGCCAGATACCATCACCACATCCAGTGGCAAGGAGTTCCACAGGCTCACAAAAATGTGTAGATTGCCTTTGAAAAGGAAATAGCTAATAAAACTACTTGCATTAGTGGCTGTGAAATTATTTGGTAAAAATATATTGTTTATTTTCTTTTACCCTGGCATGGGCCCCAATTGGGAGCAGTTGGTCCAACTCTTGCTGCTTATGGTTACCGCCAACTCTTGTTTCATAAGTGCCAACTGGTAACCTTTTTCATCGTGAATGTAGGTTTTGCTACTTGGGTGCAGCATTAGTTTTGTCCTTTATGAATATGTTTTGGGGGTGTGTGTGTGTTCTTGCTATCTGCTTGTGCTTATCTTCTGATAAGAAAATGTAGAATCCAAGCACCCTTCTGAAAATCTGATGCAGTGCTGTCTGAATTTGCTTGCCTTTGTGATGATACCATTGGGCATCTTCCTCAAGTCCACAAGTCCACAAGTTTGTCGCTTCCGGTTTGGATAATCCCTCTCTGTGCACTGACTGTCTGCTTTAAAGTTTGTGCTTTTTCACTGAAACGGCACCAGTCTTGGATGTAAGGAACATAAATCTTGTCAAAGCAAGTTTCATAATGCTGGTCTTAGAGAAGGACACCCTGTACTGTGCACTCAGCTGCTTTGCTGTTTCATCGTTCTTGTGTCTGCGGCGGGGGGGGGGGGAGAAAGGAGAAATCATTTTTTTTATAACAAAGGGAAATGCAGTGGCATAGCTGGAGGGGGTTGCAGAGTACTAAGTCTTGCAGGGAGCCTCACCGGGGCATGAAAGCGGCCCCCCCTTCAGAGCCGTTCCAGGTGGGGGAGCAAAACAGAGGTGTGTGCCTTCTGGGAATATGCCTCCATTTTGATCTCGTGTCCTGGAACGGCTCCGAAGGGGGGGTGCGCTTGCTTGCCTTGGTGAGTCTCCCTGCAAATGTAGTGGTTTAGATCCAAGTTACCTAAGGGACTGCCACTCCCCGCAAACGTTCCAGTCCGCACTCTTAGGTCATCTAAGAGGACTCTCAGGAAAGTGCCATGCAAGTCAGAGGGATGATGGCATGAGGACGAGCCTTCTTTGTAGGGCACCACAGTTATGGGACTTGCTGCCAGGGGAAGTAAGAACCACCTCCGTCCTTGTGGTTTTTTGGTGGGGTCTCAAAATATGACAGTTTCATCTAGCGTTTGGATGATGGGTTGGCTGTCTGTCCTCCGAGCCTTTGATTCTGCTACCTCTCTCTAGACCAAATAATTTCACCTCCCCTAAATGTGGTATTATTGTATTGGCAACCTTCAGTCTCGAAAGACTATGGTATCGCGCTCTGAAAGGTGGTTCTGGCACAGCGTCTAGTGTGGCTGAAAAGGCCAATCCGGGAGTGACAATCCCTTCCACACCGGGAGCAAGTGCAGTCTGTCCCTGGTCTGTCTCCCTGGCTATGGGCCTTCCTTCTTTGCCTCTAAGCCTCAGACTGTTGGCAAAGTGTCTCTTCAAACTGGGAAAGGCCATGCTGCACAGCCTGCCTCCAAGCGGGCCGCTCAGAGGCCAGGGTTTCCCACTTGTTGAGGTCCATCCCTAAGGCCTTCAGATCCCTCTTGCAGATGTCCTTGTATCGCAGCTGTGGTCTACCTGTAGGGCGCTTTCCTTGCACGAGTTCTCCATAGAGGAGATCCTTTGGGATCCGGCCATCATCCATTCTCACGACATGACCAAGCCAACGCAGGCGTCTCTGTTTCAGCAGTGAATACATGCTAGGGATTCCAGCACGTTCCAGGACTGTGTTGTTTGGAACTTTGTCCTGCCAGGTGATGCCGAGGATGCGTCGGAGGCAGCGCATGTGGAAAGCGCTCATTTTCCTCTCCTGTTGTGAGCGAAGAGTCCATGACTCGCTGCAGTACAGAAGTGTACTCAGGACGCAAGCTCTGTAGACCTGGATCTTGGTATGTTCCGTCAGCTTCTTGTTGGACCAGACTCTCTTTGTGAGTCTGGAAAACGTGGTAGCTGCTTTACCGATGCGCTTGTTTAGCTCGGTATCGAGAGAATGAGTGTCGGAGATCGTTGAGCCAAGGTACACAAAGTCATGGACAACCTCCAGTTCATGCTCAGAGATTGTAATGCAGGGAGGTGAGTCCACATCCTGAACCATGACCTGTGTTTTCTTCAGGCTGATTGTCAGTCCAAAATCTTGGCAGGCCTTGCTAAAACGATCCATGAGCTGCTGGAGATCTTTGGCAGAGTGGGTAGTGACAGCTGCATCGTCGGCAAAGAGGAAGTCACGCAGACATTTCAGCTGGACTTTGGATTTTGCTCTCAGTCTGGAGAGGTTGAAGAGCTTTCCGTCTGATCTGGTCCGGAGATAGATGCCTTCTGTTGCAGTTCCAAAGGCCTGCTTCAGCAGGACAGCGAAGAAAATCCCAAACAAGGTTGGTGCAAGAACACAGCCCTGCTTCACTCCGCTTCGGATGTCAAAAGGGTCTGATGTGGAGCCATCGAAGACAACAGTGCCCTTCATGTCCTTGTGGAAAGATCTGATGATGCTGAGGAGCCTGGGTGGACATCCAATCTTGGGGAGAATCTTGAAGAGGCCGTCTCTGCTGACCAGGTCGAAAGCCTTTGTGAGATCTATGAAGGCTATAAAGAGTGGCTGTCATTGTTCCCTGCATTTCTCCTGCAGTTGTCTAAGAAGAATACCATATCAGTGGTGGACCTGTTGGCTCGGAATCCACACTGCGATTCTGGATAGACGCTCTGCAAGTACCTGGAGCCTCTTTAGTACAACTCGGGCAAACAGCTTTCCTACAACGCTAAGGAGAGAGATGCCGCGGTAGTTGTTGCAGTCACCCCTGTCACCTTTGTTCTTGTACAGCGTGATGATGTTTGCATCCCTCATGTCTTGAGGTACTCCACCTTCTCTCCAGCAGAGACAGAGGATTTCATGCAGCTCAGTGACGATGATCTCTTTGCAGCATTTTAGGACTTCAGCAGGGATGCTGTCTTTTCCAGGTGCCTTGCCAAAGGCAAGGGAGTCCAGGGCCACGTGAAGTTCTTCTAGGGTTGGTTCACTGTCAAGCTCTTCCAGCACAGGCAGGCACTCAATGTTGTTCAGTGCTTCTTCGGTGACTACATTTTCTCTGGAATATAGCTCAGAGTAGTGCTGCACCCAGCGTTCCATCTGCTGCGCCCGATCCTGGATGACCTCGCCTGTGGCAGACTTCAGAGGGGCAATTTTCTTCTGTGTTGGACCTAGGGCCTGCTTGATACCGTCATACATCCCCTTGATGTTGCCCGTGTCAGCTGCTATCTGTATCTCGGAACAGAGCTGGAGCCAGTAGTCGTTAGCACATCTCCTGGCAGTCTGTTGGACTTTGCTGCGAGCAGTTCGGAGGACCTGCAGGTTGCGCTCACTGGGACAGGCCTTGTATGCTGCTTGAGCTCTCCTCTTTTCCTCAATGACTGGTGTCAACTCCTCAGAGTGGGCTTCAAACCAGTCTGCCGCCTTGTTGGTCTTCTTGCCGAATATGGACAAGGCGGTGTTGTAAACGGTATTCTTGAAATGTTCCCATCTGTTGGATGCGTTTGCGTCGGCCGGGCCTGGAAGAGATTCCTCAAGCGCTTGTGCAAATTCCTCCACTTTTCTCTGATCCCGGGTCTTGCTGGTATCAATGCGAGGTCTTCCTTCCTTTTTCGTGTGATACAGTCGCTTTGTTTGCAGTTTCACTCTGCTGCACACCAGGGAGTGGTCAGTGTCGCAGGCAGCACCATGATAACTGCGTGTGATCTTGATGCTGGGAAGGCTGGAGCGTCTGGTGAGGATCAGGTCGAGCTGGTGCCAGTGCTTTGATCTTGGATGTCTCCAAGAGACTCTTTTTTGGGGCTTTGTGTTGAAGAACGTGTTGCTGACACAGAGACCGTGATGACAGCAAAACTCTAGCAGGCGTTGGCCATTTTCGTTCATCCTCCCAGTGCCAAACTGACCTAAGCAAGTGGGCCATGAACTGTTATCAGCACCAACTCTAGCATTGAAATCGCCGAGGATGAACAATGGCTCTTTTACAGGGATTTTCTTGACAGTGGTGGCCAGGTCATCATAGAATTTGTCTTTGGCTTCTGCTGGAGACGACAGAGTCGGTGCATAAGCACTGATGAGAGTGATAGGTCCTGCTGATGACTGGAGCTGTAGGGACAAAATTCTTTCACTTCCCACAGTAGGTGGGATGATGGATTTCAGCAGGGTATTTCTGACCGCAAAGCCAACGCCATGTTCCCTGGTTTCGTTTGGTGGTTTTCCCTGCCAGAAAAATGAGAAATTTCTCTCCTTGACAGATCCGGAATCTGGCAGCCTAGTCTCTTGAAGGGCGACGATGTCCATCTGCAGTCTGCTCAGCTCCATGTCGATGACAGCTGTTTTGCGTGCGTCGTCTATTTCTTGCAGGTCATCAGAGAAGCCAGGTGTCATTGTCCTAACGTTCCAGGTGCCCAGCTTTAGGGCAGTAGTTTTCTGTTTTCTGTTGCATGGTGCAGAGTTGTCGATCCACTTGTCGGTTTTCACCCTAAACCCCACGCACCCCATGAGGTTAACGGACCGTGGCGAGGCAACACCTTACTGGCTGGGGACTGCCCAGCTTAAGGCGGGCGGTAGCTGCCCAATGAGATGCAATGATCTCTCCCACCGTCGGAAGCAGCCCCTGGCGTCATGCTCTACGCCAATCGAGCAAAGACTTATAACCGGTAAACTGCTGCTTCCCGTGTTGTGCCGACGCCGTATGGCGAAGTTGGAGTGTCCTCTCCAGTGCGCGAAGCCTGGGTAAAGAAGATATGGAGGATAGGCTGTTACCCATGCAGCAAATCCCCCCTCTCCACGTCGCTGGAATGGTCCAATGGAAAGGCAGAAGCCAATACGGTTGGTTCCAGCGGCGTCGCAGGAGTTGCCAGAACGTGACTGTGTTCAGCCATGAACTGCCTCAGGGACTCCGGCTCCTGATTTTGCCTCGAGGTTGACTCCTGAAGCCTTTTCCAGAACTGGATGTAGCCACAAGGCAGTGGAGGTTTGAGGTCAGAGTTTCCTTCTCTTAGATGAGCTGCCTTCCCTGGCTGACGAGTCCCATCTACCCGGTGGCTGTTTAGTCGCCTCTTACGACAAGTACAGCCAAACTGAGGGCCTATTCTTAGCCCCAGCCCCCAGGGGCTTAGCCCCCATTTACCCCAATAAATGTGGTATTGGTTTTTTAATTAACGATTTTGATTTTATTCACTGTTTGTATACAGTTATTATGGAACTTTGTAAGCCGCCTTGGGCATTTGCTTCGGCATGGGAAAGGCAGAGTATCTTTTAATAAAATAAATCAATCACTGGTTCCTTGCCCTGTGTCTTCACAACTGGGGGAAGTCCAAAGAGACTTCACAAATGGGTACCATTTTGTGTGGTTCCCACCTACAAAACAGCTGGTGATGGCTGTCAGACTTCCAGACCACTGTAAACAGTTTAAAAAATGGTCTTCTAATGCACCTGTTTTAATGAAGAGGAGGCTGCCTTTGTGTTTGAAGTGTGGGTGTGTGCTTCTCTTGAAGATGAGCCACACCTCATTTTGATAGTCCTGCCAAGAACTTGCATCAATGCCTTCAGGCCTTGCATTTTGAAAATGTCAGGACCCCACACGCGATGGGCAGGTTGTTGTGCTCTCAATTTGGACTCTGCATTTTAATGGCTATTGTGACATTGTTGTGCTTGGTGAACATCTTCTGCGTTGAGGGCTTGCTTTGCAAGTTGCAGTAGATACATAATGCACTGGCTAATCAGATGAGTTTTATTTCACCAGAGGTAGTGAAGTCACAATACACTTGGACAATGTACACACACCCCCAATCCATGGGTTTCCATTCTAACCCCTCCCGTGGATACAGAAAACATGGATACAGGAGAGGCTTGTATGTATAGGGGCTTGCACCCCCATTATTGGTGCCTTTTATGTAGAAGCACTTGCAGCTCAATTGCTTCTTGTTTAACAATCCTTAACTGAAGAGCCAAAGCCACTAGCCTTCCTGCTACGGGGAGACTAACAGGAAGCAGGAACTCCTGATGTCGAGGGTCAGTTTTTCCCCTTTTTCTGTTTGCCTGCCTATTTCACTGGAATAAATAGGTCATCAAGCATGCAGTGTCCCAACTGGTACATCAGCAAGCTTCCCAGGTCCTCTGGAGGTGGAGATGACAGAAACACTCGGTTTCCTGATGAGAAATCTGGAAGTGACAGAGCCACACAACCTAGGATGAAACACAGACTGTATCTGTTCGTGGTTGTACATTTTGGAATCTCATGTGTAAAATAGCTGTGAGCAAACCTTGAGGACATGTTCTCTCATCATCCTATAGTTGCATTAAACTAGATTTTTGCAGCCGTGCAGTGGACCTACTTGTGAAACACACATGAGACTGTGGGGGTGTTCCCTGAGGGGGTGCTCAAAGCCTCTTCACAAGTGTGACAGACTTGTGTACAGATAACATCATCTTTTATAAGAGCCCAGTTTGAATTCTGGCAGATCTCTCATTTGAAAACTCTATACCAGAAATTTTCACCTGGTGTGCCGTGAAAGGCCCGAGGTGTGCCGCAGGAGTTTGAAAATAGCTGGAAAACTCTTCTGGATTCGGTGGCTCTGTTTCTAAGGCCGCTGTCTGTAGTATGTCGTGAGAATGGATGATGGCCGGATCCCAAAGGATCTCCTATATGGAGAACTCGTGCAAGGAAAGCGCCCTACAGGTAGACCACAGCTGCGATACAAGGACATCTGCAAGAAGGATCTGAAGGCCTTAGGAGTGGATCTCAACAGGTGGGAAACCCTGACCTCTGAGCGGCCCGCTTGGAGGCAGGCTGTGCAGCATGGCCTTTCCCAGTTTGAAGAGACACTTGGCCAACAGTCTGAAGCTAAGAGGCAAAGAAGGAAGGCCCGTAGCCAGGGAGACAGACCAGGGACAGACTGCACTTGCTCCCAGAGTGGAAGGGATTGTCACTCCCGAATCGGCCTTTTCAGCCACAGTAGACGCTGTTCCACAACCACCTTTCAGAGCGCGATACCATAGTCTTTCGAGACTGAAGGTTGCCAACAACATGTGTCTGTAGTAATGAATTATCTGTCCCTTTTCCTCCACTGCCAGAGCTGGCGGAGTAAAAGGGACAGACAATACGTTACTACGGCTAATTGCCGGGAAATCAGATCCGCAGGACTAGGGGAGTCCACTGGAAGCCAGAAGTGACATCGCGAGAGCTGAAGACCGTGGAGGTCAGTGTGCCATGAGAAGAAAAATGTTGAAAATCGCTGCTCTATACATTGGAGGTGAAAATGGGAGGATGGTTGCAGATTAGTAAAGGAGAGTTCATAGCTTATAGTGAGAGCACATGCTTACATGCGTCAGGGTCAGTCCCCGGCCTCCCCAGCTGGAGGGATCTTGGAGATCTTTCCCATCTCTTCTACCCAGCATGGAGAACTGCTGCCTGGATGGATGAGTGGTCTGATTCCAGCTGCCTTCGCTTAATAAGTTTCTTATGACTCAGCTTCTTGGGAAACAAAGCTGTGCAGCCCGGCTAGTTTTCCAGGGATGGTGTTCATTAGCTGGGCTGCGTTTCTGTTGTGCAACTGTTCTGCTTTTCTAATTAGGGCTGATTGCGAGCCTCTTTTTCTCTTAACACCTGCCAGTGGAAATGGGCCTGAAATCCGTCTTGGCACTGGGGGTGCCAGTTGCCCAAAGAATCCGGATAGTATAATCGTGTCCCACTAAATGCCAACAAAATGGTTATTTTGTCAAAGATCCTGTTAAGGTTTTTCAGTCTTGTTTTCGGTTAGCGATTTAAGGACTTGTGGTTAAAGCGGTGCAAGAAACATGCTCTGTGGATTGCTTGATGAATCCAGGGACAAGAATTCTTCTAGTTTAGTATAGTGTAGGACATAAGTGGAGTTGTGAACTGGGCAAAATACTGAGCATTTAACAGATGTGTTTAGATTTTTTTTTTTACTGGCAAATTTCTCTATTTTTAAACGTAACTTGGGTGGTTTGGTCATTCTGAGGTTATTTCTGATAGTGTTATTGTAGCAAGGAAATAGTTTCTCAATGGAAAGCTGTCCTTGTTCTGAGTTTGAAGCAGTAGCATAGCTAGAGGGGGTGCAAAGCACTAAGTTTTGCAGGGAGCCTCACTGCTCTGTGCAAGCAGCCCCTTCCCCCCTCCAGAACCATTCTGGGTGGTGAGAGCAAAATGGAGGTGGGAACCTCCGTGGGGGAGGGGCTGCTTGCATGGTGCGGTGAGGCTCCCTGCAAAACTTAGTGCTTTGCACCCCCCCGCTAGCTACGCTACTGGTTTGAAGGAAGGCTCAGCTTGAATTGTACAGTTTTTTGTTTTGTTGCTCCTTCACAAATGTGTGATGACGGTTCTGCTTCTATTCTGTTTGTTGCGGCAGTTTATTCATTTGTGTTATGCATTTGGGTTTTAAGTTTGTGAATCGCCTTGGAGAGCTGCTGTTCGTCAACAGGTGAAAAAAATTCCATTTGTAATAATGGATCCGAAGAAACTGCATCGCTAGTTCTGTGCACCCAAGGGAGATCTGGATGTGTTTCTTGGAGAGCAACCCCCCCTGCTGCTTGGAGAGCAAACCCCCTGTTGCTTTGTGGCAAATCTCTGTTGAAACGTGGAAATGCCATAGCTCTTGGGAGCCAAGTCAATAATCTGCTGCCCAGCGCTTGGAGATGATGGGAGTTTATTTCTCCTGTAAAGGTCTGCAGTGATACAAACCAGGTGTCTGAGCGGAATAGCCTGGCTGTGAGCTTCCCTGGCTGTGAATGCATGAAACTGCCTGATACAGAGTCCAACCGCTGAACGAAGCCTGGGAGCTCCTTTGACAAGCAAAGCATGTGCTTTCCCCTGTGCAGTCAAGGAGCAGTTTGGAATATCGAGGCAGCAGAAGGCTAAAATGGCCTTGGGGCTGCTCCTGGACAACCTGTGACCTGGTGGATGTTTCTGTCTCGGGGCTGTGGGTAGCTGCCTCCAGATGTAGGCTGGGGGAAGGTGCATTGTCCAGCCTGGGGTTGCTGGAAATGAATCAGAAGGCCAAAAGGGAAGAAGTAGAAACCTGAACTTCAGCAGGTAGAGGTCCTCTTCTGTTCATGAGAAAAAGGCAGGAGGGTCTCTCTGGTCCTAGTCTAAGGTGTGAACCACTGCAATGGCTTATGTCTCTTCTGCACATTTGGGCCTCTTTTGGTGGCATGCCTGTCAATATTAAACCTACGTAGGAGGCCGACAACATGCACTAAGGGCAAGTCGATCTTGGTGTTTGGACTGGTGGCCCCACTGCAGTGGCTGTCCAATGTGACTGAGCCATTTTGGGTGTACTTGCTAGATATGCGAGTTTGGCCTCCGGCCCGTCCTATTATCTCCACATTGTGGCTTGTGGTGCAGTGGATGGCCAAGTCAGGTGCCCAGCTTGGCCAAAGCATAGACAGAGGTGCATGCCTCCTCCTTGCTGTGACTACTTCCTGGGACAGTGGCTTCTCGGCAGACCTTGGATGTGAGCCTGAAGCCCTTCTTATCTCCTTGTACACACAGGCACTGCAGCTGGGCTAGCCTCTGCCCTGGACTCTGAGAATTGGCCTTGCCCGGTTGTAGCTCAAAGAATCTGAACATGCCTGAAGGAACTCGGGGCCAGATCAGATGGTGTGTGGGAGAGCTGCAATTGGGACTTCCCATGTTTTTCTAAAAATACAGCCACAGGGGTAGGAGAGTCTTGAATTGGTACTATGGTGTGTTGTGTGTGTGTGTGTGTGTGTGTTGGGGGGAGTTAACCTTCTATCTTTGTGCTGTGGCCCTCCTCCGGATTCTTCCCACCTGAACATAAGAACAGCCCCACTGGATCAGGCCACAGGCCCATCTAGTCCAGCTTCCTGTATCTCACAGCGGCCCACCAAATGCCCCAGGGAGCACACCAGATAACAAGAGACCTGCAAGGCCTCCTGGGAATTGTAGTTAAGAACATAAGAACAGCCCCGCTGGATCAGGCCAAAAGACCATCTAGTCCAGCTTCCTGTATCTCACAGCGGCCCACCAAATGCCCCAGGGAGCACACCAGATAACAAGAGACCTGCAAGGCTTCCTGGGAATTGTAGTTAAGAACATAAGAACAGCCCCACTGGATCAGGCCATAGGCCCATCTAGTCCAGCTTCCTGTATCTCACAGCGGCCCACCAAATGCCCCAGGGAGCACACCAGATAACAAGAGACCTGCAAGGCTTCCTGGGAATTGTAGTTAAGAACTTAAGAACAGCCCCACTGGAGCAGGCCATAGGCCCATCTAGTCCAGCTTCCTGTATCTCACAGCAGCCCACCAAATGCCCCAGGGAGCACACCAGATAACAAGAGACCTGCAAGGCTTCCTGGGAATTGTAGTTAAGAACTTAAGAACAGCCCCACTCGATCAGGCCATAGGCCCATCTAGTCCAGCTTCCTGTATCTCACAGCAGCCCACCAAATGCCCCAGGGAGCATGCCAGATAACAAGAGACCTGCAAGGCTTCCTGGGAATTGTAGTTAAGAACATAAGAACAGCCCCACTGGAGCAGGCCATAGGCCCATCTAGTCCAGCTTCCTGTATCTCACAGCGGCCCACCAAATGCCCCAGGGAGCACACCAGATAACAAGAGACCTCATCCTGGTGCCCTCCCCTGCATCTGGCATTCTGACATAGCCCATTTCTAAAATAAGGATGCTACTGTTGGTGATGGAAGAAAAATTTAGATCTCCAATAGTAGCAGTTGGGGAGGGGGGGGGAGAAGGGGTTAGATGTGGGAGTAAGAGAGAGACCTTTTCCCTTGCACCAGTGTCCCTGCTACTTTCTGAGCTAGAAAAAAGTGGGGCATTCTAACAGAAGCCCCCTTTAACCCCAAGTTTACTATGGTAGAGTATCAGACTTTGATCAGGGAGACGAGCTCTTGTGTACATCTCGGTGAGTGCCACCCCCCCTCCGAGGTGTACAAATCCGGTGCCCAGCAGTGACAGACATTTGTTGCAGTGGCGAGGAAGCAGGTTCCTCCTCGCAAGTAGTGCCCTCCTGTATATAATACAAGAATGTGGATCCTCCCTTGTTACCGTAGGGGGAGGGTGGGGTGAAGAGATGAGCAGTGCCCTGCGGCTTTCAAAGGCACAGGTGTGACCTCAGGAAATGCGTCAGTTCTTTTTGCTAGTGAACAGATGGAGCAGCTGGGGAAGGTGTGTGTGTGTGGGGGGGGGGCTCTGAGTCTGTAGAGGCTTGTTGTGACTGTTCCATGGGGCACTGCCTCCCTCTCTTGTTCTGACGTAGTAGCAAACTGCATTGTTGGCATCCTTCAGTCTTGGAAGACTATGGTGTCATGCTCTGAATGGTGGTTCTGGAACAGTGTCCTCTCCAGTGCGCGAAGCCTGGGTAAAGTAGGTATGGAGGATAGACTGTTTTCCATGCAGCAAATCCCCTCTCTCTACGTTGCTGAAATGGTCCAATGGAAAGGCAGAGGCCAATACGGTTGGTTCCAGCGGCGTCGCAGGAGTTGCCAGAGCGTGACTGTGTTCAGCCATGAACTGCCTCAGGGACTCCGGCTCCGGATTTTGCCTCGAGGTTGACTCCTGAAGCCTTTTCCATAACTGGATGTAGCCACAAGACAGTGGAGGTTTGGGATCAGAGTTTTCCTTCTCTCAGATGAGCTTCCTTCCCAGGCTGACGAGTCCCATCTACCCGGTGGCTGTTTAGTCACCTCTTACGACAAGTACAGCCAAACTGAGGGCCTATTCTTATCCCCAGCCCCCAGGGGTATGTAGCAAACTAGGAGCATGAGAAACTCCCCTATCAATGGCTCCTTAAGAAATGCTGCTGGGTGAGCAGGGTGAAGGCTGTGCATGTCAAGGAATGGCAATGCTGGCATTATCCTTTCATAAGGGAGAAGCAGACTGGAGTCCATCTAGAGCTGGCATTCTCTGATAGAGCGTCATGCGGATGGTTTTTGTACATAAAGTGCTCTGGGCAATAGGCACCATCCTTGCTCATAATAGCTTTGGTTTGCATGCACCATGTACTTCCTGTACCCCATTTGTGTTTGTGGGACTTAAAAATCACGTGGCTTGGATGTTCAAGTTGCAGAGCAATCCTACTGCTGTGCAGTGATGGGAGCAAAGTCACTTGGACTGTAACTAAACCCAGTAGTTTCTTGATTGAAGTTGTTGGTAGAGGCTGATTGTAGCTGCTCCTGCTGCGGTCTGCCAGCTCCTGGCACGAAGGCTCTTCCTACAAGTGCCGGCCTCTTGGGTGCATCACACAGCTGAGCAACTGGTTTTCCTGAGAATACAATTATTGTTGGCAATGCACACACGGTCCTCTTAATGCCAGAGGCAAACCTGTGGTGCTTTTTGTGGTTCCTTACCAGGACGCCGAAAGAGTTGCCAACCTGTCCGGTGGTTCTCCCACTACCACCCGGAGTGGAGAAAGCAAGGATCTCCTCCTGGTCTTTGAGAATAGTGCTGGGGCTGATAAAGGACCCTGTGTGCTTTCAAGAAGATGTGAACAGTGTCTGTATGAAGTTGCTTTATACTAAGGGTCCAGTCCTACCCAACTTCCAGTGCTGAGGCAGCCATGCCAATGTGCTGCATCCTGTGGCGGGAAGGCAGTCATTTGTTCCCTTACCTCAAGGCTGCATTGCAGTTGCATCAGTCCTGGAAAGTTGGGTGGGATTGGGCAATAAATCCTGCCATTAGCCCATCCAGCCCAGTGTGGTCTGCTGTGTCTAGTAGCTGCTTTCCAGGGGTCTTTTCCATCACCTTCTGCCAGATCTTTTGGGGTAAAAGCACAAGGATTACTTGTGGCTCCTTCTGCTGTGAACGATGGCTCTTGCTGTGCAAGGAAACAGCAACTCCTTGGAGGATTGTGCCCTGTGCCATTTAGTGCCATAATCTTGGGCCCCAGGATGTCTTGGGCCAAGCCTATCATACTAGTTTTCTACTCAGCTCGGCTACTCAAGTCTCCTTGATTAGTCTTGCATAGACTTGAAAGAGCTCCCACAGCTCAATGGAGAGAGCATAGGGCTGCGGAGCGGAAGGTCGGAGGTTCGAATCCCTCCGGCGCCAGAAAGAAAATAAAAATTTGGCAGCAACTGTTACCCTGCACATGCCTGATCTTGTCTGATCTCGGAAGCTAAGCAAGGTCAGGCCTGGTTAGTACTTGGATGGGAGACCGCATGGGAATACAGGGTGCGGTAGGCTTATACCATAGTCTTTCGAGACTGAAGGTTGCCAACCAGACTTGAAAAATTGCATTTTGTGGGGGAGCGCAGTTGGTGAGAAATAATAGTGCAGGGTCTGAATGTATTAATCTGAACTATGCTCAGGGAAGCACGTGCCATTCTGATGCTTCAGGAGGAGCATGACCGGTCAAGTGAATGAAATGAGAGTGTGGCACTGTAGTTTCGCCAACTTGGAGCCGGGGAAGCAAACACCCCCCCCCCAATGCTTTCCAAGCTCCTTCTTGGCACGGCGGTGACCAGAAGGGTTGTCAGCCGAGCATTAGTTTTGCTGCGCACTGCTCGCAACCTGTCAGCAGCTGTTAAGGGCTGCGATGGCAGGAGCAAAGACAGCGTCCTGAAGTATGAAGATTCTCCACGTGGCATCCAGGGCGTTTGATTCTTGCTTATGTTAGAATCGCTTCAGCCCTTCCGAAAAGGGTTTGGCGGCACACGGCAGGAGCTGGGCTTCTTTGTGCATTTTGCCGATAAGGAGATCCTGGGTGCTCAGCCCGTCTCCTCCACGGAAGATGGCTTTTCTAGTTCAGCTCACGCTTGTTGTTTTTGGCATGTTCTCCCATCGCCAGAGAAAACTGCAGTGCTCAGTGGTTTTCAGCACTCCCTGACAATGTTCGTGAAAATCTCAGGTAAAGTTTAATTGCGTCAAATATTTTGGAATTTCTCTGTATGCATCTTGCAAGCCCTTTAAAGCCTGGGCAGAGTTGTAATGGGGTAGCTGGGTGTACATTTGAATCGCAGTAAATGAATTGGTTGTGACCTTTTTGTTATGGCTTCTGTTTCTGATGTTTTACAAATGTGATGCTTTTTTTTTCTTGTATAATTATGGCTATTTCATCTGTCCCTTTGCTCAGAAGGGGGTTTGGCATCCTTTGCTTTTGCTCCTGTTGGACGTGTGCCCAGTTCCATGCTCTGTTTTAATGGGAAGCCCGGGATAAGGAGCATGGCTGGCTTTTCATATTATTTATTATCCTTCAGTCCATTTAAGCAGTTTAAAAATAACTACTATTCTTATCTAGGGAAGCCTGCCTCTGGCAATAGCGAAAAAAGAAAAAATTCCCTTGGTTTGAGTCATAGCAAAATGGCATGGAAGGAAAGAAAAATGGGCTGTTGACAAAAGGACCCAGGATGCTGAGGCTGTAAATTCCACTCATGCATGAGAACGGGCAATATGGTTTTGGGTAAAGAGTTCCTTTTCTTTAGGAAAAAAAAGCAGCCAGGCTGTCCAACCCCATCATGAGCTGGTTTGAGGAGTTTGCTGTCTTCTTTGAGAGGGGCTTTAGAACCTGTTAGCGTGATGTCTGGGAGGCGTGGGCATTTTGGACTTTTCTTTCCCACCTGGCACAATAGAGGTCTGATTCTGGAACCCCACAGTAAATTGCACCCCAAGCTTGCATAGGCGTTCTTCACCAGGAAGAGGGACTTGGAATGTTCAGAGCCAGGGTAGTGGCTCAGACTAGGGCCACAGACCAGGGTTTAAGTCCCTGTTCAGCCGTGGATCTCCTTAACCATGGATCTCCTTAGGTGTCCATGAGCCCACTACACTGTCTGGGATGTGCAAATGACAAATCTTTCTCATGGGGTGTTGTGGGTTGCCCCACTTTATCCCCACATTCATGCATAGCACCTAACCTCTTTGCATAATGGCAGAAATACATTTTTGTGTGTGTGTGTGAGACAGAAGTCTTAAGTGTAGCTTCTGAGAATGTTTTATAAGCAGGCAAGGAAAACCCTGGCAGTTCAGTGGTTGTGCCTTCTAGATCCAAAAGCAGAAGTCTTTTTCCCAAACTGAAATCTTCTATGATCAAGAGTGTTAAAGACTTCAAAACTTTGGATTTAAATTTTGAAGTGATGTCTACATTCAACATTTGAGCATCATTTCTTCTGCTTTCTCCCCACCGGTTATAATAGAAAGTAAGTATTGTAGTCATCATGTTTGACCCAGACTCAATTTACTAGAAGACACAAGCTTTTAGTTTATGCCTGCTGTTGTAAGGACTAGACAATTGGGATAATGTCTGAGACGGCAAATCTAAGGTTTCCTTTAGTGATGTACCATGTGCTGGGTAAAAACTGGTGCATGGAGAACTTGAAGCGCAGTTGGCCTGCCGTCCTGTCCTGTTTTCCAACACTGAAGCTCTTAGACACGCACCCCTGATGTTGTGGGGAGAGGGCTGGGACTATTGCTGTCTGCCGGCGGTGCCAGTAAGTCCCTCTCATGGTTGTGGCTGACGATGAGGCACCAAGGCTAATGGCTGGGAAACGCAATGTTCTGTTGGGCTAATGACTTGTGAAAATGCAAGAGGACATCAAAGGGCTCCAGAGATGCTTCCTTTCGCTTACGCATTGTGAAAAATAGCATAAAATGAAAAGAGGATGGTATTGATACAGCAGCCGAGGCTGGAGCCAAGAGGGTCTCATTTCGACTGGCTCCCCTGATCCAGTTTTGCAGCCTTCTCTGCTGCCAGATGGGTGGGGGATTCATTCCCTGTGGCCACATCACCGAAGACTTGGTCTCCGATCTCGAGGGTGGGCGCATGGGAATGAGTGAAGCAGCCACTTCAACAGTTCTGGACCAAATCCACTATCAGCATGCTCTAGGGCAGGGGTCTCCAAACCCCAGCCTGGGGGCCGGATGCGGCCCACGCCTGTGGCCAGCCTCTTGTCCCCTCAAAGCCTCTGGCCCACTTGACCAAACATGATTGGAGCTGTGCTCTGGTTGCATCTGGAGGGTGTTCTAAGGGCCAGAGAGGTTGAATGAATGAGCCCATTCATTCATTCACTCATCTAAGTTCCATCTCTAATTTATTTATATAAATTTTATATTTAAATATTTTTTCTGGCCCTCTACATCGTGCCAGATATTTGATGTGGCACTCCGGCCAAAAAGTTTGGAGACCCCCACCCTAGGGGACAATTGTTGTGCAGGCCACCCAGTCTGGAATAGCATTTGTTATCCAGACAGTTGCAAAACCACCTAAACAAGCCTGCATTTTTCTGCTCAAGGGGATTCATTTGCGTATCTCCAGGGGCAGAACTTAGCTGTGGTGTTAAAAATGCAGGGAGGTGTACAATTCTTACAAAAGCAGTTGTCCCCCAAGCCAGCTCTAAGACCCATTCTAAGCAACACCTCATGGTAAGTATTGATGATTCATGTGACATGGGGATCGTTTAGCGGTGTTGTCAAATGGTATTTCCTCCTCATGCCACCTCCGGAATCCACCTTGTCTCTCCCATGACTCATTCTTGTGATAAAATAATTGTGTGGCATTTGTTAAGTAGCCTTAACTGAAATAACTGCATATTCCTTCTCTGTTCACCACTACTTCCACTTCCCTCTCTGTGTCGAACTTTAGATTGTAAGATACTTGAGGCAGAGACCTGTCTTTTGTAAATTGCCTTCTGTGTAGGTAGTGCTGTGTGAGGACTGAGACTTGCTTGCAGCACAATTAAAGAGAAGGGATATGTCAAGAAAGATTGGTTCTATAGAGCCATTGGCAGAGTGGTTTGTCCCCACTATAGAACAAGCACACCTGGTTTAACCTGCAATTGCAGCTTCTTGACTACCTTCAGTCTCTGGTTGTAGATGCAAGTCAGAGATCGCAGGCTGTGCCCCACCTGCCAGATTTTGGGCTCACAAGTTGCCTCTTTCATCCTGGCCTTCTCAAGAGTATCAGGTTCCTGTTCCAAGTTCCATACAGGATCCTGCCTGGTCCTGAGAGTGTCCCAAGATGGTCAACAAGAGGAAGTGACTGAAACACCCTGATGGGGCTTTGTGGATGGGGTTGGGATAATGTTGATCGTTTGTACCACCCTTGCAGGACAGCAAAAACAACAGTCTGTTGCTATCTGTGGCAACAAAAACAACACAATCTTGTGTGGCACTTCAGAGACCAGCACAAGCCTTCATGGGCTACATTCCCCTGCATCAGTTGCATGATGTGAAATCCTGCCTCCTGAGAATTTCACTCGATCTGAAGATGGTAGTCATGAGAGCCTCTTCTGAAATAGGTGTGCTAGTCTTCAAGGCACCGCAAGAAGTCATTTTATACAGCTAATTCACTCTTAAATATCCCCTCCTTAATTTGTGGTGTAAATAAACTAGGATCACTAGCATAGCTAAGTGGGGGGGCGGGCTGGAGTACAGAGCCTGAGGGGGTGTCAAGAGACCTCCTGGCCACGACTGGAAGCCTCTTCTGGTCACATCTGGAAGGTGTTGTAAGGTGTGCGGAGACTGCGCTTGGGCCTCCCTGATCCTCCAAAGGGAGAGAGGGCACAATACTCTGGGAGGCATCTCCTCTCCCGCTAGATGTGAAGCACTGCCTGCTTCCCACATGGACTCTGTTAGGGAAGGAGCCTGCAGCCAGTATTTGCTCTTAACAATAACACAGCCCCGCCAACCCTGAGTGCAATTTGGCACAAAAGCCCCATTAAAGACACTTGTTTGGCAACTGTGTCCAGCTGGTTGGCTCTCAAACTGCAACTCCTGCTCCCTTTGAGGAAGACAGATTTAGCCAGTGCTCCAGAATTAGCAGAACACGGCTCTCCATTTCCTAGGAAACTCTGGCAGAAGGGTGCAGGGGAAATCCCTGCGCATGTTTGCCTCCCCCCCCCCGCCCCCCGCTGGGCTGTCTTTGCAAAACAGACTTCTAAAGTCAGAATATACTGAGCGGGGCGAGGAGGAGAACCTTGGCAAGTATTACTGCAGTAAATTGCTTTGGAGGGGTGTTGACCGAAAAGTAGTATAGAAATATAAAGGCGTGGAATGAGGAAGACACTACTTGCCTCCATCATGGTTTCTAAAGAGGTTCCTTGCATTGAAGAGCGCCATCACCCACTGCCATTGTGGGGCCTCAGGAGGTCCATTAAATCATCCCCTGCTCAAGTAATTGATTGCTGTTCAGTTAACCAAATTGCTTGAAATGTGTAGCCTGCCGGTTCCACCCTGTTGGACACCCCAGGCGGTTGGATTCTGTATAGGTTTAAGGCACTGGTTCTTGTGGAACCTCCTGCTTGGACCATAAAATCTTCCCTATTTTTTTCTGGGGACGATGAGTTCCCTCTAGGCTTTGCCACAGTGTCTTCATTTGGACAAAAAAGGCCGTGTCAATAAGCTACAACCAGCTGCGAATGCCATAGGACAGCCCGGCAAGGCAAGTCCTTTGCCTGTCCTGACCTCCCAGCACCTGAATCTAGATACGTTTGAACATACCTGACTTCTCCTTCCCTTTCTGTGCAATGCCACAGAGGTCTTTGCACTGTTGAACTTGAAACAAGGCCGTGTCTGCACCAGCCAATTGCGGTGTGCTATATTTTGTGAACAGCTAGTGCAGACTGTGGCATTCCTTTGAGTCTTGGCTGAGGCCACGTGATAGGGGCGTGCGAGTGTGTGAATGCTGCCCAGGGATTCTAGAGGGAATGGTGCTTTTTGCTGTAGTGGAATCCTCAGTACTTGAAAGAACTGGAGATAGACTCAGGACCGGCAAGGAAGTCCTTCATGCTGTATGCAATGAATCTGCAGCAGTGAATTCCACCACAGATGGTGATGGCCAGTAGGGCAGGTGATCTCGAAACAAGGTTAGTCGAAAATAAGGGAAGAGGGATCTGTCGATGAAGATGAGCTAGGATGAGCCAAATGGAACCTCCATGTTTAGTAGCACCTCTTGGTTGCTGGGTACCGAGGACTGGTTTCCCTTGTGCGTAGCTTGGGAATTTGGCAGATACGTCTAGCTTGGCTCCCCCACTGTTGAAAACAGAACACTAGGCCTGGTGGACCTGTGGTCTGGACAGCCAAACGGTTCATGCTCGCTCTCATGGGCCTTTTGTTCACCTGTCTCTCTTAATTATCCCCATGATATGTCTGAGGTTGTTCGTTTTGCTTTATTTCCATACCAAATGGTGATGTACAAAGTGCTTTACAATGTGGCTTCTGCCTCCTCCCAGTCCCCCCCACCCATGCACACACATACATACTGGTGCCTCCAATGTCACACTTCCTGCAGTGATTGTGCAACCCCAGGAGCTGTCCACAGCAGCACTTCTGCAGGCAGAGAGCAAGTGAGCTGGGGCTTCATGCTGTAGCAGCTGCTCTCATTTACTGTCCATGAACTTCATCTGCTAGGCAGTTTCTGGAGTGTTTCTGGAGTGTTTTCTGCTCTTTGCTCCGAGGAAGGAAGGATGAGCTAAATTGCTGGGCCATTAGTTGCCACACAAAGTAGCAGGATGTGCCTGCTGGAATTAGTGGCTGTGGTTGCGGAGATGACAGCAGCCCTGGAGCAGTGGCATAGGTTTTGCAGTGAGCCTCGCCACAGCATGCAAGGGGTCTCCCCTTAAGAGCCAGGCATTTGCCTCCGCTTTGCTCCCACCACCTGGAATGGCTCCGAAGAGGAAGGGCTGCTTGCACGCCATGCTGAGGCTCCCTGTAAAACTTAGTGCTTTGCACCCTTCTCTAGCTATGCCACTGCCCTGGAGGTGGGCTGGAAGCCAGATTCCTCTTTGCTCTTCTGTGAGCAAAATGGACAACCAGTTGCCATGTGGCATTTCTGTACACACACAAGGCCACTTTCACAAGGTGGTGTGTTTTCAAAGAGGCCTGTGTTGGGTGTGGCATGTTTGCTCCTGTTTTGTCTGGGTCTTGTTGTGTCTCATAGATTTATGGTGATTTGTTGGTTGTCTTGAGACTCTTTTGACAAAGGTGGGATATAAATTTTTAGATGAACTGGCTGTGCCAGCTTTTCCTTCTTGCGGCAGGTCCTTGCGCTATGTCGGAGGCTCTGCTGGGAGTTCCATCATTTAAAGCCACTTTCTGTTGCATTTCTATCTGCCAACATATTGCAAGCAGTTCAGAGTTTCAAAATATGAAGACACTATGCTAGGAAAGACAAGATGGAGGAGCTGCTTCAGGCTGTGGGTCATCTGTCCAGGAGCTTCCTGGCCTGGGCTTCACGTTCAGCTTTTACAAGAGCATCTCTGGTCTGTGATGTCCCCAGTGGTTTCTCAAACTTTTTTGTCTGGTGGCTTCCTTGACTAACTTGGCCATTGGCTGTGGCTCTCCATTAGGGATACAATCCTAGGGCTACATTGTATAGGGTGGTGGGTTTCTTGTGAGGATTCTGCAGCCCCCCCCAGTTGGTTTCTGTGGCTCCTTGGGGAGCCATGGCTCACAGTTTGGGAACCACTGGTGCATCCCTAGCCAGGGATCATATGAGTTTTCTCTAAGAAGTTAGATGTTGCTCTTTCACTTTTCTGTTCTTGATTCACAGTGGTTGTTCAGGTCACTTGACGCTTGTAAACAATATTTCAATCCAGAAGGCAGCCCAAAAATATTTTAAAAACAAATTAAAAGAAGCCTAGCAAAGGTGCTAGTAAAATTGCTAACAGTAGCAGAGAATTAACATTGGTCACCCCTATAACCCCGCCTAATCCCTGAATTAGTGGTTCTGAAACTTTGTACCATTGTGATCCACCTTGTCGTTCATGCTGGTTCATGACGCGATGCTTGTAGTAACTCCACAAACCATTACTAGGGCTTATGGAAACCAGTGGGATCTGTATTGAAGAGTCATGGTTCATGCAATCATGGACCATGGCAGTATATAGTACGGTGATGTTCTTTAGAGGAAGGGCTTTGGAGTCCTGCTTTAGACTAGCTGGTGTTGCATTTTCCTGTTCTCAAGGTGGCAAAGAGGACTGCTCCGTAATTAAAGCTCTGTGTGCCGTCAGCCACTTCAACTTTACACTTGAGTGACGTTGAGGTCAGCTGGGGGCCACAAGCCTTGATTGATTAATCGATAGGAGTTTTTTAAACTTCAGATTCTGGAGAATTTATACTGTGCAAAATGCGCACACTGAGTGTCCAGCCTGAAGAAAAGTCCTAGAGAATTTATTCACAACATTGTGACGTTTCAGTTGATCCTAATAAAAGCTGCTGTGGCTCTACTGTGGCTCTGGGACTGTCATTCCAATAGACCAGTGTGACCACCACTGATTTTGAAATGAAATGGTTAATCGACTAAACTTGTTCAACTCCAGTTCAAGTTTGTTTGTCTCTGCTTGGATTTTGTTTTTATAATTGAGGCTGTGCTCTGCTTATGTCAGTTGCAGTAACTCTACTCTCAGGCAAGAATTGTAAAAATTCAGGATGATTCCCAGATGGCAAACCTCGGTAACAAAGACCGTAACAGACCATCCAGTAAAAAAAAAAAAAAAGAGTAATTCCTGGTTACTGCCTGTCTTGTTGGATGTGAGTTTGCTAAAGCCAGTTTCTGTGTAAATCCCTCATCTTGTGTGTGTGTATGTTTAGCAGAACTTCTATTTATTGCTGACTCGGTGAATATTCATGGCCCTCAACCAGCCAGAGAAGAAACTTAGTCTCTGTGTTCTTGGGTATGAAAGAATAAAACCTATGCCTTAAATCAGTGTTTCTCAAACTGTGTGTTGGGACCCACTAGGTGGTCGTGAGTCAATTTCAGGTGGGTCTTCATTCGTTTCAATATTTTATTTTTAATCTATTAGACTTGATGCTTCCATGGTATGTGACTGCATTTGGGGAAATGTTACAGACCTGTACTTTTAACAAGCCACTGCATATATTATTTTAACGATAGTAAATGGGACTTACTCCTGGGTAAGTGTGGGTAGGACTGTTAAAAATTTTCCTGGTTGATGATGTTAGTTACGGTCATGACATCACTTCCAGTGGGTCCTGACTGATTCTCTTTCTAAAAAGCGGGTCCCGGTGCTAAATGTGTGAGAACCACTGCCTTAAATGGTTGTGGGTACCTAGAAGTTGATTCTTCAGCTTCAGATGCTGGTCTGAAGCTGACCAAGCTGCAGCCTGAGCAAATGAATCCTGTTGCAACAATATGGTGTTAAAAACGTGCACCAGTGATTTAGTACAATAGCTTATTGAATGCCTTATGGCAACTTATCACTCAATGCGAACAAAAAAACCTGAGAAAATATTAAATTGCATGGAGTGTCTGTTGTCTGTCTTGTTGCTGTCATTGTTGCCTGTGATCTGGCCAAACCTGCCTGTATTATAGATGAGGAGGAGGAAGAGAAGGGACTGCTGCTTTCAGAGCCTTACCTGAGGCCATCTGATAAGGTGATGACAGATGGCCACTTCTCATGTTGGCCTTTATCCCACTGCATCCAGGATGGGTACCTGAGTGAAAATCTGCTTCTCAGTAGTGTAACTAGAGGGGGTGCAAAGCACTAAGTTTTGCAGGGAGTCTCACTGTGGTGTGCAAGCAGCCCCTGCCATTCGGAGCCATACTGGCTGCAAGAACAAAATGGAGGCTCCCTGCAAGACTTTGTGCTTTGCACCCCCTCTAGCTATGTCACTGGGCTTAAGCCCTGCAAGATCAGGCCCAGAGCCCATTTAGTTCAGCTTCCTGCATCTCACAGTGGCCCACCATAGCACACCACTGTGAGCACACAAGACCGCAAGAGACCTGCATCCTGGTATCACGCCCTTGCACCTGGCTTTCAGAGCCAGCCTGCTTCTAAAACCAGGAGGTTGCACTGACCCATCACGGCTTGCAAGTTGGGATGGACTTTTTCCACCAGAAATCTGTCCACTATCACCTTTTCTGGGTATCGGGACCCACATCAATCACCACATCATCTTGCGGAGAAAAACTGGACGAAAACTCCATCACAGGTTACAAGCCACGTACAATCTGAGATTAGCTGGGGTGCTCATAATGAGGGCCAGGTAGGAATTTTTTTTCTGGCATCCAAATTGGATGGCAGTTTTTTTTTGCTGACCCCAGATTGGTGAGGGAGGGAAGGGTGTTCAGTAGGTTTCAGACATTAAAAATTGGTCACTGTGTTTAATAAAGTAGCACAAGTTAAACCCAGTTGCAGTCTGGTGTCTTTGCTGGGGGGTGTGAGCGTAAATAGAATGCCACAGGCAGGGAGGTGGCAGTGAGATGCAAATACCTTGTGGGCTTGTGTGTGCTCCCTGAGGCATCTGGTGGGCCGATGTGAGATGCAAGAAGCTGGACTAGATGGGCCCTGGGCCTGATCCAGCAGGACTGTCTATATGTGCTTATTTGACAAGGAGTGCCACAGTTCACCTCCAGTGGCAAGGAGTCACCCAGACTCATAACTACATGTTGGGTAAAGATATATTGTAGTTTGGCTTTGGTGCCACAGTCCAACTCCAGTGACTAGGACTTCCATCACCACAGCATCCTGTGGCAAGGAGTCCCCAGTCCCTTTCCAGTGGTAAGGAGTTCCCCAGACTCATAGTTACACACTGGGTGAAGAAATATTGTAGATTGGCTTTGGTGCCACGGTCCACCTCCAGGGGCCAGGAGTTCCATCACCACACTGTCCTGCGGCAAGGAGTTCCCCAGGCCCCCTCCAGTGGCAAGGGGTTCTGCAGGCTCATAGTTACACACTGGGTGAAGAAATATTGTAGATTGGTGCCATGGTCTACCTCCAGGGGCCAGGAGTTCCATCACCACACCGTCCTGGGGCAAGGAGTTCCCCAGGCCCCCACCAGTGGCAAGGGGTTCTGCAGGCTCATAGTTACACACTGGGTGAAGAAATATTGCAGATTGGCTTTGGTCCCACGGTCCACCTCCAGGGGCCAGGAGTTCCATCACCACACCGTCCTGTGGCCAGGAGTTCCCCAGTGCCCCTCCAGTGGCCAGGAGTTCCCCAGACTCCCAGCTACAGGCGCGGTATCTCTCTGGCCCCGCACGCCCCCCCTGGGCGCCAGGCTGCCGTGGGCACTGCCGGTGCGCCCTGCAGCCCGCGCGCAGCGCGCTAGGAGCGGGCGGGGCGGAGGGCGTGCCTGGGCGGCCGGGGGCTGCCTCCCCGGCGGGGCCGGGCTGGGTGCGGGCTGCGCTGCCGCTGCCCGGGCAGAGGAGCGGCGCGCGCCCCGGACCGGCAGCGATGGCCAAGGCGCGGCGCGTCTTCCACCTCCAGCCATGCGGTGAGCGCTGCGCGGGCGGGCGGGCGGGCGGGAGGCTGGCTCTGCGGGGCTGCAGCTGCCCGCTGGCCGCGGAGGCGTCTCCTCCGCCTCCACCTCCTTGTTTACAGCCCTTTGCGCGTGTCTGTGCTGGAGTTTGCAGCTGGAGGAGCCGTCCGGGGAGGCTCCTCTCCAGAGGCGGCTGCGGGGGGGGGGCAGCTCTGCGCGCAGGCCGAAGCGGGCTCGTGGCTGGGGGGTGTTCTGGCCAGTGGCGTTGCCGGGGGGGGTAAAGCGCTAAGTTTCGCAGGGAGCCTCGCCACAGCTGCGGAGCACTAAGTTGTGCAGGGGGTGCAAGCAGCCCCTCCCCCCTGGAGCCATTCCGGCCAGTGGGAGTACTGCACAACTTAGTGCTTTGCCCCCCCCCAGCTACACCACAGGGGGGCAAAGCGCTGAGTTTCGCAGGGAGCCTCGCCACAGCTGCGGAGCACTAAGTTGTGCAGGGAGTGCAAGCAGCCCCTTCCCCCTGGAGCCATTCCAGGCACTGGGGGGAAGGCTCCCTGCACAACTTAGTGCTTTGCCCCCCCCCCCACAGCTACACCACAGGGGGACAAAGCAGTTTCACAGGGAGCCTCGCCACAGCTGCAGAGCACTAAGTTGTGCAGGAGGGCAAGCAACCCCTTCCTCTTGGAGCCATTCCAGGCACTGGGGGGCAAAAGCTCCCTGCAGAACTTAGTGCTTTGCCCCCCCTCTGGCTATGCCACTGCTTCCAGCCACCTCCCCACAGGGCATCCCACACTTCTGGGCTTTGCAGTCACTGATGCTGCGCTGATGCACCTCTTGCAAGAGGGATGCCGGGCCAGGCGAGGGTGCGGAGGGTGCCAGAGTTCCGCCTGTGTGTCTTGTTTTGAGCACAGTCAGCGGCACTTCCTGAAGTCGTCCTCTCTCTGCCTTTCCTCTTGACCCCGGGTGCACCAGAGGAGGAACTTCTCCCATGCAAGCCCAGTGCTGCTGCTCCTCCTCCAGTCGCCTGCTGCGCAAGAAGTCCCACCGCAGCAAGAAAGGCGCCTGCGGTGGATGGGGAGGCAGGTGAAGCAGAGCCTCCCCACTGGAGTCCTTGGAAGAGCACCACCACTGCCATGTGAGATGTTCAAGCACTCCCAACCCATGTGCAGAGCGAGGAGAGCGCAGAGCGCATGGATTGTGAGTGCTTGTTCCTGAGTGAAAGATGCTATAGGTGGTGGAGCGATTCAGCTCTTCCCAGATTCTCCAAGACCTCCCCAGACAAACTTTTTAGGGGCACGTGTGGTCTGTTGCAGGAAGGGCTGGACTCCTGGGAGGTCATTTGCACAGCACCAGCTTGTCAAAGGGGCTTCTTTTATTGTTGGTCCTGATGTAGAGTTGGAACCGTGGCCATTTTGCTTGGGGTTGTGCTTGTTGGCTGGAGTTTTAGGCAGGGTTCTTTTCCAGCACCTAGGACTTGGACCTGGGACCTCTCTCCTGCAAAGGAGGTCATCTACTACTGAGCTCCAGCCCCATCTGCTAAGATCCTGGTGCTGTCTGGGTGAGCATCAGTGAAGTTCTTTATGGAATTCTGGTGTGGCTCTGGAGCACCTGTGGCAGGTTCCAGCCCAACCCAGGTAGCTATTTCATTCTCTAGTGGTGTGCTTAGTTACCGCCACTTAACAAAGCTCTTGCTGTGCTTTAACTGTTGCAGGCACATGATGCTCAGTGCCTGCACGGGGCACAACTTGGGAAGCTCCATTGTGGAAGAGATTAGTGAGCCCATTTATGTTTATGACACAGCTTAGTGGTTTTTTTTTTTTTTTCAAACTGGCTGCCAGAATCCAACCCATCCTAGGGTATATTTGCCCACTTTCTAGGAAGGATTTTGACAATGATTGCTTTTGTTCCGTGTGAAGTTGCCACATGGTTAGGCCACTGGTAAGGGTCTCTGGGGAAAAAATAAATGACAAAACAGAGGAGGACTCGAGGGCAGTGGCGTAGCTAGAGGGGGTGCAAAGCTCTAAGTTTTGCAGGGAGCCTCACTGTGGTGTGCGTGGCCCTTCCCCCATCCCTTTGGAGCCATTCCCAGTGGTGGGAGCAAAACAGAAGCATTCGAGGGGGAAGGGCTGCTTGCGTGTCTCTGTGAGGCTCCCTGCAAAACTTAGTGCTTTGCGCCCCCTTTAGCTATGTTACTGCTCTCGAGGGTACTTAATGCTGCTGTTGCTTTGTACAAGTTAAGATGCTGCATGTCCTACCATGAGGGCACTCAGGACTGAGGCAAACCCTGAGGTGGGGTGACTGGCAGTGTGTAGTGGGGTAAGGAGGGGGTCTGCTGGCAATGGGAGGAGCAAGGCAGGGAAGTCCAGGCAAGTCTGCCAAAGACATTTCTTTCAGTAAAGCATGGAGAAGGAAGTTTCAGGGTCTCTGGGAGGATTGCTGTAATGTAAGGAGGGTGGAGGGTGCTGTAATGTAGACCAGGACTCTGAGAGTGATCCGAGGGTTGCACCCCAGTGACCTCCGCAGCCTTGCTGGGTTGCAGTTTCTAGAAGCCAGAAGACTTCAGCTTTGTCACACACCCCCTAAAAACCTGCTGCTGTAACAATCCCTTGAGTTTTCTTCCTGTATGGCAGTCTTTGGGTTCAGGGCAAGCTTGGCTAACCAGATCAACTTTAAAGAGTGGAGGGTTGTGGCTTCTGCTGCTGAAGACCCCTTGTCCTGAAGATGCTGGAGACTGAATCTGGGACCTTCAGCATGTAAATTATGTACTGTGACTCATTTCTGCTGTATAGGAAAAGGCTGTCGCAGGGTTTGGGAGCTAGAGGAGATGGAATGAGAGCAGGGGATGAATGGAGGGGAGGTCTTGGAAAAGGTAAGGGCTAAGGCCAGACCAGTGCAAGATCTTAAGGAGAGGGAATGACACAACACCAAGGCTGCTCTCAGAATCTTTTAACCCTGCCTGCTACCAGACTGACTGGGGGCAGAGGAGAAGGACACGGGTGGGAGTGTTTGAAAATGGATTTTATTTTTTTATTTTTTTGCAGATTTCTTGATTTGAAAGACAGAAAGCTGTGTTAGGAGTTTTTATTCCAAGTTCACATTTTTATTTTAAGTGTTTTAAAAGTGGACTAGGTAGGTGATACAGTGTCTGCAGATGCAGCCACAGAATTATTTCTAACTGGAAAAGTAATCTGTTTTAATTTCTGGAAAATATTTTAAAACACCAAAATGCATCGTTTTGTGTTTTTATTCAGATGAATTAAATAGAACATACGGTGTTTTGTGTTTTTAACAAACGCACACCGCTAGACGTGAGGCTCAGAAGATCTGCTGGCTGAGTTCCCTTGAAATCTCTTTATCCTGAGTCAGGCCGTTGCTCCACCCTGCTCCATATTGTCTATCCTGGCTGGAAAAGGTTTCAGGATGCTTCTCTCTCAACTCTGTGGGTGATGCTTTTGAAGTTGCAGATGGGGATTCTTGGCCAGTAGGGGCTCTTCCTCTGAGTGACAGTTATCCTACAACTTTTCCCATCTCAGGCCAGCATGGTGGTTTTCTTGAAGCACTCTTGTGCTTTAATTGGAAGACGAAACCTTGATGCTTAATAAATCCCATTTGTGCCCCGTCCACAGATGTACACATTTGGTCCCTGTTGCTTATATGCAACGTTGGGCAGAAATGGCTTAAGGTGCCGCTAGAATGTGGTTTTGAGTTTTGTATTTCTACAGACAGTGGCATGCAGTTGGTTTGGAAACATGACATTATGAAACAAAGACTCACCACTTTGATATTGAGGATTAAGAGTGGGTGATGAGCTACTGAATCACCATGGTGGTGTGTACTTCAATTCTGAGGGTAAGAGATGTTGTAGGCAGGGAATAACCACAACTACTAATTGGGGGTGACCAGAATTGAATTGGCAGTGCTCAAAACCATGAACTGATTCTTGCAAAACAGCGAGGAACTTGGTATATGCATTAATGCCATGTATAACTGGAGATTATGCATGACTACATGAGAAACTTATGACTTTGGAATGAAGCAGGAGCTTGCAGGAGACTAAGAGATTAAGGCTGCAATCCTAACCACACTTTCCTGAGAGTAAGCCCCATTGAACAAAATAGAACTTACTTCTGAGTAGACCTGGTTAGGATTGTGCCCAAAGTCTAGTAAGTTATGAAATCTGTAATACAGAATAACACAGTGGTTCCCAAACATTTTAGCTGTGGGTATAATGGTGATTGGGCAGCAGTGCTCCCGCCCTTAACAGCTTTTTAAGCCCTTAATGCACATAGTCTCCTGCGCTGTCAGTTTCACGAACCAGCAAAAATGGGGTCGTGACCCACTGGTGGGACCCAGACCCACAGTTTGAGAACAGCTGAAATAACTTATTTGCTTTCTTCACCTGCAGCATGCATGGGAGCGTTCTGGGAGTTACCCCACCACTGCTACTTCAAAATGACTGCATCTCACTCTTGTCAGCCTTTCAGGGAGTGTATTCGTTACATTTGCATGATGTACATGGAGAACGGAACAGTGTTCAATTTTATGCATGCAGGTTTCCCCTTTGAAAGCAGGAGTGATCACAGCTGGTGCATCATTCCTTATTTCAGGATACTGGGGACCACGGAATACAATGGAGGGTGTTGATGCAGTGCCACTATCATGCAACACTGTACCAGAAATTCATAAATCTGCTCTGAACACTCAGGCAGGTGGAAAGGTGGGATATAAGTCTTCTGAATAAATAAATCCACCATTCCAGGAGTGAGTGTCCCCAGCCTTCTGGTGAGCAGGACACCTGCCCACCACATAGATCCCCTCCCCAGAATTCACATTTCCAATGCAGTTCCTGAGAAGATAAAGAATAGTCTTTTCCAAGGCTTCCTCTTTGCATATCTCAGTGTAGATAAGAGGTGATACCGTCTTATCTCTCTCACAATCCTTCTGCATATGTCAGAGGACTTGGGGTCAATGAAGGGGGAGAGGCAAGAGAGGGAATTATTTCTCTCTTTGTGGTTTTATCCTGGCAGTTTTACCTGAAGTGCTGTTGGGTTGGTAGCTGACAGTCTTTTTAAAAATGGGGACTTCCGGGGTTTGCTAGATCTAGGTCTTTCTGAGAGCAGTGAACGCCAAACCTGTGTCCTTCCAAAGCCATTTGTGGTTTTGCAAAGCATAGAGATAAAAACAAATGTAGTGGGTTCAGGTTTGAACAAAAATAAACCACTGCCTAGCCAAAACAACCTGCTTGATAGATAACCCATGCAAATCTTTTAATCCACACTAGTTTGGAGACGGTCTGCATAATTAACTCATAATTATCTGGTGAGTAATGCTGGGCCTATAAAAGCCTTATCTGACATCCCTTTCTTTTGTACTGTGCAAGATAAAAATCCTTGCATATTTCTACATATGGCAAAATATCTTCTCCTTGTCACTTGCAAAGTGATGTGTGAGGTTGTTCCTTAGATCCATATGCCTGGGGCAAGAACGGAGGGAGGGAGGCTCTTCAACATACCATTTGGAACATTCTGTGGCATAAGGGCAGATCTATACTTGTCTGGCTGCTTTTTTCTTTTCTTTCTTTTTCTTCAGATTGCAAAATAAAAGGTTAAAAGTGATTTAGAGCTCTTTGGGTATGAAGCAAAGCCTCTCTGCCTTCTAGCAGGGTCAGTGTTCACTGTGATCCTGTGCAAATAGTAATTTTTCAAAACAAGCATCTTTTCTACTGCAAGAAACACCTTTTTAAAAGGGTCACTTCCTTCTAAAGATTCAATTGCGGGCCGGGGGGGGGGGAACCACCACCCTCATTGTTGTCTTAAATAACACTTAATTCCAAGTGAACCTGTACGCCCTCTAATTAAAGATACAAATCTCCCCTTGCATCACAAAGGTGTGGACCAAACATCGTTTGGATGGTTGGTTATGCAGACAGGTACGTATTAAATAACTTGACCTTTTTTTTCAGAGCTTCTATTTTCCAGTTGGTGCTGGAAATAATTTGCTCCAAAATCCAGCTGGTTATGCACAGGCTGTGAGAGGTGGGTTGCCTCTTTCTGAGTCAGCCGGGATGCGCTTGCATGCGTCGTTTGACCCACATTTGCTTTCTTCATACAAGGAAGTTTTTACTGGTTTCAGGCTGCCCAGTTTCTGTTCCACAAGAACGAAATTGGTGCTATGACATCATAGTGACGGATAATTGTATTGGCTGTATCTGCAGGGCTTGAGAAGGGGGCTGCGCAGCTCAGGGATTTTCAGAATGAAGCTGCCCGTTTTTGGTGCGAGAGTGTGCACCGGCTGAGCAGCTGTCCAGGGTTGCCAGCTCTCCAGAACTGACCTGGAATCTCCAAGAATCTGCCTCCAGGTGACTGCTGAATGCCAACCTGGGGCATTTGGTGGGCCGCTATGAGATACAGGAAGCTGGACTAGATGGGCCTATGGCCTGATCCAGTGGGGCTGTTCTTATGTTCTTAAACTACAATTCCCAGGAAGCCTTGCAGGTCTCTTGTTACCTGGTGTGCTCCCTGGGGCATTTGGTGGGCCGCTGTGAGATACAGGAAGCTGGACTAGATGGGCCTATGGCCTGATCCAGAGGGGCTGTTCTTATGTTCTTAACCTGCAAGTGTTTTGCAGGGCTTTCTTGGCTTTATTCTGTTGTGTCACATTGTGGAAAAGAGACTGATGGTAGGAAGGTGGTAGAAGGTAGAAAGAATGCTGGTACCATCATTCTCAAGGAATGATGGTAGCCCGAGCCTACAACTCTTGTGAAATGCTTGTGCTGCCTGCTTCAGTGTTCTCTGTAGGCACCCCTTTTGGAAGGGTTCCAGGGGTCAGGCATTTCAGAGAGCGTCGGGCTCAGTCGTGGGGCGCAGTGGAGGCAGTTGCCCAGGGCATTGCATGTTGAGGTCACCGTGACCACATTGACACACGGTACCGGGTTTCAGTGTGTGGTCATGATCAGAACTTTTTCTTCCAAAGCAGTAATGCTGACCAGCAGCAGTAATCCCAAGTGACCAGAAGTAGTTTCTACTAGGTCTCTCTTTCCGTGTCCCCGTATCAGGCATAATTTCATAAGCTTCAATCACGTCCTCCCCTGAGTCATCTATTTCCTAAACTATAAAGCCCCCAAAGTTGCAGCTTCTTCTTGAAAGGGCAGTGCTTCAGGGCCCAGATCATTTTTGGTGATCGTCTTCTCACCGGTCTGGGTTTGTGGCAAACCATTCCTAACTCTGCAGACTATCCCCTGTGCACGCTAGGATTGCACTAGAATCTGGAACACGCTAGAATTGCAAACCCAGGGTGAAGCCATGAGCTGCCGGGTGCAGATGTAATGAGTGGAAACGTCCAGCCTTCATATGCAAAGGGAGGAGGAAGCTTGCATCCCAGAAGCTCATCCCTTCTCTTAATGCTCGGCTTTGGTTGCTGTTGGGTCTGAACGGCTCCGTTGTGTGCTGCGCAGGTATGGTGTCATGGTCTTCCTTCATGCTCCACTTCCTGTGCAAAGCGTTCTTTCTGCAGCAGAAACTGCAGTGCTCTTAGGACTCATTCTTGACATGACTTGGGGGAATTTTTCCAAGTTATGCGCTGACCCAAAGGAGGTATGCTGCTGCTCCGGGCCTGGTTAAAGGTTCAAGTAGTGTTACAGTCATCTAAATGCTCCACCACAAGTCCAGGCCCACATTGAAAATGCCTCAGGGAATGCTTTACTCCCTATTTCTGACCATTATTGTGCTCAAGATTGTACAGATTACTGGAGCACTTGCCCCAAATGGGGGTTATGTCCTCTCTTACCCCAACCTGACGCTAAAGGTCCTGAGCGCTGGTGGCTTGAACAGTGAGAGGGCAGTTAAAGCCACCATGCGCACATGCAAACCATTTGCTTCTCATGAAGCAGCAGAAGATCAACAAATGCATGAGAGTCACATTGTGGCTCTGGTGGTGCCGGACAAGAGTTTGAGGGTACTTTAACGTGTGCAGGTGGTTGATTGAAGACCAGAATGCGTGCAGGTAAGCCCCATTTCAGACGCAAGTCTTTGCCAACAGTGGGACTCTTGTGCATGTCACATACAGCTTAGCACATGCTGGCAAAGTTGTTCGTGGAAGAGGCCAAGGACTGCTGGCTGCTGGTGAGCATAGGAACTTGTCTTGTCAGCTTCTGGCACTGGAAGATATGATTTGGCCTTTTCCTGTGTGGCTTTGTTTCTCTCGTACATAGCTGGCAGGCCGATGCAGGTTAGAGAAGTGGCCTTTCTAGATACCGGTGGTCAACCAGAGCAGGGTGTCTCTCGTATTCCTTGCAAACTTCGAGGCTGGGAACCTTGCACGTCCGTGGAAGGAAGCCGGACCCGGCACGTGGCTGTGGCTGGACTTTGCCCCAGCCTCTCCTGTGCTCAGTGTTTGAGCTCAAGTTGGCCATCTCTGGAAGGAGTATTGAGTGGGAGAGGTCTAGTTCCAGTAAGGGGGAGGCCAGGATAGCAATGATTTGAAATATGGGCAGGACTGGAAAAATCGCAGATGCCTGTTTTGGCAGGGAGCCTCGAAATCTAGACAGCATCTCTGCACTCTGAGATGTGTAAGAACACTTTGCAGAATATAAACACATCCTAATTAGTGAGGGGGAGAAAAAAAAAACTTTAAAACCCACTACTGCTGGCCAAAAATCACTTTACATTTTGGCTCTGCAGCGGCGACGACGACGGTAAATAGTTCTGCAGATGAAATGCAACTGCGGTTGGAAAAGGACGCGCCGGGTTGGCCAGGGTGACTGGGTCAAAGCGAGTTTTTATCGGTTGCGTAGCGCAGGGTGGTGTGACCACGTGTGGCTTTGCAGTTCCAAAATAGAAACTCTGAAGGCAGTGCAGGCTTTGCTGTCGTCCCTGAGATGCAACTAGTGTAATAGTCCTCTGTGTCAACAGCAGGTGCTCATAGTGACCTTTGGCTAAATGTTGAGTTGTTGGGCATGGTGGAAGTGGTGCAGGCAGACAGGTGTGGGGGCAGTAGGAGTCCTTGGCTGGTTCTCTCTCTGCAGGGCAGCTTGCCCAACTTGTTTTCTCCCACACCTGCAGAAATGCAAAGGAAAATCCCTGCAGTAAAATTCTGCCCGCTGATGGAAACAAAGGAATAAATTCTTGGTTAGCACTTGGTGCAGAGACGAGAACTCCAGAGAACATTCCTAAAACCAGAGACTGCACCCCAGTTTTGTCACAAAGTGGAGGGCCAGGGCTGATTTGTGGATCCCAGCCTTACAGAGCTCAGGAAGCTTGGAGAACAGGGGGAAACCTTTTACTACAACTGGATTCCATGTGTGTGTGAGTGAGTAAGTGCTGGAGATGTATGTTTAGAAATGCAATACGTACTTTGAACAAGGGGAAGCAGGCAAAGCACCCTCTCATGTAACGTTAACTGTTATGAAGGCACATCACATGCTTGGAGCCCCCACCCAGCTGCAAAACCTGGACAGCTTTTGCCTGGCTACCTTGAATCTCTTGAGTTTGGTCCCTCCCCAAGTGTAGGCTGTGTCCAGTGGCTTGGAGCCATCAGTCCCCAGAAGCCACTGAATAGGCATTTTGTCTAGTTCCTTAGAGAAATGGTTCCATGCACAGAAGCTTAGAGGTGGCAGTCTCTTCCCTTAGCGCAGGACACTGTTTCTGTTGGAGCATTTAGGGTGGTCAATGGATTTTAGCAGGTAGCTCTGTTCCTCAGTAAACTTGGACTTTTCCAGGCATGCCCAGCCTTGCTTGCTTCTGCTCCCAGCCCTTGCCCTCAGCTTCATCTTCCTGCTGTTGCCCTCCATTCTTGATTCTTAAGGCAACTGAGAACTAAGGCTAGTCGAGTGTTCTGCGTTTCAGGAAAGCTGATTTTAGTGTGGTTGGAGGGCAGTTGGGGAAGATCCGGGAAGCTGCACACTGGTCAGCTTGATGACAATAATATTGGAAAGATCCAGGAGCAGATTATTACGTGAAATGTCTGTGAACACCTAAAAAATAATGGGGAGAATCCTGGGAGCCAGTATAGATTTGTCGAGAACAGGCTGTGCCAGGCAAATCTTATCTGCTTGGACAGTGATGAGTCTGATGGATCATTGAATGCCAGTATCTAGGCACACTGTGTCCAGGCAAAGCAATTTGACAAAGTCGCCAATGATATTCTGGTGGATGACATGGTAAAATGTGGGCTGGGTGCATGGGTATTATTAGGTAGCTTCCAAGCTGGTGGAACAACCATTCTGAACAAATGCCATTAAATGGTTCCACATCAACCTGGGGGGGGGGGAGGAATTGAGTAGGGCTCTGACTTGATTCCAGTGCTGTTCAATATTTTCATAAATGATCTGGAAGGGAGGGTAGAGGAGATGCTGATCAAATCTGCAGATGTCACAAAGCTGGGGTGGGATGGAGGGGGTTAGGGAACACTTTGGAAGACCAAATTGGATTCGAAATGGTCTTGGCAGGCTTGGTCACTGGTCTCCTATCAACAAGATGTCATTCAATGGAGACAAATGTCAAGTTCTGCACAACGAAGATCAGAAGCACAACCACATACTGTACTACAGTGGTGGTCTTCAGCCTTTTTTGTGCCACCACCCCAACAAAGTATAAAACTGGGGACCCATCTTCAATCCTGCCCCCTCTCGGGACCCAGTCTGCCCACTATTGATTCCATTGCCACCCACTCCCTGCCCTTGTTAAGCCTTCCCCGCATGGTTTACTGTACTGTATTAGACAGAAAGCTACCATGAAGCCTGGCATTTGTGAAAGCTGTTTTAGCACAATTGCTAAGAACCTAAGTGGAACTGAGACCCGTTCTCTTGGTACATGAAGGGTTAAACCAGTTGCTTCCCTCTTTGCCTGGTGATGCTCTAGTCCAGTGGTCTTCAACCTTTTTCATTCCCATAAGTTGCCACAACCCCACTGAGGTCCTGACCCCAAGGTTGAAGAACACTGCTGTAGCAGACAGCTACAAGATGATTTGTCCAAGATGTATTTCTGCACTTAGAGGGTGCTGCCAGTTTCATGAGTGGAGCGTGAAGGGCATCCATTGTGGATTGCTGCTTGCTGCCTCCCTTCTACTTGGGGAAGAATTCAGCTGTCCTGCATCTGCTGACCATAGTCCACCTTTTCACCTCTCCTTTCAAATGACTGTCACAGACGTTGTCCTGCTTTGCTGGGGGATAAGAAGGTCAGAAGGAGCTGGGGTAGAACCTGCAAGAGTCTGTTGTGGGTACCAAAGCCTCAGAGGAACAATCTAAAATGATTGGGTGAGAACTAAGCTCTCCCCAGTCCAAGGGTAGCAAAGGATGTCGCAGTTCTCCTCTGGGCATATTTGCATTATGCACGTACAAAATTAAGTCTTATGTATGCCAGTTTTACATGCTAACAGAGTTACAAATGATGCATTTTATGCTGCTGAGAAGTAAAATAGGCTTGATACCATAATAACTATTGCGTATCTCTGTTTTTTTTCCAAAATGCCCATTAAAAAAAAAAAAATCCCAAAGCAAAAAAAGTGCATTTTTTTTCCTTGTGGCTTCAAAAATTCCACATCTGTAGCCTGAACGATGCTTCCGTGTGTGTGCATTGGTGGAGGTTGTGGCATGTTGCGGAGGAGGCCTTGGTGCTCCGCTTTCTGCTGTGCTGCTCATTGTGCAAGATGCAAATCGATACGGTGAATGTGAGCAAGCCGGGTTCTGTGTTGGCTCTGAGCTGTGTGATGCACTGAGGGCCAGAGGGCTGGACTGCAACCTTGCCCTCCTCCCATCTTCTCCTCTCAGGTAGGAACATTTTCTCTCTCTTGCAGTGCTTTGGCTTGATGTGGGAAGAATCGATCGGGGCATTTAGCAGAAAGTGCAGGTTCTCAGCCATGCAGGGTCACTTTAATTGTGCAGCTGGTTTCTCCTCTTCCTAAATAGCAGCCAAGGCAAAAAATGTTGAACCGCAGCAGATCAGAGGCAGGCAGTCGGAGGGGAGGGGAGATTCCAGGTTCCTGGACTGAGTAATTCAGCGGTGCCGTGGAATGTAAATGAGCTTGGAAGGATGTCGCCTGGTGAATCCCTCCACCTTTTAGCTTCCTCTGTGGCTTTTCTGAGCACCTCTGGCTGCAATGAACTCTTCCTCTCTGAAACGGGAATTGAAAGCCCTGCTTCTGCAATCTGACGGGTCTTCCCCTCTCCCCACCCATTTGCTCCTCGCCAATTGGAAGCAAGGGGGCGAAAGGTGCACCGGCTTGATTGATATTAATATTGAAGCCACCGCAGGGACCCCGAGCGACTGCTTTGCTCCGCCACCTGAGTGCAAACTGTCGCCAGAGGAACAAGTGGCGCTCCCTGGAAACCGTTGGGGAGAGTGAGTCCAGCGAAGGGAGCCAAACCTGTTCTCTGCTCTCACAGCATCTCTCTTCTGAGTTGCAGCCCAGGTGAGTTGGAGCCTATATTTAATAAAAGCAAAACAAAATAAAGTGAAATCTGACCTTGGATTCAGGTGCTGCTTGTTGCTCAGTGACAGATTTAAACAACAGATATAAGGAACCCATAACCTGGTGGCTTTTTAAATGTTTCACTGAAGAAAGCAAAATGAAACTTTTCTGTTCTGTAAGAGTCTTTGCTGCATGATGATGATTTGTCTGAATTTTCTCTGGGCTGACGACTCTGTTTCTGTACAGTATACTGGACTCAAACAAAGATGATTTATGCCGTTAAGATGCACAGTGTTCTGGAGAGTGACCAAGAGCTCTGTGTGTGCCTGTGGGTTGCCTTTGTGCCAACATATTCCGATAGCCCACTATGCAGATTTTGTGTACTGTAAATGCTACCCCGGGCAATGTATTAGAATAAAGTGAACCCACAACCATCTCTTTCAGTATCGACTGATGGACAGCCGTGTGCCGTGCTTGTCCTGCAGTGATGTGCATGCCCCCCCATGGCTTTACAGCTGTGTGAGCTAATTTATCTGATAATTAACATTTTCGAAAAGAGACATGATGCTCAACCAACTAGCTGCCTTTTCTATACCTGGACCAATTGAGCTGTGTGTGAAGCAGGTGTCTTCCAGATGCTTCTCCTTCTTGATGCCAGTGACATGGGAATTTGAGTCTTATTGAAAAGTGGCTTCAGTCTCTGTGCCTTACTTGGTTGGCCTCCACTTGGGTTGCCAATTCCCATTTTATTGGTGGTGGTGGTGGTGGGGTTGAAGTACCACTGGTAGTAAGGTTCTCCTTTGGGCTTCTGTACATCACTTATCTGTGCTAGATAGTTAGATATTTGGATAGTTGGGATATTGGATAGACTCTCTTTAAATAGTTAGGTATTTCTCCCTAGGGTATGAAGCATAGTGAAAAACAGCCCACCAGTCTGTGTAGGTGGGGTTGGTTGAGCATCTTCCCCGGTACCCATTAGAAAACTTATTTTTTCAGACCTTTTGTAGTTTTGATTGCCTCTACCTGGGGCTGAATGAATGGCTGACAATTGTAGACCTGGTGCTTCATTTTTTCTTCTTCTTTTGGCTGTGGGGTCTTATTCCCCTTGAGAATTCCAGGGGCATGAATTCTTTACTCATATCCTGAGTGCAGGGGGCATTGCACAAGTGTGTGCGTTTTAGTCCCAAATTAGATGGGATGTTTTCTCCAAACTTTAAGTGAATGTTGGCAGCTCTCTTCAGCAGAAAATGAGTTTGAACCGGGATGTCGAGAGAACCTGTTTCACTGTATTGTGGCAAGCGCCATCTGGAGCGCCAAGGATTAACGTCAAGTTTTGAAACTGTTGTTGTGAGATTCCCAAGTTCACAAAGGGGCTGCTGAAGCAGAGAAGAAAATAGCAGTTGTAGCTCACCTGTGGAGAATTCTGTTTTTGGGACTTGGCCTTCCACGCCCAGACTTATAGTTAAAGGAGTACATGGGCTTAAACCATTTCTCCCCAGTGTTGCACGTATGCAACAGGGATCAAATGTGTACACCTGCGGGCTGGGCAGAAATGGGTTAATTTGCCAATCTGACTGGTTTTGTTTTTTTAAATGATTCCCCTCACCACCACTTTTGATCTGTGATGATGGTATGAAGTTGTAGATGGGAAAGTTCAGCCAAACATGAAGTTGGCATAGAGGACCACATCCAAAAAAGGTCACAACTCTTGGAATTTGTGTGTGTGTGTGTGTGTGTGTGTGTGTGTGTGTGTGTGTGTGTGTGTGTGTGTGTGTGTGAGTGTGAGACATACACACACACACACACACACACACACACACACACACACACACACACACAATATGAGAATCATGCCGTTTTGAATTTTTATACAGATGGTCCTGCGAATCCTGGCCCAACTCCTCTTTGTGCCTGGGGTTCTATCCCCAGCAGTGGCCATACAGATGGCCCCATTGCTTGCTTTTTTGCTGTCTGAGATATACTATCTTTAATCATGGAGGTTCCATGTGGTTTATCATGGGTGATATCCATCAGCAGACAGTTTTCCATTAATCTTCCCAATTCCTTTTCAAAAAGAGACAATTGTTTTCCCGTTATTTAGACACGTGTCAATACTCCCCGTGTTGTCTCTCCGTCAGCTGAGCCCCGAAAGGTAATTGTTTCCTTACTCCCCCCTCCTTTTCTGATTAACCTCATCAACCCTCCTGTTGTTTTGCACGAAATTCCTTAGCAAAAAGTGCAGGAAGTGTGTGTGTGTGGGGGTGTTGCCTGTAGTTCCTCAACACCTGTATCAGAAAACTAGCCAAGAGAATTGGAAGGGGTGGGGGCGGCGGAGAGATTAAAGTTCAAAAACAACCTGACCGCATCCGGCTGTGTTCAGCAGCTGTCAGCCGCTGGCCGGACAGACCATGTCCCTTTGCAGACTTGCCTCTGGGAGGCAGACTTGCATGTGGATCCCTTTGGTGGGCTACCTGGTGGCTTTGCTTTGAACAGACTAAAAAGCAGGGCAATGCTTGTGTGGGCTTGTTTGTTTGTTTGTTATGGTGGTGTTTGAGCATTTGCTGGAGATGAGCAATTTGCTGGAGCAATTTATGGTATGAGCATTTGCTGGAGATGAGCATCTCCTCTTAGTGGGCTTGAGCAGCATCTGTGGGGACAATTGCAAGGAAATCAAAAGCAGCAAAGAAGCATTCTAGATGCGACTGGTGTGTGGGTGGTTTTTTGCTGCCTGGAGTGTTCTCTTCTCCCCCCCCCCGCCCCGCTTCAGCTAGAGGGGATGAGATTCATTTTACTCTTTGCACCACAGGCAGTTTCTGTAGCACCTTTTATTCTTTTTCTATTGACCCACACACCCTTCCGGCAAGGGATCCCATTCTGCAGGTGAGGGGATTGGGGCTGGGACGATTTGTGTAGGCGTCAAAGTATCACAACAGCTCCATGGCTACAGCTGGGACTTAATTTTGGGTCCAATCCTGAAGGATTGTTGTTGCTGGGAGTAAGGAAAAGGAGAGCGGGAAAGGAAATGCCCCAAGTGGATCCTGGAAGGGGCAATGGTCTCTTCTTAAGCTAAGCCACATGGCTGGCTCTTAGAAGTGCAATAAAATTAATGGTGCCTCTGGTCGTGTGCCGAGTGCCTGTACTGAATAATTGTTCCTTGCTTGGATCTCAGGTGAAGCTTGATGAGTCAAAGGCTGTAGTTTTGGGTGGGTCTGCTGTCTCTCTTTGCCTGGCGCACTCAGGGTCTGTTGAAAGTCTCTGGGATCAGATGTGTGAATCCTGTCCTTCAGTGGAGAAGAGGGGTTGCAGAACTAAAGGCTGACGTGGCTATACGTGTGCGAGTTTTGGTGTACTGAAAAAGAAAATAGGTGCTTAGAGAGCCAGGATGATGTAGTCAGTGGTTCTGGTGTTGAACATAGTCCTGGAAGATCCAGATTCAAATCCCCATGCAGCTTCCCACGGCCAGCTCTCCGCCTAGCCTACCTCACAGGATTGTTGTGAGGATAAAAGAGCAAGGGATCCCTGTACACTGCCTTAAGCTCTTTGGATGAAGGATGGTATAAAAACGCTAAAAATTAAATATATAGGTGTGACATAGAAATGGAATACATAGCAAACCAATTTGAGTCTTGGTGGATCTTGGGAGTAGGAAACTGTGGCTATATGGTGAGTAACAAATGAAAGTGGAAATTCCACAAATGGGTTCTTGGAATACTAATGTTCTGAGTAGGTGAAAATAAGTGTCTAGTAACTGCTGGTGCTCCCTTCTCACAGTTCCCTTGACTGGTTGATGGACCAGAGCAAGCAGAGGGTGTAGCACATCATTCACTCTTTAGCAGTGGTCAGTCTGATGTCATAGGATCCTCCCAGGCAGTGTGCAGTAGGGTATGAGGGTAGGAGTAGGGTATGAGCCCTCTGGTGTGCCCCCTGCAATCGGAGACACAGTGCCACTAAAGATGGCACTAATGTCCTTTGGCAGACACATTCATGGGAGAAGCTGACTTAGTGGACATCATCAGTCGCTGTGGGAACAAATTTGGGAAATTAATTCTGTGTTGTGTGAGGAATATTTTGTCTGTCTCAACACCCCCAAATTTATTTTTGTCTTGGGGCAAAATGTCTCTACTCCTGGAAACCATCCTGTTTCATGGGATGTCTGTTTTAAGAATTGGAATCTTGCTGAGCCTTCAGCTACAACCTGGCCTCAATCGCGTTCATGATGATGATATATCAGATCTTCTCATCTAAAGTATACAACTCGGATGTAGTTGCATGAATCGTTATGTTTAAATTAATTTCAGAGGTTCTACTGATGCCACTTCCGTATTAGTGAGGCTCTGTATTTTGCAAGACCTTTGTCTGCTGGTGGAATTCTCCTGTATTATCTTGGACAAGCTGACATGCTTCACTAAAATATTAGTTGCAGTAATAGAATTTGCTTAAGCAATCAGCCACTCTGAGGCTGCTGTTTCTGAGGCATCCCAGGGCTTTTATTCTCCGAGGCAATCCGTGTCTACACATACCTGGATTTCCATCACCTTTCCCATCACAGAAGCCTTCTTTTGCTTCACAAGCTCGCTGGTTACATCCTGCCCTTGTCCTTCCTGAGTGGATAGCAGTGACCCTGCTTGAGACAAAAGCTTCTGGATTTGGTTTTCACTTGCATAATCATCACACTCTCTGGTTGTGAAGTTCTCACTTTGCGCTTCTCAATCTGTGTGTCCCTCACCTCTTACCTCTGACTGCCTGCTTAACCTTGCAAGCTTGGGTAGACAGTCTTGGTTGCACTTGGCAGTGCTCACCTCTTGTACTAGTTCCTGTGACTGGACTATCTTCCTGGCTCTAAATCATGGCTCTCCAGCCTATGGGCTGAATCCGGTGCCCTGTCTTAATCCTTCTCCCATATGATTAGCACTTGCCATTCCATAAGGGAGCCTCCTGTTTCTGCTACCAGTCTCCCTTGAATTCTGCTTCCAGAGTTCTGTCACCCCAGAAGCCATTGTATCCGGATTTTTGAGTAGACGTGGCAAGCCAGGCCACAATTTTGGAGAGATCAGCAGTGTGAACAGGAAGCTCCCCGATGGAATGGTAAGTGCTGTTCGTGCTGGGGACATCTTTCCTAGCGTGCAACTATCTCCAGTTTGGAGATTGCTGCTCTACATCTTTTTTTGGCTTTGATCCATAGCACATACCTGTTCCTTGCTGGCCCTCCTTCCATGCTTTCCGGAGCCTTCCAATTTTCAGGTCACACTTATCTCCATTTGGTATTGCTCCTACTTTAGAATGCCATTTGAAAAGTGGACTAACTCATTACATGGCTTCTGGTGATCTCTTGTCCTTTCCTGAATTGAGTGAGCATACTTTAAGCACCCAGTTGGATGATATGGCAGGACCTTGTATCTTGCTGACTGGAAGAGGACTGAGTCTGTGATCTCATCCCTTTCACCAGAATTTTTCAAAAATGCTGCTGCTTGCCTTTAAATGGCTTGGAACACGAGAACTAAAAGGACTGCCTTCTCCTGCCTAAGCCTGCTTCACTACTACATCGCTACTACTATATGGCCCTCCTGGGTTCCACTGCCTTGTGAAACTGAGTAGGTGGGAACAAGGGAAAAGGCCTTCTCAGGAGTGGTGACCCATTGGTAGAATGCCACCCCCCCCACCTTGGGGAGGTTTGTGTAGGGCCAACCTAATGATTTTTCAGCACCAGGAGAAAACATCATTTCTCAGGGGGTTCCAGCATGACATTTACTGATTCTGTTGATTTCGCTGTGCTCATGTTTCCTGTTTTGACTGTGTGGCTTGTACTTCCTTGTTTAGCTTGTTTTGGTATTATTTTCAGTGATTGTGCGAAAGCTGCCCTGAGAGTTGATTAAACCGAAGGGTGGCATCAAGCATGTGAAATGGTGATACCTTTGAATGGGTCCAGCTGGTGGCTTTTGAACTAAAGTATATGTTCTTTATCAAGTATACGTGATCTCAGAAGAAAATTCTCAGGCTGTACGGAGGCTGCGTCTGTGGCTCTTTCGAGCAAAAGAGCAGGCAGACAGACCACAATACGTTAATTACATCGCTGATAGTTCAGCCATGGTCCCCTGCCCTCTCCTCAAACCCTGCCGCAGTTGAAAGGACCATTTTTACCGAGCATGTTTGTGTTTGCTCCATTTTGGCTGCTCTCTGCTTTCCTCCATTGGAGGCACTCTGACAGGGTGAGTGGTGGTTTTTGTGCTGGTGAAAGTGATTGTGGAAGTCCCAGCGGTGCCTCAAGACCAGTGGTGTGAAATCTGAATGTTTTCAATTGTCTTAGACCAGGGGTGCCCAAACCCCGGCCCTGGGGCCACTTGCAGCCCTCGAGGACTCCCAATGCGGCCCTCAGGGAGCCCCCAGTCTCCAATGAGCCTCTGGCCCTCCAGAGATTTGCTGGAGCCCATAGTGGCCTGACACAACTGCTCTCAACATGAGGGCAACTGTTTGACCTCTTGCATGAGCTGTTGGGTGAGGGCTTCCTCCACTGCTTGCTGTTTCACATCTGTGATGCAGTAGTGGCAGCAAAGGAAAGGACAGCCTTGCTTTGTGCAAGGCCTTTTATAGGCCTTGAGCTATTGCAAGACCTTCATTCATTCGTAGAAGTTCATCTGTAATATATGCATTTATGTAAACTTATGTAAATTAATTCAAATTTTAAATGTAAATTAATTCTTTTCCTCCTGGCCCCCGACACAGTGTCAGAGAAATGATGTGGCCCTCCTGCCAAAATCTTTGGACACCCCTGCCTTAGACTTTTAAGAGTTCTTTGTCTTTTTAAGTGAGAGCCTGGACCTCAGTGGCTCATCTGCTGAATGGTCATTTTGAAATTGAAATCGCACCCCGAAGGACTGAGATGAAGTAGGAAGCAAAGCCTAAAGACTATCCAGGGCACGGGAGACGGGCTGAGGGGGCAGCACCTATCCTTCCTTGACTGATATGTCTCTTCATGTGCATCTGGTCACTTGTCATTGGCTTTAGAAGGGCAAGAATGTAATTCAACTTGGTGTGCAGAGGCTGGTTCTCTTTGGTACTCCGTTTATTCCCCGCTCAGCGTTCTTGTGGTCTGTAAAGAATCCAGAATACTGCAGTGAAAGCTAGGTTGACTCTGTCCTTCAAATGTGGTTTCTGCCTCCAATTCGCTTTTATAAGATTGTCTAGCTCTTCAATGAACCTGGCACCGGACTTGTTCTGAGCCACCTGAAATAATAGGTTTGGATTGCAGTTCCTCAGTGGTCTCCCTTAGTAGTTTGTCTTCCACTTGGGTTTTATTGGCTGCTTCTCCCCCATCTTTTGTTCATCTTGTTGGATCCATTCTTGTGTGAAGTAGGCTTTGTAAGAAACGGTGTGAAGGATGTTGGCTGGGCTTCAGTGACTGACCTTGCATCAAAATTGTTCTTGATCTACTTCTCCAGGATGGGTTTCTTGAAGCATGTCTCTTTCATCCTTCAGGGCATCTCATTTGTGGTGCTGAAGGAGGCCTGAGAGGGGGGTTTGCTCTGCAGATGGTTTCAAGAGTGTAAGTCTGGGGTTTAACCTTGATGGGTGTGTGCAACCTTCTGATTTCAGAAGTAGGCTGCCTCAGAATGCCGGGTGCAAGGGAGTGGCAACAGGAGGCAGGTCTCTTGTGGTCTTGTGTGCTCCCTGGGGCATTTGGTGGGCCGCTGTGAGATACAGGAAGCTGGACTAGATGGGCCTATGGCCTGACCCAGTGGGGCTGTTCTTATGTTCTTAACTACAATTCCCAGGAAGCCTTGCAGGTCTCTTGTTATCTGGTGTGCTCCCTGGGGCATTTGGTGGGCCGCTGTGAGATACAGGAAGCTGGACTAGATGGGCCTATGGCCTGCTCCAGTGGGGCTGTTCTTATGTTCTTAACTACAATTCCCAGGAGGCCTTGCAGGTCTCTTGTTATCTGGTGTGCTCCCTGGGGCATTTGGTGGGCCGCTGTGAGATACAGGAAGCTGGACTAGATGGGCCTATGGCCTGATCCAGTGGGGCTGTTCTTATGTTCTTAACTACAATTCCCAGGAGGCCTTGCAAGTCTTGTTGTCTGGTGTGCTCCCTGGGGCATTTGGTGGGCCGCTGTGAGATACAGGAAGCTGGACTAGATGGGCCTATGGCCTGCTCCAGTGGGGCTGTTCTTATGTTCTTAACTACAATTCCCAGGAAGCCTTGCAGGTCTCTTGTTATCTGGTGTGCTCCCTGGGGCATTTGGTGGGCCGCTGTGAGATACAGGAAGCTGGACTTGATGGGCCTATGGCCTGCTCCAGTGGGGCTGTTCTTATGTTCTTAACTACAATTCCCAGGAGGCCTTGCAGGTCTCTTGTTATCCCGTGTGCTCCCTGGGGCATTTGGTGGGCCGCTGTGAGATACAGGAAGCTGGACTAGATGGGCCTATGGCCTGCTCCAGTGGGGCTGTTCTTATGTTCTTAACTACAATTCCCAGGAGGCCTTGCAGGTCTCTTGTTATCTGGTGTGCTCCCTGGGGCATTTGGTGGGCCGCTGTGAGATACAGGAAGCTGGACTAGATGGGCCTATGGCCTGCTCCAGTGGGGCTGTTCTTATGTTCTTAACTACAATTCCCAGGAGGCCTTGCAGGTGGTCTTGTTGTCTGGTGTGCTCCCTGGGGCATTTGGTGGGCCGCTGTGAGATACAGGAAGCTGGACTAGATGGGCCTGTGGCCTGATCCAGTGGGGCTGTTCTTATGTTCTTAACTACAATTCCCAGGAAGCCTTGCAGGTCTCTTGTGATCTGGCGTGCTCCCTGGGGCATTTGGTGGGCCGCTGTGAGATACAGGAAGCTGCACTAGATGGGCCTGTGGCCTGATCCAGTGGGGCTGTTCTTATGTTCTTAACTACAATTCCCAGGAGGCCTTGCAGGTCTCTTGTTATCTGGTGTGCTCCCTGGGGCATTTGGTGGGCCGCTGTGAGATACAGGAAGCTGGACTAGATGGGCCTATGGCCTGATCCAGTGGGGCTGTTCTTATGTTCTTATGACTAGATGAGCCTTTGGCCTGATTTAGCAAGGCTTATGTTCCTATGTTCTGTTTTTTTGGCAGTAGCAGAATTTTAATGAACCTTTTGGTTTCTTGGGCAAACCAGCAGCTTTGGGGAGTTGGGTTGCCTGGTTTTGTATGCCTTCTTTATTTCAGATTGCTAAATGAGCAGGTCGCTTGTGTTGTGAGAGGTTGCGTATTTCACCAGCTCAGTTACAGTTGGAGACAGGGCAGATGAGACATCAGCACAATCTGTTATTGCAACCTCAGAGACATGTGCTGAATTGTAACCAGTGACGTTCACAAGGTCGCATCTGTGGTAGTGACTGTAACCAAAGCATCCCCCAAGATGAAAGCGAAGCTTTGGGCAGCGTGGCACTTGGGGTCTTCCCCAGAGCCAGGAATTCTAGATAGTGTAACTCTTAAGATCCCCTTGGTGGATCTTCATTGGAGGTATAGGTAATAATTTGCACCCTAGTGTATTCCTGTCAGCTTTCTAGACCAAGTAATAGGTCTGAAAGAGTTAGGCTCAAGTCCAAGAAAAGCTTATGCTGCAACACCTGATTTGTTAATAGAAGGTATTACTGGACTGTTTGTTTGTTGTCCTGTCCAAGGTGGGTGATGCACACACTCACTCAACCCTTCATTCCCTTTGAATGTTGGTGGCCTTGAGCCCTTTGGTCCCCTGATAAGTCACCTTCCTTGGAGATTTCTGTTGTTCCTAATCTTTCTGTGATCCCAGTCCACTTAAACTCTATCTGTCCTGTGTAACTGGCACTTAAGCAGGCAGTGTCCCTTTTGCTCTGTGCATCATTGAGTGGGCTTTCCGAAGCATCTCTCCCAAATCTTCTTCATTTCCTTTGTGTCTTGAGCCAGTGTGCCCCCAGGGATTCATCTTGTAGTGGCATTCAGATCTCAACTTCCTCTTCACAGAGCACACTGTTCCCTGCCCTCTCTTGCAGCCTTTTCTCCTGGTGAGATGCCTCACTCCTTCATGCTGGAGTGCTTTTGGGCTCCGTCTGGTCTCTGCTTGTAGTGGAGAGCGCATGGCCTGTGAAGTGAGTGTGGGAGGCTTCCTCTTTGGTTTCCCTTCTGCTTTTTGGCCTCTTTATGACCCATGTTAAACTGACTGCAGCCTTCTCTTGGTGCAGTGCTAACAGCATCTTTGCCCTGTGTCAGCCAGGGGTGGGCTCCCAAGGTCCCTCCTGTACCCTGTGCTGCTTTAATGCAGGAAGACGGGCACAAGGAAGCACATCGAATAAAACTGGAACCATGGGCTGCAGGAGGATTTTTCTTTATTAGAACTTCCTCAATAATGTATAGCGTCAGTGAATGCAATTTCTACCAACACCACATCTAATAGTGCAATGATCATATTTGTGTTCATAGTTTAATATTAAACATTTTAATCTGCCTATATTTAAAATAGCCTGTAAATTCCTAATTTGTATGTTAAGAAATGGTTATAATATTTCTTATACATCCTTCTCTATAGTGAACCAAGTTAATTTGAAACAGCCAATAATATCCCAGCGTTTATCTTTCCACATTCTGAATAATTTCACTTTCCTACACTTTCTCTTGTTCCAGTGCTGAGCAATTAAAGAGCACTCTGCTTTCACGGAATGAAAGGTGATTTCAGTTTCCTGTTTCATACATACTTGAAGGAAGTAACCTTGAATTTTTAGGGTCTAGGGGAGTTGCTATTCACAGGGTTTCCAAAATTGGCATTAAGTATATGCAGAAGAACTAACATTTGGTCCTTGCCATCAAATAAGTTCCTCTTCTTTTGGTTAAATTGCCAGTAGCAGGATGGGTGCAGGAAGATCTGTTTGGAGTTGGCAGCAGGCCGTTTACAGTGCCTGGATCTCCACCTTAGCAGTTTGGTAGTACCTGAGAACAGGTACCGAACCAGCTCATCAAGTTTAGTGTTACCTGCACCTGACAGGCAGTGGCTCATGAGAGTTTTGGGCTCAGAGGGTGCTACCTGGAGATGCTGTCAGAGATTTGAACCTGGGACCTTCTGCATGCAAAGCGGTTGCTCTTGTCCCTGAACTGCAGCCAGTCCCACTCTCTTATGCACATAGGAAACCCTTGGGTAAAGCGAATCAAGCCGTGTTCCACCGTGCCATCCCCAGTTTCTTACCGCAGCATTCTCTGAGCTAGTGGAGATATGGGAAGCAGTTCATGGAGCCCTGTGCCACTGTCTAAGTCAGGGGTGCTCAATACGTCGATCACGGTCAATCTTGAGGCACAATGAGTCGATCGCAGGCTTCTGTCCCGTCCACGCATCCCTGGGAGTGAGCCCCGTCCTGGGAGTGACGCTCCCTGGGAGTGACGCATCCCTGGGAGTGAGCTCCTGTCCACGCATCCCTGGGAGTAAGCCCCGTTGACTCTACTGGGGCTGACTTACCTTTCCCCTGTTTTTGCACTGGTATGTATGGAGATCTGCCCCCCCCCAAACTTCCATCTGTGTGCAAGGGGTTTTGCACTGGTCTTGCTGTGATGTCTATATAGAGATCTCCCCCCCCCCCCCCCACACCTTTCCCCTGTTTTTGCACTGGTCTGTATAGAGATCTGCTCCCCCCCCCCCACTTGTATTGGAATCCTGGAAGATCTGGTGAGGAGGTAGCATGTGGTGTCAGCAGTGGCCCCTTTAAGGGTAAGGCCTGGGCATCCAGCAGAGTGTGCTGCACAGCTGCAGCCACTTGAAGGCAATAGGGCCCTCAGGGATATAAGAGCACCTGAGGCAGGAAGGGCTCCCCTTATTTATGTGAGTCAGCCTTTTCCTACATGAAGATCATTAAGTCCAAGTACCCTTCCACCAAGACTGATGAACATTTGGAAGTGTGCTTGAGGCTGGCTGTCAGCAGCTACTGTCCGGGCTATGCATCCTTGGCTGATTCACTTCAGTGCAAGTCATCAAAGTAAACTCAAGTAATTACAAAAAATGTTTATAGTTAATTATGTTGTGTTGTGCAATATTGGCTCATGTGGTTATGCAAGGTACACCAACATACATTGTACACATAAATGTTATACGTTATGATGGCGCGGACATTGTAAAAAAACTCTGGTAGATCTCCGGGCCTTGCTGGGTTTCAAAGTAGCTCTCGAGCCAAAAAAGTGTGAGCACCCCTGGTCTAAGTTGTACAGATGATCATATAGCTGTGTGCGTGTAGCAGGGCTTGAGGATATGCCAGACAGGATGCTTCTCCAGTTCTCAGTTTGTGCGTCCTTAGGAACTGTACCTTCCTGTGTGCAATTGGTTATGGAGATGCCAGACATCTGAGGTTGGCTGGCCCACAGAGGGGAGCCTGACAATGATGGCCTCACTTGATGGCCACATAGCCAGGATGGTACGGGTGTGCTTGGACCTTTTGGTGGTGGGGTGTTGGAGGGAACCCGCATCCTTGGACTGCAGTGGCAGGTTTAAAAAGCCATTACTGACTCTGGCAATGGCAGGCAGTTGGACGGAGAAGGGCATGACGGATGTGCTTTGGTGGTCGGAGTGGTATGAGAGCTGTTGAGAAGAAAAGTGGGGGAAGCAAGGCTGGGATATGGAACTCTCTCCGCTGGACTGAGGCACCTATTTAGGGAAGCAGGTGCAGCCCTTCCTAATCTCTGACCCCTTCACACCCCCAGCTTGTTTCCTCCCTGTGGTGGGACAGTCAAGAATGACCTGACGTCTTTTTGGGTGGGAGACTATGGGCTGCAGAGTAAGTCTTCTGAGTAACATCTAGTGTGGACGTCAGCCAGAAGAGTAAACAGTGCAGAAGCCCCTTACACATGTGTTGCCTGTGTGAGAGAGTATGGCTGTATGTGCCCAGAAGACCAGGGTAGGGGATGGTCCCCAAAATATACTGTATTCCAGAGCCAATAAGAGACACCCTTCTTCTTCCCTCTGAGCCACCCCCTCCCCAATTTTTCAAGTTAGTTGAGAGACGCTCACTGTACAGTGACCTCCAGCAACTAATTCTGTCCTAGCTGTCAACCCACAAGCAAGTGCTCACGAACAAAAATGGTGTTTCCAAGTGTGCAAAACCCTTTGCTTGGTGTTTACTGCCAGTGCTGGGGGGAAAAAAATTGCCCTAGATCTGCCAGTTAATTGACTTACTGTTCTCAGAGGTGGCTGTAAGATTTTTGATGACCGACAGCATAAAAGTGTGGCCCTGTAGGACAACCGTGCCACCAAAGTGTGCCCTTTTTGCCCCTTCATATGGGGCTCGACTGACAGGGGAGGGGAGAGGATGGCAGCAAGGGAGCCCCCAGCACCGCCTTGCAGGAAATGGGTTTGTTCCGCTTTTTAGTTTCGTGGGTTTCTCTCTGCCATTGTGCGGAGCGATTGCTGCGCAGTATCGAGAGCTCTGACCTACTTTGGGAGTGTGCAGTTTGCTTATTTCTCATTAGGGTGCCTTCCTTTCAACATGGAAAGAGGCAAAAGTGGGTTAACCTTTGAAGTCTGGTGGAGTTCCACAGGTGTGCTGGCGCTCAAAGTGTTTGAAGTGTTGGGGGGGAATTTTTAAAATTCCTTTTTCACGCCATGCCAGGACAGAATCGTGGGCGTTCATGTGAGCTTAACTTACAGACACAGGCCAGATGATGTCCTCTCCTCACCAAAGGTAAAGGAGTTATCCTGTCTTTAATGTTGGTGACATTCAGTGGGTGGTTCATGATTGGGTGATTCAGATTTTACAAATGGGCTATGTTAGAATGCCAGATGCAAGGGAGGGCACCAGGATGCAGGTCTCCTGTTATCTGGTGCGCTCCCTGGGACATTTGGTGGGCCGCTGTGAGATACAGGAAGCTGGACTAGATGGGCCTATGGCCTGATCCAGTGGGCTGCTCTTTTGTTCTTATGATTATTTGCCCCTCAGTATGTCAATTAGATGTGTTTTGAGTATTTCAACATCTGCTGAACGTAAGAGGCGAGTGTCCCTGTGTTGTTGAGAGACTGTAATATTGCACCTTGTAATCTTTGAACAGTGGCCCTGTTCAGAAATGCGTACCCAAGCTGTGGTCATGTTTTCTTGCACGAAGATGGGACCAGGCCCCAGGAATGTGCACATCACACACCGAGTAGTTGACGTCTCGTTTGAACGAGGAGAATTTTGCATATTTCCAAGAGTATATTGCAGCAGTCCAACCTAGACATTTGTAGCCAAATAGGCTTCTTCAGAAAAAAGCTGCTGGGCAACCAAAGCTGATGCTTCTTATTGCTGAGGCCACCTGGTTTTCAGGAGAGCCCTTGATTGAGGAACACCTCCAGACTGTCACCCTGTAAGGGGAATGCAGCCCTGTTGAGGGCATGCTGCAGACCTCACTGTTGCTGCATCGTGAAGACTCCAGTGTTGGATCCCGGGTTCAGAGCTTGGCACCGAGTCCACAGTCTGCAGCTTCAACCACTCAAGGTGCTGTATGAGGCCCAGCGAACAGCAGAACCTTCCATTCTCTCTCTTTTCTTGGATCTCTGGGATTGATCCAGAGATTGATTGGCTGCTGAAATCCTGACATGAACCTTCTCAGTCACATCTGCGGACAGTCTTGGGAATTGTCTTTGACCCTGCTGTCCGGCAGGCAGAATCTCTTCATCAAGTTCTCACTCTTTCAGAAAAGGAGTGGCGGAGAAGGATTAACCTGGGCATTAGTGAAACATTAATGGACAGATCTGTTTTTGTTACCAGTTGTAAACATTTTTGTGTCCTTTAAAAAAAAAAATAACAAAGGTGCATCTGTATGCACTCAGTGGTCTTCTGTAGGTGAACCTCAAATACTGCAGAAGTGTTAGTCGGTATTGTGGATTGGAACCTGGGAGAGCTGGGTTCGAATCTCAGCTTGGCCATACTCTTGAGTTGTGCCCTCGCAAAACTGTATGAGATCTGTGAGCTCTTTTGTCTTTAACAATCATGCAGCTCAACAAGTGTGTGTGTCCAGCTTGTGCGGCCAGATCGGTCTCGTCTCCAGGATAGTTTCACCTTGCTGTGGAGTATATTGAAATGGAAAGGATTGGCTTTTGCATGTAGAAAAATTGGACCTTTAATACTTCAGGTTGGGGTTGGGGGTCACCAGTACAATGCCATGTCTTGATAGATGGCGTAGATCCAACTAGTCTGTTTTTGTACCATTTTGGTTTCCAGCCTTGTCCCTGCATATTGCAGGGTGGTTTTGAGAGAGAATCAAACTATTACAATATGCCGAAAACTGTGCAATGATAAAAGGACACTGGCAAGAGAGGCCTTTCCTGAAAGGGTGCCTCTGAAACAGATCCTTTTGATCAAGCATTTGGGGAATGTCTCTTCTCAGATGAGAGATATTGCGGAGCTCAGAAGGACTTATTGCTGTTTTTATATGCAAAAACGTGGAAATGGGTTGGCAAGGCAGCTGAGCTAGGAATTTAATAGTGGAATGTTAGATGCAAATGTGGCTTTTTAAAAAAAAGATAAAGCAGTGAAGCCCCACACTGGTGGTGGCCTTCTGATGTGTTCCCCCCCCCAAACTGGGCTTGACCTCTTCCCAATGATGGGGCTTGATACTCAAGATGTTCCCACTGAGTAGGCTACATTCTGGCAAGATCTGCAGAGTAACTGATTGTTTCTGTCTTAAATAATTCATGTTTGTTTGTAAAATGTAATGTACGTTGTATCTGTGTGTACACATAGGTGTGCACATATACATATATTTGTGTACTACTTAGATTTATACTCTCTACGATTTCTGTAGAGTCCTCACCTATCAAATGTTTATGCCTAATAAAGGTTTTGTTGACTGTTGACTGTTCAAGATGTTCCTTTGGAGAGTCCTTTTTAAAGTCTGTTTCAGGCTCCAAGAGGGTGCAGATAATGGTCCGTATTCCAGCACTGTACAACCTACTCCATAGCTCTGATCTGACAAGCTTATATTTCTCCCCTTTCCTGAGGTTCTAGCTCCTGAACTGCACATCTAAGAGTCTACGGGCCGGGTTTGTCCTGTGGGCTGTATGTTGCTGTCCCTGGTCTAGAGCCTTGTGAATGCCGTGATAGCAGGCACTGTCCATTTCAGTGGAAGGAGTCGGTTGATAGGAGTAAAAAGATGGTGTGCCTTGGTCTGTTCCTTCATTTGAAACCAGAGGATAAACCCTTGTCCTGTAGAGCTCCCCCAGCTCTAACAAGGCACTGGTTTGTGGCTCACATCAGCGCATTAACACTGCCTGCAGTATCTGGCAGCCTCAATAGAGAAAATGTAGGCAAGATGTTGTGTGTGTTCATTGTTTCAGTGGTTGCTGAACTCCCTGGTTTCCCATGCTGGAAGAAAGGCAGGATAGAAATCAATTAAAGAGATAAGTAAAGGCAAGGCATATCCAGAGGTCCATGTCAGGGTGAGTGTTCACTATCACCCACAGAATCTGTAGGCATTTAAAAAGAAAGGTGCTGTTGGGTGAGTTGGTGCTGTGTGTCTTGTCCTGTCGCACAGAGATGTGAACATGCCAAGTGTGAAAGGCTACTGCAGTCATATAGCTAGAGACAGAAATAGATTTAGCTGCTGATGGTGTGGATAAAACAGACTGGAGGCAGGCATGAAGATAACTAACTGCAACAGAACTGTGGGCAGTTGACAGCTGATGGGACACAGGACTGAAATGCAAAAGATGTGTGCTGGACATGCTCTTCCTTTTTTGCAAAGCCTGGGTGCAGAGCAGTAGATTTCAAGGTCTTCTGGCTTTTGTAATGCAAGATAAATGAATTGTGACCCCCCAGCCGCCCTAATAAATGCATTGCAAAGGGAATGAGTGTTGGGTCATGAGTAATGTGGAAGGCCGAAGAGCATTTCAGGAAGACCATCTCATTGACCTGATACTTGGGCTTTCCACAGTTTCTTGTTCAGGAACTTCTTGCGCTCCAAGTCTACTTTGTGTAAAGAAATGACAAAACAGTGCGCCAGGATTGCTTTCAAACACGAGGAGCTTGCAGATTCTGTAACGAAGTGTTGCTTTGACCCGCAAAGAATAATTGTCCTGGCTGAAGAATATGGTGCAAAAATTCTGAGGACACTATGGTGAGCTGTACAATACAGACAGAATCCCATGGTTCACTCTATTAGTTGTGAATTCAAAGTCTTATTAAACTTTGTTCAATAGGGAGTTGTGTTTATTCCTGTGCAGAGTCCTGACATAGTTCTTTTGCATTAAGATTCTGAAGGCATATGTAGCCTTCATCCAAATGCAGTGGCGTAGCTAGAGGTGTTCAGATTCAGTGGAATAGCAAGAGGGGGTGCAAGGCACTAAGTCTTGCAGGGAACTTTGCTGTGGCGTGTGAGGGGCCCCTCCCCTTCAGAAGTTGCTGAACTTCTGGGTTGTCGAACTTTGTGCCTTTCTGAGCTCAGCTTGGAGCTGTGTGCTTGCACAGCTTATGGGGAGCAATGCTTGGCACATCAACAGGTAAAAGATGGGAAGATTTTGGCGCCCTGCCTGAGATGTCAGAAGGTCTTGGGCCAGCCCTGGTTATCCCTCTTTCCTTTGGAAGACTTAGGGCACAATCCTAACCAGGTCTACTCGGAAGTAAGTCCTGTTTTGTTCAATGGGGCTTACTCACAGGAAAGTGTGGGCAGGATTGCAGCCTCAGTTTCTTTTAAAATACAGGCATTTGCTGAGTTGTCCTTCAATCCTGCACCCTGGGTCTTCTCTTTACTCCTTCTTGTAGTCAGATGCATCCAAAAGATTGGACAACTGCAGTTGGCATGGACAACACTAACACTTGTACAGTTTTTCCTTTCCTAAGCAGAGGGGTTGCTGTGTGCAACTAATTTATTTAAACCCGGCTTTTCTTGCGGATAGGGCCAGTCGAGGTAACAAGTCGACTGTGTTACTACCATGACACAATTACTGCATTGTGTCATGTTTTGAAGTGGGACTGGACAAGCCCTTTTAAAGCATTTGCTGGATGGCTTCTGAATTATGCAAGAGTGTGGATATTTGGTGTCTGCTCTGTTCGTCCGCCCACTCATCGGCTTACCAGCTTCTCGGGTTGGCTTTCAAATATTCAAATAAATAGTACGCAGAAATGAACAGTCCAGGGAACATGAGAACCACAGAAACCCTTGCTGAAAGAAAAGGTGGGATCTGAAAGCCCTTGGCAAATATAAAGGTCTTCACCTGGCTGCAGGGGTGTCCCATCCATGATATGTTTGGCATCAGTGGAGGTCCATCACAGGTTACAAGCCGTGATGGGTATACCTCCTGGTTCTATAAATAGGCTGTAACTGAATACCAGATGCAAGGGAGCGGCAACAGGATGTTGGTACCTTGTTGTCTTACGTGTTCCCTGAGTCATCTTGTGGGCCTCTGTGAGCTGCAGAAAGCTGGACTAGGTGGGTCCTTGACCTGATTCAGCGAGTCTTTTCTTATGTGCCACCTTTGCCTGGCTGCTAGGAGAAAACAGACTCTCTGTCAACCAACCCTCCCTAGGGAGAGCATTTCACATTTGGCTGCCACCCCAGAGATGATTCCTTCCCAAGACCCCACCTGCCATGCCACAGAGTGGGGGGGGGGGCAGGGAAAATGAGCCCAATTGTGGCACCCAGGCAGGTTCGTATGGTGAAAGGGGGCCTTGAGATCTTATGACTGATCTCTTGGGCTGGGCCCAGAATTTGAGTGGGAGCCAGCCAGATCTGCCCAACTCTAGTGTTTTGTGCTAACTGGAGCTTCTCAACAGTGTGCAAGGGTAGCCCATGTGCCATGCTCTGCAGTAGTTCAACCAGATAACTAGAATACAGATTAGTATTGACTTGCGTTGACAGATGAGTAAGGACAAGCGTTGACTTGAGAAGGGGGCATAGCTAGCTCAAGTGCTGCCATCTCACCTGTACCTGGGTACAGTATACCCAAGACTGTAATGTCGGGACTTGGGGCAGGCCCAGCTCCTGGGTGTAAATATCTATGAGTAACCTAAGTTCACAACTCTTGGGTAAGGGTGGGTTGGATGTGTGGGTGGTTCAGCCATTGAGTTGTGAGGAATGTGTCTCAGAGATAAAAGTCCTGCCGTGGTGTGGTGGTGTTGCATGTGAACTAAGCATTTATTTGTATCGTGGAGTAAATTTGCAGTTTTTGCCTTGTCACAAAGGGTGCCTTGGAGATCAGCTGAATGGTGCACTCATTCCCAAGGGCCTGGGTCCCCCTCCACTATGGGAAGAGTCTTGTCAGTGGGTTGAGAGTCCAAATTGCCTCATATCAACACTTTTGGCAATACGTATTCCTAAATATTCATGTGGTAGCCCAGGTTTTACAACATTTTGAGAAGTTTTGGAGAAACATTTATTTAAAAATGTATGTGTGGTGGTTTTTTGATTTTAAACCATTCTGGGGTATTTATGTTTCTCTTTTTTCCCCCTAGAAAGCCCACCGGCAGCGATGTCCAGAAATGGGGGGTACTTCTTCGAAGAAACAGGCAAGTAATATTTGATTTTATCTCCCAGTGTTTTACTTCCATTCTATTTCAACTGGAAGAGAGCAGTAAACAGGCCATGTCCAGATGTTCTTGTCAGTCAACAACTGTCCGTCATCCTCCCTGGTCAGATTGGACGAAGCCCTTGGGAATAGTAGAACCACCCACCTTGCGTGCATGAGGACCCAGATTCAGTCTCCAGTTAAAAGAATCTCTGGTACCAGAGCTGCAGGAGACCTTCTTTTTCCCAGAACCTTAGAGAGCTGCTGCTGACCGGAGTGGACAATGGTGGGCTTGCTGGATCAATGGTATAAAGCACTTGCATATGTTCAAGTAGACTATCAAGTAGACAGTATTGCTTTGTTGCTTCTCCACAGATGGCAGTGCTATCCTTCTTTAGCCCTTTTCCAGTTGTGGAACCACCTGGGTCACCTGCAGGTGAAGGATGGATGCAGGCTGAGCGTACTTGGGGCAGAGTGAGAAAGATGGGAGGACTTGGCTAGGGTTGATCCTGACCTGCAGTTACCTGGTCTCCAGTAGGCCTTCGGTAGGCATGGCTTGGGTCTGTCTTGAAGGATGCACAGTGTTGTTGAGATGGCTGGAGGTTCTGAAATGCAAGCTTTGTGCTGTGAATTAAGTCAGTTTTATTGTTCCAAAGTGGACAACACAGAACTGTCTTCACAAAGTGTCTCCGCTGCTTGAACTCCAGGGACCCATTAATTGGGTTTGCTAGCAGTATGTAAACTGCTGCCCTGCTGCAGGGCATGGAGCTCCCCAGACAATTATCCATAGCTCTGTTCTCTCCACCCGTCTTTGCTCCCCCGCACGTCAGTTGTTGTTTCTTTGGTTTTGTCATTGCGTTTGGTATGCCTGTCTTTGTTTATAACTCCCCAAATTCCTGGCCTGTCTGTGGAATTAATCCAAATGCTCTTCTGAAGTAAATCCATTCAAGATGAGGCTGGGATGTTTTCCCGTTGCACTGCCTGTCTGCTGATATTGAACGCACGGACACGCACGCCACGGAAAGGGGAAGTTCACCTTGGTGGCTCCACAAATTTGAGAAAAAAATTATGAACTGGAGGGGATGCTGAGCAAGATATTGCATCACTGACATTGTTGTGCTTGTAGTGTTGCAGAGGGGGCCAGAATTCCTCTGCCTGAGGACCCACGGGCAAAATCTCCATTTGGCCAAGAGCCGTAAGAAGATGGAATTTGTTTGGCCACCATTGTGCCCTTCTCCAGTGTCTGCCTTCCTCCCTTCCCTGCAAACAGCTATCAGCTCTGGTCTTGGATCTCTATAGCAGGGACATGCAGTGAGTGGGGAGGCAGATGAGGCAGAGCCTCCCCACGGGAGTCCTTTGAAAAGCACTGCTGCGCATGAGTTGTGAGTGCTAGCCCGCCTTACACGGTGGTGGTGCTTTTTGAAGGACTCCCCACCCACCGCACGTCCCTGCTCTATAAATCGAACTGTTGTCACCATCTCTCCTTTGAGCTTCACTACCACTTTCTGTTGCTCCCTCTTTCTTCCTTCATGGTCAGTTTTTATTCTCCATCCCGCTGCTGTTTGAGCTGTGTCGGCATGTGAGGTCTTCACTCATACTCAACATGTAAATTGCTGGGAACCATGTGAGGTCTTCACTCATACTCAACATGTAAATTGCTGGGAACCTTAGAGGCAGGTGGACTGCGCAGCATGGCTGGCTGGAAAAACGGGGATCATCTCTGTCACTCGCCTCTGAATTGAGGAGGAGCAAGGCTTGCAGTAGTGTTGCAGGCATTCCTTCATCCTCTCCTTGCTTCTACTTTGGGTCATACATGGAGCCCAAGAACAGTTGGGTCCATTCTCTTCTTGATGATTGTGCATTACAATCTCTGCGCATGAACTGGAGGTTGTCCATGACTATGTGTACCTTGACTCAACGATCTCCGACACTCTTTCTCTCGATACCGAGCTAAACAAGCGCATCGGTAAAGCAGCTACCACGTTTTCCAGACTCACAAAGAGAGTCTGGTCCAACAAGAAGCTGACGGAACATACCAAGATCCAGGTCTACAGAGCTTGCATCCTGAGTACACTTCTGTACTGCAGCGAGTCATGGACTCTTCGCTCACAACAGGAGAGGAAACGGAATGCTTTCCACATGCGCTGCCTCCGACGCATCCTCGGCATCACCTGGCAAGACAAAGTTCCAAACAACACAGTCCTGGAACGAGCTGGAATTCCTAGCATGTATGCACTGCTGAAACAGAGACGCCTGCGTTGGCTCGGTCATGTTGTGAGAATGGATGATGGCCGGATCCCAAAGGATCTCCTCTATGGAGAACTTGTGCAAGGAAAGCACCCTACAGGTAGACCACAGCTGCGATACAAGGACATCTGCAAGAGGGATCTGAAGGCCTTAGGAGTGGACCTCAACAAGTGGGAAACCCTGGCCTCTGAGCGGCCCGCTTGGAGGCAGGCTGTGCAGCATGGCCTTTCCCAGTTTGAAGAGACAATTGGCCAACAGTCTGAGGCAAAGAGGCAAAGAAGGAAGGCCCACAGCCAGGGAGACAGACCAGGGACAGACTGCACTTGCTCCCAGTGTGGAAGGGATTGTCACTCCCGAATTGGCCTTTTCAGCCACACTAGACACTGTGCCAGAACCACCATCCAGAGGGCGATACCATAGTCTTTCGAGACTGAAGGTTGCCAGCATGTCTGTCAGACCCATAAAGGGGAATATAATTTGGCTGTTGAACAGCCAGTAGCCGACAATGCCCAAGGCTGGAAAGCCCAGACAGACAGAGATCACCTTGGGGAAGCCCCTCTTCCAGGTAGGACAGAGAGTCTCCAAATTCAGTACAACTTAGAGAACAAATCGATAACAGAATGTGGTGATCTGGTAGGCATGACAGCCTATTCCCTCTTGAGTGAATTTGGGGCAGGCAGGTCAATAAAAGACAGAATTTTTTATAAAGGTTGAAAGAACAAAATAATAAAGGGAGATGCAAAGGATCAAAACAAATGACTCAAACAAATGAGAAACTTGGCTAAAGAAGTGGGGGCACAGGTTACAGAGGAGCAGATTCACTGCCCTTTCATTATACTGAACACCGAGAATTAAAAGACACTTTACTTAAATTTTACTTCTGCTTCTGTGTTACGATTGCATTGAACAAGAGTGTGAAACCTCCAGCTCTTACCCTGTGAGGTAAGGGGAAGAAAAAGTATGATAGGCTGGTCAACATCCTGTAACGTCAGACACATCCCAGCAAGATGGTTGCTTGAAAATAAACTTGCTTCCTTTATGCAACAAGGAAGCAAATTTGTTTTCACGTAACCACCTGCCACACTGCTGATTAAGTCAGAGTCTTGCCAGTTCCCATTTTTGCCACCACCTTCAAGCGGACTCGGCGCTTGCCTGGGATCTCTCCCGTACCCAGATTTATTAGATTTCATCGGCAAAGCAGATGATGTTTGCTTTGCCTCATTACTCCACTTCAGTAATTATGAACAGCGTGCTTTCAGTACTGGCTGCCGTCCAAAAGCCTTGAGTGACATTTTCCTGTCCTGTTGCAAGAATCTACATGATGCAGCAGGAGGTGGAAAAATTCCTCAGGTCCCTTTGATGGAGATTCTCTTGCTTCAGAACTTGCTGGGTGTATAGTGCCTGTCTTCTTTCCATGAGGACAAAGCTATACTGAGGCCACTGTGCAAGGCAGCCTGACGACCACTTCGCTCTTACAAAGTGTTTTTGGAAGAAGGTGCTTTGCAACAGGGATAGGCATGTTTAACCCTTCCCACCCTGCAAGCTTCTTACCAGCAACCACCACCACGCCAGCTGCATCATCAACCCAGAGGCATACTCTGGTAGACTGATAACGGATACAAAACGCTGGTGAGTGACAGCACCCATCTTCTCCACTGTGAAGATGCAAACCCCCAGGGTTGCTTAGCAGTGGAGAAAAGCCTCTTGGCTGTTACATGAAGATGCACTGTAATATGTTACTTTGGCCCTGTAAAGATTCCTCCACCAGCAACCTGGGCTCTACATTGAACCCCTCCCCCATAGCAGGAGCTGGATCAGAAAGGCCTGCACACTTGGAGTTATATGCCAACGTAGTTTAAGCATCATGCGCAAGACGCAGTAGAAAAAAAGAGGCAGCAGGTATTTGTGAGGAATATGAGATCAGCTGACAACCTAGAGCAGCACGTCTGCTTGCAATCTGAATTTCAGTGCAGACCAAACTTATCGCAAATGCCATTAATGTTTTTGCCTGTTACTTCCAGTGACTCCGCACATACTGCCTTTTATCCCCAGGCATTCAAAGAAAATTAGAACTGATTAAAAAGTCTCTCTTTATAAAAGGAAAATTGAACACAGCCCTGCATCTCTGTCCACTGAGGTCATTCACAGCAGCCCTGCCACCACCGCAGAGTGGTGGGGGCTCAAAGGGGGACTGCACTTAAACAACAACAAAAGCATCATCAGTCTGCTAACTGGGTATTGCGTCCTGCTTTCTAGCTCAACTGCTGGAAACCCCAGGCAAGCTGATCAGGTGAAACCTTTTTACCATGTGCATGAACTTGCACCTTTGTGTTGACTGTTCATGAATAGAAATGGCTCTCACTCATAGCTATACTTGAGAGTAAGGAGCTATTACTGCAGATTCATTGGCATCCTTCAGTCTCGGAAGACAATGGTATCGCGCTCTGAATGGTGGTTCCGGAACAGTGTCCTTTCCAGAGCGCGAAGCCTGGGTAAGGTAGATATGGAGGCTAGACTGTTTCCCATGCAGCAAATCCCCCCTCTCCACGTCACTGAAATGGTCCAATGGAAAGGCAGAGGCCAATATGGTTGGGTCCAGCGGCGTCGCAGGAGTTGCCAGAACGTGACTGTGTTCAGCCATGAACTGCCTCAGGGACTCCGGCTCTGGATTTTGCCTCGAGGTTGACTCCTGAAGCCTTTTCCATAACTGGATGTAGCCACAAGGCAGTGGAGGTTTGGGATGAGAGTTTTCCTTCTCTCAGATGAGCTGCTTTCCCAGGCTATCCAGTCCCATCTACCTGGTGGCTGTTTAGTCACCTCTTAGGACAAGTACAGCCAGACTGAGGGCCTATTCTTATCCCCCAGGCCCCAGGGGTGACATCTGGGATGTCCTAATCTGCAATTAGGATCCTATAAATATGCAGATGGGTGCCAAATGTTTCTTTAAAGAAGCCATCAGTCAGCCTGCATTCATTCTCCAAACTAAGGACATCTATTCTCTGAAATGCTCCTCACTCACTTCAGGGTAAAATATTTTCTTCTGTTTCACAAAACAACTGTGCTCATCTTTCTCCTTAAGAATTCAGCTTTCCCAGCAATACGCTGATCTACCTAGAAAATGTGGGTGGAAAAACCTCAAGAAATTGAGGGGAGAGGGAAAGGGAGTAAAATTTAAGAATAAATGTAGAAAAACATGTTGCTTTCCTTTGCTTCCAAACATCTACATCTTTCCTTCAACCTAACAGCGTCTCTCTTCTTGATTCTCTCAGGCTTAACTTGTTTTTGTCGCCCTGTCTCTGATGAACAAATGCACCAGTTTCTCCCCCCCTTCTGTGACTTAAAACTTGATGAGACTCAGGCTTGCTTGCCTTGAGGATGTTGTCTGTAAAAAGTCTGCAAATCTCATATGAGAAGATATATATTTTGCAAAATGACTGGAGCTGTTAATCCCCAAATGCAGTTTACTGTTGCATGTCTGGATTAAGCCAATAATTTGAGGTCACAGGAGGTTCAAGGAAGACTCTTAATGGACTAATCAGTCTTTCTTTTGAGATGGAACACATTGTCATCTTGTCTTGCTCACTTGTTTGAAAATTGCTGTGGTTACACATGTGTTGAGTACATAGAGAGACCAAAGCTCATGCTGTGTGACCTGGGGATGTCGTCCACTCCCTGCCACCATCGGTTTCCTTGGTGCAGGCTTTGATGCTGCTTCAAGCAGGGACAGAATTGAATCAAAAATGTGTATCCCTGGTGGTGGTGAGCAAGTCAGGCTGGAAATGCTGGTTTATGTACAATACCGGGATGTCCTTGAAAATGGCATCCCTGCCTCAAGCCCTACTCGCACTGTAGGAACACACATTCAGTGATGCGGCAGCCTCCCCTTGTGAAATTTCCCCTCTAGTAGCAGCAAGACGGAAATTTGCAAGATGGTGATGGCCTAATTGGGTGCATAGTTGTTGGGGAGAGAGGCAAGCACATATGTGATGTTTAGTTCTAGCCTGTGATGCATGAATATGAGTGAATCTGTAAACTGTAGGCTTTGTGTGATTGGAGATTATTTGTTGGAAGATTTTTGAAATATTTGTTGGGGTGCCAGGAATTTGGCAGGCACTGATGTACTCCTCAGTGCGGGAGGGGTCTCAAGACTTTTCAGCATGAGGGCCTCTCATGTATATATAGCCAGCCCCAAAACACAGGTTCTATATCTATACACAGATATTGATGTATATCTGACACAGAGTCAAGGGTTGGAAAATAAGTAAATAAATTTAAATAAATAACTCCTTTAGATATGGAAGAGCAAGGAATGGATTTTGAAAACAGGATTGGGGGGAAGCAGAGAGCAAAACTGATTTGCACAGGAAGAGAAGGGAGTGGATTTTGAAAAGGGGATTTAATTTTGGGAGAATGAATTTGTGAAAGGAGGAATATGGTAAAACAATATTTTGGGGGAAAAAAGAGCATGTTTTGAAGGGGAAATTATTTGGCGGTCTTGGGAAGAGAATGAATGTGTTGCAGGAATAAATAGCTTGGGAACAATTGAGTAATGTTGGGAGAAATTAACAAAATTAATTTGTAAAGAGAAAAAAATCCTCTGGAGGACCGCATATGGCCCCCAGGCCAGGGTTGGGCAACCCCTGTACTAGTCTGAGAAAATACTCTTAGTTTGGTTTTCAGGATTTGGAAAGTACAGCTCACTGAAACACCTGAACTCTTGCCTGGAGGACACCTGACATTGGTGTCTCCTGTTTTGTAAATAGAAGAGTGATTGCGGCTTGAGTGAGCACTTGACTTTCAAGTGGAGAAATGTAATTGTGGAATGAAGGGTTTCTTTGTCTAGTGTGAAAGCGCGACACCCTCATCTCTCATCAGCATTCATTTAAGTGGCATGTTCAGTGCTATTTACTACACAATCTCTGTGTGAGTCTGGTAAAATATTTGTTGTCTAATTGTAGTTGCGTGTTCTGTATTTAGTCTTTTGAAAAGGAATGCTATTTGTCCAGTAGCTTAAGTGACTGTAGTTAGATGTTCTTGTGAACCTGTGTTTTAGGATTGGCTCTGGGATTGGTGCAATCTGTCTGCAGTGAAAGGAGTTTGTGTCAAGCAGCAGTGGTGACCAAAGCTAGGCGTGAACTTGTGTCTTCACATACAGATGCAGCCTTGTGCAATGGAATTAACACTAATTTGCTGACCTGAGTAAATTAATCCCCAGTCTCTCCTGTTAAAAGGGTCGCTGACAACAGGGGTGTTAATGTCTCCTGTTGTAGCTTTAGGACTCTTCATTGGTCTAGCACAGGGGCAGGCAAATGTTTTGACAGCAGGGTCACATCATTTCTCTGAGACTGTGACTGGGGCCGGGGGAAAAAATTAATTTACATTTCAAATTTGAATAAATTTACATAAGTGAATACATATTAGAGACGGAACTTATATGAATGCATTAATTTTACTGAGCTTGTTTATAATACAGGCATGTCGAACCACATGAGAACTATGAACTGTTTGCCACACATACCTCTTGCATAGTGAAAACATACAGACCAAGCCAGAAACACATGGAGACTATAAAAGGCCTTGCTCTAACTTGGTCCGCAGCTTGTGTCTGGTGATCATGGCTAGCAGTTGCCGGCCAGCGTGGGCTCCAAAGGACCAGAGGCTCATTGGAGACTGGGGGCTCCCTGTGGGCTGGATTGGGGGTTCCCGGGGGCTGCAAATGGCCCCCAGGCTGGAGTTTGTCCATCCCAATATAGCGTGTTGGTGTTTCCTAGTCACATGCATGATCTCTGTAGTTCTTACAGCAGCTTTGTAAGGTACATTAGCAAAATGTTCCCAAATCTAGGAAACACGTTGACTTAAGAATGGCATCAGAATGCTTTAAACCAGGAGTTGGCAACCTGTGGCCTTCAGGCTGGACTTGGCTTGCCACCTAAAATCATCCAGCCCATGCAGAGCTCGGCGTGGGAGGCAAAGCCTCCCACCCAGTTTGCTGCATGTCAAACAGGGCATGGCAGAGCGGACTATCCAGGCTCACGGAGTCCCTGTGCCACACGGGGAATTGGGCAGTAGGCATTGCCTCCAAAGCCAAGCTCCACTCAGCTGCTTCTGAGAGCTTGGCAACCTGAAGGTTCGGTAATGGCGTGATGATGTCATAGCCAAACGTTCAACACCTTTGCCCAAAATGGGCACCAACCCCTGTTTAGGTTGCAGATGGGCCGATGGCTTCCATGCGAGCACCTTTTCAGTTTGTGACTGAGTGGACAATTTAACTGGGAGTCCCTTCCTCGCACCCTCCTCACGATTGTGCTAAGCCAGCTCCCTGAAGATCTGCTTCTAGCAGAGGCAGGAAGGCATTAGACGTTCTGTTTTTCTAGGCAGCCATTTGTGACATGGATTTTATTGCAGTCTTCCACCTGGACATACCTCAGAACCTGAAACAAAATTTCATGAATTTTGAAAATTAAGTAAATGATGAAAACCTCTGGTTTATTTGATTTAAACCATTTTTGCCCAATGTTGTATGTACCCAATAGGGATCAAATGTGTACACCTATGGGCCGGGCAAACATGGGTTTAAAAATGACTTTAAAACAAAAACAAAAACTCTTGACTGAAAAGGCAACTTTGGTGTGACTTCAATCCCAGAAGCTGGTTTTCTTTACATCTGTCCCCAAACTCAACTGGAGACCTTTTTGTTTCACCAGGCTTCCTTCTCTCCGCCCCCCCGCCAGTTGTGCTCTTGCTTCTTTGAATTGGAATTTGGTGGTGTTTGTTTTTTTATTAATGGCCCCTCTTTACGCTATGATTGTATTTATTTTTCTTGGATTTTATTGTGTTTATTTACTGAAAGCAGCTTTGGGCATCTTGTTTTTTAAGAAAATAAGGTGGAGTATATATATTTTAAATAAAATGTTAAAAGGAATGATGGCATGACCAATGCTGGACAGAATTCTTTTTCTGAGTCCCAAACACCGTGTGTGTGTTTGTGTGTCCTGTTTTTCTCTAAATCTGCGATTCCTTTGGCCTTCTCAGAGAACACCTTGGGAACCTACTTGTGGAAGGACATGCTCTACAGAGAACAAAGCTGCCATTTTGTTCTGCCTGTGAAAACTGCCTGATAAGAGCTTTTGCTTTGATTTCTCATTATGTGTCGCGTACAATAAAACATACTCTCTTGTTGCAGGTTACCTTAAATGCGATACAGACGATGGCTGTGAGAACAAAGAAGAAGTGGGTGGAGAAGAACTCTTTGACACTGTAAATTCCTCAATTGTATCTGGGGACAGCATCAGGTTCTTTGTGAATGTCAACTTGGATGTGCAACAGAATGTAACAGGTAAGGGTGCCTCTTTCTCTGCTTTCTGCCAACTTTCTGCCAACTTTGTGCCTTGGCACAAAGTGCTGCCTGTCACATGACTGCAAGTGTTGTCCCAGAGAATGGCATTTGGGGCTATTCAGTCTAGGAATAAAAGGCGCCTGAGAGGGGACATAATTGAGATGTACAAAATTATTCAGATGTATACAAAGGATAGAGGCGCTCTTCCTTCTCGCACAACACCAGAAACGGGACATCCACTAAAATTGAGTGTTGGGAGAGTTAGGACAGACAAAAGAAAATATTTCTTTACCCAGCATGTAATTAGCCTGTGGAACCCCTTGTCACATGATGTGGTGATGGCCTCTGGCCTAGATGTCTTTAAAAGGGGATTGGACAACTTTCTGGAGCCCATCATAGGCTACAAGCCGTGATGGGTATGTGCAACCTGGTGGTGTTAGAAACAGGCTACCTCAGAATGGCTGATACAAGAGAGGGCACCAGGAATGCTGGTTGTCTTGTGTGCTCCCTGGGGCATTTAATGGGCAAATGTGAGATATAGGAAGCTGGATTAGATGGGCCTTTGACCTGATCCAGCAGGGTTCTTATGTTCTTAATGGGCCAGTCTGCATGTTCTGCGAGTCTCGTGGTTACCTTATGCTTGTGTGAAGGAGGGCCCCATAGATGCTGTAAATGGAGTGGCCCTGTATACATTCATACATAGAATTCAGTGTCACTCGGTCTCTGTTACTTCCTGAGGAGTTGGCTTAACTTCTTCAGGATGTTGGTACCCCTCAAAGAGGTCCTGGGGAGGTCTGAGTAACATGCGTTGGATTGGTGAACTGGCAAGAGCAACCACTTCATCTCGCTGGTCTTTCCAGTGAACATTTATATCCTTGCAGAGGGAGCCTTGTGAAAAGCTGGTGGGGAGCGGGGTGGAATCTGAGTTAACCTCTGAAGTGTTTAAGCTTAAAACAGAAAGATCTATGCTTTTCAACACTGTCACGCATGGGATGGTGTCCAGTGCACTCCATCAAAGTCTATTTTGTCAACACAAGCTGCTTTGTATTGCGACGGTATCATGATTGTTGTGATCTGAATGTGCACACAAAATCCTCCCCCCCCCCCATTGCATTGCCATGGATTTATTTATTGAAACAGTGTTATATAATGAGGCTTGTGGTGCGGTTGATCCCATAAACAGGAGAACAAGAGCCTGGCACAAGGAATGCTCAGCATGATTTTCTGACAACACTCCAATTGTGATCATTTGCATCGGCACCTTTGTTATCACTGTTGGCATAACAGCAGATGCCCAGGCTGCCAGAGGGCTTGCACCGAGCACGTCCCCAAGTTAAGCGGGAAGTGAACCAGCTCTCCAGCCTGAGGTTTGCTGTCGAAGGCAGTGCCAGGCCTAAGCGGAGGGCACGGAATGAGCTTGTTGCGTCAAGACGTGCTTTTTTCCCTTTCTGTGCTGAATGGTGGTTGGCAACCTTCAGTCTCAAAAGACTGTGGTATAAGCCTACAGCACCCGGTATTCCCAGGCGGTCTCCCATCCAAGTACTAACCGGGCCTGACCCTGTTTAGCTTCCGAGATCATGGTATAAGCCTACAGCACCCGGTATTCCCAGGCGGTCTCCCATCCAAGTACTAACCGGGCCTGACCCTGCTTAGCTTCCGAGATCATGGTATAAGCCTACAGCACCCGGTATTCCCAGGCGGTCTCCCATCCAAGTACTAACCGGGCCTGACCCTGCTTAGCTTCCGAGATCATGGTATAAGCCTACAGCACCCGGTATTCCCAGGCGGTCTCCCATCCAAGTACTAACCAGGCCTGACCCTGTTTAGCTTCCGAGATCATGGTATAAGCCTACAGCACCCGGTATTCCCAGGCGGTCTCCCATCCAAGTACTAACCAGGCCTGACCCGGCTTAGCTTCCGAGATCAAATGAGATTGGCACGTGCAGGGTAACAGTTGCTGTCTTGTGCTGAATATGTTTCATTGAATGGCCCTCTAGATTTGGAGTTATGGGGGGGGGGGCTTTTTTCTGTCCACCAACCCAGTGTTTTTTTTTTGCTGCATCTTTGCAGAATAGTTTTGTCTGAATAGGGCTTTTTGTGTCATTGACCAAACTAAACCTGGAAATGTGCAGTTGTAGAGAATGAATAAAGTGACCTAAATTTAGCACATTGCAACTTGGGGACTGGGTTGGGTGCTGAGGGGTGGGGGGAAGAGGCCGCAGATTGCTTATTGTGCCGCTGCACCCGTGTCTTGCTTTTTCTGTTTACGTGATTGATTGTGCCTTTATATGCGGCTCAGCTGTTTGAAAACTCTCTCGCCCTTGTGAATGCCATTGTTCAGCTCCAGAGAAAACACCCCACTGGAATGAATAGAGTCTGTTTGCACCTTGCTTGTGGCCTTCTCTATTTGTCTAGGGCTATTTCCCCTGCTGCTTTTAGAAGTTGCCAGTACACGCCTCCCGTCTCTTTTAAAGAAATGTGACCTGGGAAGGTGATGGTGCATTTGGGGTGGGCCCCAGTCTCCTGGAAGCCCATGTTGCCCATCCTATGTCGCTTCTGAAAGAAATGTAGGCTGCAATCCTGTGTACACTTACTTGGGAGTAAGTCCCGTTGAACACAATAGGACTTACTTCTGCCTAAACACCTTGGATTGTGCTGTAGTTTTGTTTGCTGTTGGTCTCTGCGGCCATTCATGGCCTCACTTTGTGGGCATCAGTAGGACTCTGCATTGAGAATGGCCCTTCTACATGAGTGTTAATGACTTGTTTTTGCGTGTGTGACTGTTTTATTCTGTGCGCATGGATTTGGGAGGCATTATTTAAAACAATGAATTTTCTTGAAGTGTGTATCTGGGCAAAAAGGATGCTCTAGTCATCCATCTTATGCTCCTGTGGAACATTGCTTTATCCACCACAACTGTGTGTACCCAGGAACTAGCATGCAAAGAGCTATGAAGTAGAGAATCTAGTTCTGCCAAGTCTTCAGGTGAAGTATAGTAATTTGTTTGTATAATTATAAATATAGTACAATACAACCTGAGAGTGAGAGAGAGAAAGAGAGAATCTCCTTGTAGGCTAGTTTTGAAAGAATATTTACTGGCATAATTTGCAAAGAGACATGCTTATTCCAAAGGATCAGTTCAGATTAAAAATATATATATATTTGCATTAGGGAAAACTTAAATACCCCCATCCCAGTGTTTCTCAATGAGTGGTATGCGTACCACCAGTGGTACTTGAGGTGGTGTCCAATGGTTCTCGTGGGTCTCTTGGACACCTGCCCCGCGGCTGGAGACCAGTGACATGACGCAACAAACAGCAGAAGGTGGCTTGGCTCGGTGGGCAGAGCTCCAAAGCATGCTTTTCCGTGCTCAAAAAAGCCCTCCCGTCCACCCGGAGCCTCTTACTGGGTGTTTGTGACTCACATCTGGCCTCTCAACCCAGAAGTAAGTGATGAGGATAACATTGCTAGTTACTTCTGGTGGTATTTCAAATAGGCAGGCCACGTGAAGTGGTACAGTGGAGGAGAAACCCTGCCGTATCCGATATACCCCCAAGGAAGACTGCTTGCGATGAAAGCTTGCTGGAATGCACTATTTATTAGAATGTTGTAGCAAGGACTGTAATGGTAACACCCCCCCGCCATTTTGGTTTCCAGTAAACTCATTCCAAAAGTGTAGAAGCAGAGCACTAGTTTAAAAATGTAATGTTTGGATTAGGATCTTTAAATCGATCTAATTTACAAGCATAAGCTATTGCAATATTCTTCTTTGCGCTACTTATGATTGTGCCCATTTGATGGTTCTTGAAGTGCTCTGAAATTCATTTATAGTTTGTATCGGTGGTTCTCAAACTTCTTAGCACTGGAACCCACTTTTTAGAATGAAAAATCTGCTGGGACCCACCAGAAGTGATGTCATGGCCGGAAGTGACATCAGTTTAGGCTTCATGCTGCAATCAGTCAAAGATCCTATTACACATTAAACCAGTGCTATTATTTATTATAGTTTGGAATTAAAACATTCCAGCTCAGAAGGCAGACTTTCATCCTTCTCCAGCCACACAGCTCTCCCCCTTTTCCAGCAGCCCATTGTCCCACCTATTCAGAGCAAAGCACCATTCCTCTCTCCCAGCACAAGCCCACCCTGTACAGCAACTCGACTCTGTATTTTCAATGGTGGCTGAGCTAGGTGCTATACAACCCACCTGAAATTGGCTTGTGACCCACCTAGTGGGTCCTGACCCACAATTTGAGAAACGCTGGTTTATATTGCATTGAATATTTTGTAGTTTGGGTTTCTCAGGGAAAATAAATTAGTATTTTTGATGCAATAGAAAAAGAAATTGGTGGACACCAAATGGGTGTCTTTAGAGCAGGAGGTCTGGTCTAGAGGGTAGAGCCTCCATTAGCCCGAAGATAACATCAGAAGGTTGCCAGTTCGAGGACACCGGCAGCTCCCTGAACGACTGAGAATGGCAAGACCTTGAAGCAGCTGACAAGCTGAGCTGAGTGATTCCACCTGCTCTTGGTGTGAGCAAGAAGCGTCTTGGCTGCCCTCCATGTGAGAGATGGAGCTGCTTCTCAGTCTACCTGGGAGAACTGGAGGCCAGAAGTGAGATTAGACCTGGAGATCCATCTGAAATGTTGTTGGTTCTTGAAAAAGAGAACCTCTAGGACTGTAAAAATCCCCTTGAGGGATTTAGCAACACCTGCCTATGCAAACCGCCTTGAATAAAGTCAGAGGAGTAATCCGATGACCAGAAAGAAGGTATATAAATACCGAGTTATGATTATGATTATTATTATGATTAGAGCAGACTCCTAATCTTTGCTTAGCACTCATTTTCTTGCCTGCTGTGAGTCTTTGGTACACCAGGATAAACCGCTGCCCGTCTGCTGAGCCATCCTGGCTCTTTGAATTGTGAAACATCCATTGGGCATGTGCCCAAATTCCTTTGCCTGCATTTTGGTCAGTGGAACTAATCTCCCAATGAACAGACTTAAGAAAAAAGGAGGACAGTATTAAAATGCATTTCAAAGAGACTTCAAAAAACAAAACAAAACACAGAGATGGACCGTGTGTTTCAGATCTTGAGTTTGTGTAATGGGCTTAAGTAGCAAACTACCACCCTTCCACCCGGCGCCTCTTACTGGTCTTTGTCACGTCCCATCTGACCTCCCAACCCAGAAGTAAGTGGTGGTGATGATGATAATATCATAACATCGCTAGTTACTTCCGGCGCTATTTCACATAGGCAGGCCATGTGAAGTGGTACAGTGGAGGACAAATGTTGAGAAACTCTGCCCTATCCCATAGGGCAGTGATGTAAGAGGGGGCGGTCGTGGGTGAGGACAATTTAAATAAGCAGTATTATTCAGTGCTGAAAAATTGCCATTTGCAGGAAGGTGGTTCACAGGGATGCACATTAAGAGAAGTGGTAATTGTGGTAATCATTTCACAAGAGAGCCAGATAGTTGGCAACCAGCATAATGAGCTCCCACCCCTTTTAATTTCTCATTTGTTTATTTTTTTTTGCTGAGTTTGTGTGGAGTTAAGCAACATTGAGTGACTTGAGTACATTATTGGTTCTAGGCTATCTCTTAAGTGCCAGATGCAAGGGAGTGGCACCAGGTCTCTTGTTGTCTTGTGTGCTTCCAGAGGCATCTGGTGGGCCACTGTGAGATACAGGAAGCTGAAATAGATGGTCCCTTGGCCTGATCAGGCAGGGTTGTTCTTACGTTCTACACCCAAAGACTGCTGGGCTACATCCGCTAACGTTTTAGCTGTTGTCTCATTTTGTCATCTGTGGGAATCTACTTGGACTAGGTGCGTGGGTGACAAATTGAGGCTTTGCCACACCTTCCTTCCAGCTTTTCATTGCATAACTTGGGAGGCACACCAACCCAAGGACTCGGGTGTTAAGCTGAGCATCTCTCGGATTGGGGAGCTTCCTCCTGACTGGGGCAAGTGGGTCCCTCCCAGGGACACTTTTGATTTGGTGAACTCCAGAGTGCATGTTCTAGTGGGGGCAGTTCAGGAGGACAGCCACCACATTCATGGGGGCTCCTGCTTTCCCCCACTTCCTGTGGCTAGCCACTCTTGTTGCGGCCTTTTGTTTTCAGTAAGCCTCCGTGTTCCCTGTCCTTGGGCCCTCCTGCATCCACGTGGAGGAGAGCGGTTGTTGCACAGCTCACAGCTCGTAGCTCACCCCCTCACCCTCTACTGAAGTATGCGTTCCTTTTTTGGGGTGCCCAGAGCCCATGTGCAGAGAGGCATTTTGTGACACTTTTTTGTACCCTCTTCATTGTTACAAAAACTTGCACGCCACGCTTCGGATTGCAAAATTCTCAGCAATAGCAAACCGTCAACCACAACAATAATGAGCAGGAAAAAGACAATTAAAAAGATGTAGTAATAAAGTGGACAAAAGTGGCGGAGTCTGTAAAAAGCTGAGGACTTGCAGCTTGTGCGGTACAAGTGATGGGGTTGGGACTAGTCCTGCACCTCCCACCTACCCCTCCAGCTTGTGCTCTTTTTGACTCCTCCTCTGGTCTTGTGCATAGGGTCCATTTATCACCCAGGCAGCATTTTTCTTGGTTCCAGCATAACATGACATCCACTGTGGTTGTCCTCATGATCCCTTCCACTCACCTGTTGGATGGGCAACTAACCTTATGATTCTTCCCTCCAAGCCCTGAAAATAGGTGAGGCAGCTCTAGGGATTGTAGCCAGCATCCTGTCCCAGCAGTCTAGAGGGATCAGAACTTCTGAATCCTTTAAAATTAGTGTCTGTGTTGCCTCCTGGAGAGCCTGCTGTCATGACATGGCTTGTTGTGATGACACGTCCAACACATCTAGGATTTGATTACATGCATGGAATGGAAGCATAATCCTCCACACTCACCTCTACATACCCAAGTTTAGAACTTCCAGTTTGCTAAACTAAGTCTGGGCCTCGTAACTCAGCAGTAGTGAGCACCCGTCGCTTGTCGAAGTCTCCAAGTTCAGGCCTGGGCGTCTTCGGTTGACCGGTAGCAGAGCTCTTTGGTTGGATCTTTTGGAGGGCCAAATCAGTCAGAGCAGCAGGAGTGGAATCGGAGGCCAGGGGTTGCCTTGAAGGTTCATGCCCACCAGAGGACCAGTTTAGCTAGGCCAGCTGTGCAGGGAGTAGGGGCAATGAGTGTAGTATCTGTGGAGGAAGTTAGCAATGGGATGCAACTTCTTTGACCCCACATGTGTGCAAAGCTTAGATTTATCCAGTAGTCCTAGGGTTGGTGAGTGGGGAAAAACTGGCTCTAGGGTGAGTGGAAGAGAGCTCAAAATCCTGAGAGAGAAATTGTCAGTGCTGTTTGAGGTTATGCTGAGAGGCAGGCTTTTAGAACAGGCTTTCCTTGTGGCTGTTAGTTGAAAAACAGTTTGGACCAACAGAAAAGGAAAAAATGTGTGGATGGTAGTTTTAAAATGCAGCATCGCACTTTGGTCGTGTGTGTGGAAAAAGAGGAAAAGAAAGCAGCTGGAGCTGGGAGGCCAAGTTCTGGAGACCGTGCCTGGAGATTGGAGGCAAAAAGCCACATTGCTTAGGGGTTCTCAGCCAAAGTGTGGATCTGGAGGGATTGGTGCCTGATGGGTGCTTGAGGGATGGATGGTACTTAGCCAAGTGCTCGGTCAGGGCTCTTGGTCCAGGTGTGCAGAGTGCGACAGCGCCATGCAAAGAGAGGGAAGACTGAGTGCAAAGTTTGGGCGTGTCTGTGGACTAGTTAGCAGTGGGATTCCAGGGCTGAATGGCCAAGATAAAGGCATTTCTGGCTGAAACCAAAATGTTGACTGGGGGGAGGAGCGATCTCCCAATCTAAGTAACTGCCCCGGGCAATGGCCAGAAGGTACATTTCCTGTGCAGGGGCCTCTCCAACTGTGGAGAATTTCCTTGGTCATGGACTGAGGCAACAGCACTGTTGGTTGGATTTAGCAGACCAGCCCATCAGAAGATGGATACAGGATGCTCAGTTGGCTTGTTTCCCCCTGAATCAGTTGCTCTCTACCCAGAATTAATTTCCATTGAAGGTGAGATTTTACTCCCAGAGTTCCTTGGTTTAGATTCTCCTGACTTCAGTCTTGACCAGAATGTCCGGCGGGGCAGGCTCATGCCTAGGAACCAATTATTGTGTCTGTAGGGGATGTGGAGTGACAAGAGGTGTCATGGGAGACTCAGTGCAGAATTTTGTCCCTGTGCCTCCAGCAACTCTGTACTGGCACTGGGTGACAGTACTGGGCTACATGGACCAGGGGTCTCGTTCTGTAAGGGCTGCTTCCTATGAGTTCTAGAATTGACCAGCCTGAAAGTCTTTTTTGTTGTTTTGTGGTGGTCACACACTTTAAATTCGGCATGTGAAGGAAAATGAGGTGGTGGAATTCTGGACTGTACCGCTTAAAAGTGCGTCTATCACATTTTTTGGAAGGGAATTGAAGTGTGAGGCTAAAGAAGTTGTGGCTGCAGCTCTAAAGAAGCTCAGGGTGGTACATTTAAGGGATTTCCCATTCTTATTCTCTTGCATCTCTTATTCCCTGAGTGCTACCTGTGCAGTAGGTGAGATGGAGTGTGACCAGGTGAACTTCCACCCAGGCACCCCCATCCAAGACTTGTACACCACAGTGTCTCTTGTGCAGCATTCAGGGGCAGAAATCCATAATGGGTCTGCTGGTTTATCACATCCCTCCCACAATCCTTGGGCTTGGGCAGGTTCTGAAATCTTTAACTGACAGCCAACTTTTGGAGTGAGAAACAACTTCACAAATTCATTGGTGGTCATTTGCAGTATTCTTTCACCACTGTAATTTGCACTTATGTTTGCACAGAAATGTGTGCTGCAGCAGGTATTTTTCCAAGCGCATAGCATTTTCAGTTCCTAAGAACATAAGAAGAGCCCCGCTAGTCCAGCTTCCTGTATCTCACAGTGGCCCATCAAATGCTTCAGGGAGCACACAAGACAACAGTCACAATCTGTGTCCTGGTGCCCTCCCCAGCATCTGGCTATTAGAGGCAGCCTACTTCTGCCTTGTACATACCTACCATGACTTGTAACCCGTGATGAACTTGTCCTCCAGAAATTTGTCCAATCTACTACAATTTGTCCAATCTACTACAGTCTACAATTTGTTCCTCCTACCTCTTATCTGACCAACTGGGAAAATAAATGAGAGTGAGTGACATTTTCTCTGGAGAAACGGGGAACTCAACCTGGTCTTCTTGCAGATTGAATACTGCCAGGCTAGCTACCGGACAGCTCTGCATCTCAATGTCTTCTCCCGGTGTGCCCGCTCTCCTTTTGCTAATTGCATGTATCCTAACGGCAGCGTTTCTCAGAGAGCCGGACTTGAGGGAGGCTGAACATCCGTGCTCCAAAACAAAAAGCCCGTTCTCTTTCTTGGTAGCTAGTGACTTGGTGAAAAGCCAGTTGGAAGGCAGGATGTGGCTTTGTTAGCTGTAATAATGGGGCAGCACTTACACATTTTTGCACACACAGACGCTTGCCCGGCCGCCCACCCACCCCATTTATAAGGTTTGTCCCACCCTCAACACAATAGACGATTCCTAGATTCCGAGTCAACAGTTTCCTGAAAGGCAGTCCAGGCGCATGCAGGCACGCACGGGAGAACCACTCAATGCCTCGGCTAGCAGACTAGAACTTCCCCAAAATGCGGTGGAGCCCCTGCTAAGATAATTTATCTAAAGGGGCGGAGTGTCTATAAGGAGAGAAGCACTTTAGTGGCGCCGAGCAATTCCAGGGAGAGCGCTGTCCAGAGACGCGTGGTCTGGGGCTGCCTGGGTATCATTCCACACACAATAGTTGCATTTCCTCGCATTAATACCAGAGCCTTTTTTATGTTGTCAGGCACAATACCAGCCCCACGAGCTCCATCTGATAAATCCTGTTTTAGAAACTTGATGTCACGGTGGGATGTTGGCCCCTTAGAGCTTCCTACACCAGAATGGGAAGCTGATGCACCCTTTGTAGTCCCAACGGGCTTGTCCTCTGTGTGAGCTTCCTGATTTTTCAGGTTCTTTCGAAGTGATGCTTAGAAGCTTAGAATAAGCGGCCTGGAATATTTGTGCAAAATTCTTGTGTGTGTGATTTAGATTGTCGCTTACTTAACGGGGGGGGGGGGGAAAATAATTGAATGGAGTGTTTTCCAGAATTGGCTGAGGGAAGTTAAATGAACTCTGTCTGGCCTCCTGAGCAGGAATCTTGTAAGAGAAGCTGTGCAGGTGAGGGTGTCCTGTCTCAGAGCATCATAGGACCCTGCTTTCATCAATTGGATGTGCCCTAAATGGTTTGCACCTGAATTGCATACACTCTCCAGTAATACATTTTAGGAGCTTCTAGAAGCCACCCAGAGATCAAAACTTGGAGGACCAGCGGACTTTTCTTCCCTGCTGGAAGGGATTAAGTGTTTCCTGAGAGCCACAAAAACTGTCTTCCCGCGGCTCGAAGTTGTCAGCCTGCTGCTCAGCGAGAGGTTAGATTAGCTGCGGTCCAGACGATGTAATCGGAAATGCAGCTGCGAGCTGGAATGAGAGAGCAAAGGTGGTGATGGCCTCCGGTAGGCAGAGATTGCGGAGGAGGTGGCAGGGGACCCCAAAGGATGGCTGGAATGTGATTGGATGTTTGCACCTCTTCGATAAGGACAGAACAAGCAGTCCTCTAGTGCAGTGCAGTGTGTTTTTTCTTGGTCTCTCTTCTCCCCACCCACTGAAGCTGACTGTCTGCTACATCTAGCTTCTGTACATTCTACATTCAGTGGTTTTTTTGCCTGCCTCTCTTCCCCCCCCCTTTTCCTAAAATTAATTCTGGCAGTCAGGATAAACAAGACCACGTAAAGAATAATTGAGGTGGTCTTAAAAGTTCAGAAACTAAAAATGTCAGTGTGTGCTAGTGGGAGTTGTTTTCATATGTGAAACAAAGGCTGGTATTTCTTTGTGGATTCTTTTACAAAAAAGGAGCATTTACTGATCCTGACCCAGAGAAGAAATTTGGTGGCTGGGGAACTGTTGGACTGTTTGCAAAGCTGCACTTATCAGATCTGCATTTGTAGCCTGCAGTTCTTTGCTGCTGGTATCTCAAGGGTATAATCGTAGCTGTAGTTTGTGCATTTCGGATGCGTGGACTAAAGTGAACCTTCGGCTTAACAGACTAATAAGGGGGGAGGGGTGTCTGTTATTGATTAAAGTCTGTAAAATCCGAATAGTAGCATAAGTAGAGCGGGTGCAAAGCTCTAAGTTTTTCAGGGGGCCTCACCGCAATGTGCAAGGGGCCCCTCCTCTTTTGAGTCCTTCCAGGTGTATGCCTCTGTTTTGCTCCCACTGTCTGGAATGGCTCCAAGGGGGAGGGGCTCTTTGCGGTGAAGTTCCCTGCAAAACTTAGTGCTTTGCACCCCCTCTAGCTATGCTACTGAATCCAAACACCACTTTGCCCTATTAGTGGGTGAAAACCCTACCTTAGAAAGCCCCCCCGGCGCACTGCCACTCTGCTCCACCCTCCCCTCCATCCAGGAGTTCTAGAAGTGAAGAGTTTCTCAGCCAGTCGGTTCCACTTCCTGAGCAGCCCTACTTTCCCAGAGCATCCTGCTGCAAGGCAGAAAGGGGACACCAGCACCGAGGGACTTATGGGAAGCAGTTATGCCTGCCGGCCCCAAACTCCTTCTGACCCTTAACTTCCATTACAGAGCTTTCTTGACATTGTCAACAGCACCTGCGCTGCTCCGAATGGCTCCAACAGCAACTGGGAGGTTCCAGTTAGGTGGGGAATTGCAGCGCCTGCTGTACTTGCCACACCGCCCCCACACTGGCTATGCTACTACCGTGGCCTCCCCTTGTCACTGCTCCACAAGCACCTCTCCCTGGAGTGTGATTCAGGGACATGGTGGCCGCAAGGGGCAGCAGGACCTGCAATGGGGTGGTGTCAGGCACTAGGCGACTAGGGAATGATACCCCTTAGTCTATGTTGCTGGTATTACACCATGAGGACTATGCAGATATTACAGGCACAGGGCTTGGGCTTTATCCGTTGGATTTTTATTCATATATACAAGTTGGGCATCCCTTATCTGGAATTCTGAAATCCAGAGTATTCTGAAAACCGTGATTGGAAAATTCCACCCCTGATCTCATGGGATGAGTTGCACAAAATCCACAAATTTAGCCACACCTGCCCACATTCAATTCTTGTTCCCCTTCTCTCTTCTACCCTTTTGTTTTCTCTGCATGGTAAGTTGCTGGATTGTAAGCTCCTTGGAGCACAATCTGTCCTCTTTTTCTTCCTCCTTTAAAGTGTCAACATCCATTAGTGGTGGACTCCATCCAGTTGCCCTGGTTCACACCCAAGCAGACCAAGAAACTGAACTTGGGGTGGGGATATTCTTCTCCCATATAAATGAATTGTTTAATAACATAAGGAAAGCCCTGCTGGGTCAGGCTGAAAGGAGGCCCAGCTAGTCTAGTTTGCTGCTTATTACAGTGGTCCACAAGAAGAAGGTGGCATTCTACTCTCCTGCCATTGTTCCCCTGCAGTGAGTATTCAGAGTCGGGCTGCCACAGAACCTGAAACTAGCACATGACCACCAGGACTGCCAGCCAGTGAAAACATTCATGTCTTTGTGTCCAACTTTCCTTTAAAGCCATCCAAGATAGTGACCTTCACCACGTCTTGTGACAACCAGTTCCACAGACTGGGAAGACTCCTGGCTGTAGTACTGTGAGATGGGAAGAAGGACTTTTTTTAAAGCCTGCCCCCCTCCCCCAGAAGTGGCCTGTTTGTTACTGAGCCGGGATATGATCTTGGGACAGTGGGTTCAATCAAAGGGTGACATAGCAATGGGCGCACACATACTCTTTCTGGACATGTCAAGCCATCATACTGGCCTGTGTATTCCTAGTTTACAACAGCCATCCTGAGCCTTTGAAACAAGATGGCATAAACTTTGTAATCACACAATCAACCTTTGGGCAAGAACCACAAAGTTGGCTCTGTTTCCTACACCTCTGTGTTACTACAACTGTAACTCTTGCCTTCTTTTCCAGCAGAAAGCGAAAGTGCCGGTTGCGTTTTATTACACACATCGAGAAAGGTAAGTGCAGCGGGTATTCAATGAATATTAGTATATTGCTGCTTAACAAGAAAAAATTTGCAGAGCAGTTTACGTCGCAAGTAGAATGCAAAGATAGGTTCCCGATACCCAAATAGGATTATGGTCTAAAAAGAAACAGTCATTCAGAAATAGTAGTGGCGTAGCTGGAGGGGGGCGGAGTGTTCAGTGTGGCAGGGAGCGTGTGAGCGGCCCCTCCCCTTCAGAGCCATTCCCATTGGGGGGAGCAAAACGGAGGCGAATGCTAGGAATGACTCCGAAGGGGAGGGGCCGCTTGCATGCTCACTGCCACCCTGAGCGCTTCACACCCCTCCAGCTATTCCACCAGGAAACAGTCCCTGGTAGGAGTGCTGTGCACAGTGGATCTCCCCCTTGTAAGTACAATGCCATGTGAAAGGTGCATTCTCTGTAGTCTTGTCTGAATGTATGTATCATGCTGTTTCTAACTATCCCCGAGGCTCTCCGTTGCAGGATTTATTTCAGTTGTTGCCAAAATAACCCTGATTTTTCCCAGCTCAGTGCAATAGTTTGTTTCTGTCTGGAAGTATGTTGTGGCTTAAAGAAGAGAAGGTGAGTTCTTCCTTGCATTTTGGCTGAGGCTGCTGCCTGAAAATCTCTTAATCCAGCATTCTTGACCTTCAAGATGGCTACAGTTTCTGTTCTGTGGATAAAAATCTGAGAGCAAGAGATCCCGGGAGCCCTGTGGGATTGATTTACCTGTAAATATGTCATGAGTCGAGCTGAAAGTCCTCTTCTTAAATCTTAAGCAGAATTGTCCGCACCAAGTGCTGGCTTAAGCTGTTTCTGAATTCCACTGTAAGATTTAACAATTCAATTAATCTATCATTCTGGTCAGGTTTTTCACTTGCCCCAAGGTTGATTCAGGTCTCTGTTGGGGGAATTTTCTCTTTCCCTCTGCCCCTTTTACAGTATTGACTGGTAATGTCCAAATGGGACTGAGGTATTTCCAGGGGGCCAGATTGCAACTGCATGGATCTTCAGCCACGACTGTTTTGGCCAGCTCCAGTCCGCTACATGGCAAATAGCCACACAAGCCATCATTTGGCACCTTTCAGCAGGGCCTCAAGACCTTCTTATTTATTTTTAATTGACATTGAGGGCTGGTACTTTTTTTAAAATTTTTTTATTTAATTTAAGATATGGGTACAGGGAAAATCAAAAATACATACGTTCGAGGTAATACAAAGGGAAAAACACTAGGGAATCGCAGAACTGCAGCTAATACTATTTTGTTTCTATAATTATCATCCCTTAGATAGCTCATAATTGTTTATCCAACCATTCATATAATGGGCTCCATAATTTCTGTATTCTCTCCATCCCGCCATCCCTCAGTCTTTCCGTCAAAACATCTATTTCGATAATTTCGTACAGTTTCTTAATCCACATCTCTATAATAGGAATTTCTGAATTCTTCCACATCTTGGCATAAACTAATCTTGCTGCAATAATTACGTATAACAAAATATGTCTGAAATCATTATTATAGCTTTCAGGGAAAATATTCAATAGAAACAGTTCTGGTTGGAGGGGTATAACACAATGATTTTTAATTGTCATGTTCCTGAGTGTGTTAACATTTTAATGATTTTATGTTATTGTTAGCCACCTTGAGTGCCCTTTGGTGTGAGAGGAAGGTGGGATAAAAATACTATAAATTGATCATTTGTTGAACCTCTTCAGATGCCCAGTTCCATGCAGATTCCCTGAAGGCATTCAACCATGGGGAAGGCTGCCCTTCGCCACCCACCCTACTGCTTTCATAAAGTGTTCTCGACAGTGATTAAAAAGGACTGTTTTATGCCAGTGTTTGTTTCACTCATGGGGCAAGAAATGCACAGAAATGTGTGCCCTGATGGCTACTTTTTGGCTATAACAATATGGACTGGAAGAGGTGGGACTTGGGAGAGCCGTGCACCCCATCCAGATTGCCCCACCGCCTTCTGGATTCGGAATGTGGGTTGTAACAGGCATTGTCTTTCGGTCAGGTCTTCCAAGGCACATCCTGGCAAGCTTATGTGAGCAGCTATTCTATTTATGGATTGCTAGAGCCATGGTAACATTTGCCCTCTTAAGTCTGCCATTAAAGTGCCGTGATTAGTGTACAATGACTGCAAAGGACCATTACATTTCCTGTTTCGCAGATACTGGTGCCAGCTTTCCAACGTGGCAAAACTGAAGCAGGTCATTCTGAAGCTTTAATCTTTGCTGCCCTGCCGCTTCCCTTCCAGTCAACTCCCTGGAATAGAGTGATGCTTTTTAAAATGTTTATTGTTGCTCAGTAATGTATCCCAAGCCCTGCCTTCTGCATTTGTTAATGGCAACTCTGTGCCAGGGACGTGCAGAATCCCATATGCCTCCTACTTGGATAGTTCCATCGGTTGGGTGGAGAGGAAGCTGTTCTTAATCCCAGCTGGCACCAAGGCTGTGCTCTGTTCATCTGAGGGTAGAGTTGACCAAGCAGATGGTTGGCAGGGCTGAAGAAGGTCCCTCGTCCATCCTATAGCTTGACGTGGTGGTTAGTTGTACCCAAACCTGAGGTTTGTATTAACATTTTCAAAGCTGCACTAAAATACGAGTATCAGTTGCCAATTTTGTTTTGTGTCTCTACCCACTTGCAAGCCTTTGAATAAAAGATTTGAATTCAAATCTCCCAGACTTAAGGCCAGCACGCTCTCTTTCTGCTGGGCCATAGTTGATACTGTTGAAAACACAAATATGCCTTAGTTTGAACATCTTAGGGCAATATATATTTAGTTTTAAATAAATACATTACGTTCTCATCCATATCTGTGAAGATTTTTTTTATTTCAAAAATGTAGCCCATGTGATATGAAAGGGTAGATTTGTTACAATAAATTAAAATTTCAATAAGTAGATTGAGATGGAAAATGTAGTAAGGAAAGTTTGCCCATTTGTTGTTTGTGCAGACTTTGTGTCTGTCACTGAAAACTGAGGTTCGCTCCGCTGGGTACGATTTCGTGGGCTGAAATATCCAGAGAGTCTAAATTCCTTAATAGTGCCAGATCCAGGCTGGACTGGTTTGCACGTTCAACCACTGACTGCAGCGTCAATCTCACCCAGCACTGTTTAGCAAATGGAGTCAATTCACGTATTTAGCAGCCAGCCATCAGTTAAGTGAGCAAGCTTGGCCTTTTCATCCAAACTGCACAACTTGGATTAGATAAAGAAATGTTTACAGTGTTGAAAATCTTTTTTGCATAATGACAGCCTGTTCACTGGATGATGAAACCAGTCTTTTGCTGCTGCTGTTGCTTTCAGCCTGCAGGTAGAGCTTTTTGGGAGCATTCTAAAGGACTAACTTCTTAACCCACCCCCCATTTTTTTTTAAATTGCAGTACCTAAAATTAAAGAATTTTGAAGAAGAAGTCAGAGCTCACCGTGACCTTGATGGGTTCCTGGCCAGAGCCATCATCATCCTGGATGAGACGGCCACCTCTCTGGACGATGTCCTACGGGAAATGTTGAAGCATTTTGCGGAAGACTCTGACAATGCAGAGCCCAGCTGCAACTTTGACAAAATCATGAGCACTTTATTCACCGATTCAGGGGCTCCCAGAGAAGGGAACGGTAAGATGCATGATGGCTGTGTCCATGCGTTAAGCTGTGACTCTTAGGCAAAACACCTCCAGGTTTCTTGTGTCATTTCAACCCTGTAGAATCACAGCAGCTGACTGCACTCACCATTGTACTGTTAGAAGATCTTAATGCCATTGTGTACTGATGAACTCTATTCCTGCTAGGCTGCATGGCCATGCAGCTCAACACTGAGTTGTCTGCAGCTCAGACCTAGAGTTGGGTGGTGACATGAGGGGTCATCACCGAGCATTCTGGAGACATCCTCGCAACACTGTGCAGCCATGGAAGGGTTTGCACAGCAGCACAGACCCCTTACAGGGAACATAGCTGATGGGTACTTCATTCTGGCCCCTACCATATTCACTGTCATCAGCAATCATGGATTTAAGTCCTTCCAGCATAGCCACTTGCAGGTATCCCATAACCTCCTCAACCAAGGTTGTAACAGACAGAGCTGCTGCAGTTTTTGCCCTTAGCACAAAACATTTCCTGTCCAAACTCTTGGATTTAAATGGTCAATCAAGGCATCTCCTTTTGCCAGAGCTCCAATTAATGGTGGCACTTCAGCAGGCTGGCCTGTCTCAACAATTCTCAGAAATGCAAGGCTTAATAGAACTCCTTTCACTTCCTGGTCACATTTGATTAAGGAAGCCATTCCAAAGGGATGGCTCCCTGCCCATGCGTTGGGGATGCCTTAATTTGTCCCTTGTGAGAAATACAGAAATCCTCTTAAAAGGAAAATGTAAACCTATACAGTAGCTAGGTTTGTTTTGTCACTGAAATAGCTCCAACATCCTCTCTTCCCCTCCTTGCCTCCCTCAACAGATCACCGTTCACTCCCATGGAATATGTTTGTGCTCTTGGCTCACAGCCACTGTTGGCCATTTTCCATATCCTGCCTGAGCCTTAGTACAGCAAGCCGTGAGAATAACTGAATCGTGTCCTTAATGTAGGTGTTGTTGTTGGCAACCTTCAGTCTTGAAAGACTCTGGTATCGCGCTCTGAATGGTGGTTCTGGAACAGCGTCTAGTGTGGCTGAAAAGGTCAATTCGGGAGTGACAATCCCTTCCACACCGGGAGCAAGTGCAGTCTGTCCCTGGTCTGTCTCCCTGGCTACGGGCCTTCCTTCTTTGCCTCTTAGCCTCAGACTGTTGGCCAAGTGTCTCTTCAAACTGGGAAAGGCCATGCTGCACAGCCTGCCTCCAAGCGGGCTGCTCAGAGGCCAGGGTTTTCCAGCTGTTGAGGTCCACTCCTAAGGCCTTCAGATCCCTCTTGCAGATGTCCTTGTATCGCAGCTGTGGTCTACCTGTAGGGCGCTTTCCTTGCATGAGTTCTCCATGGAGGAGATCCTTTGGGATCCGGCCATCATCCATTCTCTCGACATGACTGAGCCAACGCAGGCGTCTCTGTTTCAGCAGTGCATACATGCTAGGGATTCCAGCACGTTCCAGGACTGTGTTGGAATCCCTAGCATGTATGCACTGCTGAAACAGAGACGCCTGCGTTGGCTCAGTCATTTTGGAATGCTCTGTATTCTGGAAGTCTGAATAAGGGATGCCCAACCTAGCCATCTTGAGTGCCCTTTGGGGAGAAAGGCAGGGTAAAAATCAAATCAATACACCTGCATCTCCGACACTCTCTCTCTCGAAGACTCTCTCTCACAAAGAGAGTCTGGTCCAATAAGAAGCTGACGGAACATGCCAAGATCCAGGTCTACAGAGCTTGCATCCTGAGTACACTTCTGTACTGCAGCGAGTCATGGACTCTCCGCTCACAACAGGAGAGGAAACTGAACGCTTTCCACATGCGCTGCCTCCAACGCATTCTCGGCATCACCTGGCAGGACAAAGTTCCTAACAGCACTGTGTTGTTAGGAACTTTGTCCTGCCAGGTGATGCCGAGAATGCGTTGGAGGCAGCGCATGTGGAAAGCGTTCAGTTTCCTCTCCTGTTGTGAGCGGAGAGTCCATGACTCGCTGCAGTACAGAAGTGTACTCAGGATGCAAGCTCTGTAGACCTGGATCTTGGCATGTTCCGTCAGCTTCTTGTTGGACCAGACTCTCTTTGTGAGTTTGGAAAACGTGGTAGCTGCTTTACCGATGTGTTTGTTCAGCTCGGTATCGAGAGAGAGAGAGTGTCGGAGATGCAGGTGTATTGATTTGATTTTTACCCTGCCTTTCTCCCCAAAGGGCACTCAAGATGGCTAGGTTGGGCATCCCTTATTCAGACTTCCAGAATACAGAGCATTCCAAAATACATAACTTTTTTGACTGCCAACATGACTTTATTATTTTTTTTTTTACTTTTTTATGCCTAAAGAAATGAAATCATAAATTGTGTTTCATGCACAAAATTATTTTTTAAAAAATTATATAAAATTACCTTCAGGCTATGTGTAAAAGCAGTATATGAAACATAAATGTGTTTTGTGTTTAGACTTGGCCTCCATCCCCAAGATCTCTCATTTTTATGCATGAATGCAGGTGTTCCAAAATACGGAAAAATCTGAAATACAAAATGCTTCTGGTCCCAAATATTTTGGATAAGGACTTCCCAACCTGTACCATTAATTGAAAAACCTTGCAAAGTCATGTTTACCACTTCAACAGTACCATTTTTGTCTGTTGTGTAAGAGCCTGGCGTGTCGCGCTTTTGAGGCTGCAAGAAGATTTTTTCAGGGATGATGTATTACTGGCTTTGCAACTACTAATTTTCTTCTAATGTTTGGTCTCTTCTACCAGGTCACTTAGCAGCTGAGTGGATCCAAGGGCCGTCTGTTCTGTTGTAAAGCTTATCTATTAGTTTCCAGGCAAACTATGGACGAATGAAAATACAATCCTATCTATGACTTTCCTTGAACACCTTTCACATTTTTGATCTCTTTCTCTTTTGACAGTTCACCTCTTGTCGGATACAATTCAGGGTGTCACAGCGACGGTCACAGGGGTACAATATCAGCAGTCCTGGCTTTGTATCATGTAAGTACAGTTTTGTTCTCCTGAAGCCTCTCAGAACATCTTGGTCCAAACTGTTTTGGGTGTTTAGGTTGTATGTTAAGCAGCTCTTATCTAGGGGCTGGTGTTCTTTTTTCCTGCTTTATTTAAGTCAAGTCAAGTCAACCTTTATTAGGCATAAACATTTGGTAGGTGAAGACTCTGCACGGAAACCGTAGAGAGAATATAAACCTAAGTAGTACACAAATATATGTATATGTGCACACCTACGTGTACACACAGATACAAATGTACCATACATTTTACATATAAACTTGTATTATTTAAAAAACAAAACAATCAGTTACTCTGCAGATATTGCTTTATTTAAGTAACTGGGATGCTTCTCAGTGCGGAAAATATTATACTATAATTATATGGTGCTGCTGATACTACTCAGTATTAATTTAGTTGTCGTATTTTTGTATTATGGTTCAAAAGATGTAGTACACTAGGAGATCTAATATCCCGGCCTTCCCAGATGCCATTATAGTGACGCTTCCAAGGGACAGTCCTTGAAGCTGGCCTCACTCCTGAGACTTGAAAATGTCTTGACTCTCCTAAATTCCTGTTTCCAAACTGCTTCATTTTCTTCCCTTGTCTCTACTTGTCTTTCCCCTATGCTGAATTTTTCTTCACTGGGCCCCCTCCACCACCCATATTTCTCATCCCATTTCGCAACACCTGCCAGGGGTGGCAGAATAAGGTAACCCTAAGGAAGATGATTTTGGCCCCATTTCCTCCTCTGACAGCATCCAAATGTAGAACTGAAGATTTTGAGATGAGGATGTTTGGTACAGCCCTAGTGGACTGGCATTCTGAACAGTGCTTGCAACTGCCCCCCCCCCCCAATATTCATCACTGGTGCTTGTACCACCTATTGAAAAGCATAGAGGACTGTCCTTAAGAACCAGGCCCAAGGTTCCTTCTCAGCTAAGTGGACCTTGATGCGAGTTATTTAAGAATGTAAGAAGAGCCCGTCTGCATCAGGCAGGAGGGGAGGGAATCAGGATCGAGGGAAGGGGACAAAAGGGCTGTAAGGCTGTTGTCCTAACTGAACCCACATGAAGTAGATAGCAAGTCCACAAATGACCTGATTGCTTGGCCACATAGTCATTCCGCCATGGAGCTGATTTTCAAAATGACTCTGGGAATGCTTTTTCCTATTGAACGTCATAGTTGATCCTTAAGGAAATCAGTGGGGGAAAGAAGAGAGTAAGGGGAGTTCAGTCTTCACAGCCCTTCATCTTTTTTTGTTGTGCTTGATTTCATAGACCAAAGACGTGTCATCGTTTATTTTGGACAGCAACAGATGAATTAATTGTAGTAATGAATATATTACGAAGACAATATTCCTGAGTTGACATAAGTTAATTGTCTAAAAAATCACTGGGCAATATGTAATTTTGGTTTATAACCGCAGGGCGCAGAAGGAAGGAAAAAAAGAGAGTTAAGACACAGCTTGTCAGATTAAATAAGACCAGTCTTTATTTTAAGACTTCATGAGCAGGAGGGAAAAGTCCAACATGTGCCTCTTTCAGCCATTGGTCTTACACAGTGTGTCCTTCCTCATCTCTCTGGCAGCTCCACTTAGCATGAATGCAAATCTTCTTGATTTAAAAGAACCTTTATTTCTCACCCATGTTGTCAGCAGAGCAAAGCCGACGATTGAAAGGGGCCTGTGCTGTGCATAGTGATGGAATTATATTAATTGATTTGGAAACAAACAAGAGGAGGAGGTTTTCTCTTGCGGCACGAAAGCCGAAGTCACACAAGGGAAACCTTTAAGATCAGATTTAAATCCTTCCCCTCCCGCCATCCCCTGCTGAAGTAGAAAAATTCAACTGTGCCTCGAAGCTGTTTTTCATAAGCTCATCTGTGAAATGCTGCAGCTGACAGATTTCTTTAGAGAACGGTTTTCATGACTTCTCCAGAATCTGACTTGCCAATAGAGATGATTTCAGCTTAGTGTGCTCTCTCTCTCTCTCTCTCTCTCTCTCTCTCTCTCTCTCACACACACACACACACACACACACACACACACACACACACACACACACACACACACACACGTTCCATTGAATTCTTGCATAACCCTCGTTGGCATTAAATGAACCAAATGTTAAAAAGGTCTGTAAACCTGCCAAGGAAACCCACTCTTTGATTCCTCTCCGTGAAGCAGCCTATGGAACTTCAGTAAGGGGGTTCTGTCAGTTGGTTCTGATGTAACCTTTTTCTTTATACATTCAGGAATCCTTTGAAAATGTTTAATGAAGATGTGTTTCTCCTGACTTAACAAGAGGCAGGTTTCTTGCTTGGGAGGAAAGATAGCACCAATCTTAAAAGGAAAAGGACTCCTAAGAGAAGTCTGGCTGACCAAGGGGGGTAGAGCCTAGTGGTTAGCATGCACACCTTCCTGCTCCCTGCTTTCTCTTTACTAGACCAGCAGCTGAATTGGGAGAAAAATTCTTGAGTAGTGTATATCCACTACTTCTATCCCAGGCTAGAGACTAGGCAGAGAGGAAGCTCATCTTGGAGAAAACTGCTTCTCAGGAGAACTTGGAACCCCAGGTTTCCTTATTACAAAGTCAACCCCACCATTGCTATCCCACAACTCCACCAGGGTGAGGAGATGTGACAATCCACTGAATTAGCAGTGAATACAGACCAGGCAGACCAAGGATCAAAATATAACTAGTTAAAAGTCCAAATGAAACAAAGGAGTTAAACAAAATGGGGGAAGAAAAGAACGTAGTAAAAGTACAAGCAGGCTAATGGAAAATATGCCTGAGTTTGACTTTCGGAAAGTACTGTGTTAGGAAAAGGTTTCATCAGATAGATGCAGTAAACTATTTACCTTGCTCAAGGAGGCCCGAGTCCTTGCATTTCTGAGTGAGCAAGTGGGAGCTTTTCTCTGAGCTCTCAACAGAATGGGTCACTCAGGTGACTGGGACAATGCACACTTTCTGTGTCCTGGGAAGTATATAACTTAAAAAAAAATATATGTGACCAAGTTATCTGCCTGGAGGAGAGGAAGCCACCTGATCAGTCCATCCCACCCCCTTGGCCTAGATTTGGCTTCCCAATTGCTAAGCACCTGCCAGTTGTGGGAGACTGGGGGGCTGTTTCCATCCGTAACAGGAATAGAAGCTGAATCCACAAATAGTTCATTTGGAGAATAATGGAGTTTCTGAACAATGGCTGGGCTGGATGCTCCAGCAGCTTTTGACACTGCTGAACCTGCATAGGAATTTCTGGGGAGTTACATGTGTCCAAAACACCGAAAAATAGGCCAAAACATAGGGGAAACACAAGAATCATAGGTGAGAATCACACCACCCAAGCAGCAGCATTGTAGCTTGAATGCAACACTTTCAGCACCACTCACAACTTCACAATAATATCCTGAGTTTTGGCCTTTGCTGATGAATTTCCCAGTCCTGGGTAGTGATAAATTGTTTAGGTCTGTCGCCTCCAGTGAAGCAAACAGTGGGTTGTCTTGCTGTTGATGACTTGGAAGAATCCTGGCCTGTTCAGTTTCAATCATGGTCCACTCAGATAACAGGAATGATGAAGAACTTGTCTGAATTCACCTTGCAGCACAGTCTGTCTCAGGACAGATTCCAGGAATGATTGAGCAGGGAAAGCTTGTGGCTGGCCCTACTTGTGTTGGGAGAGGCCTGTTCCACAGTCTCCTAAAGTGTCACCATATAGATAGCTGTAGCATTTTTTTTGTTTGTTTGTGCTTGGAGACCACAAAGTGGACTATTTCCACTTTGAGCACTTAGTGATTTATTGAGCTGGAGGCAGTGACTGTGTCAGTCTGTAGCTGTCATCTTGACGGCTCCTCGGATTGCCTCAGAAAAATCCCCTGGGCTTCCACAGGCACCTGCTTACTCAGAGTTTTGTGAAGCTGCTGGGCAAGAGTGTGAGTGAAGAGGAACAGTTTGACTGCATGGTTTTCATTCATTGGAGACCCTACAACTTGGGTGTTTACCCATGGTCTCTGACCATAGTTAGCTGCAGGTGTGCTGGTTTGAGGCTATGCCCAGCAAAGCAGGGGCCCCTGGCTTCCACTGGTTCACTGGTTTAGTGGTGGCTACGTTCTGATTTGCATTAACATTGAAATGCAACATGATTCACTCTGGAGAAGTGATTCTGATAATATCAGGTGCCCTCTTCAACCATGCCATTGGGAATAGGACACAGGCAAGAGGAAGCCTCAGGTCTGGCATCACACTGGCAGCAGGAAGGAGAGATAACCACTGTCTTCATCCAGGACATAGAGCTCCTTCCAGAATGGGTGTGTGCTGCCACCGATGTAGGATTTGCAGACCTCAGAATATACACCAACAAATGAGTTGGTGTCCCCTCTCCAGAGCGCATAGAAGAGCTGGCATTAGGTTCTGGTGAAGAGAGCAGCCTCTCAAGGGTGTTTGTCACTTGTGTATAGTGAGAGTACACTATTCAGGCTTGGATAGTGTCATGTCTGGCTATACATACGAATTGGACAACCAGAAACGTAAATAAAAGGAACTAAAGAAACCAAAGGACCCCAACTAATCCTCTCGTTCTGAAAAAAACGGGAAAAAGACCTTTTGTTTGTATTGGACCCAGAGAAAATATTCTTGAGCAGAGCAGGAATCAGTGACTGAGTGAGAAATAAGTACCATTGAATTCGTGGGTGCTTTGCTTCCCAAATAGACAGTGATGCTCGGATAGATGGAGATGCTCTTGCATTTTCTTGCTGGCTTTGAGTGTTTTGTTTTCAGAAAAAACCTTGCCTCACGTCATCATCCAAAAGTCAATGGATGCCATGCGAAAGCTGCCTCCTTCTGCTGCCGTTTTTAGGCATACGGAGAGTTAATTTGATAAAACCTCATCGCGCAGAGGCAAAAATAGCCTGCAGCTGGCTAAATGTGGGCAATCATACTACGCATTTGCTTATTACTCTGGTCTGCAAATAGAGTTGTCTTCGTGGGAAACCCGACTGATCAGGGAGACACAGCTAACCAGCTACATTTCAGGACGAGCAGAGCCTTCCCTGCCAGCAGCCGAAGCGGCTTTGTAGAGCAATAGTGACCGAAAGCTGGCAAGTGGCCATTCCGCTTAAATGTGAGCCGTTCATCTTCGTGTGACACATTTTCCTACCTCCAGCCCTGGGTGTGCTGGGGAATCCTGAATTATTTCTGCAAATGATTTAAAAGTCATCCTCTGCCTGGACTCTGGTTTGCTTCTGAGCTTTGGGACCTGAATTACTGTGAAGGATCCAGGTCATTATAATACATGTAACAAAACTGGCTTTTGCACCCAAGATGCTTAAAGTGCTGTATTTTATGAGCATGTGTGCCTCAGAATGATATACAGTCAACGTGGCTGCTTCCTCCCTTCCCCCTGAAATGACTGCTCTCTGATGGTTGTTTAATTTTTCTTTCTCTTTTCCCCTTCAGTGTAAAAACACTCTATGTTGAGAGCAAAAGCTGCAGTGAAATATGGTCAAGCTTGACAGCAATCTCCTGTGAGCTTCAAGCCCTGCTAAATTAACTCCCAGGACATGCAAGTCTTAATTTGTGCATGTGTATTTATACCCCACATTCCACCTGAGACTGACTTCCACAGCAACTTACAATAAAAACACACACAAAGATACAATTATAATAGGGCTATGTGGGGGTACTTACAGCAGTCCCTTCTGGCCCCTTTCAGCTGATATCATACTTCAGGTTTGTCCCTCCAGTGATGGGGGGGGGGGCAGAAGGAACTGCAGATGGACTCATGGACTGGATGATTTTTGTAGCTGATGAGGGGCCCAATCCTATCCAACTTTCCGGGGCTGTTGCAGCCGCAATGTAACCCTGAAGTAAGAGAACATTTCCTTACCTTGAGGAGGCCTCTGTGATTGCCCCCCACCCCACAGGATGGACTGCATGCCCCATTGGCACAGCTGCATCAGTGTTGGAAAGTTGAATAGGGTTGGGCTCGATGATGTAGCCACTACATCACTGAGGACAAGGAATTAATCAGTATTTCAATGTCTCATAGTGATCGTCCCACTAGGAAAATGTTCACTCTTGGTCTGAGCATCATGCAGAATTTTTGGCTGTGGTAACTGGACAGCCTCTCTTTGGGATGCCGTTTTATCTGTTCTTAGTCATACTTTTTAAATACCTATATTACTTGCCCCAGTCCGAGGAGTACTTACCCTGTCTGGAGCCAGCTTTGGAGGAAAGTAGTGAAGAGAGTCTGTGTTTTCCATGACTCTGTGGCCACCTCCATCATTGGCTTGTCCAATTAGATCATATTGGTTAAATATTCCTTAGCTTAACACGTTTTCATGTTTCAAAGTCACTTGTGTAACGTACAGCCCGTAGAGGTGTGCTGTGGCGTCATTGCAGTTCCACAGGCCGGGCTCCGTGTGTGCAACTGTTTTGGTATCTTCCAAAATTAGGGGAATCTTCTTCCTGCCTGTCTGAAAGCAGGAGGATGAAGTCCTACCTTTGCCACCCCCCTCAGAAGCTTGACCCTTCCTTCTACTATCTGGAAGTGGGGCTAGCCAAGCTGTACTGCTGACACACTAGCCATCTTGCAGTCAGGCACAAGACCCTCCACCAGCTTTCTCTGCCCTGATACAAACATACAGGTCTTGCTCATACGATACAAACGTACACCCATTCTGCTTGATGTCCTTTGCTACTGCAGAGCATAAGGTAGTTATGTTCCTTTTTTGAATTGAGAAACATTTGTTTGCATTTTGAAGTTTGAAGGTCCAGGCCCTTCCGCAGGGCCTTTGGATGTCTGTACATTTCATACAAACAGCGTGGGGAGCACAGAAGTTGCAAACCTCAGAATAGCTTCTAGATTCCTGGCTTTGAAAGTAATAAGCACTTTTTAAATTCCCCCTTAAATGGGTTTCTTGTATCCCTGTGAAATGTTGCATGTAGGGTGACTTAAGATAGTAGTACAATTGCTAAAAATGCCACTTATAATGTAAGTACTATATTTGCTTTATTTTTTCTTTAGTAGTGAGTTTTTTTTCCAGTCTGTGATTGCTTTTAAGTCTTGCTAATTATTTTATATTTTTTCCTCTCCTAGCTGTGTCTAAAACCTTGACCTTTGACTCACAGCCAAGAGATGCCTGTGTGACTTCAGATAGTTGTCTGCAAAGATTTCCAGGTTTCCCTTTAGCGAGGTCTGAGTAGGCAAAGACGGTTGACGGGATGATCTCTGTCCGCTGTTTGTTGCATTGTCATAGGAAATGGTTGGGGGTCAAGTCAAGGCCCCTTTGATTAGTCCCTGTCGAGTCCTCATGTTATTGTTTATGAAGGAAACGAGGAAAGGACTTGATGATAGGCTTGCTGGTGATGTTGAAAGAGAGGTTGGAGCTCAGGAAAGCGGTTTCTTTTTTTCAACAGCCATTTACAAGCTGCATCCAGGGCCTCTTTCATGGTGTGAGAGTCATCGCAGGGTGCTTGCACTGGAGGTGGTGGGAGATTTTTTTTTAGTTGGCAACCTTCAGTCTCGAAAGACTCTGGTATCGTGCTCTAAAAGGTGGTTCTGGAACAGCATCTAGTGTGGCTGAAAAGGCCAATTCGGGAGTGACAATTCTTTCCACACTGGGAGCAAGTGCAGTCTGTCCCTGGTCTGTCTCCCTGGCTATGGGCCTTCCTTCTTTGCCTCTTAGCCTCAGACTGTTGGCCAAGTGTCTCTTCAAACTGGGAAAGGCCATGTTGCACAGCCTGCCTCCAAGCGGGTCGCTCAGAGGCCAGGCTTTCCCACCTGTTGAGGTCCACTCCTAAGGCCTTCAGATCCCTCTTGCAGATGTTCTTGTATCGCAGCTGTGGTCTACCTGTAGGGCGCTTTCCTTTCACGAGTTCTCCATAGAGGAGATCCTTTGGGATCCGGCCATCATCCATTCCCATGACATGACCGAGCCAATGCAGGCGTCTCTGTTTCAGCAGTGCATACATGCTAGGAATTCCAGCTCGTTCCAGGACTGTGTTGTTTGGAATTTTGTCCTGCCAGGTGATGCCGAGAATGCATTGGAGGCAGCGCATGTGGAAAGCGTTCAGTTTCCTCTCCTGTTGTGAGCGGAGAGTCCATGACTCGCTGCAGTACAGAAGTGTACTCAGGATGCAAGCTCTGTAGACCTGGATCTTGGTATGTTCCGTCAGCTTCTTGTTGGACCAGACTCTCTTTGTGAGTCTGGAAAACGTGGTAGCTGCAGATAGCTTGGGAGAAATCCATGCCCAGCACAGAAAACAGTACTAAGTTTTCTACTTGCTGGAAATCATTGTGTTAAACAGTGGAGCACTCAAAAATGGCAAGGGGTTTTATATATATATAACTCAGCCATTATATTTATTTTATTAAGAGTATTTATATGCTGTTTTTCAACGAAAAAGTAGTTTAGAATCGATTTCACTGCAAAATAAATGTGCATATGATCGCTTGCCAGTCAGGGCTACTTTTCTTTCTCGTAAGTAATAGATGCCTGGCATGCACTTATTTTATAAAGGTATGCAACCAGAGCATAGAGCAGTGATTCTCAACATTTTTTTCATCTCACAGCACACTGAGAAAGCACTAAAATTGCCAACGCACACCATCAAGTTTTTGCCAATTGACAAGGCACACCACGCTGCTGGCCAGGGGCTCACATCCCCCAACAACCCTACTAATATATGACCCTTCCCCAAACTCCCACAGCACACCCGAAGGCCATTCACAGCACACCAGTGTGTCGTGGCACAGTGGCTGAAAATCACTGGCACAGAGAGTGGCTGTGGCTCCCTGCCGCATGTGAACCTGGTGGCAAGCGCACAGTGCGTAAAATGGACCTTTCAGACAAGTTGGAAGCCTTGCAATTGTGGACATGAATGCAAGTGGGAAATCTGCTATGAAATTTGTTCAGTGAGCTGTTATAAGCACTTGGAATAATTTGCTCAAAGTTGTGATGGCTCAGTTGTCAGTGTGAGGCCCGTCCCTGCTTTTGGGGTATTTGCATTGATTGCCATAAAAACATACCCAGGTAGTTGAATTTCTAGGACTATTAGGGTATCTATCAAATTTTCTAGCTTCGTAGACCATTTTCCACTCCTGCAGATTCACTGGCAGAGTTAGTGTGTGTGAGGAGAGGTGTACAGCTGAATGTTTTGTCCACTGCACTCAACCTTCTGTATTGTGTGCTTAGTGAGTTAGCATTTTAGTTCCTAAAAATGCAAGTGCAGTGATTACGAGTTTCTGGGCCTTTGAAAAAGAATGGTGGGAGAGGTGTGGGGTGATGATGGTAATTTATGCTCTGGAAGACTTTTGTGGCCTCCAAAGAACACCTTTGACTACTTGGGGAAGATCCACTTAGATGTCCTTTCACAACGTCCTCAGCTGGTATGATGTGTCATAATGGGTGTGTGTGTGTAGTTCAGATCTTGTCTCAGCTATGAACTCACTAGGTTTACCTCAGCAGGCTCAACTCAAACCTCTCTCTCTTGACATGATAAAAAATTGCATTTTAAGAACAGCCCAAACCATTAAAACATACAGATCATTAAGAAGAAGCAACTAGATCAGCAGACCATTTCCTTCTGAAACAGACAGGGCTATGGAAGGCCACAGAGGAGGAACAATTTTGCTCCTTATTGAGGATGGCATTCTAGAGTTTGGGACTGTGGTAGAGGCCTTGCACCTTCCAGAAGGTAGTACTGTATTCCCTCCCAAAGCAATGGTGTGTGGCCAGGGCCCAGTCTATAGAACACAGCTGTTGGGCAAGACTTTTCTGGGGGGAGGTAGTCTTTGAAGGGAAGATGCAGAGCTTGGTGTAAAGTTTGGTCTATGTGGTACTCATCAAGAAAAGTGGTCCTGCCTGTGTTTTGTGGTATGCTTCCTGCTGTGAGGCATACGTCTAGCTAGTCAACAACCCGGGCACTCAAGTCCTGGGTTCTATAAGTCACCCTCACCAAATAATCTTGTGCATTTCTCTGCCTTGACACCTCTTTGATCATAAGAACATCCACCTGCCTTTAGGTGGTGTTATAGGGTAAAAACCATATAAACAGTTTTATTTGTTGCTAGATCTTTATGCCATCCTTCACGCTTCTTGCAAGCAAGCCAAACGAGATTTTGCAGACAAATAAAAGCAAACACATCGTGAAAAAAACCAAACAGCAACTAAAACAATAAAATATGCTGCAAAAGGCAACAACAGAAATGCCAGTGGTGCAACAGCAGATTAAATTAATCAGTGAGAAGAAAAACGTGCAGGGAGAGGAGGAATGCGAAAGAACTAAGTTTTTAACCAAACTAAATAACCATGGCAAGCAACCCAGCTGGTGAGGCATGGCCAGCTGCCTCCATCCAGTCAGGATTCTGAAGTGTTTTTCTATCGGAACCCAAAACCATAAATGAAAGTCCTTGTTCCAAATAAACTTGTTTTTATCAAGCACACGCAGATTCCAGGCAGAGGAATAGAGAGAGAGAGAGAGAGAGCAACACCCCCAGGCTTCCTTGATGTCTGGCCAAAGAGTGATGGGGGACAGAATTGTGTTGGATGCCCTGCTGTGTGTTGTCTTTCCCTTTGGCAAGTAGATACCCACACTAGGAGAAGTTTGGAGTTTCTCTGAGAAGACAGGGTGATTTGGAGGGTTCCAGGTTGAAAGAGTTCAACAAAGGGAGGATGTGAGATGGAGAGAGAGGGGGGGGGAGAAAGAAATGGTTGCATGCCTCAGAAATTTAAACCATTCTTTGCAACAGAATGGAAATGAGCTCCTTGATGGTGCTTTTGGTTTATTTCCCAGGCTGTTTTTTTTTTACATAAATGAAGGAACTGAGCTATCAAGGTGTCGATCAGAAAGGTCCATTTGGCATTGAAAAGCCCATGTGGATTCGTTTACGAGCAAATTAATGGCACCTGGATAGAATGAATTAATCCAGCCCTGCAGTGCTCGGTCCAACTCTCAGGGAAGAGTTGCTTGCTCTGGGCAGGCTGTTCCAGATGTTTGTGGAGTTGATGATAAACGAAAATCTGGCTGAAGAGAGTGAGCTGGGGTCCAGAGACTGACACTCCTTCTGGTTCCTTGAACCAGTGGTCATTTGTTTGATTGGTTAGTAGATGCTTGGAGAAAACAACCTGGTTAATAATAGCAGATACCTTTTTCTGTATGTTCAGATTAAGAAACACACGGCTAAGAGCAGCAATTTTCAACCTTTTTCATCTCAAGGCACACTGTCAGGGCGCTAAAATCATCAAGGCACACCAGTGGATTTTTGACCATTGATAAGGCACACAATGCTGCTGGTAGTGGGCTCAAATCCCCCAATTACCCTACTAATAAATGACCCTCCCCAAAGTCCTGCAGCACAACTGCGGACCATCTGTGACACATCAGTGTGCCATGGCACAGTGATTGAAAATCACTGGCTTAGAGAATGTGCCCTTAGTTTGGTCTGTGGTCAGGAGTCTCCCCCCTTGGTGGCTGTCTGATTGTGACCTCTTCCTAGCTACCAAGAGAAGGAGCTTCCCACCAGACAAGACTGCACCACCCCACTGGTTTTTGAAGGTCAAATCCAACCTGAAGTTTGTATAGAAGATTGATATTCCCCCTTTCCTATTCCGGAGCAAGTCCTCTACAAGTTCAGCATGTCTTTGCCCTACTGTTTTCTTAAAAAGAACTACAGGGTAGCCATTAATCTGGATCAGGACCACAATGGGGGAGAAGCTCAGTGGACTTCGCCTCCCTCATGGACCTGGCAAAAATACCCACCTCTGCCGCTGCTGCCAGTCTGCTATTTCTCCAGAAGGGAAACTGTTGCTTGCGCCCCTGGCAGCTTCCCTCCTGCGCTCATAGCAGCTTGAGGAGGGCAGGATTTTTGCCAGAACTTGGCAGTGAAGGGGTCTAAAAAGAAAGAGGAGCGAGAAGACTAAGAGTCATTTAGTCTCGCATCTTGTTTCACTTCAGGTGTTCACTACAGGAGTTAATTACCCCAGAGGTCTCTTCTCTTGGCAGCCTTGTTCTTCCGTGCAGATGGCATGACTGGTTTACCCAGCTGCTCCAAAGAAATGTGCTCACTTAGGTCAGAGGAAGGGACTCTGGTGCATGAACAGTGTCAGTTGTGTGCCCCCTTTGAGTCTTTTCTTGCTTCACAAACCAGCCCATGAAACAACCCAGGTGTAGAGTCTGACCCTCCTTCTCTGTGGAGCCCACCTTGGAAGATCTCTGTGTGAATCCCTGTGGGTGGCTTCCTCTCCTGAAATAACCCTCCTCTCTTATTCAACAGTTGCACTATCAAATCCCTTCAGCGCCGCCATGTTTGCATCAGCCGACTCGAAAGGCCTCAGAACTGGGGGGAGAACTCCTGTGAAGTGAGATTTGTCGTCCTGGTGCTCGCTCCTCCGAAAATGGTAGGCTGCCCATCGGGGATAGAGGATGACCCCAGTAGCATAGCCAGGGGGGCGGTGCAGTAAGTACAGCAGACACCACAATGCACTGGGTAAATGGCCCCTCCCACTCGCTCTTGGAGCAATTCAGGGCAGTGAAAGCAATGCGCAGGCACTGCATATGAGTGGGAGGGGACCCTTATATGGTGCATTAAGGCTCCTGCTGTGTTTACTGTGCCGCACCCCCTGTGGCTACACCACTGGATGACCCTATAGCCATCTCTCTCTTTCCTTCTTTCTCATGGAATTGATTATGTAGCCCAAACTACAAGTTATGTGGGAGCACTGTCCCTGGAATCCCAACCTAATTTTCTTCATAAAGCAGCCCTGCGGGGAGAATTAGATGAGGTGTGTGGCAGAGGGTGTTAACCCTTTTGGCTGTTACTATAGTCCCAGTCTAAATTGCTCTGCTTTGAAGCTACTATGAACTGCAGAGTTGAAAACCCATGGACCCTAATGTTGTGCATGCAAGTTTGACCCTAAAAGGTTCCAGGTTGTAGAGCTGTAAATACTGTTCATGCAATACAAGGGAGTGGAATTCTGCATTCTACAGTTTCAGACTTTACAAGGTGTAGTTTTAGTCTAGTCAACGAGATAAAGCAAAAGCATTTTCTACCTACGCATGAGAAACAATTGCATCAGAGAGAGAGAGAGAGAGAGAGTTATAGTGCATGTCTCTCCCTGATGTGTTGTATACTACAGGCAAGGAACTATCTATGTTGGGGAGCATGCAGCATGCATGTACCCCCACACATACACTGAAGTCTCAAGTGGTATTGTTCTGATTTACTTGCACTCTGTACAACACTCAGTGCAATATGTGAAAAGGCTCTTGGTCCTGGAGAGCATTCATGGTGGCTTTGAGGAAGCAACTGGCCCAACCCTCCTCTTCCAAGTGGGTAGATTTTTCCTAATATCCAAGATCAACTAAGGAAATAACACAAAAATCAGGCCAAGGTACCCATGTTGCAAGTGGCTGCTAAACTCTTTGTTGTGTTTCCCCTCAGAAAAGTACTAAAACCGCCACAGAAGTGGGCCGGACATTCGCCACCATGTTCTCAGACATAACCTTTCGGCAGAAGCTTCTAGAAACCAAAACAGAAGAAGAGTTCAAGGAAGCGTTGGTCAACCAGCGTCATCTGCTGACGGTAGTGAACCAAAGGCCCTCCCCAGTGACTGATGGCCACAAAACACACAACCACAAGCCCCTCAAGGTATGTGGGGGAGGCCTGAAGAGTGGTTGTATATATTCTTCATCCATAGTGCAACACACACACACACCCTTTCTGTGGGGTCTGTTCCTTTTCATCAAGTTATACCCTTCCAGCCCTATATTCCACACGTGGGTCTCATCCCACCAAGTTTTTGTAGCAGGGCTGGGAAGGAGCTTCTGCCTGGGATCTGCTGCCAGCCTGAAGAGACAGTGGTGGGCTAGATGGGACATTGAGTCAACTCTGCTGGGAGCCACAAACAAACCCTCTCTTTTTCCTCTGGAGGGTTTGTTTGTGGCTCCTTTGTGTCTAAAAATATCTGGAGTGGTGGTAGGGGGAAGAGAAAACCAAAGAGAGATGGATTTTAAAAGCTAGCAGAAAACAGGAAGGACTTGGCCTGCTGGCACTTGGGGGAGGAGGAAATTGTGCAGAAGCTCACATTCAACTGGCAGATGCTGCTGGCCACTGGCAGCAACCCACAGCACCCACGCATGGGGATGGGGGCTGCTCAAAGCAGTGGCTGAAGCAGGAGAAAGAGATTAACGCAGAGAGAGTGAAAATGAAGCAGTCTTAAACAGCAGAGTTGACTCAATGGCCCAACTATCCTACCACTGTCTCTTAAGGCTGGCAGCAGATCTCAGGCAGAAGCTCTTTCCCAGCCCTGCTACAAAACTTGGTGGGATGAGACCCACGTGTGGAATATAGGACCGGAAGGGTATAACTTGTTGGACCTGCTTTGCAAATTACCTTTTCACGAATTTTTGAGTCACATTGGACAAGGTGGCTGTTCCTGGGAGCTCGTGTAAAACATTGGAGGCTGTCTCAGTTTTTCCTGAGGTTGCTGTCTTATTACTCTCTCTAATGAGTCTATAATGACTCCTTTCAAAGAAAAATATCGCTTTTATTGTCTTGCAATAAACAGAGGCTTGATCTCTTTCATTTTTCTCTCAACAATAGATGAGCATTTTTGAACTGACATAACATTTCCTTCCTTTCTTTAGCTCCACGAGTTCTTCAATGTTGGCAAGGGAATTTTTGATGACATTGCGCGAAGGTTTCCAGTGTACGCTCTGGACTTCACTGATGGTAGGTGGGCAGTTGTTTGGGGAAGCACCAGCCTGATTGGAATTGTCCTAGTACCATGTCCTGTTTGTGGAGTGCTCTTTGGGGGCAGGTTGTCTGCTGTGATCCTATTACTTTGAAAGAATTTTGGGTCTAGAACTTGTGCATGAGAATGTTGGGTTTTAGAGATGATTTCCATTGCCCTCAGCCCAGGGCTCTTGCTTTCAACAGCTGTTTTGAACCACTGAAAGTAAGGTCTTCTCTGCATGTCCAGCAAAATGAGGTGGGGGCAGGCTGATTGTATTCTAAGCTGATAGACTAGGCTTTTAGTGTGGATTTTCAGTGGCAAGTCGTTGTATGTGGAAAAGGTCCCTGCGAGTAGAAAACTAGCATAGCAGGAGGCAGGCTGGGCCAGAACTTCTCTCCCTGCTATTACAGGGAACTTTTTGCATTCAAAAACGGCACCCCCACATCTGCAGTCTGAAAATGGTAGTCTATTACTTTGCTTTGTTCTGCAGCTTGTGTAAACCAGGCCTCATCCACAATGGAAAGATTGTAGCTGCGCTTGGGGAACACACAATAGTAGTATTGTGATGGAGAAATGCTGTTTTGGATACTTATTAAAAACGTGTTCTAATTAAACGTATTAATTAAAAACGTATTAAAATGTGTTCTACAAAATTGTGTATACATTAAAACCTGCCTCAAAATTTCTGCAAGAGCCAGACCAAGTCTCCTTTTCAGGAACCAACCTTCATCCCAGCACGCCTGGGAGCTCTCTCAGTAACTGTTCTCTCTTGAAAACATATCCTGTCCGCCTGAAAAAAGTTCCTCTAAAAGTGGTGGTGATAGTGAAGGAATGTTTTTGGCTTCATAAATGAGTTATTCCTTCACCTCTGTTTGGTAATCAAGCATGCCCTTTGGAAGAATCTTCTTCAAACTGATTTTCCATTGGCTGGTCCTAAATCTACAAATAACACCAAGCTCAGTTCCAAGACCCTGATTGGATAATTGGATTATCCAATTGACTTGGATCCTTACCTCCTTGAATGGTTTCTTTTTAAATGAGATAAGTGTGTTTGTATGAGAGAGTGAGTGAGCAGTGAGAGTGAGTGAGCACCTGGGGCCCATGCATTTTTTACACACACACATGGAGGCCTTAGAAAGGCCAGGTTTTTGATGCAAACTGAAAGTGCCCTTCTATGGCCTCAGAAATGCGCCCCCTCAAGGCTTGGTACCTGGAGCAGTGGACCACCCACGCCCTCCCTTAGCTACACCACTCTGTGGGAGGGAGGGGAGATCACCCACTCATACAGCAAAGATGCTATCCATCATAAGTCCAAGGGCAGGAGGTATGGTCTGGAGGTTGAGCTGTCACCTTGCCTGAAAAAACTAAGCAGGATAAACTGCCTTGGGTGGGAAATCGAAACCACTGGTGGTTCTCTGCAGAAGAATGCAGAGGAGTCAGCTGGGAAGAATCGGATAACATCCTGAAGATCAGTCCGGGGTGTTACTTGCAACTGCCTACGAAGCTTGGAAATGCAAGAGCTGGCAACCCGGTTGATTACTGCAGTATGAAGGGAAAGATATGGTGAAATGGAGAGTGCTGTTACTTTCTCTTATGGAATAACACTTGTAAAGACTTAATTTGATAAAAGGGTGTTTACGGTCATCCTGGAAAGACCCAGTTTGAAAAAAGGGGGTTTGTAGTCATTGTGAATCACCTTGCATCTATGAGAGAGACAATATATAAATACTGTAATAAATAAATTTCTGCTGTAGTTCAGCTTGATTTTGAAGTGTCTGGACCGGCTTTGCAAAACTGGCATCTCTATAGAGCTAGCAGAGGTCTTTCACTGTGCAAAGCATGTCCTCTCTCAGCTTCCCCAAGTTGGTAGTTCTGACTGTGTTTAGGCATTTATCCTGCATTTTGAGTCTGTCCCTTAGATTTCTAGAACGGGTTCTGTTAACAGTGCTGACAGTACTTTCTGCAGGCTGCCCTTAATTTATCGCACTTCCATTCTTTTGGGAAGCTAGGAGCAGCTTACGTGGGGCTCCAGGCAGTCTCCCATCTGTACAGTATGACTAAGCTGGGGCTTGCTTTCCCTTGGATGGCATAACAGCTGTGGAACCGGACTCTGAGATTTAAATAGGCTGCTGGGTAAGCATCTTCACTCTGGCCTGCTGTCTTAGAGCAGTTCTCTGTTCAGTGCCACAGAGATCACGAGTGGCTAATCCCAGGCGACATGTTTCCTATGGGTACACCACACTTTTTGTTGTTAAGGTTCCCATGGAACAGACATGGTGTCCTAGAAGGGAGAGAGAGAGGCAATTTATGTGGTGGAGTGGATGGAGAGAGACAATGGGCTTGATGTAGCTGCCGGTGGGATATTGTGCTCATCACTGACAGTGCGCCCTCTTTGTCTGTAGATTTGAGTATCTGCGAATGCTGAGCCCTTGACCGGAGGGCCTCAGAGGACCTCCTGGATGCGACTGGAAGTTGCCAGCACAAACCAGGAGTGACATCTGGTTGTGTCTGGGAGGCCTTCTGAGGAGGGTTTGGGAGGCCGCGCATGGCTCCCAGGTAAATAATAGCAGTGGCACATTGTCCCTGCCCCCACGCAAATTCCATTACCTGCGGAATTCAGTATCCGCGGGAGGTCCCGGAATGAATCTCCTGCGCATACTGAGAGCCCACTGCAGTTATTTTTATTTTAAAGTCTAACAGCAGTAAAAAAAAAATACAATCTAAATAAAGTGACAATGAAGTTAAAAAGAAGCAGCAAGGAATATCAAAGCGGTGTGGCCATATTGGTGCAAGAAAGAGAGAGCAGTTGATCTTCAAAGGCCAGAACAGAAACCAAAAGGTTTCTGCACGTTTTTTGGTCAAGTTAACAAGGAGTGAACCACCTGGATCTGACTTGGTACAGAATTCAACAGCATTGGGACAGCTGAAGAGAAGGACCCACACCTGGTTCCTCTGGGTGCTAAAATGTAGGATAAAATTTCTCTAGAACAGTGTTCCTCACACATTTAGCATTGGGACCCACTTTTTAGAATGAGAATCTGTCAGAACCCACCGGAAGTGATGCCTTGACCAGAAGTGACATCATCAGGTAGAAACATTTTTAGCAATCCTAGGCTGCAGTCCTACCCACACTTACCTAGGAGTAAGTCCTGTTGACTATCATTGTTAAGAGCATGTACGTAGCAGCTTGTTAAGAGTACAGGTCTGTCACATTTCCCCAAATGTAGTCACAGACCATGGGAGTATCAAGTCTCGTATATTAAAAATAAAATATTGAAATGAATGGGGACCCACCTGAAATTGGCTCACGGCCCGCCTAGTGGGTCCCGACCCACAGTTTGAGAAATACTGCTCTAGAAGCAAACAGCCTCTTAGCCTGCTTCATAGGATGGAATTTGAAGCTGAACCGATCAGGTCTTGTGCTGCATGAGACGCTCCTCCTGGAATGGTCAGTTCCTTGAAAATGTGTGTGGTTTGCCAGTGAGCATTGGTTCCTCCCGTGCAATTTGCCATGGATGCTTAACATTTTGCATCTGTGGTTGATGCTCCTTTGGTTTGCGATGGCTGTGTGGAATGTGTTGCACTTCCAAGGGGCAGCTCTGCTCTCTTGTCCAGCACCGAGGGCTCCTTGATCCAGAGCTACAGCACAGTCCCATCTTGCCATGTATTTGTTTCTGTTCTTTGCTAGAAAGAGGAATAAAATGGCACCAATGGCCAGATGTAGCTACAAAAGGGTTATGGATCTCTCCACTAAGACCCACTCCTTCTCTGTGTTGCTGCAAACAGCATCCTGCCAGGAGCCTTGAGACATGGCTGGAGATAGAATATGGGCCATGCTTGGAACTGTGAAGGCAGTTCCTTTGTATGGCACTTTGTGAGCAAAACACACTCAAGCACTGTGGGAAGCAGTTCAGAGCTGCTGCTGAAGCTGACAGTTCACACGGGAGGGGTAAACTTCCTGTCCTGTTCCGCTGGCGTACCGCACACTGTTCTCCGTGCCCGGCGGTTCTAGGTTCTGTTTGCTTTCCATGGGTCTGTTAAGTTGGTTAAAACTGCCTGGGAGCAGATGCCTTGGCACGCAGAAGCCACAGTCTGAATGTGGTTTTGTTTGTCCTTCCAGAATATTAATAGTTGGGGTTTGAGTTCTAGGAATAATGGGAGCTTTCGTTTTTAATACCCGGGGCTGTATGTGGCTTCATTCATCTCTCAGATGGCTTCCAGTATTAAAGCTCAGTGTCACAAACGCAACAGGCAGCAAAAATAAAGTTCCTTTGTGTATAAACATGAACACCCTCTGCAGAGCCTCCTGCAACTCTTCCTGTTGGTGGTATCTGGGGCTTGATTTGAACAGTTAGAATGAAATAAATTTTCACACCCTAATCTGATCACAAAATTTGAGTGTTGGGCAGAACTGAAACTAGGATGTTTAAAAGTCAGGGTTGTGGTGGGGGGGGGGGAATAACCCCTAGATGAGAAGACTGATGAGTAATTTATGTAGCGTCTTGAAGTCCCAGTCAGTGACTGTTAACGCTGGAGGCCTTTCCTGGCTGGGTTCTGATCTTCCAGACAGCTGGTCTATGTTTTTAGGAATTCATTGAAACAGTTAATATCTCATCTTATTGCTGATTCTTGTCAGCTTACAAAAACCAATAAATTTCCTAAAAATGCATAGCAGGGGTCAGTGTGCGGTGTCCCATTTTACTCTTAAGGGAGCTGCATTTATCTCTGCCCGACGTCTCCAGCTTCTCCGATTCTCTGCTGCGCATCTTCTCGGCTTTTTTTGACCAGCTGCAGTTGTCATCAGTGGTTGATTCCTCACTCCCCTCCCACCAAATGAGGTGGAACAGGGGCAGAGTTGGTATTTAAGTCCCTTGGTATTTCAGTCAATCCCTTAAGACTGGAGTGTGGAAGCAGATGGTGGGGCTCAATATGGTCAAAGTGTATAAAAGCACATGGCTTTCCACAGTGCAGGCAAGTCATGTCATCATCAACTTGCAGGAGAGAACCCAGGAGAGAAGGGTTGAGCCTTCTGTCTTCTTCTTTACCAAAGCCTAGCTTTGAAAGCTGCTCTTGCTTTGTTGTTTCCCTGTGGCAGCTGAACAGGACATGAAGCTGCCTTGTGCCAAGTCCAACCTTGCGTCCATCTCACGTATCTTGCTGGCTGTGCGCTCTGGGGTTTCAAGCAGGGAGCTTTCCCAGCCCTGGCTGGAGACGTCCGGGATTAAAGCTGGGATTCTGCTGAGCTGGAGAAGCCAAGCGGCAGTCCCTGGTGTGCTGGACCTTCTGAAGTGGGGGGAGGTCCACCTGTGATGACTTGCGTTTGGTCTGTGTAGCCTGCTGTTGTGATTTCAAAGCAGCAGGCCCAAAGAAGAATTCTGCCTGAGAGCCAGGAGAGGATAGTGGCTTTGGGCCAGGGTAGACAAGTAAAGTGGAAAATTGGATCAAAGCCATTGGCTTGACCTTAAGGTTAGCGCACAAAGAGAGTCTGGTCCAACAAGAAGCTGACGGAACATACCAAAATCCAGGTCTACAGAGCTTGCATCCTGAGTACACTTCTGTACTGCAGCGAGTCATGGACTCTCCGCTCACAACAGGAGAGGAAACTGAACGCTTTCCACATGCGCTGCCTCCGACGCATTCTCGGCATCACCTGGCAGGACAAAGTTCCTAACAACACAGTCCTGGAATGTGCTGGAATCCCTAGCATGTATGCACTGCTGAAACAGAGACGCCTGCGTTGGCTCGGTCATGTTGTGAGAATGGATGATGGGCGGATCCCAAAGGATCTCCTCTATGGAGAACTTGTGCAAGGAAAGCACCCTACAGGTAGACCACAGCTGTGATACAAGGACATCTGCAAGAGGGATCTGAAGGCCTTAGGAGTGGACCTCAACAAGTGGGAAACCCTGGCCTCTGAGCGACCCGCTTGGAGGCAGGCTGTGCAGCATGGCCTTTCCCAGTTTGAAGAGACACTTGGCCAACAGTCTGAGGCTAAGAGGCAAAGAAGGAAGGCCCATAGCCAGGGAGACAGACCAGGGACAGACTGCACTTGCTCCCAGCGTGGAAGGCATTGTCACTCCCGAATCGGCCTTTTCAGCCACACTAGACGCTGTTCCAGAACCACCATTCAGAGCGCGATACCATAGTCTTTCGAGGCTGAAGGTCTCCAACAACAAAGGTTAGCACATGTCCGAGTCCTTCTACCTCTCCACTGTGGAAAGTGGTGCAGGCAAGCTGGCAGGTCTGGGAGAGGGTAACCAGATAGTCCTCTGGTGATATTGGTTCAGGTGCTGAAGTCCACGTTACTACTTTTTCCTCTGCTTCCCCCCCCCATCACACCCCCATATTTTATGGGAATAGAATGAGATGACAGTGCCTGTGGCTTCTTTGTTGTCCACGCAGTTCAGCCTTTTGGAGGAGGGCCTCAACATGCCCTTTGTATGTAGAAGGTCCCAGGTTCAGTCCTCGGCATGTGGAATTAAAAACGTTTCCGGTACCAGGTCTGGGAGACAGCCCTGCTCGAGACCTCAGGAAGCCACTGCCAGTCAGTGTGTAAGGCCATCCTGGGCTAAATGGACCACTGGCCCGGAGCAGGTCTAAATGGAGCAGGTCTGACTTGCTCCGGATCAATTCCATGAATTCATAATCGCTTTCCATTTTAGAAGTGAGATCGATCCCCTCTGGGAAATGCCCGACTTCCAGTGTCTTCGAAAGGGAAGCTCCAGTCCCAGCTGCTCTCCCCCACGGGTCTGCTGAGGATATCCTGAAAACATAAACAGAACCTAGAAACATCCTCAGCGCAAGGGGAAATAGTACCTGAAGCACTGGGGAAATTCTCTGTCCCTGTTGCTGTTTACGTGTCACTGTCACAGCAACACCTTCCCATCTCCTCCTCCAGCTCTGCTTTGATTTTGACAGTAGAGAAGAAGAGCAGGCCACTTTCTTCGCCTGCCTTCTCCTCCTCTTCCTCCATTTTGACTATGGCTGCTCTTTCTGCCCCACTCAGTGGTGCTGGAGGCAGCACCCCACCTCCAGCTTTCCTGTTTTCTCACTTGTCCTGCCGGCGGCACGGGGCAATGTGGAAGCGGGGCAGCGCTCAGTGCCGCATCTGGCTTCCTTGTTCTGCCTCGCTCTGCCGCCACTCTCTTTTGGAAGGCGGAGGGATGTGGGGAAGAGATGGGGAGGGGTCAGGTGAGGTGGGGTTGGCACCTGTTCCTACACACTCCCTGGGGCAGCCCAGGGCACCTCGTGATGGCACCAGCCCAGCGTACAAATGCAGTGTTTAGACACTCAGTTGTCATCTGTATGCAAATGCAGATCACCACATTTGTGATGCAAAGAGTGTGATTTCATGTGTGTGTGTGTGTGAGAGAGAGAGAGAGAGAGAGAACAAGTACTGTATCTCTTTCCCAGAGCTTGGTGGGATGGTAATAAATAGTTGGAAGGAATAGCAGCTCTCAAGCCAGTGGGATCCCTGGAGTATTCTGTTTATTTTCTCAAATTTAGTTTCCTCGCCTGGGAGTGTTTTCCTTTAGTTAAAAAGCTGTGTTATCTTGGAAGGTGGGAGGGAGACACGGCAGAGCCTTATTCAGCTGTTTCGCAGCGATCTTTGGTCAGGCGAGAGGAAATCCTTCGTCCTGACCCTTTGCCCTCCGTTGGATCCAGGAAAGGCAGGCAGATCCTAGTTTGGCCGCTCCAAGTCATAGCTCCTTCCTGCCTCTTGCCGGTTTCGGGCTGGACTCTGGAGTTCTCGCCGTGCGCATGGTGAAGATGCATGGTCCAGAGTTTCCGTGGTTTGCAGGAGTCTGTCTCCAGTCATTCTCCCCAAAGCTGCCTCGACTTTATTCTGTTTTACCCTGGACCCACATCTGATGCTCCTTCTTCTGTTTGAAGAATGCGAAAGCAAAATTGGCTTGTGCCCAGGGAACTGTAATACCAGCCCTTGAAGTGAGCCAGCGAACTGCTTTTGAGGTGTTGCCTGTTAGCTTATTTTCCTTTTTCAAGTTGCATCAAGCTTCCAAGCTCAGTTCACTGCAACGGAGTGGCAGCAGGATGCAGTTATCTTGTGGCTGTGTGAATTCCCCAAGGCATCTGGTCGCCCACCGTGAGATGCAGGAAGCCGAACTAGATGGGCCCTTGGCCTGATCCAGCAGGGCTCTTCTGATGTTCCAAGTTTCTTGCTCTGATATGTAAATCCCTCAAGGCTGGTTACCCAGGTGACAAGCTGTGCCTGGGTTTTGCTGTGTGTGGTGCCTACGCCCAAGGATTTAGTCAGCCATTTCCCTACCTCCCTTTCCACTATATTTGGAAATCCTTCCAGCACCTTCTCTTGGGATGTCAGTCGATATGAACTCAGCAGGTGAAAGAGAGTGTCGGTGCAGGGGTTAGCTTGTTCAAAACAAAATCATCTTTAAAATGCAAAAAGCCAGTTTTTGAATTGGACTATACTGGTTCTCCAGCCGAGGCTTATAGACTGTGTGGCTGCTTTATTAATTATAATCTTGGGGGCAGGGAATTAATCACACTTTCTAACTAAAACAAAAAGTATGAGAAATGGATCAAAAAAAGGTTGAGGAAAACAAACCCTGCTTTAAAAAAAAAATTCTTGGCCAGCAGCCCAGGCCCTGATCGCTGCCTTGTGGCAGGCCTTGGTGCCACCCCAGAAAAGGCCATCTCTTGTACCTGCCCATCGTACTTTCAACAGCAGGGGCAAATGGCACTCAGGCCCCCACAGGTGATCTCAAAGGTCAGGCAGGATTGTGGAAACATTACTCTCTTCTCAGGCTGTTGAGGGCATGAAAATGAAAAAAAACGGCATCTTAAGTGAAGCTTTACTTGTTGTGTCTCAATTATGGAGTGTTCAAAATGCTTTATGTATATTATCTGGTAATTGCAAGTTTGCGCTTTCAGTCATTACAGCAGCTCCTGCATCTGTTGCTTTTAGGAACAAAGCATGGGGCTGACATCAAAAATAGCATTGACGTGGATTGTCATGGTTGGTGGGGCCATGTGGATTTTGTGCTCACTACTCACAGAATTGTCTTTGGGGAAGCACCTTTGGGGCTACTGGTCAGAAGAAAGTAACAAAAGCTCTTCAAGAGCCAAAATCACAATTCTCTGACTTTCATTGTCCTTTGGACTGTGATGCTAGACTTCGAGATCTTTGGCCAAGTGTCTTGGGTGCAGGAATTGACTCTACACAATGCCCTGGTGCACAATTGTCACTGGTTTTTCCTGCCACAGCTTCTGATCCTTTTGTCAAGCAGTGTAATCAATAACCAAACTCCTTGTGTTTGTGGAGGGGTTGTAAATGTGTGACAGAGCACTTGCTTAGCATGCCAGGTGTCCAGGTTCCATCCCTGCGTCTCCATTCAAAGGGATCGCATGCAACAAAATTGTTGACAGTCATAGTAGACAATAATGGGCAGGCTGGCCCAGTGATATGACTCCACATAACAAAGAAAATTGGGTATCACTCTTTGCTGTACATACACCATAGCTCTAAATCCTAGTCAAACATTTAAGTGCCCTCCCTGTTCAAACAAGCCTGTCTTCTATTATAAAACTGCTTTTGTGTTAACGCAGATTTTCCAGATTTGAACAGTATTGAAGGAAGAGACAAAGGGCTTCCACCACTTCCAGGGGAGAAAACATAGGGGTGTATTCTTGGAACAGGACTGTTCCCTTTCCCGGTCAACCCTAACTACTGAGTGTCAAGTCTGCCATTAACAGTGTAGCCCCTTCCCTCCGACAGCGTGCCCTCACCCTGACTTCGGTTTCTTGGTCATGCTAGAATATAACTGATCAGTGGCATAGCTACGGAGGGGTGGCCCCTTAAATACTTAACACCATGTTAAGCTGTCCCTCCCACTCAGAGCCATTCCGGACAGTGATGGCAATGGGTGCCTGCATGTCACTACCTGAAGTGGCTCTGACAATGAGTGGGAGGGCCCACTTACAGGACGTGTTGCCCTCTCTAGCTACGCAACTATGATAGATCACTGGGAACCTGCTTTGATGTCATTGTTTTTCCCAAAGCCCTTTGTCGCTTCGCAGTCCGGCCTTTATCTGCTTTCATCCCTGGAGGGTTTTTTTTTTCATATTGCTCTCTGGGTTTTGTTTTAGGCATAATTGGCAACAACAAAGCCATTGGCAAATACATCACCACCATGATCTTTCTGTACTTTGCCTGCCTCCTGCCATCCATTGCTTTTGGCTCCCTAAATGATGAAAACACAAGCGGCGTCATTGGTGAGTCTGTCCTTCCCACCCACTCCAAGGCTCATTTGTTTGCTGGTTACTGCTGTGGTACGATTGATGTACAGGAGAATATCAAGAGAAGCCATCCTTCTAATTCTGAGAGTATGTTTGATGTCCTGGGTAGGTTGGGAATCATTCAAACTATAGTTTCCTGGTTTGGAGATCACGGGAAACTGGCGCAACAAAACAGGAAGAGTTTGCATCTCGCCTGGCATGTAAGAGGAGGAAGGCTTCTTCTTCTTCTCCTACAGTACTGGTACCGTGGAGGTCAAGAGCAAGCTTGGCCCATCCCCCAAATGTCAGCAAAATCTTGCCAGGTCAAACCAAGTCTCCATTCATCCCAGCATCCTGATTACCACAGTGGTCAGCCAGTTGCCCCGGAGCAGCTCAGCAGTGGCAAACAGCCTCCTTCCACTCTTGTTTCCCCAGCAGTGTTTCCTCCCCGGCCTGCAATCCATTTGACATTCCTTAAATGGCTCGAGAACCATCCTGTGTGTGCCAGAAGGAGCATCCCAGACTTGGTCCCAGGGTCTAGCACCTGCCTCTGTTCCGCCTCTCTCCCCCAGCCTTGTCTAGCACTGTTCAGTATATTTGCCACTGCTCAGCTTCATCCTTGGCCGTGGCTTCCTTTCTGCTCCTGAGAGAGCTGCTATGATTTGGTATCCCCCATAACTAAAGCTCCTCTCCCTCCCCAACACACTGCATGCTCACAAGTTTTTTGTCATTCCTTGCCATCCCATGCTCAATTCACCGAACACCTCCTGCAGCAGAGAGGTAGAGCTGCTTCCCCAGTCTAAGGTCTAGTTGCCCCTGAGATGGTGAACTTGCGCATGGGCTACACCACTTCAGATTTCCCATGAGAGCTCACATCACTGAAAGCACTTATGGTTCCTTGCCTAGCTGTTTCCCTAGCATGCCCCTGGCACAGCAGCTTGCAAGCCTGTCATGTGCAACGTGCAGGAAAGTATTTTGTATGGAAGAGCTTTCTGATGCGTGTCTGGTTTACAACAATCAGGAATAAATAGTTACAGCAGTGGTTCTCACACATTTAGTGCCGGGACCCACTTTTTAGAATGAGAATCTGTCAGGACCCACCCGAAGTGATGCCATGACCGGAAGTGACATCATCAAGTAGAAACATTTTTAACAGTCCTAGGCTGCAGTCCTACCCACACTTACCCAGGAGTAGGTTCAATTGACTCTCATTGTTAAAAGAATGTACATAGTAGCTTGTTAAAAGCACAGGTCTGTCACATTTCCCCTAATGTAGTCACAGACCATGGGAGTACCAAGTCTCATATATTAAAAATAAAATATTGAAATGAATGGGGAGCCACCTGAAATTGGCTTGTGACCACAGTTTGAGTGTCCCGACCCAGTGTCCCGACCCACAGTTTGAGAAACACTGAGTTACAGTATGAATTTTTTTTTAAAGACTGCAAGTCAAGATAGAAAGGAAGTTAGAAAACCCTTGTGAGCAGCAGGGATATGCAGTGTGGGTGGGGAGGCAGGTGAGGCATGTGCAAGCACTCACAACCTTGCACAACGGCAGTGCTTTTTGAAGGACTCCAACGGGGAGGCTCTGCCTTACCTGCCTCCCTACCCACCATATGTCCCTGGTGAGCAGGAACGTTTTCTGGAGAGCGGACAAGTCTAAGATGCCTCAGGAAAGAAGTTGAACTGGATAATAATCTGGTTGTATGATTGTTTATCTGGGTGCTTAAATCTGTTCCTTCTCTTTTCAAAAACACTGTACCATGTTCATACCAGCATCACGGGTTGAGGTTTGGAGATCTTGAAGAGGGATGGCAGGTCCCCATCACCTGAGCATGGTTGGTTGGTCTGTGGAACTCCTTGCCACATGATGTGGTGATGGCATCTGGCCTGGACGCCTTTAAAAGGGGATTGGATAAGTTTCTGGAGGAAAAATCCATTATGGGTTACAAGCCATGATGTGTATGTGCAACCTCCTGATTTTAGAAATGGGCTGTCAGAATGCCAGATGCAAGGGAGGGCACCAGGATGAGGTCTCTTGTTATCTGGTGTGCTCCCTGGGGCATTTGGTGGGCTGCTGTGAGATACAGGAAGCTGGACTAGATGGGCCTATGGCCTGATCCAGTGGGGCTGTTCTTATGTTATATCTTATGTTAGGAAGTTATTCTGCACCGCAGAGAAGGCTATCTCTCTCTCCGACTTCTTCTCTTTCACCCACCCCGTGTATTTGCAGATGTGAAGAAGACAATCGTCGGCCAGTGCATTGGTGGACTGGTCTATGCTCTGTTTGCGGGTCAGCCACTCGTGGTGCTGCTCACCACAGCTCCTTTAGCGCTGTACATCAATGGTGAGTTTATCATGCCAACTGCTGGTGTGTTTTTTAGGGTTCTAGACCTCAAGAGCAGCCTTGTTTGTATTCAGTGCGCCGGGCTGGGCCGGGCTTGACCGTCGTCTCTTTCCCATTCTTCAGCTTTGTCCTTTGGTAGCCCCGCATTTAATTTTGCTCATTGTTATCCGCTTTCTGCTTCTCACACCCTTCCGCTTCCAGGGATGAGGAGAGAAATTAGCCCTCGCCCCCAGCTTGAACAGCTGGTCTGTATGTACAGTGACTCTTAAAATGTGACTTTCCTATGACCGTTTGCTGTAACTTCAGATTGCCAGTGGAAAATTGCATATCTAAACGCTTCTTCATGGAAAAAAAATCTACATCTTTGCACGTAGAAAGCTAGCACATAAGGGTTTGTAACCCTCCACTTAACACATTGCTCTTCTGCATAGAACAGAGAGCGTGTGGTGACCCCCTCCTTATTTTTCATAGCTGAATTCAAACTTTCAATCCATTGCCTGCTGAATTGATTGTAATGGTTGATTTCAAGCTTGTTTCTGAAATGCTGCCTAAAGCCAACTGCTTCCAGGCCTAAACCATAATTCTGTGTATTAATCCAGATAATTTATCTGTTTGTTTTGTATCAAGGTCTGTGACACCTTTGGTAGAAATATTCCCAGGTTGCAACCAAACCAATAAAAGACAACTGAGCTGTTTAAAAAAAAAAAAAATGCCTGTAAAACAGGCAAACACAGCATTCAAACACAACAGGAGAGCATTCGGAGGGCCAGCTGAAATCAATCCATGTTTAAAGAGGCCTGGGAACATTTTAAAAGGGTTTAACCTGGCACCAGAAGGACATAAGGTGAAGGGCCAGATGAGTCTCCCTGGAGCACCCATCCCATAACTAGGGCATCACAGCCCCCCCCCCAAACAGTGTTTGGTAACTCTGCAGAAAGAAGCCAACCAATTTTTTGCGCCAAAATCTGTTCTTGCTTTCAGTGATCCAAGGCATCTGCTTCGACTACAAGTTGCAATTCAGAGCTTTCTATGCCTGGGTTGGGCTATGGAACAGCTTCTTCCTTGTGCTCTATGCCCTCTTCAATTTCAGCCTCATAATGAAGCTCTTCAAACGGTAAGGCTTCTGATTTTCTCGCCTGTTTCAGGAGGCAAGAAGCAGCCTTGCAGCGTTATATAAATGCTGGTGCCAATTCACACAGAGCCACGGTATGGGGAGTTGGGGTGTTTGCAGCAAGGAATGTATAGGAAACTGGAAGATTATCTGGTCCGGATGGCTGAGGATCCATTCTTTTTTGACCTAGGCTAGAAACCCTTCCATCCTTTTTGAATCCTTGTTATGTTATGGAGTCAACTTATGTAAATGATTTTTTGTTTCTCCCTAATGGGTACAGTGGACCCTCAGTAACCACGGGGGAATCAGTTCTCAGAACTCCGTCCCCCCGTCCCCACAGATACCGATTTCTGCGGATAATCAAATCCATGGAGAGGCTCTCCCAAAAAACTGCTGCCATCTCTCCCTCTCCAAAGGCTGCTACAGCATCGGGGCAAGAGGGAATTTATGAAGCTGAGCAGAGAGAAGGTGGAACACGAATCCTTGCAAGAGCAAGCCCCTGCTCGCTCGGTCCATAAACCAGTTGAACTGCTTAACTGATCAAGCTGAACAGTTAAGGAACCCAGAAGAAGGGGTGTGTCGTGAATATGTACGGTTTAGGCCTAGTAGCATGTAGAGCCTGAATGAAACTAAACCAGTAACAGAGAAGTGGCTTGCAGTTCCTAGTTGCAAGGATGTGAGTAACAACAGCCAACAAAATTAACAACTCAATGGAAGGTAATAATGTAGCACAGGGGTGCTCACACTTTTTTGGCTCGAGAGCTACTTTGAAACCAAGCAAGGCCCGGAGATCTACCAGAGTTTTTTTTTACAATGTTCGCGCCATCGTAACATATAACATTTATGTGTACAATGTATGTTGGTGTACCTTGAGCCCCACTGAGTATAACAGGACTTACTCCTGAGTAGACATGCCTAGGATTAGGCTGTGAGGCTGCAATCCTAGCCACACTTACCTGGGAGTAAGCCCCATTGAGTACAGTGGGCCTTACTCCTGGCGTTTCCTCGCAGAGGCACCTGAAGTGGGGGGGGGGGGTCGGCACTCCGCGATCTACTCATTTTGCCTCGCGATCTACCGGTAGATCGTGATCCACCTATTGAGCACCCCTGATGTAGCACCTATGCAGACAAAGGCGCCCTTCAAGGGTGGAATGCAGGTGGATCTCCAGTTGGGAGGGGAGGAACTAAACGGGCTAGCATCCAGCCCCACTTCAGGAAGATTCTGTCCCCAAGAGTTTCTGATTGGACAGTTTAAATAAGTACAGAGTCACCTCCATCCTGTTAGCCTGAGAAGTATAAGAACAAAGCCCAAGGGGTGTGTCGGGTCTTTTGGTGGAAAAGGTTGTGGGTGCAACATCCTGCAGGTGGAGAACCTGGTCCACCAGGGCCATGTGGCCTCATAGGTAACCTGGAGCTGAAAGATCTACAAAAGAAAGCTGACCCAGGTGAGAGCTAGGGAATAATAGAGATAGCCAGTTAGCTTTGTTATTTTAATGCTGATACATTTCCTTGAGGTTTTATGCCTCTGGCATTTGCTGTCTTTTGTAACTTTATGTAACCCTATGCATTTAATAAAGTAAAAATCCTTTTACTAAGTTGTTTCATTGTCTGTTGGGGACAAAGGTTCAGAATCCTGCCTAGCCGTTCAGCAAGTTACCAAATACTCATTGAGGACTAGCAACTTGAGGACTGAGGCTTTAATTAAAGAAAGTGCTCAGTGCCTGCAAGGGATGGAATTAAGCCTAGGGGGTCTCAGTGTCCCTGGACTGAGACACTGGCACATACAGGGTGGTGGCAGTACTACTGAACAGGGGTCCTTGAGGGCTCTAGGGTTCAAGAACCAAGAACTCTGAGCACCCCAAACCCCTGGAGTTTACGACAGCGTGCCAGGCAGCAGAAGACAGACTTGCAAGCACCCGTAACCCAGACTGCAACTGGTAGCCAACTTCCTGCAGCCTAGAAGAGTCAACTTGGGCTGCCTGGAACTGGGTGTTTTTTGCAACCGATGATCAGGCAGTAGACGCGAAACATGACCCCCGATTTGGGTAGAGGTACACTTTGAAGCACCTCATCTTTTTGGAGCACTCTTCCTCACTGTTCAGTAGTTTGCATCTGAATTCTTGGAAGCGCAATTGGGGTTCTGCACTGAAGTTATTATGAATCATGGTTTGGTGTTGTGCCTGAACCATGTCAGAGAGTTTAGCTGCAGGAGGCTTTTTGCCGGGGAGAACTGGAGCAGATAAAACCATTGGGTATGAATAGATGTTTTCCCATTGTGTTCCCCAAATCAGACCTAGACTAAAAGCAAATTGAACTGGGAGATGCATTCAGTCTGCAAATGGAAGCTAAGAGCTGGCTGCAGTCTGTGTGCTCGTTTTTGAATGTTATACAACGAAACTTTGAGAGGTGTTGAGTTCTGTTAAGCGATATTTGCAGATTCTTGACCTTGCCTTGCACAGTGTGCTACTTTGTGGGCAAAGCCCTCCTCCTTCTGTGTTTTGTGTGTGTAATAAAACGGTGTATTGAGGATATAGCAACCAGTAATAACCCACACGGAATTCTTGCAGGTCGACAGAAGAAATAATTGCTCTTTTTATCTCCATCACCTTTGTGCTTGACGCCATTAAAGGCATAACTAAAGGTAAGGCTCCTTACTGATGGGTTTTTTTTGGTGGTGGTGGTGGTGGGGGGGACAGGACACTGATGCCATGCCATTGGTTCCTGGCTTGGTAGGATGCAGTGTAAAAGTGCTCCAAGGCAAGGACTCTCTGTTCCTCCAGAGCTCACAACCCCAGATGCAGGTTTGTATTTGTAGCTCCAGGTCTGTGGCTCATGGGTGCATTAGCCCTGCTCACCATTTTGTACCTGCTCTCCAATTCACTGTTTGCACCAGGGTGTTGAGGTCTGAGTAAAGCAGAAAGGAATTCCAAAATGCCTGAGATCTGCCTACCCCTGTAGTAGAGGATGGACCTCAAGAGTTTTTCCTCTGTAACAGTGAATGCTTAGGAATGCGCTGACTTCCCTCGCCGTTCCTTTTTTGAAGATGAGTGGAATTTCATGGGCTCTGATAATTCTTCTGCCAATGCACGAAATATTCTAGTCCTCATTAATCCTTGATTGTTGATGCCACTTGGGTGCACGAAATGTTCCGTTGGGGGAGTATTCTTTCCGCTCCTGCAGATGGCCTGTTTCCTTCCAAAGAGGAAGATCGGTTGATATTTTTCTTAATTTCGAAAGCCTCGTTGCCCCGGCAGCTATGCAGGAAAGGGGGGGGGAGCGGAGGCGTTATTGCGTAGGCGGGGAGGTTCGAGCCGCACGTTCTTTTCACCAGCTTAGTGACACTTTGTTTTTCAAAGTTGTGGTCCGGCTACCTAAGCTGCACTCCCCTTTGATCTTGACTTCTGCACTTTGCAGGAAGCAGGCCAGGCAGCAGCTGAAGCAAACAAGAAAGGCTAATGGGATCAGAGGGACCTCAAATAACTCCCCCAGCCAGGATTGTTCTGCTTTAGTGAGGATGTTGCTGCCTGTGTTGTTTAAAAGATGGTCTCTTAATCACTTTCATGCAAAGGGATTCACCCAGAGGCTGTTCTGGGCTGCATCAGCTACAGTTGCTAAATAGGCAGCAGCTGAAATATTGAATTCTAAATCCTTGTTATGTCTCTCTCACCCCCATCCACCCACCCACCCCTGGGATAGTCAACTGCTGATCACTCCTGTGCCAGAATTATGGATTGTGGCAAATGCAACTTCTTTAAACTCTTGCCTCTGCCTCCTAGGAGCACGGGGCAGAGTATATATTTATCCCTGCTCTCCCCCCCTTTTGTCCTCATAGCAGCACTTTGGTGTAGGTTAGACTGAGAGATGGTGACTGGTCCAAGTTCACAGAGTGTAACGGCCGGTGCAAGACCCAGCAACCGTCTTCCATCTTGGGTGCCCGTCAACCGTCTTCTGTGTGTCTCCCAGCCCCTGGGAGCTGTCTAAACTGTTCACATGAGAAGCTGGAAAAGTTGGACTCAAACCGTTGACCTCAATAGCTGTACCTACCCAATGTTATGAGAATGGGGCAATAAGATGTGTGTCTACTTTGAAGCCCCTGACTATGTTTATTTTGTGTGTGTATTAGTCTAGGTGTAGATGCACCTGCTAGATAGCCCCTGTCTCTAATGATGAGCCCCTCTCTTGCTGGCATCAGCCTGCCCCGTATCTGCTATACGTGTCTTGGTGCCTCCTAATGATGAGAGCTCTGACAGTAACAATATTCACAGTGATATAAATCACTATGCTGTCAGTCTATTTCTAGCCAATTAGTGCTGATTTTCCAATAAAAGAGCCGGAGTAAATAGATAGTCTATATAAGACCCTGTGGTCTTGTATCTTGGCCACTGGTTTGCTCTTGGACCTTGCTGGACACTGGCAGGCTGTATCTCCCATAGAGTCACCTGAAATGCTGTATAAGCCTATGCCTTGAGATACCTCTAGATCAGGGGTGCCCAAACCCCAGCCCTGGGGCCACATGTGGCCCTCGAGGCCTCTCAATGCAGCCTTCAGGGAGCCCCCAGTCTCCAGTGAGCCTCTGACCCTCTGGAGATTTGTTGGAGCCCTCACTGGCCTGATGCAAGTGCTCTCAGCGTGAGGGCAACTGTTTGACCTCTCGCATGAGCTGTGGGATGAGAGTTCCCTCCACTGCTTGCTGTTTCAGGTCTGTGATGCAGTAGCGGCAGCAAAGGAAAGGCCAGCCTTGCGTTGTGCAAGGCCTTGAGCTATTGCAAGACCTTCATTCATTCATATAAGTTCACCTTTAATATGTTCATTTATGTAAACTTATGTACATTTATTCAAATTTTAAATTTAATTCTTTTTTTCCTCGGCCCCCAACATAGTGTCAGAGAGATGATGTGGCCCTCCAGCCAAAAACTTTGGACACCCTTACTCTAGATGCTTAGTGGTGCTCCTATAAGTTGTTGCCTTTATGTTTCAACCAAATAAAGCTCCTTGGACTAGGCTTGCTTCTTCCTCAGAATTCAAAAGCATCTCTAGCACTGGCCCAGCAGTCACAGCCTCTTACACCGAGTAAGGCTTGTGACTAAGTGGGGATTTGACGTTGCGTCTTCCCACACCTGACCTAAGCGTTGTACCACAATGACTTGTCAGGTAGAAGATGGTGTGGTGGGGAGTGTTAAACTTGGGGGTCAGCGTATTCAGCTGTGAAGCTCGTGGGTGGTAACCTCAAAGGGAAGAGCCGTGCTCAGTGGGCAAGTGCACGTATATTCCTCAGAACCCCCAGCCAAGGAGTCAGGTAGCTAGCTAATAGGTAGGTAGGTGATACCGCTAGCCAAGATCCTGGAAAGTTCCACCTTGAATTCCATTCTAGGGAGAGTCTGGCAAATGTATGTACGGACAACACACACGCACAGTTACTGTAGAAACATTCTGATAAGGTGAATCTGTCAATGGATACTAGTCATGATGGCTGTATGGAACTTTCACATTCAGTGGGTTGCTTCGGGGCAGCAGGATTGTGGCCATTCTGTGCTCCATATGGACTTCCCAGAGGTATCTGGTGGGCCACTCTGAAGAGCAGGACCCTGAACTAGACGGGTCCATCTTGACCTGATCCACCAGAGCTGCTTTTACACTTGTGCCACAGGCCTGATTGCTGTTGAGATCCTCTTCTTATTTTCTCGTGTCTTAGTTTTTAGAAGTTACTACCATGTTTCACCAAAACAGCACCTTGCGTTCGTGGATAACACCACCATCTTGCTGAATATGTCGGTGGAGCGTTCTGCATTGGGGAATCAGACCGATGGCCGCTCTGCCCCCACGGACTATGGGCGCGAGACAGCAATTCTAAGTCTCATGCTCATGTTGGGAACCCTGTGGCTCGGACACACGTTGTATCAGTTTAAGAAAAGGTAGGCACTTGGATTCTCTATAGCATTCACCCATCCTGCATCTGAAAAGAACGGAACATGAAAGTCAAACCAAGATTGATATTGGTTTTTTGAACTATCTACTATGCCAATAAAGGTTTTGGATTGGATTGATATCTCGCAAGTATGTTAGACTCTTGTACATTGGAGGGAAGGGTCTATAGCAGGGGTCCCCAAACCCGGCCCTGGGGCCACATGCGGCCCTTGAGGCTTCTCAATGCGGCCCTCAGGGAGCCCCCAGTCTCCAATGAGCCTCTGGCTCTCCAGAGATTTGTTGGAGCCTGCACTGACCCGATGCAACTGCTCTCAGCGTGAGGGTGACTGTTTGACCTCTCGCGTGAGCTGTGGGATGAGGGCTCCCTCCACTGCTTGCTGTTTCATGTCTGTGATGTAGCAGAGACAGCAAAGGAAAGGCCAGCCTAGCTTTGTGCAAGCCTTTTATGGGCCTTTTATAGGCCTTGAGCTATTGCAAGACCTTCATTCATTCATATAAGTTGATCTTTAATATATTCATTTATGTAAACTTATGCAAATTTATTCAAATTTTAAATGTAAATTAATTCTTTTTTTCCCCCGGCCCCCGACACAATGTCAGCGAGATGTTGTGGCCCTCCAGCCAAAAACTTTGGACACCCCTGGTCTATAGCTTAGTGGCAGAGCACGAAATTTAGAATGGTTTTGAGAAAATATTGTAGCACCTCTTAAGAATCCCGTGCCACAGAATGTACTAACGGCCATAACTTGGATGGCTTCTCAAAGGGTTTAGACAACTTTATGCAGGTCTAACACCGCTTATTGGCCATGATGGCTGTATGAAGCTCCCAGATTTAGAGGTAATATGCAGCAAGGAACTGCCATTGTCTGTCTTAGGGGGGCTTCCTGAAAGCATTTTGTTGGCCACCTCAAGTGGAAACTGGACTTGAGGGACTTTGGGTCTGATGCAGAAGCGCTACTCTTAAGTTGCAGCTGGCTTCCCTCTTGCTCCAGAGCAAATCTTCTATGTGTCCTCCAACTACATGTCTTTGTGAAGTTAAAAAAAATTGGGGATTGAGTTCCTGCACGCTTCTGCCCAAACCAAATCATTTTGAAATCATTGCAGCCCCTATTTGCATGCCAGAGTCCGCGAAATCTTGTCTGACTGTGCCTTGCCCATCTCTGTCCTGATGTTCTCCGTTGTGGGATCCTTTTTCTTCCAGGAAATAAAAAGTAAGTCGTCATCTTTGTTCTTCTTAATTTGCTAGCAAGTGGGAAAGTGTTTTGGGGAGGGGGGACTGCAAACAGGCAGCCCCGACTGAGATGATGTCTCAGAACATGTTTCCCAAGCTCCCGTCCCGCCTGCGTGATTAACTCCCCCGTTCACAATCAGCGTTAATTCTTTCAAAGAGCTAATCAAACACGGTGGCATCAACAGGGTTTGTTTTGTCCCTGTGAGTTATTCCAGTCAGAAGGTTAATTTTAATGTAATTAAAATGCTGTTCTTATTTTTGAAAAGTGTCGATCCTTTCTGTTATTCTGGCAAGAGAACAAAGGGCCCTGTAATTACCCAAGGCAGGAAGGGTTGTCTGCAAACCTACAGATGCCGTGGTGATGAGTTTGACCTGTACTTTTCACTGCCACTTTATATTTTCCTAATTAAAACATCTGGTGGGATTATCAAATACACAAGTAAATCTAAAAAATCATCCAAGGTCCCTTTGGACAAATGGGTCACCTTTTCCACATCAGGAAGGGAGAAAAGGGAGGCAGGAATTACATCGTCCTAGTGATGACGCGAGTGGGAAATGTGAGGAAATGAATGGAAGTGAATTAAGAAATGTCATTTTTTTCCCCCCCTACAATCATAATTCCATCCATTCAGAACTGGAAAGTGGCAAGCTTTGTTGCATGTGTTTGGTGACTTCCTTAATGACCATTGCTCCCTTGCCAGCTGCCAGAGAATGACTTTGTGGTGTGCTAAAAAATCCATTGTGCAACTTGGGAAACAAACAACTTCAGAAATGCCTCCACTGCTAAGATTGGAACTGGCCCATCCATTGGAAAAGGGATGAAAGATTAACTCTGATGTTTGCTCTCAAGCCATCAACCAGCTTCTGGATGTTGCAGCTGTTGTCCCCAATGGCAACAAGCCCCCCCCCCCCACCAGATGGCCTTCTTGCTGTGTAGAGAGGATGGGGGAAATGTCTGTTATGATTGCTAGTCAACTACAGGTCACGCATCTCCAACCACTTCTGGTCCAGGCAAGAGGAGCAGCTGTGGTGGTGTAAATGCAAGGATCGTGGGGAAGGGAGGTGGTCGCACTTATTGTGCAGGTCCAGAAGGAAAAGGAAGATCTGCAGGACGGTGTCCCAGCCAAGGAACTTCAGGTGTTTGCAGCAAACTTTGGCTAGGATGCCTGAGAAAGATCCTCACGTAGTGATGGTCTTCTAAACAAGCTACCTTGTTCATACCAGGAGATATGAATGCCAGGGTCCAAACTGAAATTCTGTCCTGAACCAGAGGGCGACAGGTCACGCAAGTGCCTTTGGCATAGTTCTCCCAAAGTTTCTGTCTGGTCCATCATACTCTCCAAAAGTGTTGACCTCAAATTAAAAACAAGTAGAATGGCCGTGCAATCTTAAGTGCGCTTGCTTGCCTGTTGAGTTGGAAGGAAATCATCCCCTTTAGTATTGCAGTCTTTGAGTTTGTGTGACTCTGTTTCTGATGCCTGCTTACTGCAGAGTAATCTCATGGTCTGAAACTGCCTCCGGTCGGTAGAGTTGTTTGGGCGTTTTCCCCGGTTCAGGTTCTTGCCAAATATGTGGTAACCTTCCCCATGCTCATCTCTCTGAACCGTATTCTGATATTTGTATTTCAGTGCCTAAGTTCAACTACAATGAATCGGAGAGCTTTTTCGAGTTGGCTCCCATCCAGGATCTCTCTGTGGCCTCCGTGGTGAGCGCGATGGGCTTGGGGTTCCTGCTCTCCATGCTTTTTTTCATTGAGCAAAATATAGTGGCATCGCTCACAAATGCCCCAGAGAACAGGTACTGTGCCCCCCCCATTTTACTGCTGTGGTGTAACGCTTCCACTTTCAAACCTGGTTTCTCTGCAGATGTCTTCGGGGTTGGGGGGAGATAAGAACAGCCCCACTGGATCAGGCCATAGGCCCATCTAGTCCAGCTTCCTGTATCTCACAGCGGCCCACCAGATGCCCCAGGGAGCACACCAGATAACAAGAGACCTGCAAGGCCTCCTGGGAATTGTAGTTAAGAACATAAGAACAGCCCCACTGGATCAGGCCAAAGGCCCATCGAGTCCAGCTTCCTGTATCTCACAGCGGCCCACCAAATGCCCCAGGGAGCACACCAGATAACAAGAGACCTGCAAGGCCTCCTGGGAATTGTAGTTAAGAACATAAGAACAGCCCCACTGGATCAGGCCATAGGCCCATCTAGTCCAGCTTCCTGTATCTCAAAGCGGCCCACCAAATGCCCCAGGGAGCACACCAGATAACAAGAGACCTCATCCTGGTGCCCTCCCTTGCATCTGGCATTCTGACATAACCCATTTCTAAAATCAGGAGGTTGCGCATACACATCATGGCTTGTACCCCGTAATGGATTTTTCCTCCAGATGCTCTCTGGAGATGCTCTCTGTGCTTAGGAAGCCTTACATCAAAGTTGACTTATAGCACAATACATCAGTTAATTTTGCCAAAATTGCCATTTTAATTCTTTCAACTAAGGCTTTAGTTTGAAATAATGCAGGACTTTTCATACTGGAGTTAAAGGCAAGAAAACTAGTATCCTGTTGTAGTATGTAGCAAGCTACTGCAGAGAAATGCAACTTTTGCATCTAGACTGGGACTACACTGCAGCTTAATGTGCATGGTTTGCTACCATTTTGAACTATAAGTGTGTGGGTGCATGCATGAGTGACACCCGCAGTGTGTTAGGATCCACTTGCCAGTCCCATTCGACCACCCATGGACACACATCCAGTCCCTTGACTGTGCCAAGAGCCACATGCTCATCAAAAATACAGCAAGCCCATCTGTACCCTTATAGAGGGCTGCAGTCTGAGGCCATGTTTGTTTGTCGGTTTGGGATTTGCCTCTTCAGTTCAGTGATGCTGTCTCCCACATTCATGCGCTCTTCCACAAAGGCTGATGGAGAATCTCTTCACAATTTTGGCTTCCCACTGCTTGGTTGTGCCACCCTGACTTCCGGTGTGTTTTGCTAGAGGAAGGATGCTATGAGCATCCATCCAGAGTTTGGACAGACTCTAGAGCAGCACCTGGAAAGATCCATGCGTTTGTCATGTTGGAACTGTCCAGGTGGAGCATGAGTCTCTTGTGGCGAAGTTGTTCTCCGCTGACCAACATGAAGCTTCCAAAATAGAAAGTTTGGGGAGAAAGGCATTTTTTTTTTCCTTGAAGGGTATGTGAGCTCACTTCTTGTTTACTAAAAATGAATTCCTAGGCTGAGTCATGCCCAGGGGAACCCTGCCGCTGAATTCCAAGGGGCGCCTGTTTCTTTTGAGCCACAGTTTGTACCTGGTGGAGCTTGGAAGGGAGTTCTAGTTGCAACAAACGTAGATCCCACAAACCTGGTCTGTTGGGTGCCTGTTCTGACTGCCTGCAGCTTGTCATTATAACCTGGCTAGTGTGCCACTGAAACTCTACTAACAGGTGTTTATTTCAGGTTAGTGAAAGGAACAGCTTATCACTGGGACCTCCTCCTTGTGGCTCTGATTAACATAGGACTGTCCATCTTTGGGCTACCGTGGATCCACGCGGCCTTTCCCCACTCACCAATGCATGTGCGAGCTCTGGCCTACGTGGAAGAGAGGGTTGAGAACGGGCACATCTATGAGACGTAAGTAGCTGGCAGCCATTTTGTCCTGCTTGTTTGAAGGCCTGAGTCATGGAGGGGGAGGGTTCTGGTGCCTCTAAAGTGGCTCTAAAGTCATGGAGGGGGAGGGTTCTGAAGTGCCTCTAAATTAACAGTATCTGAAATCTTACTTGAAACTGAAATGGGCTGGTGCGATGTAGTAGCTGGAACAAGGTGCAAGAGGCCTGTGCTTCAATCTTTGCGCAGGCCACGAAAATTGAATATTGCTTTCTGTCAAGTCAGACCATTAGTCTGTCTGTATTGGCTGCTCTGCTTGGTTGCAGCTCTACAGATCTTTGCCAGCCCTGTTGTCTGAGATCCTTTAGTTGGAGATGCTGGGGGGATGTGACCAGTGTTCCTTTCAAGGTGAGTGCCATGCAGTGTGGAGCGCAGCAACCCATTGCCAAGGTGAACCCAATGCCATCGGTGAAGTCATTGCCAAAGGTTTGGAGATTGTGTCATAACACCAGACAGCTGCCGCAGGGGTCCCCTCACTTGCGCCGGATCCCTTAGAAGAAACACTTGATGTCATCTGCATGCCAGGCTTGTGCTTTGCCAGTAGCTTACGACCTCTGTGTATTGGGCAAGTCTCCTTGTCATTCTACTCGGGGCATCAGTGCAATGATCCCGAAAGGTCTGTGGAAAGTACTGTAGGAATGGACAGCAACAGTTCCATGTGTGACTCCTAAAATATTGCCAATTCCCATCTGAACTCAAAGCCAGCCTGAAAGGACTGGGTGTTTCCAAAGTTCCTGGGGCTTTGGCAGTAATCTTGCAGAAGGGAGTTTCACAAGTTTCCCTTGCAGAAGGGAGTGGAAAGAGAGTCCTCAAGAAGGCCCCTCTTCAAGCTTTTCCTTTCTTAACTTGTTTCCCAAATGCTGTGGTATTTGAGGCAACCCTTGCGGTCATGCTGGACCACAGATGGGACAGGGCGCTCAGGCAGGCCAGTGGTGCTCTCACAGCACCTGAGGAGTCCATTAGGAGGAGCTGGGGCTGAGGGTCAGTCCCTGGAGATTGGGCCAGAGATGGGCCCATTCTGCCTTCCCTCCCATGGACGCACTTAAAAAACCCGCTGTCTTCCCAGCCCTCTCCTTGCGGGTACTGCAACCAACATCCTTTCTCTAACTCCTGCCATTCTGCCATTCCTGAGATGCATTCCATTACCTGCCTGCTTTTGACTTAACACACTTAGCAGAGTTGCCTGGATTATGTCTCAGGGCTGGGAACTGAAGAGCAACAGACTTAAGCCTGCCCCACCCCCAAATTGTCAAACTCTCTGAGCAGTGGATCTGTGACAAAACTCCTTTTTTCTTACTCGGAAATCCTTCTTGTCGTGGTCTGCGTGTCCTGTGAGGCGAGAGGGGCCTTACCTAAGCCTTGCTAAGCTGCCAGGCCTGGTTCTGGCTGGAAGCTTCAGCATTTTCTCATTATAGAAGTATCCAGCTTACCACCTTCTGGCAGAAACTGCAAATGATACAGTAAAAAAAACTATTTCTGTAGATTTTTTTTTTCCTTCAAAGGCCCCAATGAGGTTTTCTCTGCAGCCTGTAATCGCTGATACCCTGCGGAGACCCTTATTGGCTGGTTCTACATTGCATATCTGAATGGGCTCAGGGATTCTGGGGAAGCACTGATGGAATGTTGGGAATGGTTGTCCCAGCACTTCCCTTGAATACTTCTTCTAGGACTTGCTCTGCTTGCTAAGCTTGCTCTGCGCAAAGGATGGTCCATTTATAAATCACTTTATAGAAGCCAAGTGTGCTGCAGGGAGCTAGAGCAGCATTGCACAAATGGGAGGGTAAGCCAGCCCACACACACACAGAACACCGTAGAATCACAATATATGAGATTTTTTTAAAAAACACCCGAAAGCCTGTACGGTGACAAGTCAGTCAAGAGAGGACTGTGGTCTTTATGCCCTACTGGGGGGCTTCCTGTGGGTTTCTGGTTGGCTGCTGTGGAATGCAGGACCAGGTGAGCCTTGGTCTAGTTGGGCCAATATTTTGTGACATTCTGGAACTGGTGGAATAGAAGCACTCTGGGATCAGTGCTCTGCTTTGGAAACTGATCAGTAATCTGGGGAAGTACATAAGGAAGGGAAGAGTCTGCCTATCCCCCTTCTTTAAAGCACCTCAGCCATACCAAACGTTGGGAGATTTAATCCCTTTCCTTTGAGAGAACTTCTTGCTTTGTAATTTAGTGAACAGCTCAGAATCTCAAGGTTTGCTCACAGTCTGTGGCCAGTCTTTTTTTAAAACACTGTGGCCGCTAGAGGGCACACACCTGTTTTAATTCTGTACAGACCTTTCTTGAAAACCATTCCCTGCTGGGTAGAAAGGGCAGTGAAAAAGACTAGAGACATTGGTGACAGTGGTGCTGCGCTCGACCCAGCGTGGTCTTGCAGAGAGCAGATGGCCGCAGAGGGAGCAGATGTGTGTTGTGTGGACAGAACCTGGAGTGCTTGTGTGTCGTTGCACCATTAAGAGTGTCCTCACCTATGACATCTCGGTGTGGTACGGAAATTGCTCTGCAGGGACAAAAAAGCTCTGCAGAGAATTATGAAGATCGCGCAGCACATCATCAGCCTTCATCTACCAGCTTTGAGAACAACTATACATCTCGCTGTCTGCAGAAGTCACATAGTATTCCGAGAGACCCCTTCCATCCGGCTCATAAGTTCTTTGAACCGTTGCCTTCGGGTAGACGATACAGAACTATGAGAGCAGCACCACACGACTCTTGAACAGTTTTTATCCCACAGCCATAATTACACTGAATAAGGCGATATAGTTGTTACCCTGCTCCTGGGCATTATGGTCTGTTATGCTGTTTTTATATTATGATGCATGTTGTATAGAATGTGTGGGTGAGTGTGTAGAGTGTGATTGTTGGAACTGCAATATATATTTGTGCTTGTATCTCAAAGGTGCATAAATTTCGTTGTGCTGTAGCACAATGGCAATAAAGTTACTACTACTACTGCTACTACTCCACAAACACTCTCTCCTGTTTTCTCCTATAGCCCTGGCTGCTTGCAGGGCAGCTGCCATGCAGGAGAGCCTGAAGACTAGATGACCCAGCAGTTTGCATCTTGGTGCATGTGCAGGAATTGGTCTTGGCTCTGCACAAATAAATCCTCAGGTGCAGACATGACCCTTGGGGTCCAGGCCTGGCTCAGCAGCCTGTCTCTGGTGCCCTTTCAAAGAGGTGTAGAATGGTGCCAGCTGCTAGCAGATTCCTCAGACACTTTGGGCATATCTTCCTGGCTTTCTTTTCTTTTCTTTTTGAAGGGGGGGGGGGAGTTCATACTAAGCCAAAAAGGCCTCCCATTTCCCACCATTAGCAAGTTGGGAGTGAGAGGATTCTGGCAACAAGGGGGGCAGGTGTGAAGCGAGGAGGAAATGTAGTGGTCACAGTCTTCTTCACAGCTGCTGGGGGGGGGCATTGTCTTCTTCTTCCAAATCCCCCAGGCACCAGGGTGGGGGCCGACAGTGGTCCCCTCCCTTGAATTTGGTTTTGTGACGATGCCACGTAAGGATACGGCATCACATAGAACAAAGACAGCAGCAACTGTTACCCTGCAGATGCCCGATCTTGTCTGATCTTGGAAGCTAAGCAGGGTCAGGCCTGGTTAGTACTTGGATGGGAGACTGCCTGAGAATGCCGGGTGCTGTAGGCTTATACCATGATCTCGGAAGCTAAGCAAGGTCAGGCCTGGTTTGTACTTGGATGGGAGACCGCCTGGGGATACCGGGTGCTGTAGGCTTATACCATGATCTCGGAAGCTAAGCAAGGTCAGGCCTGGTCAGTACTTGGATGGGAGACCGCCTGGGAATACCGGGTGCTGTAGGCTTATACCATGATCTTGGAAGCTAAGCAGGGTCAGGCCTGGTCAGTACTTGGATGGGAGACCGCCTGGGAATACCGGGTGCTGTAGGCTTATACCATGATCTTGGAAGCTAAGCAGGGTCAGGCCTGGTTAGTACTTGGATGGGAGACCGCCTGGGAATACCAGGTGCTGTAGGCTTATACCATGATCTCAGAAGCTAAGCAGGGTCAGGCCTGGTTAGTACTTGGATGGGAGACCGCCTGGGAATGCCGGGTGCTGTAGGCTTATACCATGATCTCGGAAGCTAAGCAGGGTCGGGCCTGGTTAGTACTTGGATGGGAGACCGCCTGGGAATACCAGGTGCTGTAGGCTTATAGCTTAGTCTTTCGAGACTGAAGGTTGCCAACCAGAACAAAGACAGTAATTCCTGCTCAGCCTTTGGGGATTCTGGGAAAGCACCAATGAAGAGGTAGGAATGGTTGTCCCAGCATTCCACCTGAGGGCCTTGCAGATTAAACAAGGGTTGGGAGGATCTGAGAGACACTGGAAGTCCTGGGTGTGTGGCTGCCACTGTTTCCATGGCCATGCCAAAGGTGTTAGGAGGGGAGAGTTTTGTGACTCCCTCCCCACTTAAAGGAAGAACCCTTCCGAGAGGAGCTTTCTACTCTGCTCCTACTCTGTAGGTGGTTGGCAACCTCACCAGCAGCGCTTTCACCCTTCCTGCTTGAGCCTGAGTTCAGAATGCCTGAAGTGGTTATGGGAGTTGGACCTTGTTATCGCATCTCTGC